>NC_057345.1:144207565-145407565 GCF_016509475.1 Prionailurus bengalensis
TTCTGTCAGATAATCAATGAGTTTATTCTACTTTCTGTAAAATTCCCCCGTTCTTTCCTAAATTTTGTTAGTTACACTCTCTCTATATATTGCCAGACTATATAGCCACTACTTTACATACAGTCTCCTTTATAACCATCATTTAATTTTAGTTCTTAGTTATTTAAATATGTTTAATGCCCACCACTAGTCTTTATGTCAATGTTTGCACATTTTGACTTTTCTGAAGTTTGTTTTCTAAAACTTCCTCATGGAGGGCTCTTAGAAACAGTGTACCCTGAACTCTTGCTTATTCATAACAATATGTGGTCTTTATACTCAAAGGCCAACTTACTTCAATAGCTGCTTGGCTTGCAGCTTAATGAATTTCAATAATGCAAATACCTGTGCTATTAATTGCAAACCCTCCTTTAAAATTACTATCATGTGTTTATAGTAACTTTTCCTGCCTTATCTTTATACTTTAATGACCTAAATACACATTGCTATATTAGTTTTGAATTTTGAAAACTTTATAAAAATGAAACCATGTAGTGTATGTATTTTTTCTGACTTAAAAACAAAGCCTACTTTTTAAAGTAGACTCCATGCCCAACGGGGACTGAACTCATGACCCTGAGATCAAGAGTTGAATGTTCTATCAACTGAGCCAGCCAGGTTTCTCTTTTAAACTTCTTAGTTTTGATATTCATCCACATCATTGTGTATGGCTATAATTGATTCCTTTTCATTGCTGTAGAGTATTCTACAGACTACATATGCAATAATTTATCCATTATCTTGTTGATTAATATTTGGATGTTTCAACCATTCCTGCATTTCTCAAGGTGAAATTAGCTGGAGTAGATTTCCAGAATCATAGAGTATGTATGATTCTTCTACTTGATAAAGATTTTTCCAGAATTTTTGTAGCAATTTACAAGCATTTATATTTTTCCCAGTAGTCTTTGAGATAGGCTCTTAGAGATGGAAGAAAACATCTTTTTTTTAACTCTTTCATTTATAAAAATGAGTTTCTGTTAGTTCTCAAATGATGAATTTGAAATTCCATTGCTGATCATTCACCAAGCTGGTCGTGGATTCCTGGTCTTTTTTTTTTTTTTGTCTTGTTTATTTGCTTTAGTGTTCTGTGACATTTTGACAATAAAAGAATAGATTGAAAGATGACCAAAAGAGGTAAAAATTCTCAAGTCTTATACTTTGGGCCATGTAGCAGCTTGAGCTACATATAGCTCAAATGTGTTCTAGTGACATTATCAAATGTATAATATTGATAAACCTGAGTTAAGAAAAATGTTGATTTGGTATTGTACACTGTTTATAAAAACAGAACAATACAGAATACATTTTAGAAAGTTTGATTAAAATGTTATAATAATCAAGATAATTATGTTTAAAAGAGAAATGTTAATAGCTGAATATCTTCATGTAGAGTAGTGGTGGTCTTTGCTTATTTTATACATTGTCTAAATTATAAGTTCTTGTAGAGTAGGCATAATATCCATTATTTTTCTTTTTCCTCTTACCATTTTTATAGTATATTATGCAGGGGACACAATTTTGAAAAAATCAAACATTCAATACTTTCCCACATAGTATGCAGCCAGTCCAGAGTCAAATTGTGTAAGTGACTTCAGTTGTAGTTGAGTGTCATGCTATTTCTGAGGAGAGTAGAAAGTAGTACAGAAGACATCTCGGTAATTATGACTAGAAGTTGAGAAAACTCGATTTTGTCACCTAATGGCTACTTTTGTATGAAATGAGAGACTGAGGGAAGAAGAGTTTCCAGGTTGTAATTCTTCTCTGACTGTCATTTAGTACAAGCTCTAGAAGAAGTACATGTACTTTCTCATTTCATAATGTAAACAATAAGTAGAAAATTGTTGAGAAATTCTCTAAAAGGATCAGGTGAGTTCTTAAAGTTATGTCCTTACAGCCCAGGGATGCTTGAAATCAAAGTTTGATGAACCTGAAAAGAAGGGGAGCTTTATCTAAAAAACAAAACCAAAACAACAACAACAGAAAAAAAACCCAAAAACAAATTCTCCAGGCTATACAAAATATGGCAGAAGCTGGCATATGGATTTCCTAGCTAATGAGCATATGCCATGAATTGCTCTGGCTCTTGTCCACAGGAGCTACAATGAATGACAACTAGGAAAGCATTCCCTTCTTATCAAACCAGGAACAATAGCAGATGTAATTACAACATTCTGTCAGCTGTCTGTGAAAATGAATTTCTACTTACTGCTGTGCAGAGAAGCCTTTGTGTCAATTTGGGGACTTTTAAACAATTGTACTTGGGGAAAATTGTTCTGGAAGAAACAAGGAATTATTCTCTTTAAATGTGACCTATGGGGTTTATGACTCTTGTAGGATTATTGGTTACATTATTTCATGCTCCAGTGAAAATGAGTATTTTCTTTGCTTGCCTTCCTTTTATTTGACCTTAAATATTTATATAAGTATATTCATTAATAAAAACTGAAGAAAAGTATACACATCCCAACTGGTTGGTAGTAATATCTAAGGTCTCTGTATATTTACATATATCTATGTTGTATGCTTATAACATAACATATAAGTTATGTAAAGTATATAACACAAATGTCTGTATATGTGTACATATGTGTACATATTATTTCTGCCAACAACTTATTAAGACATATAAAGAAGCATTTTGATTACCCATGAGAATAACAATGGGTTTTTGGAGAAAAATAAAACCCTGATTTTTAGCATCTGCCTATTTCCCTGGGGTAAATACTGTAACCATGACTTAATTTAAGCTGTCAAGGCTCTTTGCTACTGAACATGGAGTAGAAAAAAGGTGCTGGCTCCAGGACACCTTGTATGGCTTCTTAAGATAAGGAAACTGAGGGGCACATGGATGGCTCAATTGGTTAAGTATCTAACTCTTGATTTAAGCTCAGGTCATGATCTCACCATTGGGCATTGCGCTGACACTGCAAGATCCAGCCCCATGTTGGGCTCTGTGCTGACAGTGTGGAGCCTGCTTGGGATTCTCTCTCTCTCTCTCTCTCTCTCTCTCTCTTTCCCTCCCTCTCAAAAATAAATAAACTTTAAAAAGGGGAAAAGAAAACTGAAACATAACAAAGTGATGTGATTTGTTTACAAAAAATAGAACTCCTATGAAGAAACACACATGAATCCAGGTTATTTTATTTCTCCAAATACCTTTTTCCATTAATTTGTGTGATTCCCTTATATAACAAATATCTAGAGTGAAAGATAACATATCTTTTTGACATTAACTCCCTCATATATACCTATTCTTTTAGTATAAATATGTATCATGTAATATTGCAAACAAAATGCAATAATCCGGACATACATTTTTCATCATTTATCTGATACTTTTATCTAGGTGTTTTGCATTTTATTTAGCAACCCTAGCTACATCATATATAAACCGTGTTTAAAATGATGAAGGCCATTGCATGCCCAGGGAGAAGAACGAACAAATGCACAGAAGGACAGTTGAATATGGTGTGCTTATGAAACTCCAAGGAAATTCACTTGGCAGAAGAGAACTATTTGTAAAAGCTCTTTAGAGAACAGCAACGGTGTTGTTTTTACTGCAGGACTCAGTCTAGTGCCTGGCTACCATAGAGTGGCTGATCAATAAGTATTGTTCATTGTTTAAATGCACAGCTGCTGTGTAGCAGAAAGCTGTGAGGCTGGGGCTGTAGAGTGAGGCCAGACTGGGGAGACCTTTGAGACCTGAGAAGTATGGGTGTGGAGGAGGCAGAGCTGCGGATCAGGTTTGTGTGGGATTGATCTGAATCTCAACCAATTTACCTAGTTCAAATAAGACCCTTGAAAGCATTCACACCTTCACACCCAGAAAATGCCAAGTTTTTCTATTACTTCTGTGGTCATCTGTTGTCATAGAAGCAGGGGGGAAAATTAAGTTTTTATAATAATGAAAGAACCCAAAGTTGTAAGAACATTTTCACTTAGGATTGTAGGATCGTTTCACAGCTTTCCTTCCAAAAGGGGCTAATGAACAATATGGGTAAGCTTTGTCCTGTCTTAGGTTTAGGATATGCTTCAAAGACTGGAGATGCATTCCAAGGAAGAGGAACAGGATGTGCACATACCAGTTCGGACGCCAGCCCTTTGTCCTGCAGATTGTCCTCAGGCCCTGCCCAAGCACTCATGCATAGGGTGAGGAGAGAAAGCTTGACTGTAGTTTTGCAAGTGTCCAGTGGAGTGTCGGATGCCAGTGATGGGCAGAGGCTTCAGATTGGCAGTGCCTGGTGACCATACCCTTGGGGCCCATGGTGCCCTCAGCAGTCAATATGGCAGTCCTGGGTGTCACCAACAGAGGCCATTCCCAGTTTAGCGGTGGCAGTATAATAATGGGTTTGGGTTTCAGCAGTTACAGGAAGCAATGCTGCAGTGAGCAGGAGCTGAAGAGGAAGAAGGAAAATTCAGTTACTAGGCAGCAGCTAAAGGGACTGGTTCATGAAGCACAGAGGAGACATGTCCTGAGAATCACATCAGGAAGAATTTGAGATAAGCTTGTGCTCTTGCCACGAAGGCACTGTGAGAAGCGGAGAAATTGATTTGTATCATTCTGACCCTGTCCTTTATCTGTCCTGCCCAACCCTGACGGACTGCCAAGTGCTAGGCACTATGGGTGGCAGCGGTGTTTAACAGGTATTACTTATTGAATATATTCTAAATTCTATGCATCCAGATAAATCAGCATCATCCACACTGTGGTCTACAATATAGTTGTTACGCATGGCAGTGCTAGTCACTTGGTGCCTCTGAAAACAAGTAACTGTGTAAGTAAATGTGAAGATTCATGGGTTGAACAAAGTATGGTTTCCTCAGTAGTAACACTTCCTAGAACCTTCAAATGCTAAAACATTTATTGTAAATATCCAAGAAGCAGATGTAGAATTGGTACTTCCCTAACTTGACTGCAACGATTCCCCCCCCCCCCCCGCCCATGGTGCATCTTTTAAGACTAGTGTTTTTCTGAAAATGTTCTTTCTAATCATGGTGATACGTGGATTACCTTGGAAAAATCACTCCAGAGACATAATTGCTTTATTTCTCGTTTGTGTGAATTTTGTTGAATTATTTTAGTGGGCAGAGAGCAGCATTATTTAATTGCATGGTCACACATTCTCAAGTCTCCCTAGTTTCTACTAGGCTATTGTCTTGTCAGTGAAAAGAATGTCAGTGGACTTGCCCATTGGAAAACACACTGTGTTTGCAAACATTGGATCTGAGATTACTCTTTTTATGGGCTCGGCAGAAGTAGAAAGGAACCTTCAAGGTTGACCATGTCCAGGGAATGTTAGAGTGTTCACAGGTTGTTTATCATCTGTCATGGTTTTATTGCTAGAGAAGGGATTTTTTTTTGGGGGGGTGCATGTTTGAGAAACTATTCCCTTCACCTTCTATTACCTCAAATGTAATGTAGTGCATTCTGGTTTTTTTAGTCTGAAAGAGTTTGGGTTCAGCAATGAAGAGGATTTGTGAAATTTAACAACTGATTACGTTTCACATAATTCTTCAAAACTGACCTACTTGCCATTTGTCATTATCTTTTAACATAATAAAAAAATGAAGAAGGCTCACAAAAATATATTTTCACTTACAACTATAAATATCTTGTCCTATTTTCTGCATGTGTGTGTATGTGTGTATACACATATACATACATATACATATCTCCATCAAGTTGGAGATAAAGTTTACCTTAACCCTACCCTCAATCTCCTTCTCTCTTTCCAATCTCAGAGGTAATCATTATCAGGAACTTAATACTCTTCCATTTTACACTTTTCCGTAGATATGTCCATAATATCTATTCATTTACATAAACATATATATGCACACATAAATGCTTATATATCCATATATATACATTGATAGCATCATACTTTCTGTATTTTTGGTTTTTACTAATCTATATAGATATATACTAGATTTGGTTCATTTTTCTTACTGGCTGTGTAACATTCTGTCTTGTGTATTTATGCATCACTTTTGGACATGGGCTTTGTAGTCTTTTTTGATTATAAGTATAGCTCAAAAATTTTTTGTGTGTGCACTTCTGTGAGAGTTTCTGGACATCACACCTTCAGGACCATTGTCACTGAGGTATAGGATAGGGGTATATTTACATTTCTCTTAGATACTGCTGATTACATCCCAAGGTAGCTATAACAATTCTCATTCTTTTTTGCAAAGTGTGCATATCATTTCCCTAAATTCTTGCCAATGGCTTATTAGATTAAAACATTTTGCAAGCATGATAGAAAAATATCACTGTTATTTTAATCTGTGTTTCCCTGATAACAAGAGAGAATTAGCGTATTTTCATATCTGTATTTTGAGTTACTGTTTTGGAAATGTTTTTTCTATTCTGCACATTTTATCATCATGATTTGTCTTTTTCTCATTGATTAGTTGAAGTTCTTCATATATTTAGGATATTCTTGCTTTGCATAATACATGGCAAAAAACTTCCATCTCTATTTTAACTTTATAACTAAAATAAAAAATGTTTACTTAAAACTCAGTGTTTTGATGGGTCTTATTTATAATTAATTATATTATAAATATATTTTCCAATATTTTAGAGGCTTCTGTCTTACATTCATATAGTTAACGTATTAGGGCCTAATTTTTGTTTATGTTGTGAAATAGTAAATCAGATTTTCTTTAGGATAGTCATGTTTTTTGAAAAAATTTTTTTTTGATATTTGTTAATTTTTGAGAGAGAGAGACAGAAACAGAGCATGAGCAGGGGAGGAGCAGAGAGCAAGGGAGACACAGAATCGGAAGCAGTTCCAGGCTCTGAGCTTTCAGCACAGAGCCCTATGTGGGGCTCAAACTCGTGAACTGTGAGATCATGACCTGAGCTGAAGTCAGATGCTTAACTGACTGGGCCACCTGGGCAACCCAGGAGAGTCACTTTTGTTAACATAATTTATTATAAACTCTGTATTTTTCTCACTGATTCATACATACATTATGTACCCTGTTCTTTATTTATGGGTCAGTTTCTGGGCTTTCTCTTCTATTCCATTGATTTATTTGACAATTACGGTATCAACACCATACCATTTTAATTACTATAGGCAAGAACCTTCTTTTCTTTATTAAAATTTGTTTTAGCTATTTTGTTTTACTTAATATATGAAGTTCAGAACTAGTTTAAGTTCCATGAAAATGTTATCATGATTTTATTTGGAGTTGCATTCAATTTTAGGTCAGTTTTGGGAGAAGGCCTTTTATTACACTTATGTTATGACTTAAAAAGAGTTTCATCATTTTATCCAAAATGGTCTCATACATTTTTGGTTAGGATTTTTCATATACTAAAACTGCTACTGTGAATTAGTTCTTTTTTCTTTTTCTTTTTCCAAAGCAGCTTTTACTGGCCTTAAAAAAAAAAAAAAAGATTAATTTTGGATGTTGATCCTGTTTTGAGAAATGTTACTAAACTACCTGGGTTTTCATATTTTTTTTTCTTTTTGGGTTTCTTTGGAGAATGAACCCAAATAATGACAATACTTAAAGTCTTTCTGTGACAGAGAACAGTTTTTTCCCTCCAATATCCTTTTTCCTCTTGAAGACTGCCTTTACCTGGGCATAGGTTATACAGGATAAAGCCTAAATTCCCCTGGTGTTCCTATAGTTAGGTGTGGCCTTATGATTGAGTTTTCATTATGGTGGTGTAACCAAAAGGAGTGTATACAACTTCAGGGCAGTGTATTTGAAGGGACGTGTATAATCTCCCACCACTCCTTTCCTTGTATGAAATGCAGACATGATGGCTGGTGCTAGAGCATTCATCTTGGGCCAGGAAGTGCAAACTGCATGTTGAAGATGGCAAATCCACAAGAGAAAGTAGGTTGTGAATCCCTATTACTTGTCAAGTCTATTATCTGTCCAGGTCCCTAAAGTTTATTTATAGGAGGGGAGAAAAAAATAAAAAACCAAACTACTTTCTTGGCCCTTCGGGTTTTCTGTTTGAAACAGAACCTATTATTTTCAATCCTTATATCCCTTCCCCCTTGTCTTGCTTCTGGTTTTGGCTAGGCCCTTTAGCACAGTGTTTCAGCTGTGAGACCAGTCTTTTCCTGACTTTAATGGGAATATATCTAAAGTACCACCATTTGTAAGATGTTTGTTATATGGCTTTAGCAGAGAATCTTTATTAAGTTTAGGAAATGCCATTCTTTTCCTAGTTTCCTAATTATATAACAGGGGTTAAATTTTTCAAATGCTTTTTTCTTGTTTAGCATCTGTTGAAATAAACCATATGCTTTTTTCTCCTTTCATCCATTACTGTAGTAAAGTATGTTGATAAATATCCTAATGTGAAAATATCCTGTCATTCTCATGATAAATTCCCTGTGGTAATGATGCATTTTTATTTTAAAAATTACTTTTGATTCCAATTTTATAACATTTTTTAAAGATGTTGTAGAATTCATTTCCCATTTTTTCTTCTGTTTTCTTCTAGTTATCTTATCAAGATTATACCTGATTTATAACGTAAGCTGTATAATTTTTCTTCAGGAAGAGTTTATATATGATAGAGATTATCTACTACTTAGAAGTTTAAACTGTAAAGGTGTTCTGTTCAGTTTAAAAGTAGACTTTTGAATATTCTATCAATGTCCTCAATAGTTATTGGTCTACTTAGATAACCATTTCATCTTGGATCAGTTCTATGTCTTCAGATTACAGTTGGATATAGATTACATCTAACTTCAGAAAAAAATCATTCATTCCTTCTTGACTTCAGATTGACTTTAATTTTTATTGTGTCTTATTTTTTTTAAATCAGAACTATCTTTAACTATTTTAGTGGTTATATCTTAAGTTCAGTTATTGAATAATTGTTACCCATTGGGAAAGGGCCATTTGCTATGTTGGGGTTCTCCAATTTTCAGTTTAAAAATTAAATGTTGACATTTCCTTGGAGGAAAATATTATCACCATTAGAAAAAGAACATAATGAAAATTTGCCTGTGGTAGGCTGTGATTTGTTATGCATTTTAGGCATATTATTTAAATTAGTGTTTTTAAATATTAATAGTATTTAATACTTAAAGTTCATATTAAGTGTTGAGATGGCATATAATACCCTCTCAATCTGGTTTGTTCTTAGAACTGTTGCCCAAAATGGCTAATTTATCTTCTAGTTAAGTCTTCAAGTTAACTTAAGTCTAACTTCGTGTTTATCAGTTGTCATGCCATGTCACATGGTACACCATAAACCCTTCACAAGCATGCCAACAGATGCTAATCAATATGAACACGTAGTGGCACTTGGGTAGCTCCATCAGCTGAGCGTCTGACTTTGGCTCAGGTCATGATCTCATGGTCCGTGAGTTCAAGCCCTACGTTGGGCTCTGTGCTGACAGCTAGCGCCTGGACACTGCTTCGGATTCTATGCCTTCCTCTCTCTCTGCCCTTTCAATGGTTGAGCTCTGTCTCTCCCTCTCTCAAAAAGAAACATTAAAATACGAAAATGTATTTTTGCCAATACTGTCATGGCAATGTCTATCAGAGGGATCCTAGTACTAACTTAGTCATGTGATGAGGTATGTTGCTGGCTAACACCTGTTATATCAACAGGTAAGAGGCATAGCCTGTTGGCAGGAGGGACGGCATGCTTACCGAAACACAGTTCAGGGTGGAAAGTGCTAAGTGGCTTTCTAGCTGGTGCCTGGCCTCCATATTTGTTCCTCATTCCTCATTGTCACTTTTCAAAGACCAGTTAGACTGACTTTTTTTTTTTAATGTTGAGAGAGAAGGAGAGAGAGAGAGAGAGAGAGAGAGAGAGAGAGAGTACAAGTGGGGGAGGGGCAGAGAGAGAGGGAGACACAGAATCTGAAGCAGGCTCCAGGCTCTGTGAGACAGAGCCCAAAGCGGGGCTCAAACTCACAAACTGAGAGATCCTGACCTGAGCCGAAGTCAGACGCTTAACCGACTGAGCCACCCAGAGGCCCCTAGACCGACCTTTTAAAGGCCTAAATTACATCATGTTATTTTCCTCTTTAAAATCCTTCAGGGACTTTGCTCTGCACCCAGAAGAAATGAAACTCCTCACATGGCTTAAAAGACTGCAATACTTGCCATTGAGTACCTCACGGACCCGAAACTTCCTATACTACATTTTGTTCACTGTTGTAGCTAAACTGGTCGTCTCTGTGTTCTTGAGGTAAGTTAAGCTCTTCATCTTCTTGGGCTTAGTTCCTGCTGTTCCTCCCACACAGAACACTCTTCAGAACTACTTATGGTAGACACTTTGCCTGTCTACCCTATATAGGCCCCAGTACTCTCTCTCATTATTGTATGTGTGATGGAAAGACCGTAACGGATAGTTTGAGGAGGTAGATATTTCTTAGAGGTGACAGGGAATTTTGAGGAGAGAGTACAAATTGTTATCAGATGTAGGTTTGGCTTTTCAGGGACCCTGAGTTCCCGTTTGGATGTGCAGAGTGAATGAAGTTACCTTCGTAAATAGATGAAGAGGTCTACTACGGATCCTTGATGATTTTCTTCTCAATACTTATCAGTGGTATTTGAATAATCTTTTCTTGGTTTGTGTTATTTATTATTTATCATTCCACACTAAAATATAAGTTCCTTGAGGGCAGGTGTGTAGTGCCTTGTTCATTGCTGTCGCCCATATACCCAGACTGTGTCTGAAAGGTGCTCAGTAGGTATTTGCCATCTGCTGATGGACTGAACAACCTGGTCTCCACTGCCTGCTGGTTCACTTACTCTTTGAGAAAACATTTTGGATTTCCAATCCAAATATAAGTTCTCCCTTCCTTCAGACCTTATGCTTACTCTCTAACGACCTCACATTTTTCTCTCTATTCTCACAATTTCTGTGAATTTCCTATCCTCTGTACTAAAGAATAAGCTTCTGAAGAGCAAGGATAATGTACTTCTTTTTATATCCTCTACAACCTTTAGCACAATGCCTTGTACAACTTTACTATTAGCGCATCAATGTGAGTTGAAGCAGTACTAATTTTGTATTAATTTAGGCTTTTACATTTTGAACTGTGAATTTGAATTAACATGACTCTTCTGTTAAATGCAAGTAACAGTTTTTCCCTTTAAAAATTTAAATGTTTCTGATCTGGCCTCATTCCTCATGTTGTCTTTGCCCAGACCTGCTCCACTTAAACACTACAAACTAGCAGCTCCCAATAGTCTAAGCTGCATATGTATTTTATTTGGCTCTCACGATGTTTTTAACATTTTGAATTAGTTGTTACTATTGAAAAGTGAGATTTCATCAAAATTTTATACCTGTGATTCTGGTGAAAATTAGAACAATCTGGCAGCCCTGTGTTTATACACCCTCATGACAACAAATGATGGAAACATGCACGTGCCCTGGTTCACCATGGTCTCCTCTGGTCTTGCTTCAGTTGTTTGTAGTACGTGCTTAGACTCTTTACATATTGGAGTTTGAGACTTAGATTTATACGGTATCTACAGTGTCTACGTAATTTGAGCTAGTGATGATCCAATAGTAACTACCTAAAACTACCTGTAATCCAACCCAGCCATGTTTGACTTTAGTCAAAGTCTGATATGTTTCCATATTTAACTATGTATAGATAGAAATATGTAAGGCTTTGAAAGAAAGAGAACGATATAATTTTCTCATAGGAGCTTCTTTTTGGTTAGGAGCAGTACGAAGGGATGAAACTCATATAGAAGTTAGAATGCTTGGGTACTCTTACCACTTTTTCAGATGTATTTTCTGATCGTTTTACCATTTGGGGCCATACTTCTCCTCTACAAAGTAGGAATGATGTGTGCTGATACCTAACATTCCTTCTAGCTCTTACTATCCTACAATTAAAATTTTTTTTAATGTTTTCTTGATGTATTAATTTCAGTTACTAATCTTGGCATATATAGAACTGACAAGTCTCTGTTGACCTGGCATTTGTTCATAGGGCAGTGTCTTTTCTGTGTTATGAACACCTGTTTGATGCGTTCAGGGGCCCCCATGGATATTCAGAAGTGCTAATTAAAGTGAATACTATTATTCAAATAACTTCCCCAAAGACTACATTTCACAGAGTTGAGCTGTGTGGTTACATTTCCCTTGACATATACTTAGATTTCTAAATGAAAGAGGAAAGTTCATGGCAACATATATTTTGGCTTAAAAAAAATGGTGATGAATTATGCATCATTTTCTCCCTGTGTAGTTGGCATATCTTTAGGACATGGATCATTTGGCCTGTGCTCAAGGGGATTCTGGCCTTTCACTGAACTTAACCTGTCTAAACTCCTCCTTGAAGCATTTGGTCCAGCACACTCTCTCTCAATATGAATCTGTGTCTGACATGATTGAGTAGTGTGCTTCATGCCATGACTCTCTCTGCAGAAGCAGAGAGAAGCTAAGTGCCAGCACAGTGAACATAAGACTTCTTTGCATCTTAGGCAAGTGTTTCCTTAACAAGGAATAAAAATGAGACCCTCCAGGCTAAGCACGAAAAGGAATCTAAGACACCTTAACACTTACTTATTAATGAATGAGGTGGTTAGGTGTTGTTTTCTAGCCAGTGTCAGTGTGATGTGTACCCAAATATCAGACACCAAGAGATGTAGGCCTGAGTATACAGTATTATGAGAGGATAAATGATTTCTTGATGACCTGCAAATGAATGCTAGAAGGAATATTTGTTTCCACTGATTGAGGCATGGGAATTAGTGCTCACCTCCTACTTATAGGAAACTCTTTTTGTTAAAAGCTCTGGGACTTGTTTTCTCTGAGAGAGATATTTGTAGCTATAATTAAGAAATCTGTTTAAATTGTGCTGATAATTATCCTAATTGGTATGAAAATCTGATTGAATACTTAGAGAAGTAAATTGCCCCAGCTGAGTTTTCTAGGCAACACAGTTTTTGAAAAGAGAGGCTGAAGTAGGTAAATAGGTTTCAAAAATAAAGACCCTGCTAACTTTAAGTAGGTCACATTTAGAAGTCCTCTTTGTGTGTCTGTGTATCTTAATTTGGACAACTCGGTGGCCTTGCAATATTTATATCCAAGACTAAAATAAGGTCCAAAATAAAGTGCAGCTGAATTGCTTGAGATGCCCTAAGACAAAAGTTCTTACTGTCAAGATGCAGACACTAAAAGCTCTCAGAGGGCTGAGACAATGACCCAAGTGAGTGAGGGGTTATAGGGACTCCAGTGTGGGTCTGTCCCGATCTGCATGAGGTAGGTAGTTTTCCAAATGTGTCAAAATGTGTTCCTTAAAATGTATATTCCCAGTGATTAGCCTATCTGGGAGAAAGACTGAGATTCTATTTTTAAAACCTGTTTGTGTGGTGACTCTTATTAATTCACTTCAAATTCAAGGTCATCATTGCACAATTTGACCAAACAATGCTGATTTCAAGGAGCACAACAGACAGCAAACTAAAGGAAAAGACATCTGAACCAAGAGTAAAGTAGACTATTTCCCCAAAGAGGAACAGAAGAGTAAAAACGGATGACCTCAAATCATTTTATATTTGTCTTTGGAAGATGTCCTGACCATGTTTTGGCAGCCAATTTACCATCATAACTTAATTTTGCTTAGGATAATAAATAGGTTTTCATTTCCAAAATACACACCCAAGAATGTGTGTGGGTGGAGAGAACTAGCTCCCCACATTGTAGGGGAATGACAAAGGAAAGCCATTTTGGGATTTAAAGTTTGCCAGGGAAAATCCACAAAGTGAGCAATCCAAATATAGATAAGTAAGTGGTAACTGTTAATAGGTTAAACACTCTCTACAACACATACCATTACTAAAAGGAAGCATACTGTCTCACAGGTGGCTCATAAGTAGGTTTTGGTACTTTTGTAGTAAATAGAATACAATAAATCCATAAGGAACAAGTAGTTTTTCATGTGGTGGTTACTTTGTAACAAACCCTGAATTACATGCTTTGTGCATTGCAGTTGGAGAGGGAGTGTAGTGCTGTGAACATGGTGGCCAATTTGTGTTTTTTTTATGACAATTACTTTTCTTTTTTTTTTAAGTTTTCTTAATGTTTATTTATATTTTGAGAGAGAGAGAGATCGAGATTGAGAGAAAATGAGCAGGGAAGGGGCAGAGAGAGAGAGACACACAGAATCTGAAGCAGGCTTTAGGCTCTGAGCTGTCAGCACAGAGCCCAACGTGGGGCTCTATTCCATGAACTTCCGAGAGATCATGACCTAAGCCAAAGTCAGATATTTAACTGACTGAGCCACTGAGGTGCCCCATGACAATTAGTTTTCTAACTTTCATGTGTCTTCTCATCTCAAAGATTACAATCACTTAAACTATGCCCATTTAAAAGCAAAATAAAACATTTAAAAACTTAAGAAGATAATGAAGGTATTTGTTCCATTTTTCTTTCAATCACTTTTCAAAAAATTTTATTTGTTATTTTTTAAAATTTACATCCAAATTAGTTAGCATATAGTGCAACAGTGATTTCAGGAGTAGATTCCTTAGGGTCCCTTACCCATTTAGCCCATCCCCCCTCCCACAACCCCTCCAGTAACCCTCAGTTTGTTCTCCATATTTATGAGTCTCTTCTGTTTTGTCCCCCTCCCTGTTTTTGTATTATTTTTGTTTCCCTTCCCTTATGTTCATCTGTTTTGTCTCTTAAAGTCCTCATATGAGTGAAGTCATATGATTTTTGTCTTTCTCTGACTGACTAATTTCACTTAGCATAATACCCTCCAGTTCCATCCACGTAGTTGCAAATGGCAAGATTTCATTCTTTTTGATTGCCAAATAATATTCCATTGTATATATATCTATCACCTCTTCTTCTTTTTTTTTCTTAATTTTTTTTTAACATTTATTTATTTTTGAGACAGAGAGAGACAGAGCATGAACAGGGGAGGGTCAGAGAGAGGGAGACACAGAATCTGAAACAGGCTCCAGGCTCTGAGCTGTCAGCACAGAGCCCGACGCGGGGCTTGAACTCACGGACCGTGAGATCAGGACCTGAGCCGAGGTCGGCCACTTAACTGACTGAGCCACTCAGGCGCCCCATCTATCACCTCTTCTTTGTCCATTCATCCATCAATGGACATTTGGGCTCTTCCCATACTTTGGCTATTGTTGATAGTGCTGCTATAAACATGGGGGTGCATATGTTCCTTCAAAACAGCACATCTGTATCCTGTGGATAAATGCCTAGTAGTGCAATTGCTGGGTCATAGGGTAGTTCTATTTTTAGCTTTTTGAGGAACCTCCATACTGTTTTCCAGAGTGGCTGCACCAGCTTGCATTGCCACCAACAATGCAAAAGAGATCCTTTTTCTCCGCACCCTAGCCAACATTTGTTGTTGCCTGAGTTGTTAATGTTAGCCATTCTGACAGGTGTGAGGTGATATCTCATTGTGGTTTTGATTTGTATTTCCCTGATGATGAGTGATGTTGAGCATTTTTTCATGTGTCAGTTGGCCATCTGCATGTCTTCTTTGGAGAAGTGTCTATTTATATGTTTTGCCCATTTCTTCACTGGATTATTTGTTTTTTGGGTGTTGAGTTTGATAAGTTCTTTATAGATTTTGGATACTAACCCTTTATCTGATATGTCATTTGCAAATATCTTCTCCCATTCTGTTGCTTGCCTTTTAGTTTTGCTAATCTCTTTTTATTACAGTATTGTAATACATGTTCACACATACTACCTCATGTTAATGACCTTAGCCCAATTCTGGGAGTGGACAGGGATGATCCCACCCCCTTGAAGATACTTTATCCTATTCTATTCTATTCATTTATTTTTATTTAAATCCAAATTAGTTAACATATAGTGTAATAATTATTTCACGAGTACACTTTAGTGATTCGTCACTTACATATAATACCCAATGCTCATTCCAACAAGTGCCCTCCTTAATGCCCATCACCAATTTAGCCCATCCCCCCACCCCTCCCCCAACCCTCTATTTGTTCTCCATATTTCAGAGTCTCTTATGGTTTGCCTCCTTCTCTGTTTTTATCTTATGTTGCCTTCCATTCCCCTATGTTCATCTATTGTGTTTCTTAAATTCCATATATGAGTGAAATCATATGATATTTGTCTTTCTCTGACTGACTTATTTTGCTTAGCATAATACATTCTAGTTCAATCCATGTTGTTGCAAATGGCAAAATTTCATTCTTTTTGATCGTTGAGTAATATTCCATTTGTGTGTTTGTATATCACATCTTCTTTAACCATTCTACAGTCAATGGACATTTGGGCTCTTTCCATAATTTGGCTATTGTTGATAGTGCTGCTATAAGCATTGGGATGCATGTGCCTCTTTGAATCAGCATGTTTGTATCCTTTGGATAAATACCTAGTAGTGCAATTGCTGGATCATAGGGTAGTTCTATTTTTAATTTTTTTTTTTTTTTGAGAAAACTCCATACTGTTTTCCAGGGTGGCTGCACCAGTTTGCATTCCCACCAGAAGTGCAAAAGTGTTCCCTTTTCTCCACATCCTCACCAACATCTGTTGTTTCCTGAGTTGCTAATTTTAGTCATTCTGACGTCACTTGAAGATATACTTAAAGGATGAGGAATGTGAGCCTCAGAGATTAATTCCCAAAGGTAAAAAGCAGCCTTAAAATCCAACATCTTTGAACTCAGAAACCAGTGCTGTCTGTAGTGCTTTCCCTCTATCGCATCTCTGGCTGCTCTGGGCTGCAAATATGATTTGTAGCCATGTGCCCATATAAAGACATTACATTGAATAAACTGGTATATATGGGATCAATTATAAATTAATATACAGAGATATTAAAGGTGCATCTGGAGCCTCAATTGAAGCAAGTGTAGGTTAGGCTCTGATAAGGATAAAATAACATGATTATAGCCTTGGGGTTTTCATGTCCAAGAGATAATAGAGATTTCTAGATGAACTTGCTGTAGGACTGCTTCTTGATAGATCTCTTTTCTGTCTCTTTCCCCTACATTTCATGGGATTTTGATAATTTGTATACATCACAGATGGGGAGAATCAATTCTAAAGGTGAGAAAACAAACTCAGGAAGGAGATGTCTACATGGATAATACAATAGTTAAATGAATCCTTGAAAGCAGGTCCTCTGACTCTCTGCTCAGTGTTTTGGGAGGAACTTTTAAGATGACATTTGGTCATAATCCTCCTCACCATTGACAAGCATTTCATGGGCTCCAAGCATTTGCTGGGCACAGTGGAAGCAAATCACCCTCAAATCTGGTACTGTTCTAAAGGAATATGTACACACTGTTTTGGAAAACAGAACAGACCATTTCAGAAGGATAGTTCTCTTGATTCTGTTAACATTCGGGAAACAAGACTTTTCTATCCGTTCTTGTAGAAAGACAGTCCAGTGTTTATGAGTAGGAAACAACCCAATGTCTCCTTCTGCAACTGAGGTGGTGTAAACTTCAGAGTGCAAGTTGTACCGTGCCTGCATTATGATCTAAGTTGTCCCGTAGGAAGGTCTGTGAATCTCCACTTCTGCCAGTTTTGTTCATCTTCTGTGGACCCTTGTGTTCATTGTCCGCTCAGGACAATAATCTGACACTTTTAGTAAGCCTGAATCAATTTTAATTCTTTTAAAGTGTTAAAAATAAAGGCAAAGTGATGATGTGAGTTTGCAGAAAGCAGGGTGACTTGGGCTGTATTGGGTTTGAAAGTTAAACAGTTTTATTTATAGACTTGGGTTCTGCATGAAATATTAAACTATAAAAGCACAAGGTAAACAGATTTATTTTTAATGTGTATATATGGCATCCTAGACATCTTATCAAGCTTTAGAATAGGCTGAGCAATCCTGGGGTTTGGGGTTAAATGTACATCTGTTTTCTCTCTGTCCTGAGAAGACAACTCATAAAAATTCATTTTCAACAGATGGTTGTAAATGAAGACAGAGTTACCTTATTTGGATTAATACACATTCGTGAAGAAAATGTTACTTTCTGATGAAACTAAGTCATCCCATAAATCCTATCAATAAAATGAACTGGAATTTCTTTAAAATGTACCAAAAACACGAATAACAAGTAGTTGGAATGCAGCCCTTTCACCTACTATTCCTATCCCTTGGCCCCCGTTTCCCACATTTGATCATTGATAGCTTTGTAGCAGAGGCAAAATTTTGCTCTAAAAGACTTAAGTATAGATCTGTCTTCCTGAGGCTGGAAAAATGGAATCATATAATAGACACTTTCAGATACCTAATAAACACCATCCAAAGGTAAGTCTTAAATCCTTGGTAAAGGACTCTTTCTGGAAAAGCTCTTCTTGTAGTAGGATTTTAGGACAACTTAACTGTTTTTTTTCTTATTCTACTAATGGTATTTGACCTCTGTTCTTGCCGCAGGTTTAATAAATGCCGCAAGTCCACCCATGGGACTTGGGTGAGGAACTCTTGTTTCTAGCTCTGCCTCTTCCTTTCACCAGATGTGACTCCAGGCAGGACAACTCCCATCTGAGATCCCCAGTTTTCACTGCTTTCAGATGAGGGGTCCATGTAATCACTGCCATTACATCTTTGATGTTCTAGGATTATTTGTGGGATTGTAGTCAAGGAGGTGGGGCAAGATGCCTTGCTGTCATCAGCAATATTATGGCTTTCTTTCTACCTTTGAGTTATATTGAGGGAGAAGAGGTGAGACTATCACACGCACTGAATCTTGTCTAGGCTCAGTTGGAGTATTAGAAGAAAGCACACATTTTAGGGGTGCTTGGGTGGCTCAGTTGGTTAAGCGTCCGACTCTCAGTTTCAGCTCAGGTCATGATCTCAGTTTTGTGAGTTCAAGCCCCTAAGGTACTCTGTGCTCATGATGCGAAGCCTGATTGGGCCTCTCTCTCTCTCCCATTCTCTCTACCCCTCCCCCACTCACACTGTTTCTGTCTGTCTCAAAATAAGTAAATAAAGTTAAAAAAACAGGATTGTTTCATGGAGTACAAGAGAAGACCAAGCCTATTAAATCATTATGAACCCAAGTAACTTTGAGATTGGAATGACCCCATAAAAGTTTATAAAAGAACTACCCTAACATACCAGTCCTTGTCAACCTTCACCTCGTCTATTCTTCCTCCCTCCATAGTCACTGACAGCAAAGAGTAGTAGATAAATATGAATTTGCTTTGCAAAAAGCATAAACTATTGAGTTGCCATAACTCAATAGAGGTTCCCAAAATTGCATTTATCATTGTTACAAGTGTGCATATTGTTGGGGATTTAAAAAAATTCTTTATCAGATCATGATCCTATTTCTTATTAAATCCATTAAAGGATCTCAAACAATAAGAACTTAGTAATTCCTTTCAACATCTTTGACAACCAAAAACAAATCTGAAATACCGGAATGACAGTCAAAAACAAAATTTGTTTCCATTTTTTTTTTTTAATAGCACCTTTCATAATACTGAGAATGCTCTTGGCTAGAGATTCCATATAATCTTATTCTGGGTAAAGTCTATAGTTCAGTTTTGTCACTATTTTTACAGGTGAGAAGGGTTGTGTGTGACTAATTTAAGTCTAAATGATTTAAAAAATAGAGAAATTTACCCAGTGTGAGAGGAGCGGTTTGTAGAGAGCTAACAGGATGGGAAAATGTGATTTTAAAGCAACATCACTAGACATGGGAATAGTTGCCTACCCAGATTGCCAACATGAATAATTCTCAGCTTGATTTGGGTGTAGTTTAGGTAAACTTTCTCACAATTCATGTGGATCGCAGAGGAAAAAGAAAGTAATTTTAGTAGACTTTCCTAAGAACTTTTAAATCACAATAGATCACACCAATACTATCTTTTTCTCTGAAATTGGACCTGCGTCTCCTTCTTTCCCTTCTGACTATAAGGGTGGTTGCTAAAATAGTTATAAAGTTCTGATCAAACATAAATGCCCTGTGTTACATGTCTCTGGGAGTTGACTGTTACGTTGTGAGACATCTGATCCTTATGAATTGTGAGACGGTAGTAATTTACATAAAACATTTTTCTAATACCTGTTTAAAGGTTATATTGGGTAATGGGGATATGAATTTGCAACCTACCCCACCCCAAACCTAATGCCTGTCTGGCTTACAGCATTATTGAGGAATGACATTTCTTCCCTATTCCTAATGTGTCCTTTCATTTGGAGGGGCAGGGTATAACATTCCTAGCCTCTCTCTGCCTCTTTGCTGACCCATTCCCAGGGTAACTGAACAATGTCTGATTAGTGACTTTGGCTAAAGTAAACTGGGCATGCTTGGATCCACTCTTTTCTTTAATCCTCTTGGAAGCCAGCTGCCTATAGGGAATATGTGCTCTGCTCCTCACCAGTGAAGTTTCTACCCTTCATTAGCTGAATGTGGAGGGAGAGCCCTGTCTGTCCAGCAGTGCCGATGACTGGGTAGATTAGTCTAATTCTGGATTCATTATTAGAACTCTTCCACTGATCTAAGCCACATCTACCTATTCAGCTATTTTTGTAATAAGTGACATTTTTTGCTCTCAAGATCTTTTATTTCTTAATTCCATATTCAAGCGGGAAGGAATATCTTAATTAGCCCTTATCAAATACCAAAGATATGTACAAATTTTGACTACTGTTATTCTTCTGTTCCCAGGCTAATGTTTTGAGGGATGAGGAAAGCCCAGCATCCCCCTACTTCTTTGTCTTCTTACGCCTCCTAGGCTAATGTTTGCTTAGAGAATAAATCAGCACCAGCACTTAGAAAATGAAAAAGGGTATTGAACTAGGCTTATGTTTATGCTCTTAATTATAGACACATATTGATACCCTTACTTGAAGTGTTAATTTCCCTTCTTTAAAAAAAATTATTTTTGAGAGAGAGAATGAGAACGAGCAGGGGAGGGGCAGAGAGAGAGAGGGAGACAGAAGTTCCAAAGTGGGCTTTGCATTAGCAGCAGAGAGCCTGATGCGGGGCTCAAACTCACAAACTGTGAGATCATGACCTGAGCTGAAGTCAGATACTTAATTGACTGAGTCACCCAGGCACCCCTAATTTTCCTTCTTTTTTTTTAATTTTTATTTTTTTAATGTTTATTTCTGAGAGAGAGAGGGAGAGAGAGAGAGAGAGAGAGAGAGAGAGAGTGTGCACTAGTGGGGGAGGGGCAGAGAGAGAGAGAGACACACAGAATCTGAAGCAGGCTCCAGGTTCTGAGCTGTCAGCACAGAGCCCGATACAGGGCTCAAACTCAGAAACTGTGAGATAGTGACCTGAGCCAAGATCAGATGCTTAACCGACTGAGCCGTCCCCCTTGTTTCCCTTCTCAAAGACAAACATCCACTATCTGTTCAATAAAGTTGTATGTAGAATGGGAGTTTGTAAATGTGCTGTTCACTGCTAGGTGTTTTTGGCGGTGGTTTAGCTTTAATCTATGTAAGACAGCATGGGGGAAAATATATATAGAGAACAACTTGTCAAAATCAAAGAGCTTGTTCTTTCATATATGTTCCAATCAGATGATCTGCAATTAGAAAGAAGAGACAGAGGAGGACCTGGGTGGCTCAGTCGGTTAAGCGTCTGACTTCGGCTCAGGTCGTGATCTCACAGTTCGTGAGTTTGAGCCTCACATTGGGCTCTGGGCTGACAGCTCAGAGCCTGGAGCCTGCTTCGGATTCTGCGTCTCCCTCTCTCTCTGCCCCTCCCCTGCTCATGCTCTGTCTCTCTGTCTCTCAAAAAATAAATAAACATTAGAAAAATAAAACTAAAAGAAAAAAGAAAGAAGAGACAGGAATGAAAGATACTTCACTAAAATACAGGTTCAGTCAGTTCAAAATCCATTTAAGGAATGCCAGAGTAGAAAGGAAGAGAGATTTTTGAGAATCATGTTATATGTATATCCCCACTTTGATGAGTCCAATTATGAATTTCTAAAAATGTTCATTTATGTACTTTAAGAAGCTATTTGTTGAGGACTTTAGTGTCCCTTTTTGTTCTGGCAAGAATCATAGATGCTTGGTTCATATGATTTTGAGTTTGACACCTCACCTTTTTGTGAAAGAGTAAAGGACAGAGATTAAGAGTATCTTCTGCTCATCTGGGCAGGAAGACAGATCCTAACTCTTTGTACTCTGGAGGTGTTGACTTTGATGTTTCTGTTTCTTCATGCTGGATTCCACATTGCAAGCGTCAACAGTATTGCAAAACCTTAGCAAAAGAGCCTAAATGTTTTTTGTTTTTCCTGTAAGCAGTGGGTTGTTAAAATTTTATGGCTCAAATGCATCAAGTAATAACATTCCTTAATCTTGTACTGCAGGGTTCTGACAAATTTTACAGAAGCACATGTGAAATATTGATGTTGTTATAGGCAAAACTGAGTCCTATGAACTCAGAAGTATCTGCGATACTCTGGATGCTGATGGAATTTTGAAGATAGATGCTAATGCAATATTTAGCATTGTTCCTTGGGTAATCATGCTTCTTTTAAAAGACATGTACGTTGAGTGAAGCAAAATATATTGTACATATATCTAGTCTCATATACCATTCAAAGCAAATCACTCCTGCTCCCCAGATCTTAAAATGATCTAGATCATTGTTAGACATCTCATTTTATATTAGGAAAAAACTGAGAAATGTGACTTGCCTAAATTTGTTAGTGGCCAATCCAGGGTTATAAACTTACAATTCTGATTGAATCTTGTGTGCTTTTCATTATATCACATTAAATAGAAAGAAAAGGTATAGTTTTGGACATGGTTTTGGCCCAGGATAAGAGGTTCTTTCCAAAGCTTTCCTTTACTACTTTTCGTATTTATCTCAAGTCAAGACAGCAATGGGATGGCTATTTAGATTCACTATTTAGATAGTGAAATAGCACTTGCCTATTGACAAAAATTGAAGTAGACGGTTCTTGCCTTGCCACTTCTCTTAATTTTTCATCTATTCCTAACACTTAGCCCTAGTGAGTCATTTTGTGGACATGATTCCAGGGCTTAAGCATGAAAAATAATGGGCTAGATTCTCTGTATTGTTATCCTGGTTCTGCCACTGATGTGAGCAACAATCAAGAATAGGTTGCTTAACATCTTTCAACCTCAGCTTTTTCCTCTAATAAATGAAGATGACAATTGTAACATTGTCAAGATCAAATGAACTAACTCACAGGGCTATTTCAAGGGAGTAGGATTGGCCTAGATCATATCTGTATCAAAAAGAGATACCACAGGAATTCCAGGTTCATTGATTCTTCATTATGTGAGACTGTTTAGTTCACTGGCTCATACTTGCTAAATGCCAGTAGTGACCTCAGTAATTATTACAACTCAAAATGCTCCCATAATTACAAAATGGACATGTTTGAGAACCACCAAACTATATACTTTTTAGCTTATAGTTTGATCTATATTAAATAACTACTCATAAATATCTCTTCTTCTTCCCCCTCCTCTTCCTTATTCCTCTTCTTCTTCCCGGTAACTTACACAAGAAACTATTTGGAATCCTTTACATCTTCTCCAAGGAGAAACCCTTGCTATGGACTTGAGCAAGCTCTCTTGTGCTATGAGCTGTTTCTAAGGGGTAGGATTGATAAAGATCAGAACCAGTGGCCCATTTAAGCCTATTATCCAAATAGTTTGGTTTGTTTAATGATTAGATCTGATGATCTAGTTTCCTGATTCTAGGTTCATCCACTGGGGGGAATGAGATAACATAAGGATTCTATGATTGCTGGAGAGACCTTCTTGGGCAAATCTAGACTACATGCTTGTCTTATTTTCTTTTAATCCCATCTCTGCCCTGAGCCAGCCCAGAGCTTTATCTCAACCATTTAGTTTGAGGCTTTCTTTACTAGGCCGTCCCCCAGTCTACATTGCTTCTGTCTCTCTATTCCTGCATCAAACTGCCACATGAGCTAATTCTGTGGGCAGGACCTGAAGGTTACCTTGCCCCAATCTGAGCTTTTAGAGATGATGCATGTCCTGCCCCACCAAAAATGCTAAGATTTGCTAAAATTGGATTATGATTCTACATTTTTGTATGACCTTATGTTTTATTGGTCTGTTGTTCCTGGGGCTATGACTTCATAGCTTTTTTTTTTTCTCTCTCTCTCCCTGTGGAGGTTCTTTCCTATCCTTCTGAGCAGCCAGCCCCATGATTTTACTCCCCGCTAACCTTAACTCTTGGACTGGGACCTTCTTTTTTTTTTTAAATTTTTTTTTTCAACGTTTATTTATTTTTGGGACAGAGAGAGACAGAGCATGAACGGGGGAGGGGCAGAGAGAGAGAGGGAGACACAGAATCGGAAACAGACTCCAGGCTCTGAGCCATCAGCCCAGAGCCCGACGCGGGGCTCGAACTCACGGACCGCGAGATCGTGACCTGGCTGAAGTCGGACGCTTAACCGACTGCGCCACCCAGGCGCCCCTTGGACTGGGACCTTCTGCCATGACTAGAGAAGAAGTTAATTCTCCTACTCATCAGCAGTCTGATGAAAAGATTGAAGAGTTTGAGGTAGAAACTATTGACTAAAATAATTATCCTTTCATCCTCAATCAATTTGAAGTCGACTTCAAAGAGCTAGTAATAGCTTTGGATCTCAGTGTGCAGAAAAAGGTGAACACATCTGAGAACTGCCACCAGTGAGAATTTGATATTAAGATTGCTTTTGACAACTCAATATGGGAAAGAGATAACAATTGAAATGACAGGCTAATGGGAACCTACAACCTACCTGGAGGTATAAAGTTATCTTTTCTCTTAGTTTTTTCTAAGATGTAGGTCAGACATCGGAAGCTATTTCTATACTATCTTTTGGCTATAATTTGTTTGGCAATGAATATAACTGGCATGGTAAAAACTGCCTTTACCAATGAATTTCAACATTGATCACTAGTAAACATTCTTCTCCTCCTTTACTTCTTCCTCCTTCTTATTGTTGCAAAGCAGTATAGCGTAGAAGTTAAGAATTGGACTTACAGTTGGACAGACCTGAGTTTAAATCTAATTTCAGACAAATACAAACTATGTGACTTTTGGCAAACTGTTTCTTTGAGCCTTAGTTTCTTTATCTACGAAGTATGGACGATAATACCTACCTCATGGGGTGGTCGTGGCAGTTAAATGAAATAACCTGTGTAAAATGCTAAGCAGAATGCTTCATAGTGAGTACTTCAGGATAAGAAAGCTGTTACTGTTTAATATTTCCAAAAAGCTGTTCAAATGCTATCTTAAACCTCTATAAAAAATGAAGTGGTCCTTATGCTTTGGACTGTACCTCTGTCATCTTTCTCTGCCTTTACACTTTTGTCTGTTCCACATTCCAAATGAATGTGGAAATTTTTTATAAGCAAGTTACCTTCACTGACTTACTCCTTCTTTCCTGGGTAAAGGTGAAATACAAGATCAAAAAAATCTGTTTATGATCCTGAAATGCAATAAAACAATGCCACTGAGAAGAAATGTGCTTGTAAGGTACACTAGCGTATATTGTCATCAAGCTAACTCATGCTTTCTATTAATTCAAGACCATTTAAGATTCTGATTTGATTTTGGTGATCATACTTGAAGCTTTCATCAAAGTGAAATGTAAGTGACATTTGATTATTGTCAGTATTCCTTCTGATGAACAAAAGGGGGATTAAAAATCTATGTAGATTCAGCAATTGTTCATGATGTGTTCAAGACCATAAACTCTGTAAGGTTGAGAATCATGCTTGTGTCCTCTTGCTTTCCACTGTGTCTTTACTATATATCATCATGCCTAATACTTAGTAGGTACTAAAAAAAGTTGCCTACTTTGTATATAATAATATAAATCATTGGTCTATAATTATGCATTTATAAAAGGAGTTGGTGAAAAATCTAAGGGTAAGATGACATTCAGCAAAGGTTTCTGTCAGATTTAGCTAATAAGCCTCCTTTTTATGTGAACCAATTAAACTTAGGTCATTTCTCTGCCTTAAGGGAACACTGTTCATTCATGATCAATCTGTGTGACCCTTTTCCAAAGGGTATTTTATTTTTAATGAAAAATTGGCCTGTGGTATATTTGAGACTTGTTCATTAACATTTTAGCTGTGTTATCTGAAATGTTGATGTATGGTTAAATTAAGGTTGTGGTTGTAGGGGATAAACTAAAAACTACCAGGATATTACATTATATATAAAGGACAAGGAGATTTAAATTAGTTATAAACCAATTTAAATTGGGTTGCCTTGAAATCCTTAATGATGATTGTGCAAATGACTCAAGGTAAATATATTTTTAAAAAGCTTCAGCATCTATTTAACTTTGTCTAAAATTAATTTCTTTGGGAGGTCTTGTTGAAGTTTTCTATTAAAAATCTAAAAGAATAGTGAAATACTAAGATTTTATAAAAAAGTAATGACATTGATTTTTTTTCTCCTTTAATGAACAGACTAGGACATATAATTTGATGTATATTTCCCTCAAAGTGGTCATTGATTCTAAGAATATAGTCATGTTTAGATTTTGTATTTAGGATTTGCCTATGGCAAAAGGAAAATAGAAGAAAACTATTATTATTTTATGATTATGTTTTACTTTCTAACTTGTTTACTTAATCACTTGGTTGCAAATGATATTTAGGTGATCATAAAAATAAAATCCAATTAAAAATTTTTTTTAACATTTATTTATTTTTGAGACAGAGAGAGACAGAGCATGAACAGGGGAGGGTCAGAGAGAGAGGGAGACACAGAATCTGAAACAGGCTCCAGGCTCTGAGCGGTCAGCGCAGAGCCCTACGCGGGGCTCGAACTCACGGACCGCGAGATCATGACCTGAGCCGAAGTTGGACGCTTAACCGACTGAGCCACCCAGGCGCCCCAAAATCCAATTTTAAAGAATGAGAATTTTCTGTCACTAAGTACATCAAATAAGAGTGGTAGGCTTTGCTTATCCTTACAAAAATTCTAATGTTTTAAGAGATTGCACCATCATTGGGGAAAAAATGTCTAGCCTCTTGAATGACCACAACATAATGAAGGTGAAGAACACTTAAGAGTTACATCCAGTTTTTAATTAAGGTAATTAACCTCTTTATTTTATTTTATTATTTTATTTTATTTTATTTTTTGTTTTATTTTTTTATTTATTTTGAGAAAGAGCATGTGAGCACAAGTGGGGGTGGTGTAGAGAAAGGAGAGAAAGAGAATACCAAGCAGACTCCCTGTTGTCAGCGCAGAGCCTGATGAAGGGCTGGAACTCAAGAGCCATGAGATCATGACCCCATCTGAAACCAAGAGTTGGAGGGTAAACTGGCTGGGCCACCCAGGTGCCCCCAGCCTTATTATTTCAGAGATCTAATAGAGGATCACAGTTCAAGGCTTTAAACACAAGCCTCCTTTATTTATTTAAGTCTTTGTCAATGGTACAACCTTGGGATAAATACATATATCTTGGAAATCAAATGATTACTTACAGATTAATTTCAGAACAAAATAATAATTATGGCTCATATATTTTTGAAACCAGATTTGACTTTCCCTGTCAGTTTTAGAGTGCATATATTGGAGTAGCATCATAAAATGGAATGGCCAGCTAGCTTTATTGTAAACATGAAAGAGAAATGTTATACAGTGATTTACATATGAGATTTATCCATTGAAAGTCTGGAAATGGAGATGTTATTCAGCCTAATAGATATACTATTTCATATTTATTTTGGTGCAATTGAGGCACCAGGGTACACTGGAATTTTCTTCCAAATAGAGTATAATTTCTGGGTGAGATCATCTATTTGTATACTCCCATGCTGATATCTTCCAAATCCAAAAGATAACCAAATAGAAACTTTTGTCTGAATTTCCTATAGGCTCCTCAGACTTACCATGTCATTGTCTAACCTTGTCATGGGCCCCTAACCCTTGGCTTACTAACTTGATTGTCTTCTTTATTTCCTATGCCTATTAATGCTATGGCCAGCCAAGTTTCAAGAGTGGGAAATCATAGTATCTTTCTTAAACCCTCCCTCTTCTCTACCCAGACCTATCCAATTAGTCACTAACTCCAAAACTTTCCTTCAACAGCCATTTGCTCTTCATCCCCCCTGCCCTAGACTTAGTTAACCTCAGACTTGGCCTATAGTCACAGTAGACTTTTTGACTGCTTGAGTCTAGTCAGTTCTTCCCATTGATGACTGAATTCTTTTTTTCTGAGAAACAAGCCTGAGATGTCACTTCTAGCAAAACATACTTTGGCTTCTTTTTTTTTTTTATAGAAGAAAAGTCAATATTCTTTATTTGGTGGACAAAGACCTTTATAACCTGGTCTTAACCTAACACTACTTCATGCACAACACCCTAAATTTCAGTCACACTGCAATTTCTATTCCTCTAGTGTACTGTTCCAGGTCACAGGTCCTCTTCCTTACCCGGGCTGTTCTCCTTTCCAGAGCCTCCATCACCCCCTCCAGTCCCCCAGTGCCTGCTTCTCCTTTAACAAGGACTCCGAGGGTAAACTTTTCCCAGCTTCACCCAAGTGGTTGGTTGCTCCCTTTTCTGTGCTCTTATTGGCCTTACTATATGGTGATACAGTTATCTATTTAACTAGAATTTGTCCACCTATTTTAGTCTTTTTTACTAAGCTGTTGTGTTCATAGTGGGCTGTCATGTATCTTATTGATCTGCATAGCTACAAGGTCAAGAACAGCCAGTGGCACTAAGGATAGATTGATGATCCTTGTTAATTCTTTTTCTTTTTTTCTTCCCCCACTCAACATACACTTATATGGGACTCCGTACGAGCCAGGCATTATTCTAGGTTATTTATACTAACTCATGAAAATTTTACCATAGCACTACCAAATACATAAAATTATGAGCCGTGTTAGAGATGAGGACATTGAAGCACTGAGAGCTTAAATAACTTGCTCAAGATGCACAGTTGGTAAGTGTCTGAGCACAGTATTGAACCCAGGCTTCAGACATGGGGTTCTTAACGACTATACCGTGTCTCAATGTAGGCCCCAACCAGAACTCCAGGCTAATTAGTTTTTGTGAAATCCTTGCTTTTAAGAAAAAAAAGAAAAATATAAGGAAATTGAAGAATTAGAAATTTATTTATAAAAAGGCAGTTTGAGAGTAGGAAACAATTATTTGTCTATTATGACTGGAACATGTCATAATAAATGCATTGTACATAAAAAATGATAAAGATGTCATATTTCTAGAGTTTATTCCTTATACATTTCCTATATATAACAAACTATTTTCCTTGGAATAGTTTTTTCAGAGTCTACCTCCGAGAAAACTCAGCTAAGGCAATGATGTTTATAATTATTACATTGTTTGCAAAATATTGAATAAAAAAGCTTCAAATGTGTTAATATATAAGGAAGAAAGAGTTAAAGCCCATTGGGGAATATTTTTACTGTCCTTTATTATAAACTCACCTCAGAGTCCTGCTCTGGGGCTCTGGCACTTTGCCCAGTGTACTGTTTTAATTCTACTTTAAGCAAGAAGACAAAACAACCTCAACACAAATAAGGAAACTGCCCAGCCTTCCTCTTCACGTGATAGATTCTTTCCAGTATAAGGGAAAATAAATCTTCCCCTCAGATGCCAAATGCAGGACTTAGCAATGAGAAAATTACCTTTAATCTACCTACCAAGGGTTGAAGTGAGTACCACTAGAAAACAATTTATTTGGGCCTCTCAAACTCATCTCTGCATGGATCATGGGGTCTTGAGTGAGATTTGTGTTCTGGTAAAATTTTTCCTATTTGGGATCCTTGGGCATCTGAGGACAAGGTAATGGGGAATGTAACAGTTATTTTTAACATTGTAAAAATCCTAATGGAATTCATATTTTTGCCTTCCCAAATCATTGTCTTAGGATAACCAAAGGGTTAAACATACTTGTTCTCAGTTGGAATCTTACTATCTCATATTTGTTTTAAGCTCTGACCAGAAGTTAGTTTTTATCTTTAAGAAAAATAGAGATTAGTTATTTAATAAAAGTAATTTTGTAAATAACCATCTTGGAAAATTGGAATTAGGGCTGGGGGAGGAGTGGGAGTAAGTGGGTCCTTGGTCAAAAATTTGTATCACCAAGCACACAGCACAGGGCAGAGAGAAAGCTGCCTGTTAGTGTGAGTGAAGCCAAAAATAATATACCTGGGAAAAATAATTCAGACTCTAGTTTATTGCCTGATATGATAGTGTGTATTGTGATGACAAAAGGAATCTTGGAGCCACATAGAACATTTCAGTTCAATCCTACATATGAAAACTGAGTGCCTGTTAGTTTTGGTGCTGCTTTAGCTAGAAAGACCAGCAAAATACTGGGCCCCCTTAGGAGGAGGGAAGCATGAGGGCATGTTGGACACAAGCCCAGTGCATCTGGTCTTGGAAGAGATTCATTTGGGCTGCTTGCCTCCAGGAAGACCTCACAAACCTGTAGGATGCTGGATCTACCTGACACTTGTAGATTTACTGTCACACACTGTAACCAGATAGTATGCAACTAATTTAAAATATGATTTTTCCTTTTTTCTGATTTCAAAAACAATTACTCTGTCGAAGTTGAAAACAAAACAAAAACCAAACTCAGATAAGGAAGAAACTAATGCTTCCATCCAGTGAGTGTTAGAAAAAGAAAAAAAAAAGAAGTCATTTGTAATGTTACCTCATTTTCTTAACCATGATTTCATTTTGGTCAGTGTTAGTCCATTCTTTCACCCTATAATATATTATTGGTTTTATGTATTTGTAATCATGGCATGCATGTAGTTTTGTACCTTAATTTTTATTTCACATTAAATGCAATTTTCCAAATTACGACATAGTCTTCGTTACATGCCAGTGGGGTATTTCACTCAGTAGATAAAAAATTTCTTCTACTGTTAGATATTTATTGTTTCTATTTTATTAATGCTGTCATGAAGAGTTTTATGTTTATAATTTATTTGAATATTTTAAATCATTTCCTTAAGTTATAGTTCCTCCAGAATATGAAGTACAGACTATATTTGTTGTTCAGTGTTGTATCCCCAGTGCTAAGCTCAATGTCTGGCATATGGTAGGTATTCGATAAATTTTTGTTAAATAAATGATGAATGAAGAGGAATTACTAGATTAAATAGCATGAATACATTTTTATATCATTTTTAGTTCTAATAGTATAATATTAAACTGGCTAGATGCTTTTGCAAATGTTACTCTATTTAATTATAAGAAAAACTTAGTGAGATAGCTGAAGAATCAGATGCTGAGGGACTGAACTACAGTCATATGGCTGGTGTGGAGCCAGTATTCAGACTTAGGTCCTTTGATGCTAACCTCAGTATCTATTCATTTTGCCACACTGTCCTTCACCTACATTTTCTCACCAAGAAAATCAAGGAGAAAAAGCCTGTAGGCTTTAACTGTTGTTTGTCTAACAACAGCGGGAAGGTCTAGCTGGTTGGCTTGAGCAGAGTTTGCCAAAATGTGGGCTGTGCACCACTCCCATAGAATGTACCTGCAGTGCTTTGTCAAAGTGGCGGATCCCTATACCTTTCCCAATACCTAAAGAATCAAAATTCCCAAGGGATGGGACGTTCCTGTGTTGTCGGAATCTGCATCTTTATCGAGTACCCTGTTGTGTGTTGTGATCCCCTAAAATGATGTGTTGAAATCCAAACTCCTGGTACCTGTGAATGTGACCTTATTTGGAAATAAGGTCTTTGCAAATGTAATCGAGTTAAGACAGGTGAGGTCCTATTGGTTTAGGATAGGACTTAATTCCATTATAGGTATCCTTATAAGATGAGGCTCTGGATACAGAGGAGACACAGACAGGAAAATGCTGTGTTAAGACACAGAAAAGAGAGGGTCAAGACCTCTGAACACAGAGGCAGAGATTGGAGAGATACATCTATAAGCCAAAAAATGCCAAGCATTACTGGTAACCACCAGAAGCAGGGAAGAGGCAAGGAAGGATTTTCTGCCACAATGGAGGGAATATGGCTCTTTCAGCCCCTTGATTGCAGACTTCTAGCCTGCAGAACTGTAAGAGAATAAATCTCTGTGTGAAGCAGCTTGGTTTGTGATATTTTATTGTAGCAGCCCTAGGAAACTAATACACATCCCTAGAAACGTTTTCTGCATCTAGTTTGAGAGTCTCTAGTTAGACTTGACTGATTTTAAGTCCTAAATTGATTATTAACTAAAAATAGCACTTTCAAACCTGAAGTGATCAAATAAAGGGCAAGATAAATGTGTTATATCATCAAAGGAAGTAAGGACTAATAAACACGGTACGTTTGGAGTAATGAACAAAGTTCTATTTTGGCACATCTAGAATTACCAAATCTCAATGTGCATGTTTCAAACTGGAAAAGAAGCATTTGTATTTGAGATCTTTAGATCCAAAGCTTGATGTCTTTAGTATTGCTTACCCATCTTTTAAAGGCCCAAGTACAGAGCTTCCACTTTAACGAATTATCGATTAAACTTAACTAAGAAATAGCTCTTCCGTAACTTTTCCAGAAAAAATCCTTTTTTTAAAGTTTATTTATTTTGAGAGAGAGCACGAGTCAGGGAGGGGCAGAGAAAGAGGAATAGAGAGAATTTCAAGCAGGCTCCACACTGTCAGTGCAGCGCCTGACACAGGATTCGAACCCACTAACTGTGAGATCATGACCTGAGCAGAAACCAAGCATTGGACATTTAATGGATTGATCCACCCAGGGGCCCCTCCAAAAATACCATTTTTCAAGTGTTGTAGGTAGGTTTAAAATAGTTTCCAATGACCTCCACCTCCTGATATTCACGTTTTCCATGATGCTCTCCCCTTGATGTGGTCTGCATCTACACCTGCTAATTTGCTTTTAACAGATAGAGTACGGTAAGTGTGGTTCCACACCACTTCTGAGATTAGGCTACCAAAGACTGTCTTGGCCACACTCTCTCTGGCTCTTGTTTGCTTGTTCTAGTAGAAAAAGCTGCAATTTGTAAGTATATCTCATAAAGACAGATGACTTTCTTCTTTCTAAAGATCTCAAGTATAAATGCTTGTGATGCTTCCTTAAGGGGAGGCCCACAGCAAGGAACTGAGGGCAGCCAACAGCCGGCAACGAATTGAGGCTGTCAGTCCAACAAACTGCAAAGTACCAAATCCTGTCAACAGCCACACATATGAATTTGGAAGTGTGTCCTTTTCTGTTTGACCCTGGAGATGGTTGTAGCCCAGCTAAAACCTTCATTGTAGTCTTAATGAGGCCCTGAGTCATAGGATCCAGTTAAGCTGTTCATGGACTTCTGACCCACAGAAACTGTGAGATAATAAATGTCGTTTTATGCCACTAAGTTTTGGGATAATGTCTTAGCCAGTTACGCAACAATAGATAGCAAATACAAAAGCTTTAAAATACCTGAGTCTTCTTTTTGTCTTCATTGGGATTATTTACAGAGATATTATACCTATCTCTAACATTAGCTTGCTTGGTTTTAAATGTGAGGTATTTTATGAATCTCTGCTTAGTAATTAAGGAAAACAAATATACTGAGTTTTGCTTCTTGCTTGCCTTTGAACCCAGTAGTTTTTTTAATTTTTTTTTTAATTTTTATGGTCACTTGGATGTCATACTGTCCAATCCCTGCACTTCTCAAAATATAGAGCCACCATTAGTTTGACCAAGTATAGTTCCCAGATTTAGCAGATAAAAATACAGGATTGGTTAAATTTGAATTTCAGAAAACCAGTGAATCATTTACTTTTCAGGGATCATATGGTTAAGTATTTTATTTTAAACTTTTTAATTTTAATGCCAGCATAATTAACACAGTATTACATTAGTTTCAGGTGTACAATATAGCATTTCAACAATTCTATAAATTACTCAGTGCTTTACATGTTGCATGTACCTTTTTTTTTTTTTTTAATTGGTCCATGTGCTCTTAATCCCCTTGGTTTATTTTACCCATCCCTCCCCCACCTACCCTCTGGGAACCATCCGTTCTCTATAGTTAAAAGTCTGTTTCTTGGTATCTCTCTTTTTCCTTTGCTCCTTTTTTTTTGTTTCTTAAATTCCACATATGAGTGAACTCATATGATATTTGTCATTCTCTGACGGACTTATTTTGTTGAACATTATACTCTCTACCTCCATCCATGTTGCAAATGGCAATATTTCATTCTTTTTATGGCTGAATAATATTCCATTTTGTTTGTATATATATTATACATATAATATATATAATTTGATTAATTAAAAAAATGTTTTAATATTTATTTATTTTTGAGAGAGAGAAACAGAGCGTGAGTGGGGAAGGGGAAGAGAGAGAGGGAGACACAGAATCCAAAGCAGACTCCAGACTCTGAGTTCTCAGCGCAGAGTCTGACACAGGGCTTGAACCCATGAACCGTGAGATCATAACCTGAACTGAAGTCAGACACTCAATGGACTGAGCCACCCAGGCACCCCTAATTTGACTATCTTAAAAATACTGCAATAAACATAGAGGTGCCTGTATCCCTTTGAATTAGTGTTTTTGTATTTTAGGGGTAAATACTCAGTAGTGTCTATTTTTGTGCCAATACCACACTGTTTTGATTACTACAGCTTTGTAATACAACTTGAAGTCTGGAATTGTGATACTTCCAGTTTTGTTTTTCTTTTTCAGAATTGCTTTGGCCATTTGGGGTCTTTTGTAGTTCCATACAAACTTTAGGATAACAATGTTCTAGGTCTGTGAAAATGCTGTTGGTGTTTTGATAGGGGGTGCATTAAATCTGTAGATTGCTTTGAGTAGTAGGGACATTTTAACAGTATTTTTTCTTCCAATCCATGAGCATGGAATGTCTGCATTTCTTTGTGTCATCTTCAATTTCTTTTATCAGTGCTTTGTACTTTTCAGAGTACAGGTCTTTTTTCTTCTTGGTTAAGTTCATTCCTAGGTATTTTATTATTTTTGGTGCAGTTGAAATTGGGATTGCTTTCTTGATTTCTTTCTCTGCTGCATTATTAGTATACAAAAATGCAACAGATTTCTGTACATTGATTTTTGTATCCTGTGAATTTAGTGAGTTCATTGATCAGTCCTAGTATATATATATTTTTTGGTAGATTCTTAAGAGTTTTCTATATATAGTATTATGTCATATGCAGATAGTGTAAGTTTTATTTCTTCCTTACCAATTTGGATGACTTTTATCTTCATTATCTGATTGCTGTGGCTAGGACTATGTTGAATAAAAGTGGTGAGAGTGGACATCATTGTCTTCTTCCTGATTTAGGGGAAAACTCCTATTTTTTCTCCAATGATTATGATGTTTGCTATGGGTTTTTCATATATGACCTTTATTATGTTGAGATATGTTCTCTCCAAACCTACTTTTTTGAGTATTTTCATCATGAATGGATGTTGGACTTTGTGAAATGCTATATCTGCATGTATTCAAATGATCATATGGTTTTATCCTTTCTTTTATTGATGTGATGTATCACATTGATTTTGCAAATATTGAACCCTCCTTGCATACTGAGAATAAATCTCACTTGATTGGTGAATTATTTTTTTTAAATGTGTTATTGGATTCAGTTTACTAGTATTTTGTTGAAGATTTTTACATCTATGTTCATCAGAGATATTGGCTTGCAGTTCTCTCTCTCTCTCTTTTCGTGGTGTCTTAATTTGTTTTTTTGTTTTTGTTTGTTTGAATAAGGGTAATGTTGGCCGTATAATGAATAAGGGTAATGAATTTGGAAGTTTTTCTTCCTCTTCTAACTTTTGGAATAGTTTGAGGACAATAGGTATTAACTCTTCTTTAAATGTAGAAGAGTAGAATTCACCTGTGAAGCCATCTGGCCCTGGACTTTTGTTTGTTGGGAATTTTTTGATTACTGATTCAACTTTATTGCTGGTAATTAGTTTGTTCAAATTTTCCATTTGTTTTACCTCAATTTTGGTAGGTTACAGGTTTCTAAAAGTTTATCTTTTTTTTCTAGGTTGTCAATTTTTTGGCATATATTTTTTCATAATATTCTTTTTAAATTTTTGTGATGTCAGATGTTTTTTCTCATCTTCTATATGTGATTTAGTTTGAGTCTCTCTCTCCTTTTTTTTTCTTTTTTTTTTTTGATGAGTCTCTAGAGATTTGTTAATTTTATTGATCTTTTCAAAGAACTAGCTCCTGGTTTCCTTGATCTGTTCTTTTTTTTTTTTTTCTAGTTTCTGTTTTGTTTATTTCTGCTTTAATCTTTATTATTTCCTTTCTTCTCTGGAGTTTTGTTTGTTCTTTTTCTGGCTCCTTTAGGTGTAACCTTAGGTTGCTTGTTTGCTATTTTTCTTGGCCCTTGAGACAGACCTGTATTGCTATAAACTTCCCTCTTAGAATTGCTTTTTCTGCATCCCAAAGATTTTGAATTGTTGTGTTTACATTTTCATTTGTTTCCATGTAATGGTTGACCCATTCATTGTTTAGTAGCATGTCATTTAACCTCCACGTATTTGTGGTGTTTCTAGATTTTTTCTTGTGATTGATTACTAGTTTCATAACATTGTGGTTAGAAAGGATGCATGCTGTAACTTTGATCTTTTTGAATTTGTTGAGACTTGTTTTGTGGCCTGATATGTGATCTATTCTGGGGAATGTTCCATGTGCACTTGAAAAGAATGTGAATTCTGATGTTTTAGGATGGAATGTTTTCAATATATCTGTTGGATCCATCTTGTCCAGTGTGTCATTCAAATCCAGTTTCCTCACTGATGGTTTGGATGGTTTATTCATTGACGTAAGTGTGGTGTTAAAGTCTCCTATTGTTGCTTACTAAGGATTAGTTCCTTTATGTTTGTTATTAGCTGCTTTATGTATTTGGGTGCTTTCCTGTTGGGTGCCTAAGTATTTACAATTTTATATCTTCTTGTTGGATTGTCCCCTTTATTATTATTATAGAGTGTCTTTATCTCTTGTTATTGTCTTTGTTTTAAAGTCTATTTTGTCCAATATGAATATTGCTTCCCCAGCTTTTTTTTTTTTTTTGACATCAGTTTGAATGATAAATGTTTCTCCATCCCCTCATTTTCAATTTGCAGGTGTCTTTGGTCAGAAATAAGACTCTTACAGGCAGCATATAAATGGGTCTTGTCCAGTGAATCATATTTTACCATAAGTATGCCTCATGTGATATTTAGGTCAGAGTTATATTAAAATGTAATTTGTTCAATTGAAATTGACTGGGTATCTTGTATTCTTTATGGCAACCCTATGCCCAAGGTCATGTAAAGAGTTTGTAACAGAGTCTGCACTAGCAGTTGGTTCCCAGGCCAATATTCTTCCTCCCACATGACCCTGTGATGGTGATGAAAGTGTTACTTTAGGAACTCATCTGTGGTTGCGCATGTTTGAAGCTTTAATGTAGTAATCATTACTGAGCTACTTTTGAAAGGAGCCATGGATCATTAAAGGACAAAACTGATGTTGTTTGACGCAATCAATAGATTTCATTCTGCAAATGAAAGTCCAGTCTGATAGCGTTAATGGAAGGCAGCTGCAGATCCTGATATTCCCATAATAGTTAGCTGGACTATATGATATTAGCTTCTGACTCATTTTCATTAATACAATGATTTAAGTATGCAGATATATTTTGAGGAGGGACAATTTGTTGGAGAAAAAAAACAAATCAATTTTAAGGAGTTTTAATATTTATGTATTTAACATATGCAGGTATATAATCATTAAAAAACTCGGGGCGCCTGGGTGGCGCAGTCGGTTGAGCGTCCGACTTCAGCCAGGTCACGATCTGGCGGTCCGTGAGTTCGAGCCCCGCGTCAGGCTTTGGGCTGATGGCTCAGAGCCTGGAGCCTGTTTCCGATTCTGTGCCCCCTCTCTCTCTGCCCCTCCCCCGTTCATGCTCTGTCTCTCTCTGTCCCAAAAATAAAATAAATAAATAAATAAACGTAAAAAAAAAAAAAAAACTTAAGTGAAATACATCAATATACACAGTAGGTATTAAGAAGTCCCTTAGTAAATGGTGCTAAGAGAAATTAAGCCTGTGTCTGATTGCTCTCTAATTAGAATTAGTGCTTCTTTGCTTTTGTTCTTTAACTTTGAATATCCATGTGGCTTTAATTGTTTAAGTACATTTACATGGTTAATTTACATAATCTACTCATGTTGACAATGGGTTGATGTAGGGTATGGTCTTTTGAGGATAACAAGCACAATGAGAAAACAGACTGGTAGAGTGAAAAATAGGAAAGTCTAGTGATTAAGGTATTTGAATGAATCACACTCAGGTTTTGTGCCTTTGCTTATTTCAGTTTTTCACATCCTAAGACCTTAGAAATGCTTTATATTTATGGCTTAAATAAAACCAATTATTATTAATTTTAAAAATTCCACTGATAAACCTGTCTTCTCTGGGACAAATAGCCAAGTAAAATATAAGCAATAACTTAGAGCTCAACTAAATGTTAGGAGTTTCTTTTTACGGGGAAGGATTGTATTTAAACTTTCTTTATAATTCAATACTAGCCTAGGCACATAATAGTGATTATATATATTTATGTGTGATGATCTTAATGAAAATACACTAATATTAAAGTAATTTCCCCATATTTAATTATCATGAATGAATAATGTTCTACTTTTAATATATTCACTTACTTTATCCCCCAATTCTCCAAAACAACAACAACAACAACAACACCCTCTGGAAACAGGCTTAAAGAAAAATAACCTGCCTAAGGTCACACTGATAGAATGTGACACAGTCTGGATTCCACATCTATTTTCTAACTCCAAACCCAAGAATCTATCTACTGTGCCATACTGTCTTTAGATTTCTGATACTATTCTGTTAAAAATTGTGTCCACCTGGCAAAAATAAAGCCTGTACTGTAATGAAACCAGTATTTTTATCAGGCACTCTAGAGCCTTGTTTCCTGGAATTTAGCATTTGAACCTCTTGAAGTCTGAAAATGAGTTATTTAGAAATACTAAAGGAGAAGGAATGGAAATTCACTTTTTCCATTTAGAATTTTCGTGGCTGATCTCATCTCTATTCAGAGTGATGTGTCTCCCTGAATATTTTATTAGAGTTCTGTTGCAGCTGAGTTAAAGTTGTGCCTGCCCCACTGCCCTGAGCCGGTGATGGGATATGTCCCATAATTTTTTGCTGACTGGCTGAGTGACCCAAAGCCTTCAGGATCGATGTGAGGAATGCTAAGGCGACTAAGAGAGTGTAGAACATCTCAGCAGCCAGGAAATGAACCAGAAATTAAAAGGATATGAAATCTAATCTCTGAAGAAAATAAAGTGTGCCAGTGTATGATTTTGTTGGCATGGATAACAGAGAACTGAGTCCAGTTTTTTCTTTTGTCTCTAGTGGTAACACAGAACATTATAAATCAGCAATTTTATGATTTTATCCACCATTCTAAAATAACCATTAGACTTTAAAGTATAGGCCTTGAACCTTAGTAATTGATTTTCCCCTTCAGCATACTTAGCTAAGGAATTGTAGACATTTGAATATCAGATTTATTTGAATTGACTGCTTTAATGTAGTTGTGTAGCCTCCTGGATCCATATATTCCTGATGATTGAAATTCTCAAATGAACTTGAAGTTATAGAAGAACATGACTCTAGTCTTCCTCAGTTCATTTCTTAACCAACGTCTTCCCCTACATCTTCCTTGGACCCACCACACAAATACTCAGGGACAAGTAATGAGAATGGTATTGAGATGTCTATCTCCAGAGGAATTTGGAGACCATAATTTTAGTTTTCGAACTGCAGTCTTCCCAGGCTTTTTGATTTGTCTTTTTACTTGTGCTTTTAATTTTCTTGTTATTTTTGGTTCCTGGGTTTACAATACAACTCTGAAGTATGTTTTATGGGCTATCTTTTGGTCTTCTATTCTGAGCTTGCTGTTTTCTGAGCTTTACCACCTCCTTGATGTATATTCTTTATTTCATGGTTGTTTTTCCTAAGGCTTTAGTAGTTTTGTATAATAATTTTTGTATATAAGATATTTCTACCTGGTAAAAGGGCTAATAAGGAAGTTGAAGTTCCTTTGCCATTATAACAGATATCTGCTGAGTATTTACTATGTGGCAACTGTTATATTCTGTTTAATACTCATTTAATGATAGCTACCACTGTAAGAGTTGAGCAAGAATATTATCATTTATGGATGAAGGGAGAAAGGCTTTTATAGGCCCTAATATCTTACCTAAGTCAACATGCAGGTATGAGGTAGGCTCAGGCTTTGGATCTGTGTCTTTCTGACTCCAAAGATCATGGTCTTCACTACCGCGGTGCCTCTTCTGTCATATTGTCTCTTATTGGATACTGATGCCTATTCAGATTGGGACTACCTTCAAACCATTGCAAAGAATATGTCCTTGTTATAATCAGAAAACAGCATTCTATTTATATCTAAAAGGCTGTGTCACTAGCTCTTCTGCGTATGTGAGAGTTTATGCAGAGAGAGTGTTGATGGAGATTTCTTAGATAAGAATGTGCTCTGAACGTATGTGTGAGGAATCCATCAATATTACTTCTGGCTCCCTCTAGATGTTGGTTAACCCACATGATCATTTGTCTTGGACCTTTAGCTCACCAGAGTGAAAGGTACATTTTCAAACAGCGGTTCTACTTATATATGAAGTAAATACAATCTGATCTTGCTTGAGGGTTTGATTTGCAGAAGAAAGATGACAAGAGGCTGATCAACATCTTTCTACTCATAATTTTCTAGTGCCCCTTCTGCAAGGTGTTTTCTCTGGCAAAATGAAAGTCCCAACCCAAGGCAAATGGGGTGATTTCTAGAAATAGTTTATTACTTTTCACAGATTAAGGCCTGAAATACTTACATGGTATTTATCTACTACAGTAGGCATTAGGAGGTGAATTGATGGAGGTATGTGTGGAGAACATTAAAAGAACCATTTTGATATTCAAATACCAACTAAAAATATAGAATCTAGGAAAGGGTCTTAGGATCAGGTCAATTTACATTAACAGTAGTATATATATTTGCAGAATGAATAAATTAATAAAAGGAAAAGGTAAAGTCTGAATTTAAGAATACTAGAGTCTACTGAATGGATTTATAGAAAGGAGATTGGAATGGACCTTTTTTAATAGTCATTTATTTTATTCAAGCCTTCAGATAATGTGTCCTGCAATAAGGAAAGCATCAGGATGTAAGAATAAATGTGCAGGTTTTTTTTTTCTTCAGTGTTTTTTGAGGCAAAACCCCCCAAAAATGTTTATTGAGAACTAAAATGGTTACATAATTTGTCATAGTTCCAGCCTATGAAATATTATACAGCTATTTTAAAATAGCTTTATATTTCTTGGGAGAGATATATATGAAGTACTGTTAGGTGAGAAAATAAATTTAGTGTGATTTTATATACTTATACACACATACACAGATATATACATATATTTATTTTAATTTAATTTATATAGTTATGTGTTTTAACACATGTATATGCACACATATATATGATATCACCCACTTTACTAACATAACATAATCACACATATGTATGTACATATGTAATGAGAAAGATGAACTTAGAAAAGAGGGAATGAGGAGATGGGAAATCACTAACTTTTTCTGTGTATAACTCTGCTCTGTTTCACTAGTTATGATAATACACATTTTTAATGAAAGGAAATAAAAATAAAATTTTAGAGAAACACCATATTTCTAGTTAAGAGATCACTGATGCTTGGAGTTTGAATGGATTTCCACTGTATCTTATGTCTGAAGAGCTTGGGTTTGCTCCAGTGTTAAAAGGTCCTTGCATCTGATGTAGCGATGGATCCATGGCTGAGAAACTCAGCCTTTCCAAGGCTCAGTGTTCTTATCTGGAATTTCAGATGTGAAACAGATGCTTTGGGAGATCTCATCTATTTCAGATACTCTTTTTGTTCAAAAATTAAAAAAATCTATGTGAAGATAATGATGATGCCAAGACACAGCCTGGGTGGGACTTTAGCCCTTTCCCTCCCCTCCACCTAGCCCCCTAATCCATCAGTCACCTACAAACTACTTCAAACTCAGCTTCAAGATAAGCTCCCTGACCAGTCTCCTACCTCATAGAGCTGTCTCTAAATCCTCTTTAAAGTAGAAACTCTAGATCTGCTCCTAATAAGGACTTGCTGCATAGAAGAAATCAATGTGCAATTAGGATCAAAATAAGTCCTCATGAAGTTTAGAAGACTCTATTTCTTTAAAATGCAAATACCCTTTGGGAAAGGTACAATTCAAGTCTTAACTACTCCCTTATATTTTAGCAGATGAAGTTTTTAATATCTTTTCATAGGAGCAAGATCTTGAGAAGGAAATACATGGGGGAGAAGAAAAGGGGTGCTGAGGGAATGGATTAGCTAGAGAGGAGAGAAAAGCTTTAAGAGGTTAGTGTATGGGTAACAGGCACTTTCAGAGCTTGTCAGAGGAAAGCATGTACTTGGGCAAACAAATAGCCTTTGTGTGCTCCTTGGATTCTATTTTTATCTCCTACCTCACATCAGATACATCAGCAAATCCTGTCAGTTCTCTCTTCAAACATAACCAGAATCCATCCACTTTTCACACCACCACTACTCCCACCCTGAACCAAACAACTATCCTCCAGATTATTGCAAAAGGTATTCTAAAACAAGTTCTGGCTTTTGTCCCCTTACAATATGTTCTCCCAGTAGACAGAAGGACTGTTAAAACCTAAGCAAGATCAGGTACTCATCTGCTCAAAATCCCTGCTCTAGTGGTTTGCCATTTCTTTTTTTATTTTTAAATTTTATTTATTTTGAGAGAGAGTGCGAGTAGGAGAGGGGCAGAGAAAGAGGGAGACAGAGGATTCTAGCCGGCTCTGCACCATCAGCATGGAGCCGGACGTGGGGCTGGAACTCATGAAACTGAGAGATCATGACCTGACCCGAGACCAAGAGCCAGATGCTTAACCGACTGAGCTAGCCAGGCATCCCAGTTTCCCATTTCAACCAAAGTCACCTACAAAAAATTCTCCACCTTGGCTCACATTGGACACAATCTGGTGAGATTTAAAGTAATATTCATTTTGGGGTCTGATTCCCCAAAATGTTGATTTCATTGGTTTTGTGACTGGGGCATTGATACTTGCTGAAAAGTCCTCAAGTAATGCTAATAGACATCCAGGGCTGTGAACCACTGTCCTCTGAAATTTGTTCTCACTTTCCCTTCTCGTCTTACCTCCTTTTTCTTCTAATCCCTGAATATATTCAGACACACAGGTCTCCTGGCTGTTTTTCAAATACACCAGGCACACTCCCACCTCCAAGCCTTTGTGCTGGCCAATCCTTCCTCCAGCGAGCCTCCTTTAGGTTTTAATATGTCAAGCATCCGGCACAAGGATCCCTAGAGAATTATGACTGGAAGGACCTGACTAGCCTCTTGTAATTTTTTCTTCTAAATAAAACTCCTCAAGCTAGACTGGATTATGTTCCCCTCATATATAAGATCTGTCGTTTGATAATTTAGCCTTCATCCTGGTGAGCTGAGGATGCAGTATACACGGTTGTGCTGCCAAACAACTGCCGAAAAGAATCGCAGCTGGTGCAGGTGTTTTGTGGGTTTTTTTGCGCACATGCTCAGAACACATTCTTAGGTAACAAAAATCCCCATAGTCACATGTATAGAAAGAACCTGTGTATGTATACACAGGAAAGGTAAGTACACACAAACTTTGACCAGATAACTTCTAATGTCCCTTCCAGCACAGATATTCTATGATTCTATTGTTAAAAATTAATGTGAACACAGAATTATAAATATGTGAAAATAGAATCAAGGATAGCTTGAAGGGATTTAGCCCCTCTGTTCTCCATAATCCATTAGCCACCTTCAAATGATGCTAAATAACCACACAAGTTAAGTAAAAGCAATGGGTCTTGTTGCACTTCGAAAGTTCAAAGCCCCCTGGCCTCACCTTTCAGAGCACATTGCTGCCTTTGGAGTGCTCCCCACGTAGAAGTCCTAATCTGTATCTTCTGCATAGGCTTTTGGGACTCACTTTGTTGAGTAAATCCATCTGTATATTTAGGGTTGTGTGATTTATTCATGTGGTTGAAAAAAACTTTGTCTTTTTATTTTATTTAAAAATTATGTTAATTTTATTTATTTTGATAGTGTGTGTGCACACGTATGCAAGTGGGGAGGCGGGGAGAAAGAGAGAATCCCAAGCAGACTCCCAGCTGTCAGTGCAGAGCCCAATTAGGAGCTCGAACTCACAAATTGTAAGATCATGACCTGAGCTGAAATCAAGTCAGACACTTAACCGACCGAGCCACCCAACTGCCCTAAATCATGCCTTTTTAAAATTCCCTTTAGAAAGTGTACACTTTAAGCTTGGTTATTTATATTTTAGCAGATGATGTTGATAAGAGGGCTTGGTACTTAATCAGAGCTCATGAACACTTGAAGAATGAGTCAGCTGATGGGTTAATTGATTGTTTTCTGTGCGACTGATGTTCCCATTCCTAGAGAGACTTGGTCTAGGGTTATCTTAAATTATGTGCAAGAAGACACTAGAAGAGGAGCTGACCCCAGTAGTGGAATCTGGAGAGACTGCCACATGCCCAGAGATGAGGAAACAATATTTGCAGATGATGTGGAGAATTCATCTCCTGTGTCAAGGGCAGCTGAGAGAGCTCCAGCTTTGCGTATATGGGTGAGTTTGTGTGAGAATGATCTCAGAAGAATCCACAAAAAAACTTACTTTCAAACTGTTGATAAACCTGGGAGGACCAATACCAACTCACAAGAGAGTATCAGTCAAGTGAGGTCTTTTTTGAACCTCCTGTCTTCTAGCTTTTCCATGTTATCCTTGGGGTGGACAAGTAGAAGCACAAAATGGAAAAAGAGAGAAAACATTTGCCCTTCTCCAATTGTGTTTTCCTCCTCTAGCCTTTTGCTGTGGGAAAGGTGAAGGTTTGGCTTTGTTTTGTTTGGATTTTTGATTTATTACATAAATAAATGCTTTGTTGTTGTTGTTTGGCAATTTAAAGTGACTCTAGAACTTTTTATTACTTAAGAATACCTAGCAAAAGTAATGGGGAATGCTCAAGTTTTCATCTGGAGGCAATGCAAATATGACCCAAAAGAATACGTTTGAAGAGACTGTGAGAGTTAAAAATGAAGTTTATAGTTCTGCCCCATGAGTCATGCTTGTTACATGTTGTCTGCTTCACAGCTTAGCTCTGATTAGTATGATATTGCTGTTCATGTTAGTCTGAAAATATTTCTGTGACAAATCAGGCATATTTTTAGTTGATGCTGAAATTTCTCACAAACTTTGTTTTCAAATGGAATTATCAGGCTGGGTTAATTTCCTTCAGACTTTAGAAGGAGAGCCTGTCAAGGAAGTCTTTCCTATAGAATGGTCAAAGAATTGGAGTAAATCTAATATGTGTTACTGGAAGAGTTCCACTGGTACCAGGTCAAAGCTCACTTTGAAATCTCTGAGTCACACAAAGAATAACTCATGTTGATTGGATCTGTGGAAATGACCAGTTAAGGCACTAAGAGACTCTTTTTTTTTTCTCTTGTTTTTTCTTTGGTGTACCTCTACTGGGGACAGATGGATTCTTCTTTATTTTCTTTTAATTCCAGTATAGCTAACATATAGTGTTATATATATTAGTTTCAGGTGTACAACATGGTGATTCAACAAATTTCATACATTACTCCATGTTCACCATGACAAGTATACTCCTAATCCCCTTTATCTATTTCACCCATCACCCAATCCACCTCCCCTCTGATAACCATCAGTGTGTTCTTTATAGTTAATAGTCTGTTTTTTGGTTTGTCTCTTTTTCTCTGTGTTCATTTGTTTTCTTTCTTAAGTTCTACATGTGAGTGACATCATATGGTATATGTCTTTCTCTAACTAATTTATTTATTATTATGCTCTATAGATCCATCTGTGTTGTTGCTAATGTCAAGATTTAATTCTTTATTATGGCCAATATTCCATTTTGTACATATACTACATCTTCTTTATCCATTCATCTTTCGATGGACACTTGGGTTGTTTCCATAATTTGGCTATTGTAAATAATGCTGCAACAAACATAGGGGTGCATATATCCTTTCAAATTAGTGTTTTCACATTCTTTTTAAAGTTTTTTAAAAATATTTACTTTTGAGAGACAGAGAGAGATAGAGCACGAGTGGGGGAGGGGCAGAGAGAGAGAGATGGAGACACAGAATCTAAAGCTGGCTCTAGGCTCTGGGATGTCAGCACAGAGTCTGATGCAGGGCTTGAACTCATGAACTGTGAGATCATGACCTGAGCCAAAGTCAGATGCTTAACTGACTGAGCCACCCAGGCACCCCAGTGTTTTCATATTCTTTGAGTAAATATCCAGTAGTGTTATTACTGGATCATAGGGTACTTTTATTTTTAATTTTTTGAGGAAACTCTGTACTGTTTTCCACAATGGCTGCCCCAGTTTGCATTCCCACCAACAGTACACAAGGGTTCCCTTTTCCTTCACATCTTCACAAACACTTATTTCTTGATTTTAGCCATTCTGGCAGGAGTGGGGTGATATCTCCTCTAGTTTTGATTTGCATTTCCCTTATGAATGATGTGGAGCATAATTTCATGTGTCTGTTGGCTATGTGTATGTCTTCTTTGGAGAAATGTCTCTTCATGTCTTCTGCCCATTTTTTAAAAAAAGTTTATTTATTTATTTTTGAGAGATAGAAAGGGAGAGAGAGAATCCCAAGCAGGCTCTGTACTGTCAGCATAGAACTTGATGCAGGGCTCAAACTCACAAACCATGAGATCATGACCTGAGCTGAAACCAAGAGTTGGACACTTAACCCACCGAACCACCTGGGTGGTTCCCCTCTTCTGCCCATTTTTTACTTGGATTATTATTTGTGTGTGTGTGTGTGTGTGTGTGTGTGTGTGTGTGTGTGTGTTCAATTCTATAAGGTCTTTGTATATTTTGGGTACTAACCCTTTATTGGATATGCCATTTCCAAATATCTTCTCCAATGCCATATGTTGTCTTTTAGTTTTGTTGATTGTTTCCCTCACTGTGTAGAAGCTTTTTGTTTTGATTTAGTCCTAATAGTTTATTTTTGCATTATTTCCCATGCCTCGGAAGACATACCTAGAAAAATGTTGCTGTAGCTGCTGTCAGAGAAATTACTCCCTGTGGTCTCTTCTAGGATTTGTATGGCTTTAGGTCTCACATTTATGTCTTTAATCCATTTTGTTTATTTTTGTTTATGGTATAAGAATGTGGTCCAGTTTCATCTTTTTGTGTGTAGCTATCCAGTTTTCTCAGCATGATTTGTTGAAGAGACTTTCTTTTCCCCATTGCATATTCTTGCCTCCTTTGTGGGAGATTAACTGACCATATATAATTGTGGGTTTATTTCTGGGCTCTCTCTTCTGTTGTGTTGATCTTTTTGTCTATTGTTTTTAATGTTTTTATTTATTTTTGAGACAGAGAGAGAGACAGAGCATGAGCAGGGGAGAGGCAGAGAGAGAGGGAGACACACAATCTGAAGCAGGCTCCAGGCTGTCAGCACAGAACCTGATGTAGGGCTCAAACTCACGGACTGTGAGATCATGACCTGAGCTGAAGTCGGACGCTTAACCCCCTGAGCCACCCAGGCACCCCCCCTTTTTAATTTTTTTTAATGTTTATTTATTTTTGAGAGAGAGAGAGAGAGAGAGAGAGAGAGAGAGAGAGAGAGAGAGAGAGAATGAGCGAGCAGGGGAGGGGCAGAGAGAGAGAGGGAGACACAGAATCTGAAGCAGGCTCCAGGCTCTGAGCTTCTAGCACAGAGCCAGATGCAGGGCTCGAACTCACAAACTGCGAGATCATGACCTGAGCCAAAGTCGGATGCTTAATTGACTGAGCCACCCAGGCGCCCCAATTTATGTCTATTTTTGTGCCAGTACCACACTGTTTTGATTACTGCAGATTTGTAGTATATTTTGAAATCTGAGATTGTGATCCCTCCAGTTTTCATTCTTTTCCAGATTGCTTTGACTATTCAGTGTCTTTTGTGGTTCCATACAAATTTAAGATTATTGTAGTTCTGTGAAAAATGCTATTGGTATTTCAATAGGGATTGCATTAAATCCTACTTTGAGTAGTATAGACATTTTAACAATATTTGTTTTTCTAATTCATGAACATGGAATATCTTTCCATTTGTGTCATCTTCAATTTCTTTCAACAATGTTTCATATCAGAGTACAGGTCTTTTGCCTCCTTGGTTAAGTTTATTCCTAGGTATCTATTGTTTTTGGTGCAATTGTAAATGGGATTGTTTTCTTAATTTCTCTTTTTCCTCTTCATTATTAGTGAATAGAAATGCCACAGATGTCTATACATTGATTTTGTATCCTGTGACTTTACTGAATTCATTTATCAGTTTTGGTAGTTGTTGTTTTTTTTTGTGTGTGTGTGTGTGTGTGGTCTTTAGGGTTTTCTATATATAGTATCATGTTATCTGCAAATAGTGAAAGTTTTATCTTACCAATTTGGATGCCTTGTGTTTCTTGTCTGATTGCTATGGCTAGGAATCCTGGTATTATGTAGAATAAAAGTGGTGAGAGTAGATATCCTTGTCTTGTTCCTGATTGTAGGGGAAAAGCTCTTCCCATACATCATTGTGTATGATATTTGTTGTAGGTTTTTCATATATCCCTTTATTATGTTGAGGTATGTTCCCTCTAAACCTAATTTGTTGAGAGATTTAATCATGAATGTATGTTGTAGTTTGTCAAATGCTTTTTTCTGCAGGTGTTGAAATGATAAAATCATATGGTTTTTATCCTTATTGATGTGATGTATCATGTTGATTGATTTGAAAATGTTGAACCACCTTGCATAGTGGAAATAAATCTCACTTGATTGTCATGAATGATATTTTTAATGTATACTTGGATTAAGTTTGCTAATATTTTGTTGAAGATTTTTACATCTATATTCATCAGAAATACTGGCTTATAGTTCTCCTTTTTAAAAAATTTTTTTTAAACATTTATTTATTTTTGAGACAGAGACAGAGCACAAGCAGAGGAGGGTCAGAGAGAGAGGGAGACACAGAATCCGAAACAGGTTCCAGGCTCCGAGCTGCCAGCCCAGAGCCCGATGCAGGGCTCGAACTCACAGACCCGAGGTCATGACCTGAGCCGAAGTTGGATGCCCAACCAACTGAGCCACCCAGGTGCCCCTAGTTCTCCTTTTTTTTATTGTGTCTTTATCTGGCTTTGGTTTCAGGGTAATGCTGGTCTCATGGAAAGAATTTGGAAGTTTTCCTTCCTTTTCTATTTTTTCAAGCATTTTGAGTAGGTACTAACTCTTCTTTAAATGTTTGGTACAATTCACCTGTGAAGCTATCTGGTCATTGACTTTTGTTTATTGGGAGTTTTTTGATTACTAATTCAATTTTATTACTGGTAATTGATCTGTTCAAATTTTCCATTTTCCTGCTTCACTTTTGGGATGCTACATATTTCTAGGAATTTATGCATTTTTTTCCCTAGGTTATCCAATTTGTTGGCCTGTAATTTTTCATAATATTATTTTATGGCTCTTTGTATTTCTATGTTGTTTTTTATTTCTCCTCTTTCATTTCTGAATTTGTTTGAGTCCTCTATCTCTGTCTTTTATGAGTCTAGCTGGAGATTTATTAATGATGTTGATCTTTTCAAAGAACCAGCTTCTAGTTTTATTCATCTTTTTTTTTAGTTTAAATTTTGTTTATTTCTTCTTTAATATTTATTATTTCCTTTCTTCTCTGATTTGTTTTGTTTGTTCTTTTTCTAGCTCCTTTAGATGTTACCTTAGGTTGCTTGTCTGATAATTTTCTTGCCCCTTGTGGCAGACCTGTATTGATATAAACCTCCCTCTTAGAATTGCTTTTGCTGCGTCCCAAAAATTTTTGAACTGTTGTGTTTATATTTTCATTTGTCTCCATATAATGGTTGACTGATGCATTGTTTAATAGCATGTTATTTGACCTCCATTTATTTGTGGTCTTTCTAGATTTTTTTCTTGTGGTTGATTACTTGTTTTATAACATTTTGGTTAGAAAGGATGCATGGTATGACTTTGATCTTTTTCTTTTCCTTTCTTTCTTTCTTTCTTTCTTTCTTTCTTTCTTTCTTTCTTTCTTTATTTTTATTATTATTTTTAATGTAATTTATTGTAAAATTGGCTAACATACAGTGTGTAAAGTGTGCTCTTAGTTTTGGGGGTAGATTTCCATAGTTCATTGCTTAAATACAACACCCAGTGCTCATCCCAACAAGTGCCCTCCTCAATGCCCATCGATCTTTTTCAATTTGTTCAGACATTTTTTGTGGCCTGATATGTGATCTATTCTGGAGAATGTACCATGTACACTTGAAAAGAATGTGAATTCTGATGTTTTCGGATGGGACGTTTTCACTATATTTGTTGGATCCATCTTGCCCAGTGTGTCATTCAAGTCCACTGTTTCCTTATTGATTTTTCTGTTTGGATGATTTGTCTATTGATGTAAGTGTTGTGTTAAAGTCCCCTACTATTATCGTATTACTATTGATTAGTTCCTTTATGTTTGTTTCTAGTTGCTTTATGTATTTTGGTGCTTTCCTGTTGGGTTTCTAAATATTCACAATTATTATATCTTCTTGTTGGATTGTCCCTTTTATTATTATAGAGTGTCCTTCTTTATCTCTTGATATAGTCTTTGTTTTAAAGTCTATTTTGTCTAATATAAATTGGTACCTTAACTTTCTTTCCACTTCCATTTGCATGGGAAATGGTTTTCCATCCCTTCACTTTCAATCTGCATGTAGGTCTCTCATAGGTAGCATATAGATGGGTCTTCCTTTTTTATCCATTCTTTCACCCTATGTCTTTTGATTGGAGCGTTTAGTCCATTTACATTCAAAATAATTATTGATAAATATGTACTTATTGCCATTTTGTTACTTGTTTTATGGTTTAAAGTTCTTCCCTGTTCCTTTCTTCTCTTGCTCTCTTCTCTCACATTTTGCTGACTTTCTTTAGTGATGTGCCCGATTTTTTTGCATACCTATAGCTGTTTTTTAGTTATGGTTTCCATTTGGTTTATGTGTGACATCTTTAGCATATAGTAGTCTATATTAACTTGATGGTTGCTTAAGTTTGAACCCATTCTCTATCCCCCTCCCTCACATTTTGTGTATATGGTGTCATACTTTGCATCCTTTTATGTTGTGAATCTCTTGTTTTATAGATATAGTTAATTTTACTGCTTTTGTGCTTCCTACTTTTTTTACTCCTACCTGTGATCTTTCCTTTTGACTCAGAGACCCCTTTAACATTTCTTGTGGGACTGATTTTGTGATGACAAATTCTTTTAACTTTTGTTTGTCTTGGAAACTCTTAATCTCTCCTATTTTGAATGATAGCCTTGCTCTATAAAGTATTCTTGGTTGCAGGTTATTTTCTTTCAGCATTTTGAATATATCATGCCATTCCTTTCTGACCTGCAAAGTTTCTGTTGAAAAATCTGATAGCCTTATGGTGTTTCCCTTGTATCTAACTGTTTGTTTTTCTCTTGCTGCTTTAAAAATTCTCTATCACTATTTTTTTCCATTTTAAATATTGTGTGTTTTGGTGTGGACCTGCTTGGGTTGTTTTTGTTGGGGGCTCTCTTATGCATGCTGGATTTGGATTTCTGTTTCCTCCCTAGTTTCAGGAAGCTTTCAGCTATTATTTCTTCCAGTACACTTTCCGCCCACTCTTCTCTTTCTTCTTCTAAGATCCTGTAGTATGAATGTTATTACACTTGCAGGTATCATTGAGTTCCCTAAGTCTATTTTTCTTTATTGATTTTTCTTTCTCCTGTTCACCCTGGTTGGTTTCCATTACTCTGTCCTTCAGTTTTCTGATCTATTGTTATGTTTCCTCTAGTCAAATATTTATTCCATCTAGTGTATTTTTAATTTCAGTTATTGAATTCTTCATCTCTGGTTTGTTCTTTTGTGTGTATGTGTGTTTTCCATCTCTTTGTTGAGAGTCACTGAAGTCCTTCACTCTTGTCCAGTCCAATGAGTATCTTTGACCATTACTTTAAATTCTCTATCAGGTACGTTACTTATCTCTGTTTCATTTAGGTTTCTTGCTGTGATTTTGTCCTGTCCTTTCATTTGGGATATACTCTTCTGTTTCATTTTGTCTAACTCTCTATGCCTGGTTCTATGTGTTAGGAAAGTCAGCTATGTCTTTTGCTCTTGAAAGTAGTGGGCCTAAGAAGAGGTCCCCTAATGCCCTGCAATGCAGTGTCCCCCATTCGCCAGAAACAGGCGCTTCAGCAGTATGTCCTATGAATATTGCATGTGTCCTACTATTGTGGCTGAGCCACTTTTGCCTTCAATTTTGTCATCTGCAATTGTTCTCTATGCCTGTTGTGGGCAGGATTTGGTCTCTTTGTTGTTAGTGGGCCAGTCTGGGGTCATCTTGGGGTTTGAGTTGAGTCATACTAGGTGTTTGCTGGAAATTTAGTAGTACTAAACTGCAGAGCACTTTCCTGTTTTGTCCCCTGAGCAGCTTTCATTGGTTGGCAGGGCCTGCAGTCACACCTGATGTCTGCCCCCAGCCCACTACTTGGGTCACAATTATAATGCTATGTGTGGTGCTCTTCCTCTCTTCCCAGGCAGAAGTCACTTTGGAGTGGAGTCGCCCCTTTTGGACCTGCTTTCACACTGCTTTGGATGGGCTCTGACCAAGGGCATATTGGAAGAGGTGATTCTGCCTGAGAACATGGGTGCAGAGCACATGATGCCAGCAAGGTCAGAGCTTGTCTGCTGCAGGAAGGGTCCATAGCCACTTGGGAAAACTCAAGGGATGGATGGCAGAGGCATTTCTGCAGGAGGAGGTGGAGATGGGGTGAGCCCTGTTAAAAAGCTAGGTAGAGAGTGTTCACACTGTCCATGTATCTAGGCTGGTTGGCAGAAGGGAGAAATTACACCTTCAAAGTCTTTGGTTCTTGGACAGTTCTTCCAAAGATCTCTGTCCTTCCAGCACATGCTCTGAGATTAGTAAGTAAATCTCCTTCCTATGTATCCCCGGCAATTTTCAAACTGCTGCTTCTATGTTGTATCTTAGTGGAGCTGTTTGTTGTACTGTCTCTTTAAGGGTGTGGACTCTAACCTACTAGTACCCCCCTCCCCAGCTGATCCTGCTGATTTTTAAGGTCCAAGCGTTAAGCTCTACTGATTGTTACACCCGTCTGGTTTTAAAGCCAAATGTTATGGGGTTTGGCTTACCCCATGTGGGTTCCTCGTGCCTGCATGCCTGGTGTGGGGTCTGGTCCTCCCCAGGTCCATGGCATCCCTCCCTCTTGTGAATACTCATGCAGGTCCATTTAGCTCCCACCACATCTCTGCCCTTCCTTCCCTTTTCGATGTGACCTCTTCTCTACATTTAGCTGTGGAGAATCTATTCTGTCAGTCCTTAGGTCATTTTCTGGGTTATTTCACTGATGTGGGTTTTGTCTAGTTGTATCCATGGGACAAGGTAAGTTTAAGATCCTTCTACTCGATCACTTCCCTAGAAGTTGCTAGGGAACTATTAATAATAGGCCATGTTTTTTTCTTGAGCTACATCATGTAATAGACAAAATTGAGATTTTCCTTAGAAAAATGATGATTAAAGTCTCCTAAAGTTAATTGTTCTCTTTAAATTTAGGGAACACACCTTTACATTTATTTGTAACAGAGATACAATTTCTGCCCTTAACGGAAGGGCTGACATCAGGTCTGACAAAATGGCCTCTTGTTGTGGAGATAGCTTCAGTTTTCTGAGTGTCTTGGTCTATTGAGACCTGCAGCCTGGCAAGCTGGAAGATAAGGGCTGTCTTGTGTTTCTTTTCTTTTCTTCAGACAGCAGCCAAGCATGGTGCTTCTCACACAATAGATGTCAAAGAATGCTATTGACCAAACGTCTGGGTGTTTCAGTCATTTGGAATGCATATCGCTGTCTATTGTTCATATTTGAAACACAAACAGCATTAATACTGACTGTTCTGTGGCTTCTGAATTCCTTTCCCAGCTCTCTCCTCATTTCGACTAATTACTGTAATGGGCAGAGCACCCTTTCTATTTTGACAGTTAAGATGGAAGAAATTGAAAATTCGAAAAGACCATAAAGGACAGAGTCTCAAAAAAAGAATCCATTAAAGTCACTTAAAAGTTATCTCAAATCCTCAGCATCCAATGTCCCTAACTTAAAATTCCCTATTTTGTTAAGGCTTAAATGAAGTGGCTCCTTTTCCCATCCTGAAGATCACAGAAGCCATTTTACTTTGGAGAGGATTCCTCTACCTTTGTGTTATAAGTGTCCTTAAATTTTTATATAGATGCGAATAAGAATAGATAATCTTTCCTTTTCTCATTTCTGAAAGTGAATTTTCTCCTTTCATCCTCTAAGATGATGAATAGAGAAGGGCATATGAGAAACTGGTAAGTGGGGTTGTTTATCCATCAACTATAAGATTAATAACACACAGAGCAATTCTCACAGTTATTATATTTATAAGCAGGAATAGCTTGAGGCAAAATTGAGAAAGTTATCTTTGCTACCAACATATCTTTATTTTATCTCCTTTATTAATCTCCTTCCCAAACTTCTAGAACTTAGTGCCCAACCTTTCTGCTGTCCTTTAAAAGCCCAAGTCTTAATCCACCCCCCAGCATACATTTCAGAATTCCCTCCAGAGGAGCTTTGTGCCTGACTTTTCTGGACTCCTTTTACTTTGTTCTCCCTTGCTTTTGCATATTCCTTCCTCCCAGGCTTTGCTTGATATCGGGCTAACAAATGTGATCAATTCCCCCATTTAAGGTAGCATTAATCAATTATGATTCAGTGTGTTACAGAAGAGTTGTATCATATGCACATTTAACTTAAATCAAGCACGAGCAGAGGGTTTGAAGATCGAAAAAGATGAGAGAGAGGAAGATAATGAGTTATAATGCATTCCCCATTCTCCCAGTCAGCTCTCATAGACTGGGAGGCTTAACCAACAGTCTATTTGTTTAACCAAACATATTTATATTTCACAGTCCTGGGAGCTGGAAGTCAGAGAGCAGGGTGCAGCATGGTATGGTTTTGGTGAGGCCTCTCTTCCTAGTTTGCCAATAGCCACCAACTCTCTGTCTCTTCACATGTTGGGAAGAGAGAGAGAACTCCCTCTTTTTTATACAGCCACCAATCCTGTTGGGTTAGGGGTCCACCCTTATGATCTCATTTAATCTTAATTTCCTCCTAAAAGCCCTATCTCCAAAAATAGTCACAATGAGGAGTTAGAGCTTCAGCATATGAGTTCGGGGGGGGACGAAATTCAGTCTATAGCATCCATTCTATTCCATTTGTGGATGATCAGGATGAACAAAATGGCAGACCTGTCTATATCTTACATATGTATGTAGATATATATATTTATGTATTTCTCCTTGGTCAGTCTCAAATTCTATTTCCATTCCATGAATGCCCATATGTTCAAATGGGCTGGATTTGATTCTAAAATTTAAATATATGTTAATTTCCTGTAGTATGGCTAACAGCTTCATTTGATATCAGTTGAAGAAATAGTTTTCTGTTCCAATAATACTGGGGAAGAAAAAAATGATGTAAAATTTGCTGAGAAATGGCATATATGCATGCTATACTTCATGGGCAATGTAAGAGACTTTCACTTATTTGAGTGTGATTTTTCACCTTAGGAATTGCTTTTAGATCTGTATAGGACTTTATTATACATTTGGATTTCAAATCGCTTTTATAGCATAACCTGAAGTCATGAGTAGTCTGGGAATTACAGATACTTGTTAGGATGTATTTGGGTGAGGAGACCTAAGGGTACTTTGAAAACAAGCATAGGCAGTGCCCATCTCTGACTATAGATAAAAAATGAATTTTTACATAAGACTTTGTGATTTATAAAATGCTCTTATAACCCTCACATAAAAAATTAACATGAAGTAAAGTACAAACTTAAAGTGACCTGTTGATCAATTCAGGATATTATTAACATGTCTCAGAAATGATCAATAAGTTCCGTGCAGTGGGACAGTTATATTCGAATGGACTTCCCTGGAAACTTGGTCTCTTGTTATTAAAATTGGAATTTAAAAAGAAATAATTCCCAGGTAGGAAACAGTTGCAGGAGAACAGTTTATTTAACACTTATTTATTCAGGAAGTATTTGAATGTTGACTAAATGCCATCACTGTTCTAGGTTCCAGGGAACACTTGAGATCAAGATGCGCAAACTTGTTCTAATGGTGCTTACATGGAGTGGGGAAGGAAATCGGCAGTAAACAAATACAATAAGCATAATACCAGCTGGGAGTAAATTGGGCTAAAATTACAGGGTGTATGGATTGTTGTTTTAGATTTAGTTATTAAGGAGTACCAATCAGATTTAAGGCAAGCTCTGACTGCAAGGAGACAGTCATTCAAAGAGAAGGGAGCACAATGCTACCAAAGGGCATAGCTTGGACAAAGGCCTGTGGTGTGAATGAACTGCTATGTTTTCAGATCAGGTGCAAAGCAGCATGTCCATCTGTAGCAAAATGGAAAAAGGGAGAGTAGCTACAGTACTGGTCTTCCTCAAGAAGATGTGTAGGAATTTGTGACAAATTAGAGAAACCAGTAGAATGAGCTATGTGAAAATAGTTGATGGAAACTGTTTAAACTGTATACTCTGAGCCAGTGCAAAGAGAGAGAAAATTCTCTGAAATTATCATAAGTGTCCTGATATGAGAAAATTATCATTTCAAGGGAGATAAACCGGGAGATTGAGAAAATGACCTGCTTTCCCCAGTATGCTATACTAATATTACCATTTATTATGTGTGTCACAGCAGTGGAAACAGAAGAACAAAGATTTTGCCAACACCTTAGTGATGCTTAGCTCTAGCACTAGCATCATACTAGTTATCTGTAATGTGGGAATGCTCTGTGTGTATGTATGTATGTATATATGTATGTATGTGTGTTGTGTGTGCTGTGCTGTGTGTGTGTGTGTATATATATATATATATATATATATACACACATATATATATATATAAATGCATGTTATATGTATGCATTATGTATAAAACATGCATTTGTGTATCATATATAAATATATATTATGTATTATAAATGTATATAGATACATGTATAAATATATATACACATATATATTTATATATACATACATATACATCTGTATATATCCATCAGAACACAATGGAGGCTATCAGAGTAGAACAAAACATTGGTAAACCTAGGCTTTGAATTCAGGAAGATTGGGGGTCCATCTCGGATCATACCTCCTAAGGCTGTTACTTCCTTGGGCAAATTACTTTATTGGTCTATAGCTGAGTTTTCTTTTCCAAACAGTGAAAATAAAATTACCTTACTTGCAGCATTGTTGGAAGGACTAAATAATGTAATACTGACTAGTTATGTACTCACTAGTACATGACAGAAATTTTTTAAATAATGGAGTCTATTACTCTTACCCTCATTTAATGAATTCATTCCATTTTGCACATTGTGTCGTTCTCAACTAAAACTTATGTTGTCACTATGTATGTTAAGAAAATTTCTTCAGGAACTGTAAATGATGAAGACCTGAATTTGGTTGGACCCACCCAAAGAAAATTACTCCATTAAATAAAATGAAAAACCCAAGCAACAAAAAGTCTATTGCCTTTACACAATTATCTTGGTTTAGAGGTGACACTCCTTTATTTTGTAACAAGCATGATTTCCCATAAGCAAAATGTTCATAAGTCTCATTTTGAAGACAAGGACTCAGGGGTGCAGAAGGGCTTATTTTCAAAGATGGAGCTACCAACACGGCATCCTCTGTATATTTTTTATTTGAAAATTCTGAGAATCTGCTTGGGCAATGAATATGCTGCCTAGTGTCTTATATTCTGAATTTGGTCAGTATGATTAGGAAAGGGAAAGGAGTGGAAACATGACAGAGTATGGGCCGCAGCTATTTCTAGAAAAGGCGGAGTGAGCATTTACTGTAAAACATAACCCATGCACTTACCAGCAAGGAAGGATGTAGAAATATTTTTCAGCTACTCAGCTAGAATAAATAAAACCTTCACTTTAAGGAGTAGATTTCTGACAGTAGCAAGAGAGTTTTTAATTAACATCAGAGTTATTATTAGAGGCTTCCATAAGTAAAGCTACCCTTGATCATTTTTTTATCCTCTTTTGCATGGAAAGATGAAGACAGTATAATGTGTTCTTGGGTATTTCAAATCAATTAAGAACAGGTTCCCCAAATAGAGAGAGTGTGTGGGTTATTTGTTTTACTCTTTGTTCAAACTATGGCATTCACACCATCCACACACTTACATCTGTGGTCTAGAAGTTAGGAATGATTGGGGTGGCTTCAGTGGCTTCTCTAAATGGAGACAGAGCTACACTTCCCTGTTCTGAGAATGATGTTGTTGGGTGAGACCCTCTCCCAGGTGTATAATTATCCCATTGCTAATATGTTATGAAGTGAAAGAGTCCTAAAACAAATAGAAGTTTCAAAGAAAATAAATTAAAATGAATCTGGCTGTGTTTATTTTATTCCAGTTGTACTAGCAAAATAATAGCAAGGATGGAGGAAAAATATGGAAAGGATGGATAAATTTCAAAATTTTATGCTAAAAGCAAGGCTGCATTTTTCAAAGGGAATTACTGTTAATAAAGAGTAAAGAGAGTGGTAAGCAATAGAACTTCCTCTGATGTTTTTATTAAGTTCCAACAAAAAGGCAGGGGCGCAACTCCTTACTTACTATATGTACAGCTATGGCATTGACAAGTGGCTTTATCAAAGTCCCCCAGGAAGGGACCATACTGTCTGGAAAGTCAGGGACAAAGTGGCCAGACACATAGCCTTTGAGTGTTAAGGTTCCATTTTGATTAACTCATTGCTCCAGGTCTGTTCTCAAATGGTCCTTAGCTGGTTGGGTTGTGAAACCACTCCTTTCTAGAGGAGGCTATCAGAGTAGAGAAAAACATTGGTAAACATAGGCTTTGAATTCAGCCAGATTGGGGGTCCATCTCTGATAGTACCTCCTAACACTGTACGTCCTTGGGAAAATTAATTTATTGGTCTATAGCTGAACTTTTTTTAAACAGTGAAAATAAAATTACCTTACTTGCAGGGTTGTTGGAAAGACTAAATGCTGTAATACTGACTAATTATGCACTGACTAGTACATGATAGAAACTTTTAAAAAATGAAATCTATTCCTGTTACCCTCTTGAGTCCCTTTTGGATGAACAACAATCTAGGTTTTCACTGAAAGTCCTGGATTCTGGATTTTAGCACTGAAATTCCCACTCCTCAGGAACTGCTTAGCCCTGAACAAATAAAAATAATGTTTACCATAAATGGAACTATTTTCTTGATTTTAGTATGAACTCCTTGTGCTCTTTAACTTTTTTGATGTTTCACTGCCATGTAAATTTATTTAGTAGACCTTTACATAATGCTTAGCATATGCACTCTTTTAGGCTTTCTCAAATACTTACAAATACTTCAAATATTTAATCATCATAAAAATTGAGGTATGTATTATTTCCTATTTACAGATGAGGAAACTGAGGCAGAGGGAGGTTAAGTTAAGTTGCAGACCGCATAAGTATTAAGTGGAGGAGCCCAGTTCAAATTTCAGATTCTGATTCTAGAGTCCATGCTGTTAATTACTACCCTTATGTTGTCTGCATGTGGTGTATATATTCTAACTAGTAGTATCTAGAATTAAGATGAGAATTCTATTTTATTCTCCTTCATGGATTTAAAACTTGGCTTTACTCTGTACTTCTGAGTTGTACCTCTTTTGAGTTGTAACCTGACACAAGTACTTTAATGAGGTTGTTAAGGGCTTTGAACATCATGGGGGAAGGGATATTATAAAAGGCAGGATAGTAATATTGTCAAATGATATGCAACGCTGAATTTTTCAGTGTATGAATCTTTAGGGTCCCTGTTTTCAGCTTTCTTCTCTTATTGATTTGGCATATCAAAGATGAGAGATGTTCCCTTTAAAATATGCTGGCTCCTTTGAAAGAAAGAAAAAAGAAGAGATTTGATAGAAGAAAATACTTAAAACATTAATCAAGTCAATTATTTCGACTGGAATTGGGTAGTCACCTACATGCCAGATTACATTAATATAGATTCTAAACATCATTTATGCTTCATTTTGAATTGAACAATTCTTTAATTGAAGTCTATCATTCTCTTCCCCTCTATCCTGACACTCCTCACCTCAAACACACACTCACACAACTTTGTCAACCTCTTGATTACTGACTGGCTCTGCTGTAAATTCCAATGAATAGTTGTGTGTTTTTGCCACAATAGCCTGAAGCACTTTACGGTTTTTTTTTAACATTTATTCTTTTTTTTTTTTTTTTTGAGAGAGAGAGAGAGACAGAGACAGAGACAGAGCATGAGTGAGGGAGGGGCAGAGAGACAGAGGGAGACACAGAATCCGAAGTAGGCTCCAGGCTCTGAGCTGTCAACACACAGCCCAAAGCGGGGCTCCAACTCACAGACCGTGAGATCATGACCTGAGCTGAAGTTGGATGCTCAACCGACTGAGTCACCCAGGCACCCCTAGCCTGCAGCCCTTTAATCTGATTGGTAGTGTGGGTAGATTGAGGGTTATGAATAAGTCTTCCTCAGTCTTCTCTTTACCTGTTTAATTTACCACTTTTCCTGGAAATGTTTGAGAATATGAAAGTCTTCTGCCTGTCCTCTTTTTACTGATTTATTTAGAATTCACAAATGCTTCATTCCAGCATTTCTTCCTTTAACTTAAGTCACAAATTTAAATTCAGCAGAAGGCACACTATCTTCACTTCATGTTATTTCGTATATTTTTATGGCAGTCGACATGAAATTTCTGAAGGGTAAGGTACTATTTTGGGCATTTTCTAAGATGAAGTGGTGGTGCTTCCAGATTATTCTAGAACCATTTCACAAAGCACATTCTGTTAGCCCCTAGAATGTAAACCAGAACTTGCCTCTCATAGGCATGCTACCAAGAATGTGTTCACGATCAGCTTTTAAATTCATTTCAGGAGTTTTGGAGTACTTAACATATGCAAGCCATGGTAGTCAACAGTCTCTTTTTGGGATGCTAACTTTCAGAAGATGAGATCCCTGACTTTAAGAAGTTATGTCTGAAAGGACTACAAAGTTGAACATACTAAGATTTATAGTTGAAGTACAAAGGGCTACTGAAAGGCAGGAAAAGGACAGATGTTTATGGTGGGGTGGGAGGGGAGGGAAAAGATTGAGGGAGCCATCTTAGAAGAGGTGGCATTTGAATACACTCTTGAGGAACAAATAGGATATGAACAGATAGACATGGGTAGGTAGGACAGTTCAAGTTTGAAGGACAACAAATGCAAAGGCATATTAGGCAAGTGACAAAGTAGGAAAGGGCAAGTCTAGAGAACGGCCAGTCTCCCCATGTATTTGGCACAGAGGGATATGAGTAGTATACTGACAGAGACGTGGAAAGATATTTGGGTGTAAAGATGGAAGGTGTCATCATGCTTTTAGTGCGGACTTTGTAGTCAAAAGGAACAATTGTTGATGTATGTGATACCATCCATAACACAGCATAGGGCAGTTGTCAGATGGCTGTAATTATTATTATTATCCTTATTTTGTGTAGAACCCCTTTATGATATTGAGGAAGTTTTTGTCTATTCCTGCTTTGTTGTGTGTGGGTTTTCTTCTTCTTCTTTTTTTTTTTTTTTTAGTTATGAAGGGGTACTAGATTTTATCAAATGTTTTCTTTCTATATCTATTAAGATGATCATGTAGCTTTTATACTCTATTATACTGATATGGTTTGTTAATAGAGCTTTGGATATTGAACTAACTTTACATTCCTGGGATAATCCCACTTGGTATAGTGAAAAATATTTATAATATGTTAGATTTGGTTTGATAGAAATGCCTTGAGGATTTTTGCATTGCAATTCATGGTGGTCTATAGGTGTTATTATTATTTTGTGATTATATTAGTATAATTGGGCTCTTACAATAAAATAGCACAGTCTCTATGGCTTAAACAATAGAAATTTATTACTTGGAGTTCTGTAGGGTAGAAAGTCTAGGACCAAGGTGCTGGCTGATTTGGTTCCTGGTGAGAGCTTTATTCCTGTCTTACGGATGGCAACTTTGTCTTCACATGGCCTTTCATTTGAGCTTGTAGAAGGGGCGGGGTTGGTGGGGGGAAGGAGAGAAAAGAAGGGAGGGAAGGAATGGAGGGATTTTCCTCTTATAAGGCCACCAATTTTATTTAATTGGGACTCTACCCTTATTTCAATTAATTTTAATTACATCCTGAAGGCCCTATCTCCAAATATAGTCACACTGGGGATTAAGAAATTTGGGGAGGACACAACTCCATTCATAGCAGTGACATCTTTGTCAAGTTTTTGATAATAAGCTAATAGAATTGGGAAGTGTTTTTGCCTTTTCTGGTTTTTTGGTTGTTGTTTTGTTTTTGTTTTTTGAAAGACATTGACAAGTTTGGTATTCTTTAATGAGTGGTTATGTTTTTCTTGCTACTTTAAAGATTTTATCTTTGTACTTCTCTTTTGCCATTTTTAAAAATGGTATTTTGAGAGAGAGCAGGGGAGGGGCAGAGAGAGAGAGAGAGAGAGAGAATCCAAAGCAGCCTCTGCACTGTCAGTCTGGAGCCCAATTTTGAGGCTCAATCTCAGATTGTGATATCATGACCTGAGCTGAAATCAAGAACTAGATGCTTAACTGACTGAGCCATCCAGGTGCCCCTGTCTTTGCCATTTTTACTGTGATGTATTTGGATGCACGTCTCTTTGTTTTTATCTAATTTGGGGTTCATTGAAATTCTTGGATGTGTTAATGAATAATTTCCTCAAATTTGGAATGTTAGTCATTATTTCTTCGATATTTTTTTCTGCTTCTCTCCTTATCATTTCTGTGTTTTTGTGTCCTCTCCTATTATGCATATGTAGGTGCCCTTAATGGTGTTCTTTATTTCTCTGAGGTTATTTATTTTTCTTCATTCATTTTTATTTCTCTGTTCTTCAGATTGTATCATTTCTATTTATCTGTATTCAAGTTCACTGTTTCTTTATTCTGCCAACTCAAATCTATTGTTGAGTACCTCTAGTGAATTTTTCATCTGTTTGTGTACTTTTCAACTCCAGAATTTCTGTTTGGTTCCATTTTTTAAAATAATGATTTCTAGACCTTTGTTAATATTTTCTATCTGATAAGACATTGTTGTCTTGTCTTCCTTTACTTCTTTTAGCAAAGATTTTTTTTAGTTCTTTGAACAGATATCTAATAGCTGTTTTGAAGCCTTTGCTATAGTTGACATGTAGAACCTTCAAAGGTAATTTCTGTTGCCCGCTTTTTTTTCCATGTGTGTGGGACATAGTTCCCTATTTTCTGTTTGTTTTTTTACATATATTATATGTTTTTGTTGAATATTGGGCATTTTAAATAACATAGCAACTTTCCTTACTTTCTTCCAAATAAAATCAGTTCCCCTTGGAAAATCTTCAGAGATCTGTTTTATGTCTCTTTCTCCCTCTGAGAAAAACCTCTCTTCTACTGCCCAGACCTGAGTATGGAGAATGACACCCCAGATTTTCAAGCGGAGTGCTGGACTGGAACAGTAGCCACTGGTCTTCTCAGCTTCTCTCTCCTGATATGGAACGTATAACCTATGAATTAACTGAAGTGAGGGTGATCCAGGCCCCTGTAATTAAAGACCTATATGTCTGGGGTAGAGCTTCTACCCTGTGGGTGGGGTCTACTTAGAGGAAGAAAACCCCAGATCTCACAGGTGTTTTTACTTGAAATCGAATTCCTTCAGTACAGATGAGGGTGGGTGGGTGGAAGAGCTGTTGAACATACTAGCAGTCTACCCCTCTTGAAGAAATACTGTAGCCTTAAATTGGGAGCTGGGATAAAGAGGGCCCTGTATTCCTGGTTGTACTTGCCCAGAGCGGAGCTTCTATCATACTGAACTGGGATGGGGAATGTTTGTGATGCAAATGCCACAAACTCTTCCTCTTCTTACCAAGACTTAGTAGATTTTCTCGAGGAAATGTTTCTTCATTTTCTATATTCCCTTAAACCCATTTCCAGAATTTTTGTTCATTTGTTTTTTTTAAAAAATATTTTTCACCAGTTATGATTGTCTTACTGGGGAGAGGGTCTTGGAGGTATTCATGCTGCCATCCAGAAATCATCTCTTTATATGTTGAACTTCTAGGCCTATTATTTCTGTTAATCCTTAGAACAACTTAAGAATAAGGTGGTTAAATATCAAACCAGGACTTAAGTCCAGAGACTTTACACAATACTTTGCTTGTGGTAAGTGCTTAATAATATTTGCTGAATAAATTGATGAGCCAAAAATATCAAGCAATACAATTTAAGAAAGAATAAATTTTCAAATGAGGGCTGTTATAATAAGGACTCAATTGTAGTTGAGTTGAGAGAGACATCATGAAAGGTGTTATTTTGTTTTGTCTTTTACTTTTATGGGAAAATCTGCAATTTGTAAGAAATTACAGATTTCTTAAACTTTGTACCTAAACTATTGGTCTTCATGAGTAAGCCCTGTTGTACAATCAATTTATCAATTCCACAGACACATGCTATTGTAATGATTCTTAAATTAATTCATTTTAAGAGATGGTTCATTTGGTGACTTCAAATACAGAATGAATCCCTTGGAGGGGAGGTGCTTACTTAATGTTACACTGGTGGAATTCTTGGGGCATATTTGGGAAAGCCATTGGGAGTTGTTATTGCTGGAAGTAATTGAGCTTATAAGTGCATGGATGAAATTAGGGAGAAGGAGCCTTTTTTGTACACACCAAATAGTGTTATAATGGGCAGAAGACTTACTCTGGAATGACAAAAGGTTTAAGTGATCACACTCAGTTCAAGGAAACAGGCTAATGATCTGGGCTGCTATACTAGATAGAGCGTAATGTAATACATATCATCTTCTAGCCCAATACTTTGGAAGAATGTGTTTCAAGACCTCCAAAAGATTGTTTCTTGAGGAATGTGAAAGAATGAGAGAGAGTGTGAGCGGAGAGGAAAGGAGAAGTGAAATGGAATGAATAGAAGAGTGGTAGCTCTATGGATGTTGTTAGCTTTCTTTGCCTTTGTTGTAATCTTATATATGGAAATGAGAATATTGACAAAAGTCCTATGAGAAATCAGTAAAGTCATTGTGACAAAGTCAAGTCCCAAGGTTTTGTCTTATTGAGCCCACACTATTACATGTGAAATCACAGGCACAAAACAGGCTCTGTGTAGAGGACTACACAGAATTGAAAGCAATGATGTAAATATGGTGACTTACTATAGCTAACTAGTTGTGCAGCATGGGGAGCAGTAGCTCAGAAAGGGTGTAATTTCTGAAGGAGAACATGGAGCCAGTTGGTGAGCAAGAGTAGAGATAAAAGGCAATGAAGGGGAGCTTCAAGGGAGTGAATGGAGAAATAACCCACAGCAATAATAAAAGGAAACTTTAGTGGCTGAAGAGAAACCCAAGTGGGTGATCACAGAATCACACCAGCAAGGAAGAGATTGGGAAAGCTGGTGTTTTCTGGTTATTTCTGGTAGAAGCTAGAGTCCAAGACTCTTACTATCATCATTCCATCCTTTGATGGTGCCTCAAGCACAAGGAAGGTCAAGTGTATTTCTCTGATGGTATTCTCTTTTGCGAAAGGTCTAAATGAGAAAAAAAAAAGGAAACATTTTTGTACTCTGATGATCTTTGCTTTTGTTTATGTCTCCTATTTTTTCTTTTGAAAGAAATCGTCTGGCTCATACCTGTTAACACCTGAAGCCAGATACCAGGATCTATGATAATTTTGTCTTGTCTGGTTCCTCCCAGAACAGTTAATCTTTCTCTTTGGGCTATAATAACTGCAGTGCTGTAGTCTCAGAGCAATGAAACCAAGTTAGACCTGGGCATGAGAATGCTGCCTACACTGAATTGAAACCTTGAAAAGCAGCCATGGCTTTTTCAGCTCCATTCATCTCCCAAAGCAAGTAGCAGTGTCTGCCAGATGGAAGTAGTCTAATTTGGTAGATGGAAACATTTCTAAGACTTGTGGACTGTATCACAAATGCTGCCAGTTGAAGTCTCTTACACAACTCAGAATTGTATTCTCCTAACTGTATCTTAGGCTTTAGAAAGCCCAAAAACAGTACTGAAGAAAAATAGAATGGAACAACATCTGTCCCAGACAACCCTTGCAAAGTTTGCCGATGTCATTTAGAGTTCAAACATTTTGTGTCCTACCTCTAATGGGTTAACAGCATTTCAAGGATTTTTTTTCTGCCCTCAGTACATCTTTAAATGACAGGCACAGATGTTTGGTTTCACTTCTTAGCATCCTCAACCTGGGCATTCATTGTCTAAGCACTGGAGTTTCGGTCATCACATGAATGATTACAAAATACACAGCCAAGTCCCCTGTCCTTAGCCACCTTCAGCTAAGGAGTGGGTCATTGGATAATTAGATATTTGAAAAGCACCTTGAAATAAGGGCTATAAATAATTTCTTTCTCCAATTTTAGAAAGTTCCATGGAAAGAAGGGTCATTGGAAAAATCCTTGGATCACCCTGCAAAAAAGACTGGTATTTGTTTGCCTGTGAGTGATTCAGGGTGAAAGGGAGTATGGTATGCTGGAAACAGGTCCTGATAGAGAGGAGAATGAGTATCTAGTCTTTCTGTGTCACTAATTGGCTGTATAAGTTAGGGAAATCCCTTCTCCTCATAAGCCTGTATATGTAGAATGAGGATTTATCTTGATCTGTAACGTGTTTTTGAATATTCTGTGAACACTTGTTTTACCTCAGTAACACTTTTGTAGTCTTGTTGGACTATCTTAATGGTGGTTCCTACTTTGTTACTTAGTAGATGGTTCCTCTAACTCTGTAGAAAACTCAGGAAGCCTGGTCTGAAGTTTTCTGCGAAGGGAGAGTAGTTGATGTAGCATACCAAGGCAGGACAGAGATAGAAGAAGTGATGTCCCAGGAAGCCCTTGGCATAGTCAGCACATACAATTCAAGATGTTAGCTTGCTGTCTGGAATTCTTGAATATGTAACAGTCTTCTTCCACAAGGCCTACTGCTGATAGAAGACCAGATGAGGGATGTGTTCATGGCTGAGGAGAAAACTATAAGGCTGTGGATTCTGAAGTCAGACAGATCTTGGAGCTCTAATAGCACAATTCATTAGCATGTGGTACTTATATGAACTCAGATCTCAGTTTGTGACTCCAGTTTGCCATTTACTAGCTTTGTGTTCTTTGGAAGTTTTCTTAGGCTTTCTAAGCCCTAGATGATTTATGTGTAAAATGGGGGAAAGTCATAGATTTTCTCAGATGATTTTAGGGAAAATTATGTAGGTAAAGTGTGCTTAGCACAATGTCTGGGGAATAGAAAGTTCACAGTATACATTAGCTATACCCATTTTTATTAGTAAGATCACAGGGTAATGAAATTTAGGTTTACTTTATGAATCCCTATTTATGAATGAATACCTTTAATAAATACATATTATATGGTTATCACACTATAGATATAAAGAAGAGGAAGACATGGTATTTTTCCTCAGGAAACTTAAAATCCTGTTTTTGAGGCAAAATGATGGCCCATGTAATCAAAGGCTTATGAATTCTATCATGTTGAAAAAAGGTGTTTAAAAATTGTATTAATTACAAAGGGGTGCCTGAGTGGCTCAGTCGGTTAAACATCTGACTCTTGATCTCAGCTCAGATCTTGTTCTCAGATCTTGATCTCATGAGTTCATGAGTTCAAGCCCCACATTGGGCTCGGCACTAGATGTGAAGCCCACTTTAAAAAAAATTATGAAAAAAAGTATAGATAGATATATTTTAATTGTATTAACAAAGTTACCAATCATAGCGAGAAATGCTCTAGTTTAAAAAAGTATATCTAATTGAATTTCATTTAAAAGATTGCTGATTATGTAATAATAATAATCCTTAAAGTTTAAGCCTTTGAAAAATTAAGTTGAGTTCTAAAAATATATAATTGGACCATTTTGAAACCCTAGGTCTTTGATTCACATATAATTTTGGCACTGGGGTTTCAGAGTGTGTGACTATCAGGCACCTGGCAGAGATGGATTAGGTCCAAATCCAACCAGAAGCTTAGTGGCAGATGGCCTCCAGTGTAGTTACTCCAGACTTGGAATGTGTAAGAAGTTAAATGCTCAGAGGCTGAAACCTAATTCATTACAGACATATGTGTGCTGAGTTTGGGGGAATCTGTGGCCCCCAAGAACAATGTTGTATATCTAATAATGAATGAGGATCCATGCACTAGAGTGACCTCAAACTATCACAGTTTACTGCTCCCAGGCCTCTAGGTGACCTCCCAAGACCATGGGACATTATTCTTGGGTGGTCTGAGGACACAATTCAGTTTATTCTCATTCATTTTATTTATTTGCCAAGTATCTTAATATGCAGCTTAATCTGTTTCTTCCAAACCCAGTGGGCCAGATTCTCCTATTTATTCAAGGTTAGAGAAACTCCTGTTCTAAGAACCTTCCCTAAAAGCCAGGGAGATAAACACTGTCTCTAGTACAAAGAAATTCTAATTGACTATTTTAGCCAGCCATTGCACTCAGGCATAGGCACAAGTTCTCAAATATTCCTTACACTTGTGAGGCACATAAAAGAAATGTGCTCATTGACCAGGATGCCCGAACCTAGCATCTCCTCCTGTTTCCCTCTTAAGTCAGCCAGCCTCCCTGCATCAGAGTGGCTTTTCTCAGGGGTTTCCTTCAGCCAGAAGTTCCTGAAGTACTGAGATTCTAGTAGGAAAACACTATAGGGGCTAGAGAAGAATCCTTTAGCTTAGATGATCAGACAACAAATATTCATAAAGTGTTTATTATGTAATAGGAATAGCCATGTGCTGATGATATAGATATTTGTTCGTGGGATTTACATGGTCCAGTGGACTGGTCCTCTCCCTAATTATAGGTCAGCAATAGGTGGGGTCATATCCTTTAAGGCAGACTTTCTCAATAGTGGCACCATTGGCATTTTAGATCCTACACTTCTTTGTTGTGGGGAGCTGTTGTGTGCATTGTCTGATTACCAGCATCCCTAGTTGCTACCTACTAGATACCAGTACCATCCCTTAGTTGTGACAAAGTCTCCAGACATTGCCAAATGTCCCTTAGGGTCAAAATCTTCCCCAGTTGAGAACCACTACTATAAGACCATGCATCCTACTCTCTGTGCTCCTCTAAAGTCACCTGGGAAGGGGCTGGTTTTTCAGTTTCCATTCAGACCTCAAGGTTCACATATCCCATAAACCATGTTTAGATGAGCTTAAATACATTGTCATGGCTCTAGACCAGCTTTTCCCAAGATAATGTTTCATAAACACTGTTCCCTAGAATGTCAATTGATGCAGGGTTAAAAACAATGAGTCCTATTGTCAAGTACCCTTGACACATACTGGGTTAAACAAATTTAAGCAAATGTCTTTACTATAGAACTTCTCATTGTTTTTGAAATGCTCGCATGAATTGTAACTCTCTACAAGGGAATATAGTACTTAACATCCCCACGCTTATTTCAACAGAGATCCCTTTTTCACAGAATGTTTATTGATCTCCTTGAGAACAGAATTCGGAAATACCACTTGGGAAATGGTACTCCAGTTTTCATTGGAGCCTGTTGGCTTAAGAAAAGGTCTCCTCTAAGGTCATCTGAAGGAAATTTAGCAGCACGTACAAGCAATGGGCAGTACGGCAGCAAGTTAGTTAAGTACTGGAGTCAACCTGAATCTTTTCAAATCACAGCTCTACCACTTACTATTCCTGCATCCTTGAGCAAATTACTGAAGTTCTCTGTGCCTCAGTTTTATCTGTAAAATGCAGTTATGAATGGTGCTACTTCAGCAATCTCTGGATGAGGATTAAATGAGTAAATAAATGTAGATCATTTAGAACATCACTTAGCGTAGAAGTCCTGAACTGATACTAGCTATTATCCTTACTAGGTCTTGGAAGCAATATAGTAAATTCATAGCTCCGCTATGAGTTCTGTGGGGCTATTTTAATTGGGACAAAATAATTGTCGTACCAAATTGAAAGAGTCTACTTGTTTGCCTGAGGCTTTAGAACATTGTACAATTTCCCATATGTATGAGAGAATTAAAACACTATCCTGGCTGAAAACTGGTAAGTACTGTTTCAGGTGTAGAAAGATCAAAAACAGACTGGTGAAGAAATGAATTTTCCTTCCTGTTCACCATTCTGGTATGTTTAGGTTACTGGTTTTAAATATTAGCTTGGATTTTTGGCAATTGACCACTTGCCATGAAAGGAGAAGACCAAAACTATGATGGGCTTTGATGTCCCACTATGAGTTTCAGAAACCTAGCACAGAAATCCTTATAGAATCAGAGGATGATGAGGGTGTTCAACAAAAAGAGTTGGTAATATTGCCCAGTGATGTAGGGAATTAATCTCAAACTGTAGTCTAGTAGAGGAAGCCTTAGGTGGAAAGGTGATAGAATTGTGTATATCACTCCTTGAATTTGAGGCCATTTGTCATACCATTTGTCATCGCTAGGGCCACTGAAACACCTACTGTGCACTTAGGCCTAACTCAGACTTTTGGATCCATCATTTCTTTGGTGATCCAGTCCCCGCTTTGTATCCAGCTTTCCAGGAATTTTGATTCTGTCTCCTCTCCCCACCAAACTTGCATTCCAATCCTTACCTCAGTTCATAGCTCCCCATTTCCTCTGGGCCTGGGGGCCTGCCTTGTCCCTTTACAAATCCTTCTGTAACCTGTTCAGACACAAAGGGCCGAATCTTTTCTGATAACTCATCAAAGCTAAGGCATTACGATCTACCTCTTTCCTCTCGTAGGTATGCTGGGATTTTTAAAGGACTCAAGGTTTCAACTGGGGTACCAGGGATAGCTTGTTGGAGGAGGTGCACTTAAGCATGTTAGTTTCCATGGTTTTCCTTAAGTCACATTCCATGTGATGGGCCATCCTTGGCATTGATTGTAACTCCATTTTTCTTGTGTAGTTTTGTCCAATAATTGTCTCCATTTTATATCTACAAGAAACTTAACGCACCTTTCTTTTAGTCCTTATTATTTTCACTTTATCCCAGACATGAGATAGCAGAATACATTAGACAAAACTATTACTTCATGCCTGAGTTATCCTGAAGAATAGGGCAGGAAAATCTTATTTTGTAGATGAGGGGCTAAGATTCAGGGAGGAGGTAGATAGGAGTTGTCCAGGCCATGCAGTTAAATTGACCCCTTGTTCTTCTGGTCATAAAAGATATTTAGTACATGATGACAATAGCTCCTTCTTGCTATGCTTATTATCTTGGGTTCCGGGATCTGTTTCTGATGGAGCCCTATTTATGGGTGAATGACAAGGCCACTTAGAATGTGGTCTGAATTGGTTTCAAACTTTCCATGCTCAGGGGAGCCAGCAGCAGCTGACATTATAAAATCTGCTCAGGACTCATACTCAAAGCATTTTCTTAGCAACTAATGTAGCAAAGTTAAAGGATATCTGTTTTATCTTGTCTCTTTTTGTTCAGATGCATACAAAGAGGATCTAAGGAGGCAAGTAGGAGAGAAGAAAAGAGTCAGGCATTTCTGGGGATTTGTGACATCACACTCTCTTCACAAGGAGTTGACGAACCACAAGAGATTTCCCCCCCACTTTTCCTGGAAGTTTTGAAGTCAGTTATGATAACTAGGAGCAATTCCTAGAGATGTCTGTAATGACCCAGCAGAGTCACCTTATATAAGGCATGATTTAAGGTACAAGGTGATTTCAAGAATTGGAGGAACTAAAGACCATGGGTTTTTAGAACAATTTAGGTATAATTTCTTTGCCCTGCTCCATTGAAAATCAGGTCTTTGACTCATCTTTGATGGCTCATTTGCCCTAGAGCATTAGACATTCTTCAGATGGTTTGTAGAGTATTTTGAACTTTCTTCCTAGTTGGGCCTGGGGCGGTGAAAGGGAGGAAGGGATTGCAACAGCAGGAGCTGGGAGTTCAGTGCCTGTCTAAGTACTGGAGGACCCCCCCCCCCCCCCGCAGATGCTCTGTGGAAGTCAAACGTGCTTGAGTAAGAGTTGTCTGGGTTATCACAAAGCAAATACTAACTGAATGTATAAGCAGAACTAAGACTAGTGGATAGGTTCCTATTTTCTAAGCTAATATTTCAAGTATTTTCTTGACCGAGGTTGATATATGCACAAGCACATTTTCAGGAACTCTAATAGAAGAAAAGCTACTACTTCCTTTTAAAAAATTCATTAAGAAACACAGCAAAGATAATCCAGAAGCAGTCAGAACGCTTCATATTTCATTTTAAATAACTCCTTTGCGGGTGTTGAATGCTTCTTTGCGGTACCTCTGGTACTACCAGAAGTGATTTGTAACAAAGCACTGGAGAGAAAGTATCCATCTTGAGTTAATCCAAACCCTGCGGGACAACACACACTCCAGGAATAATATTGGTTTCCTAGTTAGGCAGCAGCTGCTGTCTCTCTTGCCACCGGAATGATTGTGTTGACAGATCTTTGTAGTGTGAATCAAATCTTAAAGGCATAATGAGAAAAAGCAACACCAGAGCTCTCATCCACTCTTTTTGGTAAGACTTTTATGGAGTTGTTTTGAAATAGGGAGTTGAAGATGGAAGAAGGACCTGTCTTTTCTGCATTTGGACCCAGGAGTGCTTAATGTTGAAGGTATATTCATTTACCTGTGTTAAATTGAGCTCTTTAATGAGGGAAGGCAAAGTTAGGGAAGGAATAAAAAGGCTGCCACTTAGGTTCCATTGCTTATTAAGGCATTCAGGGATTCTGAATTTTTTTTTTTAACCTAGTTTCTGAAAACATAGTAAACCTTCAGAAATAAAAACGCATTTGATCAACAGAATGGTATCTGCGAAGCTTTCAATCCACTGGTGGTGAGAGAGGGGTGGGGGACAGAGAGAGAGACAAGGACACCAACAAGGAAAGAAAAAAGCAAATGCCTGATCTTCAGAGGTAAACAATCAGGTTAAAAGCCTTGGGAGTGTTGCAACTGAAACATTCATTAGAAAGCAGAGAAGACAGAGCTGTGGTAAATTAAAGGTGGATGTTCGTGTGTGTAGAGTTTGATCTGGTGCAGTGCATTTGAAAGTGCACACGCTCAGATCCACACAAGGATGATTTTAAAGGCCAAAAGAGTCTTATAATCTTAGGGTGCTGAACTTGAAATCTGTTTTAGCCTTAGGGCCATTACAAAAATCTTGAATCATTTAAACAGTGGTAACAATGGCTGCCATATATTTTGAGCATTAATTTAGATAATTATGCAGATGCTGATTTAATCATGACGGTCCTGTCACCTGTTTTGCTATTCCCATTTTACAGATGGTGAAACTAAGATGAGCAGAGGTTAGGTAACTTGCCTAAGGTGCCATAGGAATCAGACTCTCATGCTTGACCGCAGAGTTCTTGTGGCAGAGATGGTGATTTGTGTCCTTGCATTTCCCAGCCTCCCTGCAAGGAGAGAATTCTGGCCAATGAATTGGGAGCAGAAGGCACTTGTGTGACTTCCAGGGTGAAGCAATTAAGGGTTTATGTTCCTTATCCTGATTCTCTTTTCCCCTTCCACTGGGAATGCAAAGTTTGTGTGTTTTAAAGATGTCATTGTCTCAAGATGTAAGAACTCAAAGTCACAATTTATGAAAGATACGAAGGAAATCCTTCCAACCCACATTCGTCTATGATGTGGGCAGTAAATAAGCCTTTGTTCTGTCAAACCACTTACATTTCAGGGTGTATTTGTTAGCATAGCATAGCATATCCCATCCTAATATAAAATTTCACCATTTGTACTTGGCCTTTATTGTTTTATTCTTACTCATGTAGATTTAGTAGATAATAAAATAATGAAACCGAACATAATATTATCTCTAGAAGTGTCATCTAGAATAAGAGAATAACACAAAAATTTAGAATGGCAGTTTTTGCTTGAAAATAATGCCTTTGGGCCTGTAATCTAATTTGGGGGGTTAGGGGCCTGCTCATCTAATTTATGAAGAATCCATTGGATAGCTTTTGTTTCCAGATAGCTCATGATCTTTTGTCAACTTTTCTCTAATCAGCATATCTATGAACAGGGATCAAACTGTGAATTACTCTAGTTCTCTTCCCTTTCAAATAACTTTAAAGAAAAGTCTGAAGTACTGTATATTCCTTGGCCTGTTTGACTTCTCATTTTTGATTTCAGGAGATAGACTTAATAGAGAGGGAATTTATGACAGATTGGTTCCACTAATAGGCTCATATAAGAGGTTGGTCAGCTGTAGCATCCTGAGTGCAGTGGGTCTAACTTACCTCCTTCTTACAGATGGGGAATATGAGATCAACTCTGTTTTCCGGAAGAGAGCTATTACTGAACTTTGATATCTAGCACTTTGCCCTTTGTTAGGTATTCTGAAACCTGTAAGAAGAAACTTTCCAAAATTTTCCTGGTAAGGAATGACCTTTGATTTCTTTGTAATATGACAACTGTCCACTTGATTTTAAAATGCTGATTGTGCAAATGACTGATGCTGGGAAACAAGTTCTCCCTGGGGTAACATCATGAGTGGGACCAACTGAACACCATTATGTAAACCCCTGCTCAAAATTTTATTTAATAATTACCAATCCTGATTCTGTGGTTGATTTATTCGGTTGTTGATTTATTTTTTGGTATATAATTAACATAGAGTGTTAGTTTCATGTGTGCAAAATACTGGTTTGATATTTGTGTACTTTCCTCATTGCTCACCATGGTAAGTGAAGATACCATCTGTCACCATACAACAGTATTACAATATTATGGACTATATTCCCATCATGAATGGCAGTGTTAGCTGACTTGGGAATAACCATGCATAACATTAAGCTCAGCTGGTAGTATTAGGGTACTGTTGGAAAATCTTAAGGAATACCTTTATTTCATAGTACCTTCTTCTGTTAATTCCATGTGCCACTTAAAGGCATCTAGATAGGGAATACATAGAGCTGGACTTTTGATCTGAGATACTCTCTATTCCAGGTTTCTCTCTAATACGGTTATTTATATATTTTAAACGCATCTTCCCTCAGCACATATGTCCCTAGAAAGGGTAAACTTTGATTATGTCTTCCTTAAAAACTGGTAGAAGTTAAATAAAGGTATGTGATTAACACATTCAGGGGGAGGAGGGAATTGGTGTTTTGGGGAGAATGATGAAAGGGCTAGATACTTTTTGCACCCCCCCCCCAAATGGTCATTGCCATCAGAAACCTCAGTGTTTGATTCTTCTAATAGATTTTATATATGTCACCTTTTCCTTCTTTTAGATTTATGTTGGTAATTTAGCTTTGAAATCTCAATACCGACTGAACACCATTATGCAAACCCCTGCTCAAAATTTTATTTAATAATCACCAATCCTGATTCTGTGGCTGATTTATTTGGTTGTTTATTTATTTTTGGAATATAATTAGCGTAGAGTGTTAGCTTCATGTGTGCAAAATACTGATTTGATATTTGTGTACTTTCCTCAGTGCTCACCATGGTAAGTGAAGATACCATCTGTCACCATACAGCAGTATTACAATATTATGGACTGTATTCCCTGTGTTGTACTTTTCATCTCCATGACTTAGTTATTTCATCACTGGAAATGTGTACCTCTTTATCCCCTTCATCTATTTCACCCATCCCTCTTCTATGGCTGTTTAAAAACTGATCCTGGGTTAGGGGCTCAGGGCACGGTGCATCTGTGTTAGAGGACGGAGATCCAAAGATGCTTCTTCCCTTTCTCTTTGTATGGAGGGAAAGGCTTTCCTGGTTTTGATAGAAAGTAAAAGTTGTTCCACGTTGACAGGACAGATGAGGCAAGGCACAGCATTAGCTGTTCCATCTGGTGTTTCTTAAATAGGACAAACTATTCTTGGAGCTCTGCGAAGTGCCTGCTTCATCTCACAAGAGTTGGAAATGACTGGGCTTCTTAGTGAACTCAATAGGTGGGAGATGTGACTTGTAAAGCTAAATGAAAAAAAAAAAGGAGACTTAGGGCCTATGGAGAATAAATGTCTAGCAAATGATTCTGTTGCTACAAAAGCTCAGCAAATAGGAGTTTTTATGATAAGCACAATTCTGTTCCCAATCCATAAATCTTATTTTTAATAAAAAGACTCCTATTTCTTTTTAGTAATCCTTTCGAGATTACAACTGCAGTTTATCATTTGCAATGATAAACTCACCAGTCACCAGGTGTTTAGCACAGGATTTGGGGAGGTGAGTGAAATTGAAATTTCAAAGCCACTTTCTCTGCATGTGCCTCATAAAAATTTTTGGCAGCTATTGCTGGAATAAAGCTTCCCTTCCATCCTCTTCCCTTGGCTCTGAAAGAGCTAGTACATTGCAGTGAGCTCTGTGTAACTGGATGTTCTGTGAAGTTATCTCAGCTTATTTCTCATTTTTCTGTCTTACGACTGCTGTTTCAAGTTTGATATAAAAACATTATTAGATTGCACATATGTTTCTGATCAGGAAGTTCTTGAATAGTTTCTTGGAATCACCATATTCTAATAGAGTTAAAAAGGCAAGCTTAAAAAGACCACTCCTGGATTGTGACTTGACCTGATGAGTCATATTGATAATCAGGTCCAGTTACATTAGATTTCAAATGTAATTTGCTTTGGTTTCTTATATCTCTATGTATTTGTGGAAAGAATCCATTTACCAGAGTGTGAAAAACTTTAAGATACCTAGGAATAAATTTAACAAAAATGTTAAAGGTACATATTTTACAAAAAATATAAATCTGTACTGAAAGATACAGAAAATACTGACAAACAGAGAGGTATAACATGTTTCTGGTGTGGGTGATTCAATATTGTAAATACATCAATTAGTCCTGAGAAAATCTGTAAGTTCAATGTAATAACTGCAATAAAATTTGACTTTTTAATGTACCTTGATTCTAAAGTTTACCTAGAAGATAAATTTGGTAAAAATAGTTAAGAAAACATTGAGGAAGAAAAATCAAACAGGAAAGTGCCCTTTACTTTCCTATTTTGGTGGTTGTTATATTGGCAATAATTATCTGGACAGTTCAGTTTAATAGCAACTCATAAATTTTAAAAAATTAGTGCACAAATTACTTTTTGCTAGATTAATTCAAAAGATTAATATCATACTTCATTGTTGCCTTCCTGGTTGAATTAATTCTATGTAAGTCAAACTGCCCTTAAATTTTTATTAATAGGATTTTTTGAGACTAGGACTCTGGTGTGTTTGCTATAAAATAATGCTTTAATGGTCTTATTGTTTTTTAATATTTCACTACAAAAGTCTCTAAGGCTAATAAGGGATAGAAGTTTAATAAACTAAATATTGGAATTGAAGCTAAAATTATTTTTCTAGTATTATATACCCTGAGTGGGCCTATGACCAGAACAAATATTTATTATTATTTCTAAAAATAGTGAAACCATAAAAAAAGGTCATCCATTAATCATCATGTTTAACTTAGAGTGAAGTGTATTCCTGGTTCCTTAACTGCATGTCAATAACGTCTTACAAAAAGATTCAAGCTGAGAAACAGATGCAGATTTGTTGTCTAATTCACACCTAATGGAATGATGGGAATTAAAACGAATTCATAAACTGCTTTGCTGCTTCCATGACCTATAACTTGACAGAAGGTATCCTGAAGAAAGCTCATGTTTTAATAATATGATATATTTATGAAATGCTCTATTGTGTGAAATCTTGAATTTCACCTTAGGCAGCTTCAATGAACCACCTAAAAGCAGGACAATGAGATATTTGAAATAATAGATGTTTTACTAAAGACATTTATTCTCTACTAAGTCACAGTGAAATTAAATCAAGCTGAGACAGCCCGATATTTTTCTATATTAACTGAGTTTCTAATGATCACTGTGTTTGCATTAAAAAACTGTCTTGGGATGTAAAAAGTTCATAGTCACCATCCTTTGAGGCTCAGCCCTGTGAGTAAAATACAGCTAATAAGACAGGATATGGAATTGGAATTTGAGCCAGAATAATAGGTAAGAGAAATTCCCATGATATAATTTTATTCATTCACTTATTTAAAACTACTGAGGAGCTGCTATGGGCTAGGGATCTTGTTAGATGTGGGTCTAGTGATGAGCAAGAGAAGCATTGTCACTTATTCAAGGAGCTTATAATGTAATTGATGGAGTAAAACATACTCCATTTCTTGTGAAAATTCCTTGTGAAGTTGAAATAAGGCAGTATCTGGAAAGTATGTGTGACGTGCTGTAGCTAAATCAGCATTAGTTTTCATTCTCTTTGTATCTTCATACAGAGGATACTTCACTGCATTCACTTGTCAAGAAGACTTAGTATTCAGGTGATATTGATTACCAATCGAATGTGGGTCCTGAACAGTGTGAGTGATGCAGGGAAGAGGTCACAACACAAATGTACTCACTCTGTAATTTGTGAGCAAATAAGAGAGGGAGACATATATCCACAGCAGAAAAGCAGTCATTGCAAAGGTAGGCATTTCAGATACACCGCAGAATGATTCTGAGGGAATAAAAGAGAGTGGTTAAGAATCTCTCCTGACCCAGTCAACTGAATATAAATGATGTAGATCTTCTTGCTAATATCAAAGTGGTGTCCCTGGGGGTTGATAGTTCTGATGAGAATGAGTGGGCCAAATTTCAAGTTACTGGGTTATTTAGATTTTCCCTCAGGGTCCTCTATCCTTTCAGAGAAGACATTACTTCAAGTAGAAATGAAAACTGAGGAATTACGATCAGAGAATGAAGAGTCTTTAAACCAGAGGCAGTGTTTGTGCAGGACAGGGTGACTAGCCTAGTAAACCGACTAGAGATGTTCTGGATTTAAAAAGAGAAAAATCCTTCAGAAGCAGTGGACAAGCGACTGTTACCCTAGACTTATTCTAGCAGTAACTACTGAAGATTTCAAGTTCTGTTACACCACCTTTGACCCTGTTTGCTTCTGCGGTTTTGTATTGTTTGTATATTTTGTATACTGCACCACTTGGGAGCTCCAGACCCAGGCTGTCTTTCTGACCCGGACTTGCTGTTAGACAGCAAAAAGAACCAATCTGCCAAACACTGTTAATATCTTCTTGCTTTCGTTTGTTTATTTAACAACATTGGGCTTATTGAGTATTTATCAGATGCTCATACCAGACACTCTTCTGGACACAGATAAGGCACCAGTGAAAAAAAAACCCAGACAAATCTACCCATTCGTGTAAAGATTACATTATAATGTGTGTGTGTTGGGGTTTGGTATAGACTGGAATACTTAAATATAATGATTAAATTAAATAGTATTAAGAAGCTGGTAAATACTATGTAAAAAATAGATCAAGGTAAGGTGATCAGGAATGCTGGGGGATGGGATGGTGGCATTGAGGTGATATTTGAGCCAGATATTTGAAGGAGTACAAGGAGCTTGCCTCAAGGGTATCTGAAAGGAGAAAGTGGAGAGGCCCGAGGCAGCTGTGTGCCAGTTTTGTGAAAGATAATCAAGGAGGTGAGTTTGGCTGAAGCATGGGGAGAAGGGGAGACACTAAAAAAGAACCAGGTCAGAGGGACTGGGTTCAGATTTTGTAGGGTTTTGTAAGCCATAGTAAGACTTTTCAGTTTCTGCTTTTGCTTTAACTGTGGGTGATGACCTTGATACTTTGCAACCATTGGTCAAACTTCTTTTAACACTTAGTGAAGGCCAATTCATAGTTTTTAACTTTCTAAGAAGATGGAAAGAACTATGGGAGAAAAAGAGGGTTTGTGGTCCCACAGGCTAATGGTTGACTTGAAGAATACTAAGGCTGATTGTTGGTGTTTGATTATTGGTTTGTGATTGGATGTGCCATCTGAAGGTGTGAATGTACCCCCTCTTGCTGTAGGCATAAACCTTTGGCATGAGAGAATGGTTAGTGATGCCGAGACTCCCAAACTAGGATCTAGGGAGAGGCTGTCAATCAGGACATCCTACCTCCACAATGCCTGAAGATGTTAGTCACTTTTTAGCTATTCAAACACATGAAAGAGTCATTTCTTGGTCAAAGGGCTATTTTTGAATTGTTTGATTTTTTATAGCTTTAATTTTAGTGATTGGTTGCCAAAATTTTCATCCATATTTTAGAATATTATCTTTTGGTCTATTTAATTTAAAAAATCATGACTACATTTTAATGTTTTGCTTTTAAAAGGAGGAATGGAAAGCACTATCATAAGAAAGGAAGATCTGAGGATTTTATCTTTAATCTTAGAAACGTGAGAGACTTCATCCTCCACCTCTTAACTCTGTAGGGGTTTTTCAATGATATCAAAATATATTTCTCATTCCAACCTTAGATGAAAAAAGGCAATTTCAAGAAGTCAGCCCTTTAGGGAGAGTTGCAGTTTCACTAAAACTAAATAAAGCAGAACAAATAGCTGGACACTTGAAAGAATCTGCAAACATATCTATTTCTTCATTTTTTTATTTACACATGCTACTTAGGGCCCATAGGTATTTTGATATTTATATAAAGAGGCCATGTATTCCATAAATAATGTTCAGGTACCATAGCTTACTCTAACACTGAATTCAGAAGACACCAAATCCAGTGAGATAAATATACATGAATTAGTTCTAGCCATGAGATTCAAATTCTTCCTGAGGGTGTTAGGTAATTTAGAAGATGAAGTCATGTGTGTCTTTGGTGACTTAGAGTACACTGAGGTGACATGTTATTAACCTATATGAGGACAAATCAGGGCCAAGGAATCAGTTGAAGCTCAGAGAGGCTGGGGCATATGACACTGAGCAGAATAAAAATTGTGACATTTGAAAGGAGAATGAGGCCAGAATAAAAGGCATTTACAAAGCAGGGGAACATTTAAAAATATTTTACTTAAAATAAAAATTTTTCCTACCAATTATTGTCTTCCCCATCTCAGCCTCCACTCATACTGCCAATACTAGAGATTTGTCCCCTGCCTGATGGTCAGTTGTGTTATGTTTTTCATATCTGGGGAGTATGACTGTCTTCATGATAAAACAAGTCCTATTCCTCTGAATCCATGGCCACAGTTAGACAGAAAGGAATCTCTCCTTTAAACTTAACCACCAGGGGGTAGTCTGAATCTGAGAGTAAGTGGATAGATGAAGTGTGTTTGAGAACTTGGGTTGTTTTTTGGTCCATTTTTGGTCTTCAGACTCTGGGAGTCCAGTTTTTGGAATGCCTTCTACTTTGGGAATAAAGAAACTTCTCAAAGCAGTTTTGCCTAATCACATTTTGAGTGGGTTCTTGATTCCTTCCTCAACAAATGACTTCTTACCCTCTACAGTGGTACCATCTAGGCTTTAGTCTCCCAGACCATGTCCTAGTCCCAGAACCTCAATGCTGTCACCTTCAGAGTATGACTCTGAACCTAACAGGATGAATTTCTTGAGGTCATGCTAGCTTTGAAGACTTCAAAGCCTAAATACCACTCAGAATGCCAGCGAAAGCAATTAGCATTCTGAGTGGCAACTGTCCTATCATTCATTTTGCCTCCTAATGACTTTTAAGATGTGGGTAGTCTGAGAAGCCAAATGTAACTCCATAATTCTAATTAGAATATGACTTTCAGTGTATCTGATTCATTCAGATGAAGTCAGTTTCATTTTCTTATTTATTTTTTCTATTTTTAATTGTAAAAAATGGAAAGAAAATGTTCAAATAGTACTAGAAACTACAAATAAAAAGAAATATGTATTTTTACTTCACAATTCAGCTCTCTTTGCTAGAGGTAACTGTTATTCACAGGTTTTTTGTTTATCCTTCCAGGAAAGGAAAGAAAAATGTGTGTACAAAAGTGTAAATATATACCCCCCCCACACACACCACCTCTTTGAAACAAAGTGGGACCATCTTGTATACATACATCTCTGCTTTGCCTTTTTCAGATTTTTAAATCTGGTATTGTTTTGGAAGTTATCCTTGAGAAAATGTCTTTACTCTGATGTGTAAGTATAAATCTAGGCAGAGCTCCTTGGTCAATGTTTATGTGTATTTTAATTTTTTGATGGATATTACTAAATTGCCTGCCAAGGAGGATGTCCCAATTTCTAGTCTCATTAACATATCATGAGAGTGCCTATGTCTCCATACCATGGCCAACACAGCACTTTCAAAACCTTGATCTTTGACCTATATTATATTAGATGAAAAGTTGTATCTCACTGTTTGAATTAGTATTTCATTACTCATGAGTCAAGCTGAGTATCTTCTGACCTGCTAAATAAGCCCAGTTTTCATTTGGATTGTCATGCTACCATCCAGTGTCTTTGAGAATAAGTACAACATGTAACCTTTAAGATCAGGAATCATATCTTCATTGATGTTGCCAATGTCGTCTAGTAGTTGTGTGTAAATATAATATTTTATTATGAAACTTTGTTGAGACCAAGGTACTTTTGTTATTACAGTGTGAGAGAAACCTTGTACTTCCCATCTATCAGGCACTTTATTAGTACTACAACACAACACAACTTATGCTCTGCAAAATGTTTGCACTTTTCCTTTGAAATGAATTTTACTCTTTAGGTCAAAATATTCCTCACAGTATATATATCATGCACTGCTACAAATGGACAGACTTATTGTTGACAACTTATATTTGACAGTCTTTTGCAGAATTATTTTAGTCTTGGGAAAAAGCAGATTGGTCATAATTAACATTTAGAAATTTCTTTTTGGTAAGCAAACATTTTTATTTAGTATGATCTCTGGTAGTGTTTTTATTTGAACTGGTTGTCTTGTAAACACATAATACACGTTGATTGTGGAATCCAGGAGGTTGGCATTCTCTTACTTTGATAGAAGCTGCTTTGCATAGGTTGTGTTTATTAACTATTCTCATGACACACATCGTCTGTGACTAATGTGGAAATGCTAATTGATAGTTCATAAGGAACAGACAAAAAGATATGAATGTATTTAGGGTCAGTATATATTAAAATAATTACAATCTTCAAGGAAACAAAAGTAAAGAAGCAAAAATGTTCTTATCAATATTGTGACCAAATATTTTTTTTTTAAATGGTTTTGAGGAATAGTAGCCCAGGGCAGGGGAAATACTATGGGATTAAAATGAAATTGGTGCCATAATCTCAAGTCTAAACAATCTTACAAGTACTGGGAGCTATAATATAATGTTTTTGGTGAGAATTGGAATATTATTGGCCATGGTTTTAAAGTATATATTAACAGTATATTCCCTTGAGGGAGTCTAAAGTTCTCTCACTTATTTCCCCACCCCTCCACCTGTGATGAGCAGACTTTAGGGTGGGCCCCATGATCTCCATCTGCTGGTGTTCACAACCTTATATAATCCCCTCCCCTACGTTTGTGTGGAATTGGTGAGTTGCTTCTAAATGGTAGAGGATGGCAATGGTAATGGTGTGTTGCTCTCATGATTACAATATAGTATTTAAGACTTTGTCTTCCTAACAGACTTGCTCCAGAGACTCTCTTGCTGGCTCTGAAGGGAGCTGTCACACTGTAGGCTGCATATGTCAGGAAGGGAGGCCCACATGGCAAGGAACTGAGGACAGCCTGAGGAAGCCAAGGGCCTCAGATCTACGGCTACAAGGAACTGAATTTTACTAACAACTATGTGTGAACTTGGATAGGACCTTACAACTCAGAGGAGACCAAAACTCTGGTTGACTCTTTGATTTCGGCTTTATGAGACCCCAAAGCAGGCAATCCAGATAAGCTGTGCCCAGATTCCTGACCTATAGAAACTATAGGAGTCACCCATGTGTTATCTTCAGCTGTTAAATTTGTGGTAATTTGTTATACAGCATAGAATATAACATACCACTGGACAAAAAACACAACCTGTGGCATATTGTATTTTTGTTCAAAATATTCACTGCCTTTCTCTGGGGGCAAATTTTACTTCCCTGCTCCATTGGCATCATGTTATATGTGACGCCCATCCCAGCAGAATTATACTTTCTTGTCCTTTGAACTCAGAAGTGATCATCTGATTTCCTTGGCTCAGAGAATGTGGATGGAAGCAGAAACTCTAAGAGCCTGCTTAAGGCTGTCAATCTTCCTCTTTTCTTTCTTTGCTTAACTATGATCTTCACTGGACATATAGTGGTAACCAAAAGCAAACATTTCTTTTTATAAGCCACTGAGATTTTATGTTTCTACAGCATAATCTAGTCTTTCCTTCTGAGGGGGGAAATTCAGACACATTTGGGTCAAGTTGTTGTGCAGAGTTTTGGAAATTTTATCTTTCATTGGCCTATCCTCTCTAGATGCCTTCTTTCCCTTATTGTATTATCCTCCTTTGTTGATTGCTTTGCATATCATTCTGCTTCTGTGTCTTCCAGAAACCATCTGGTACAATAGGGCAGTCTGGAAATGGGTATTCTTGGGCCTTTCAACTGGGAAGTTTTCTTGGGATTAGGACAGAGTTTAAGGGGAAGGAAAGATAAAGTGCACTGTTCAAGCTGTTAGGAAAAGGCTTTCTGTGGGCTGATTTTTGCATCCTCCTTCTTATCTTTATGGAAGGAAGATCTCAAATATCAAGGTCAGTATGGGGGTTGTTTAGGGGAAAAGGATCAGGAAGGACATTTGGTCTGCCTCTTGCTTAGAAAAGGGATTCTCAAGATCAGAAATGGTACAGCCCAGTTCACCAAGACAGGGAACACAGTCTTAATTAGTAATAAAGAGCGTTTCTCTTTCAAGAATGTCCACAACGCTTTGACTTCTCAAGAATCATGTTAAGGGGTGCCTGGGTGGCTCAGTCAGTTAAGCATCTGACTTTGGCTCAGGGCATGATCTCACGGTACGTGGGTTTGAGCCCCACATTGGGCTCTGTGCTCACAGCTCAGAGCCTGGAGCCTGCTTCAGATTCTGTGTCTCCCTCTCTTTCTGCCTCTTCCCTGCTTGTGCTCTTGCTCTCTCAAAAATAAATAAACATTAAGAAAAAAATCAGCCATGTTAATGGGCTGGTCAAGGATTTAGCAATTTTTTTTTTTAATTCCTAGCATCTCTCTCATTGGAGACCCAGTAAACATTGCTGATAGCACTTAAATATTTAAGGACAGGATAATAGAAGAAGCCAAGAGAAGATGTTTCACTCAAATGCTGCCTTAAGTTGATCTTTGATCATCAATCTTTTAACGAAGGACATGAAATTTCCAGAATTTGTGTTGCTCTCTTAACACAGAATAGAGACTATTTCTTTTATAATTTTTTAATGTTTATTTATTTTTAAGAGAGAGAGAGAAGGAAATAGAGCATGAGCCAAGGAGGGACAGAGAGAGAGGGAGACACAGAATCAGAAGCAGGCTCCAGGCTCTGAGCTGTCAGCACAGAGCCTGATGCGGGACTCGAACTCAGGAGCTGTGAGATCATGACCTGACCCAAAGTTGGATGCTTAACTGACTAAGCCACACAGGTGCCCCGAGACTATTTCTAAAATTGTTTTGGAAGTATTTTACTGTGAAACAAAGTACATAGAATTTGTGCATTTATTTCTACATGATAGTTAACCTTGACATATATATATATATAATTTATTGTCAAGTTAGTTTCCATACAATACCCAGTGCTCATCCCAACAAGTGCTCTCCTCAATGCCCATCACCTACTTTCCCCTCTCCCCCACCCCCCATCAACCCTCAGTTTGTTCTCAGTATCTAAGAATCTCTTCTGGTTTGCCTCCCTCCCTCTCTGTAACTTTCCCCCCCTTACCCCCCCCCCCCCCATGGCCTTCTGTTAAGTTTCTCAAGATCCACATATGAGTGAAAACATATGGTATCTTTCTCTGACTGACTTATTTCACTTAGCATAATACCCTCCAGTTCCATCCACATTGTTGCAATGTGGTTACATCTTCTTTAACCATTTGAACTTTGACTTATATTGATTTCGGATTATCCTAGAGTCAGACTGCCTGGGTTTGAATTCTTATTCTGCCATTTAATTTGCTTTGTGACTTTGGATAAGATTCTTTAACAATCTGTGACCCAGTTTCCTCATCTATAAAATACACTATCTCCTTTGACTTTTGTGGGAATTAACTAGTACATGTAAAGTGCCTGTTTAATCAATCTAACCTACTCTTGGTATTAACACACATGCTTCACAGTAGACAAATTTCTGACCTTATAATTTAAGAAGAATCCTCTCATTATATATCTAAAGTAGCATTTCATTCATTTTCAGCTCTTAACTTTTCCTGTGTATCCAGATTGGCTATATCACACATGTATTAGAAGACCTGTAAAAATCACAGCTTTCTTTAAGCCTCTTTCTTGTTATAGTCCCCCTACCAGCTGTTTGCTCTCTAGCAACAAAGTTGGAACTACAGTTTGAAAAATCCAGTTATGCTAATGAAGGAGGAAAAAGATTTTTGTTTTAGATACAGTCACTTGCTTTTTTTGTTCTAGCTCCTGAAGTGCGCTGACTTTCATTAGCAGGCTATCAACTAAATGCCAGTGTTCTGACATGCACCATACCCCATTAGCATTTCTACCTAGCTGCATGGTATAATACTATTTCCTTCTAGGGCAACAGACTTGACCTCTGCACAGAATTGATAATTAATTGGTGGAGGAAAGCTGACCAATAGGAGAAGGCAAATAAACTAAATTAGAGTTTGAAGTAGAGTGTCAAAATCAGTTTAGATCCAAATGAGATTAAAGTCTGAGAAGTTTCTGATCATAGTGGGCAGGTTTGACCAACAGAAGGCCTTAGGATGGCCATGATTCTTGTTGTTCGGTATCCTGAATATAAGAATGGAAGGTGTGACTGGAAAAAGATGAAGGGTCTGGAAGCATGGCCCAACCATAGAGAAAAAAAAAATATCTATAGGAATTAGGAAAAAGGATCAAGACCATAATTTTCCAGGGTAGGGAGCTAAGCCAAAAACAGGCTCTGGAGTCCTGATGGTGTGGTAGGTAGGGGTAGACAGGGAAGGCTGTAGCTCACTGATTATTTTGGAACCAAGGACATTGTTCCCTTGTTTACATATACTAGAGAAAGGCTCAGAGAGAACCAAGGACATTGTTCCATGTTTACATATGCTAGAGAAAGGCTCAGAGAGAACCACAGGGCCCAACTGCACTGGATCAGGGGGCCTGGTTATGGCTGAACTCCTGAGAGGAAGACACTATTACTGGAAGCTTGGGTGAGCCTGAGAGAGATATGTTTAAATCTTAGGGCGTTATTCTTCTTATTATTTTTGCCTTCTCAATGTATAACCTATTTTATTTTTAAAGGGGTCAAAATAACAACCTCTACTATTGTTAGCATCCAGCTGTTTGCTGACATGTATGGAAATAGAAATTTGGAAGGAGCTTGTCCTTGGCCTCATCAGCATGTGCAGTTTCACCTTTTTGTATCTAGAAAAGGATTTATGTAAATGCCCTTATCCAAAATTAGACTTGAATATCATGTTTGTTTCTAATTAATTTTAATGTTTATTTAAGTAAAGTCAAATTAATGAACTTGTAAGGGTAATTAACTGTTACCTAATTTATAAAACCTTACCAAATTTACTTTGGAGAGCTAATGAAAATGGTGGTTAAATCTTTAAATCTTAAGAGCGTGTTTTATTACAAGACTACATCATTATAATAAGGCTAAATTTGGATCTTCTTAGTAAAAAACAAATGATAGAATAAATCGAATGTGTTCTTTAAATTTTCACATTTTTTACACATGTATTTGTATGATAAAATAATGTATTAAAAAAGATACTTTTAAGCTAATTATATTTTTAAATTGAAAAATTTTGTCAAAAGAAAATCATACCTTGCTAGGGTGTAAGGGATTTTATTGTTTATTAGGGGAATGAGGAAGATTCAACCTTGACTTGAGAGATTTGATCTTTGAACCGTTGGTAGTCATAAAAAGAAGTATATGGCTATTCAAACACATATGTCATAGCCAAAGTCTGGAACAGGTGATTTTTGACAATAGATAGCAAAATGTACAATTAACTTTAACAGCTGACTGAGAACCAAAGTGTCACACAGGGGGAAAAAAGATCTCCATTGTGAGCCAAATAACACTGCTAATAGCCAAATGCTGCATTAGTTGGCTAAACATAGATTCGCTGACTTTCAAATATATGTTGGTCATTAGCCAACTGACACAACTGAAGTCAACATTATCATCTAACAAATGTTACCTCATTTGAAATTCAGACTATAGCTTATAACATTTGGTGACAGATTGATTTTAAGTCAATGGGGAAATTGTTTTTGAAATATGTTAATTTGTTTTTCTCTTTTTCATTTCCACGTACATGATCTTCTGATTAGTCTGATTCATTCACTTACCTAATATGGCAGTCTTTTAGCTTTAGATTAATAAGATTTTGAGTAGAAAAAATAATTATGAAGGGTTGAATTTGTCAAGAGATAAAATCACTTTAGGGATGCCTGGCTGGCTCAGTCAGTGGGGCATGTGACTCTTGATCTCAGGGTTGTGGGTTCAAGCCCCATGTTGGGTATAGAGATTACTTTAAAAAAATCTTAAAAAAAAAAAGAGATAAAATGATTTTTAAAAATTTTTAGTGTGAACTTTTTTTTGGCTATTCAATAACCAGTACATTTCCTTTCTTTTTTCCTAACAGTCTCGTGATTTGGTTTAGTAACTTCACTGGGCCATGAGCCTTAAGACAGATAGATGTCTGCACCAGCCCAGGGATAAATTATGACTGATTGGTCTGAGCCAATCATGGTGTTCTTTGCTTTGTCAAAGATTAGCTTAGGTATCAGCATGTGATACAATTCTGCAAAGTGAGATGCTGAGGATAATTCTGATGAATGTTTTCTTTGCCATAAAAAGTCACAGGAATGTTGTTGTAGCATCTAATTGAATGCATGAATTGGCCAAATAGTTATATCACTTAGTTGTTAGTGAAAGTGAGTTTTAAAAGACTTGCAGTATATAAAATAATTATAGAAGAAGCACTGTGTTAAATCTAATTAGCATTAAATAACTATTATTCAGGGAATACACCACCCCCCTACCACACATACATGGGCACTGAGATACTCACTAGAAGGCCTAATAAAAAAAATAAGTGACAGTACAAGTGTTTACAAAAGTGTGTGACAACAGTATTATACTTCGATTTTGAAAAGTTTACAAAACAAATAAAAGAACCCAACAGAGGAAAAAGTAGTTTTCTTCTGCTGCTAGATATTATTGTACCTGCCTGGGACACCTGGGATGGTGGCAGCTTTCATGTGGCTGTCAACTGGTTAAGGATGACAGGGAAGAAAGATGTAGGGGATCTGTCTTGATGATGCAGTTGAGCACTGAATTAACAAACCTGGAATGAACCTACCTAGGGAATAATCACATTGGATAATGCCATTTCTTTACTGTCTAAGCCAAATTGAGTTGACATTGTCTACTAATTATAGCTGAGGGCATTGTAACTGGTAATTGTTCATTAACATATCAAGAGGCACACCTGACCATGTAGAGTATAGTGTTTCTTCCATAATATAAAGAAGATAGCTCTTCCATCATTAAGAATGAGACATAGAAATAGTTCACACAGGAATAAGGAGGGAATAACATGAGGGGAGTTCATGTGAGAAAGGAGAAACATACCATTCCAATATCAGGAATTATGGGAATAGAGGCAAAGATGAGATATAGACTATTCCTGACTGACTGAAGTCCTGGACAGATGGAGGCATAATAGATAGGCACTACAAATCAGAGCAACTTTCTAGGCTAAGATCATATTGTAAAAGAGGGAGAGTGCATCAGTTCTAGAGAGGTAGTGCTGGCAGAGGGAGGACCTCAGTGTGGCTCGCCTGAGCCACTTCGTTTTTCATGTAGTAGAGATAGGAAACCCAAACCCTAGGATTCCTTTGATATATGGAGAAAGAAAGTTAGCCAGGAGTTTGGTGAGGAGCTTGCCAGAGAAGACAGTGGCTGCAAGGACAAAGAGGTAGTGACTGCAGTGTCCAAGGGCTTTTTGACAGACTACCTAGGATTCATGGTTGGTCTGAAGGGGGTTTGCAATACTACTGAGAGCCAAGATGGTTTCAGGGCAGTAGACAGGACCACCAGGCCCTCACCACACTGAAGGAGACCAGGTCATGATTTAGTTCTTTAGTGTAGATACCAGAAATGGATGCTAGCAGGGTCACTAATGATAAGGCAGACAAAGAGGTATAAGTTGATTAAGAGCAAAGGATGCTGCATAGGGCATTTAGTACAAATATGAGACTCTACTCCTATGCCAACAAAGGATTAACTAAGCCATGCTCAGGTGACACCTTGAAAAGACCAGGGAGAAGGTGAGAAGTTCTCAAAGGCTGAAAGCAACTAAGTACTCCTAAGAGACAATCTGACTCCAACAGTGTGTTTTCTTTGTGCTTCTCTGACCCAGTTACAGGCAGTCCTTGGTTTGAATCTTGACCCCATCACCTACTAACTGCATGACTAAGGTAGATTATTTAAACATCATGAACTTTAGTTGCCTCCTATGGAGAGAATGAGAATAATAAATTGTACACCAGGGTTATTGTGAGCATTAAAAGTTACATCTATAAAGTACGAAACACAAACCAGAGTAGGAAGATTACTTTGACATGAACCATATGAGCATGCTTTTCTCTTGCAAAGACCAGAGTAGAAATATATTCCTACAGATGTAGCACATTGGGTGCTTTATCCCAAGCAGGAGACTGGTTATTTGGGGGTGATCTGTGAGTTAAAGATCAGAGCAATGATCACCCCTGGGATTCTCTGTCCTGGTTGAGCCTGGAAGTGAGAGTGACTTGATATCAGCTACATCTGTCTGGTTCTGCAGAAATCAAGTTATGATTGGTCCAGGACCTGGTAAGAAGACAGAGCCTTAAGGTGAAGAGATCAATTTGGTCCAACTTTGGTGGGTTGCAGTAGTCTAGGGAATATGAGAGGAGAGGAAACCTCAAAGGTAGTCTTATCCCTCATATGTCTTTCATCCCTCCCTCATGAGGAAAATGTCCTTCAACTTTCCTTACACTTTAGTCCCAAACGTTCAAGCCCCATCTGTATTCATAATAACATCTACCTAACACTGCCATATATTTGCCAATAGAAAATACCTCAGTGTAGGAGCTGAATAGAGAAGGAAACAGTGTCCATAGGCAGGCAGCTGAGGTGGTATCTTTGCTTTCACTTTCTAGAGATGAGAATCTGGCCTTGTGATGCCCTTAAACATTGGAACATTTGAGCCAATTTTCTGTTTTGTAAATTTAGTACAGGATTTTGACTTGATTGGGAAAATAGCTTCATTGGGACAAAGAATTAATTTGTTGTATTTGTGTGTTAGGGCTGCTATAACAAAATACCACGGAGTTGCTTAAAACTACAAAAAATTGTCTCAAAGTTATAGAAACTAGAAGTCTGAAATCAAGGTGTGGCAGGGCCACACTTCTTCTGAAACTCTGGGTAGAGACTTCCTTGTCTTTTCCCAGCTCCTGGTTGTTGCTTGTAATCCTTGACACTCCTTGGCTTGTAGCTTCATCAATCTAATCTGATGCCTCCACCAGCCATGGTGATATTCACATAATGTCTATGTCTGTGTCCAAATTTTCCCTTATGAGGATACCAGTCATATTGGATTAGGGTCCATGCTAATAACCTCATTTCAACTTATTACATCTGTGACTACCCTATTCCAAAAAAAAAAAAAAGTCCCTTTCTGGGATACTGGGGAACTCCTTTTTTGGGGGTGACACAGTTGAACCTATTACAGTTGACTCTGTACTCCTACAAAATTCATGTTCTTTCCATATGTAAAATACATTAATTAAGCCTGTCCCAACATTTCCAAATGTCTTAATCATTTCAGCATCAAATTCTAAGTCCAAAATTTCATTTAAACATCATCAACTAAAAGTTCCAAATCTTATCATATTAAATCATGTAAATCAGTTACTGGTGAGACCAGCTTATGGTTCACCCAAGGGAAAGATTCTTTTTCATTAGTGAACTTGTGAAGCCAGAAAAGTTATATGCCTGAAAAATGCAATGTTAAGATCAACACAGGCTAGACATTTCTATTTCAAAAGGGAAAAATCAGAAGGAAAAAAAAAAGAGTCACAGAGATGAAGAGAGTCTGAAATGCAGCAGGGCAAACTCCATTACTTTTTAAAGTTTGAGATTCCTCATGAGCTTGATGCTCTGCCCCTCAGGCACACCATGATGGCATCCTCAACCCTTGGGTCCTAGGAGGTAGCCATGCCCTCTGGAACTCAGGAAATAAATATCTCTGTGGAGAAAGAGAAGATATATATATTTATATATATTTGGGAATATATATATATATATATATATATACACACACACATATATATATATTATGATACATATAAGATACAGATATATAAGATATATCTTTAGGAATTGACTTACACAGTTATGGGGACTGGTATGTCCTAAATCTTCAGGACTGAGTGGCAGTTGAAGATCCAGGGAAAAGTTACTGGTGCAGTATTGAGTCTAAATGCAATCTGGAGGCAGGATTCCTTTCTTTTTTGGAGATACGTCTTTTCTTTTAAGACCTTCAGTTGATTAGATTAATCCTATCCACATTATGGAGGATAACTGCTTTAGTCAAGTCTACTGACTTGAATCAGACCACAACTAAAAAATACCTTCACAGTACCATTTAGACTTGTATTTGACCAAACCACTGGGCAGCATAGCTTATACCCTGGCCAAGTTGGCACATAAAATTAACCATCACAGATACATAAAAATATTCATTTTCTAATATTTTAACTCTTAACTGAGGTTGAGTCTAGCAAGGGAAGTAGGATATAAGTTTAGCTATGCTTTCATTTAATTTGAAAGATGTCCTCTGTATTCATTTATAAAGAAGAAAGTACATAGAAGCAAGTAGCAAAATTAGACTCTTGATTTCTCATCTTTTGTCTTTAAACAAATGGTAGATTTGCATACTTAAGCACAGCTATATAAAAATTTCTCTAAAGGTAAGTGGACAAAATATTCCAATTAAAGGGAAATAGTTCATATAATATTAAAAAAATACCCAAATTAATGCTGCTTATAAGACGTGCAATTTAAGTGTAAGGACACAGGTAAAATGAAAGTAAAATTATGGGAAAAAGATATACCAGGTGATTAGTAACTGAAAAAGAAGTTGGTGGGCAGACTTTGAGGAAAAAGTATTTGTAGAGATAAAGAGAAATGTTCCATAAAGCTAAAATGGTCAAATATCTAGAGAGACAGAACAATCCTAATTTCATATAAACTTGTTAAAATAGTCCAAAACATATACACAAAAACTGACAAAACTAAAAGAAGAAACAGACACATCCACACCATAGTTAGGTGTGTTAATAAACCTCTCCAGGAAATGATAAGGTAAGTAGACAAAACATAGCAAAGACCAGGAAAACTTGAGCAAAATAATCATCAACTTGGTCTAAGTGACATATTCAGAATACTGCATCCAGGTATCACAGAGTATATATTCTTTTCAAGTGAATGTATGCTAAAATAGACCTTTTACTAAACAGTACAACAAGAGTCCACAAATTTCAAAGGATTGCAGTCACACAGTATATGACAGACCACAGTGGGTTAATCAAGAAGCCAATGATAGGGCAACAATTATAAAATTTATAAATGCTTAAAAAATTAAATATTACATTTCTAAATAATCCATGGAAAAGAAATAACAAAACAACAAAACAAATTGAAGTGAATAATATAACACCTCTTAAAACATATGGAATGCTACTATAGTAGGACTTAGAGGGAAATCTATACCTTTGAAAGTGTAAGTAGAAAAGAAGCAAAATTAGAAATCAGTTATCTAAGTTTCCATCTCAAGAAAATCTTGAGGAAATGTGATTTTACCTCCTTTTGGGGGAATTTAATTCATCTTTTTAAATATAAAAATGATGGAGTGATCAAACAGTCTGTTTCCCATGGTAACTATAGTACTTTAAGTATACTATACAACACTTAAAATGGAAAACACACTAAATAATAATGGCATTAAAGTAATTTTAAGAGAAAATCAGATATAATTCTAAAATGAGTTAAAATTCAGCTTTAGTGTAGTAACAGAACAAGAAAAGAAAAGTAAAAAAAATTAACTCCTTCCATAGAATTTGCATAGATGATAGAAGCTAGTCCAATAACAACTGCTTGAAGCAGGTATGTCCAGTTTTGTCTAAGTCCAGGAACTTTTCCTTCTGGTATGACTGAAAAAAATTGTATGTTCTAGGCAAGAATACGTATATGCCTAAAATTAACATTTGAAGTAATAATTTTAAAATAATGAGTCTGATTAGGAGGTGGAAAGGGGTTAGAATGAGAAAAAGAAGATATTGGATTATGGGGGGGGGAATCTTTTTCAGTGCAATATTTGTTCCCTTTAGCATGAATATAATTTATTTATCTCTTCCTTTTCTGTTATTTTTTTGCAGATTTATAGCTCATTATCAAGTTCCCATTACCTTACTCTTTTTTGCCTTCACTTTTTAGTGCTTTAGTTTTGTTTTTCTTGCTAGATCAAGAATAATAAAGCAAGACCATGGTAATTGCAGATTTTACCTTCCTCAGAAAGTTTAGGATGATAAAGTCAATCGTTAAGAAGTTTATTTGCATACTTTGATCTCAGCTAGCAATACTGCCCTTTGATCTAGGCAAGCATAGCCTCTGTCTCTGAGGCATAGACCAGGGACCCTGGGCTTTCAAGAGTCTTTATCAACATTTTCTAAGTCCCTTTTCAAAGCCTCATGCTGAACAGGGCTGCCAGTGCCTTCCAGATGAGGCACCTCAGGAATTTTTGTAAGTCCTGGTCTCTATTTTTCCCCTTTCAGACTCTCTCAAACCCTCCATTCTATATGAGTAGGTTAACAAGATGCTCAGAAATATTCTGGGAATTGGTCCTATGGAGTCATTCTTGGGTCCTTTGGCCTGGAACTGTTCCCTGAAGAGCAACCTGGCAAGCAGATTACTCTTGCTGGCTAGTGTGGTATTTCTTTCATGGGGATGATGTTGAGTCACAAGAATGGGGATAATCTACTGATTGGGTGACTCTCACGTCAGAGACAAGAAGGGTTTATTGCTCTGGGCTACTAGTGTTCAACCACTTACCTTAGCTTGAGGCACTCGTGTGAATCTGTGCATTAGGTATGGCTCTTCCTTGTTCTGACCATAGCACTGCCTCTGATTAACATTACCCAAGGAATGGGGCCACATTGAGAACTTTGAGACTTCTTTTGCCTAGGACTAATGTGTCATCAAGCACGCCTGGGCTGGTCTTTAGCCATGCTGACGTGCAGACATTCTTTGAGCAAATGAGGCTGCTCTTGTTCTATCTCCAAACCTCTTGTCTATCCTGCCCACTAGAAGTGGTGTTTGGAAGGCAGGGGTGTAGTGTGGTCAACACTGAAAGCGATCACTTTTTTAGGAATGACGTGATTACACTCTAGAACTCAAGAGAAGAGATGGTTGGAAGGTATGTTGCCTCATGTTTATGTTGTAAAATTGAGAACAGTGAATTTACCATTCTCAGAAAATTATCATTCACATTTTTCTGCTGACTTTGAGTTAAACTTGCATTAATGGTTATCATGAAGGAAGCACAGTAGCAATCTTTGAGAAAGTCGTTGAAAGCCAGTATTTATGGAAGCATGAGGGGTGATGCAGTGCCATGAGTAATGCTGTAACCACCATTGATTAAGTAGTATTTATTTACTAACAGGCAACACGATCTCTGCTGTTTCCATATAAACATGTTCTGAAGAGCCATGGTATTGTGGATAATAATAGCATTATTACTTCTTTGTTATAGTGGGAGATATAAAATTATAAAAGAATGACTTATTTAACAGGAATGGCATATTTAACAATAAAGGACATGATGAGGGGTGCCTGGGTGGCTCAGTCCATTAAGCATCTGACTATTGGTTCAGGTCATGATCTCATGGTTTGTTAGTTCAAGCCCTGTGTCATCACCATGCTGTCAGTGAGGAGCCTGCTTGGGGTTCTCTCTCCCTCTCTCTCTCTGCCCCTCCCTTGCTCTCTTGCTGTCTCTTTCTCTCAAAAATAAGTAAATAAATTTTTAAAAAATTAAAAAAAAAAGAACATTATGAGATGGTTCTTGGACTTAAATAGGAATAGGTGTTGCCGAAACACCATGAAGAATCTTCCCATGCAATGATTTGACAATAAAAAAAATTAACAACACTTTTACTCATATTTATAAATCTTTATTGATAAGTAACCATACCTCACATGGACCTATGAATTTTATAATGCACTTTAAATAAAATGGTTTATATAAACAGAGGGTCTTACACATCCTAGGGGCAGCCCTGGCTGAGAGAAACAAAGAGGACTTTGGAGTTGACAGTTAATTTCTTGGCCTCTGGGCTACATCTGTGATATAAGTTCTGGGAATAAATTGAACCAGGAAGGGCATACCTAAGCCAAGCTTATATTGTCATGTTGCCAGAGTAGAGGTCAAGAATCGTCGCTGAAAAAAAGCAAGATCATAACTTGGAAGATAGCAGTTTGTTTCAGACTTGATAAGGGATAGGGCTGCAAATGTAAGAACTAGCGAGGAAGTTGGTGGTCAGGAGAGTTGGAAGCAGGCTGGGCACTGTGATGGGCAGTTGTTTGCACAGTTCAGAATAGACCAGTAAGAGCTATAGACTCTATGAAAACTCTTTTATGTAGGATCTGGCCAATACACGGAACAGAAGTGGTACTTAAGGGAACAATTATGGGAATTACGGGAAGTATGGGAACATGGGAATTAAGACTGGGTGATCTCTGCAAGCAGAGACTGATTTTGATTTATCATTGGAATCACAGGCTCTTTCTCCTTGTCTAAGATATAGCAAAATCTCAGGAGATGCTTATTGGATGAATGAATTAAAACACTCAGTAGAAAGAATAAGGTTTTGTCATTTTGAGGATTGGAAAAATGGAGAAGCCAGCTCTATCAAAGTTGCTTTAAATTTCCATGAGAATATTTCCTTCCATTTAAATTGGGGGGAAAAACTGAGTTGATGTAGTAAAATTGCAATTTGGGATCATAAGGGAGATCAGTACAGGGGCACCATACTGGGGGAAAATTAGGGGTTTCTTTCTCCTGAAAGCACCTGTTTCCATGAACACACAAAAAGCAAAATTGAATCCAGAGGTTTACTAAGAGGTGACACAGTCTCTCACTCTTAATGGGACCATAGTTTTTACTGTGGCTCAAAACACTTGAGTTAACTACAACTTTCTATTATGGTCTTCCTTATGTTCATCCCAGAGAGTGAACAGATTTAATTCCACTAGTAATTCCCTTGTTTTCCTGATTCTGTTAATAAGACAGAATCACACAACTTCATCTGGTCCTACATCTGCTTGTCCCCATCTGTGTGTCCCTGAAGTGGGAATAATCTTGCTTTCTGTGGTACTTTCTATGGCTGGTTCTATAGATGTGGCATAGGAGACTTCACCTTGGATTGTGCTTCTTGGTGGGTCTGTTGTCATTTTTAGTTGAATTAAGTACTATTTTCTATAGGATAGAGGTAAAAAGAGTGGCTGCTTATGTATTCTGATAATATGTCTAACAGAGAGAACCTATGGAGAAAGGCAAGCTAAAAAGTAAACTCACTTGCATTTTAATTCCCTCTCCCCTAATACACCTATTTCTTTATTGGTGGTAATTATGGGTTGGTATTATATTGGTCATGCCTTTAAATTGATCTATGTCACCAGCTAGATGGTAGGTGCTTCTATGTAAATGATTTCTTTGAGGGCACATGTTTTTCCCAAAGGTACTTTAACACAGCATATAGGGAACATGCCAACCTCTGTAGCCTTTTATCTGGCACCAATTCTTTTTTAGTCAATCTGTCATGATTCAACTTATTTCAGAACAAAACAAATGAGACCATTTTCTAACCTACACTGTGAGCTAGAAGTCATTCTTTGAATATGATTTCACACAATAGTTCTTTCATGCAAAACGGGTACTGGTCACCATCTTGTTCATGCCCTCGCAAGGCTGCTGTGAAGTCAAACAGTCACTGAACAACACTTTGCTTTTGGGATGCAGTTCTTAGCTTCTCCAAGGCACAAGTAGCTGAAGCTCTAGACCTAAGTCTCTATTTTCTTCACATTGCTCAAAACAGACAAGTCATTAATATTGGGGCACCATGCAGGTGACCCTTCTTCTACTCACTTTCTTTATGCAGATCCAGGCTAGGCCTTCCATCCAATGCACGATTTCCTTTGCTGTCTTCATGCAACATCCTCCCTCCGCACCATCACCCCTGACAGCTCTCTAGGCTTAATATAAATACACAGGTATGCCCTGGAATTTACAGAAATTTATAAACACTACGGAGAATAAAATGTTCAAATCACTAATCAAGGGAAATGCAAATCAAGATTATTTCACACCTGTTAGAATGGCTATTATAAAAAAATAAAAGATAAATGTTGGTAAGGATATGGAGAAAAGGAAACCCTTGTACACCCTTGGTGGGAATGTAAACCGGTTCAGCCACTGTGAAAAACAGTATGGAGGTTTTTCAAAAAATTAAAAATAGAACTACCATATGATCCAGTAATCCCACTTCTGGGTATATATACAAAGGAATTGAAATCAGAATCTTGAAGATATATCTGCACCCCCATGTTCATTGTAGCAGTATTCCCAATAGCCAAAATATGGAAATAACCTATATATCCATTGATAGGTGAATGGATTAAAAATGTAAATACATACAGTGGAATATTATTCAGCCTTAAAAATAGAAGAAATTTCTGCCATTTGCAACAACATGTATGAACATAGGCCATTATGCTAAGTGAAATAAGCCAGACACAGAGGGATAAATACTACACGATACCACTTATATGAAGAATCTAAAATAGTTATACTCATAGAAGCAGAAAATAGAATGGTGGTAACCAGGGGAAGGAGGAAATGGGGAGGTGTTGCTCAAAGGGTACAAAATTTGTTGTGCAAGATGAATGAGTCCTAGAGATGTACCATACAGCATAGTGCCTATTTAATAATACTGTTCTGTGTCCTTTAAATTTTGCTAAGAGGGTAGATTTTTATGTTAAGTGTTCTTATCATACACAAAAACAGAACAAGAGGAAACATTTGGAAATGATGGATATGCTTATGGCATAGATTGTGGTGATGTTTTATATATTAATATAATATATATATACATAAAATATATATTATATAAATACATTAGATATATAATATATATAAAAGAATGCTGAGAAGCAGTAGAGAAGAGCACAATATTCATGCAGGCTAGTTGGGGGTATAATCCTTGAACACTAATACTGACAAACATAAAATCTATGGCATAACCTGCAGAATCCAGCTACAATTCTTCCTCAACTTCTAGTTAGTACCGAAACTGGACTCCAGTCTTGACCTTCTGTGTTAAGAATGAAGGCAAGTGGGTTATGCTGTTTGTCCCTCAGCATGCAAAAATGTGTAACTTAGTGTTTGTTAAATGCTTTCTGATAGCATTACTTAAAGAAACAAAGCTGTTTTCACCCTCATCTTGAATGTGAATTATGATCTTCAAAGAATGTGCTAGATTTTTCTAACCAGAATAGGTATAAATATTAAGACGATTCCATTTAAAAAGTATACATTCTATTTTTTATTTTCTAATAGTTCATTCAAAATTAAAAAAAATATACACATAAGAGAGTTCTCTTTAATAATTCACTATAACAAAATTCTAAGGCATAATCTACTTTCTCTATTTGTTTTTATCTCACAATCAATAATTTTATTTGCTGTGGCTCTCATTTTGTGGGCCAGTATTGATTGCCCTCTTCTTTTACCTCCCGGTTTCTTCAGAGTTCTTCAGAGACTGGCCCCATGTGCCTCTTGATGCCTGCTTGGTGTTCATCTTTTGAGTCTGACTCAGAATTCAGGAAGGATGTTACATGTCTACTTTCAGGAAGGTGAGGATATGTGTTAATTTTTAGAACATCTAGGATTCATGATGTAGATTACTCTAGATGGTACTTTGAAGAAACTAAAACAGTCCTTGTTGGTCTTATTCCTGTCCAAATAGATTTCTTTTTTCCTGATAGGATAAGGTCCATTGATTTCTTATAATTTCTGTAAACAGAATATTTAGATAGAATGCCTTTCCCCACCTAACTCCTAATAAATTAAGAGCAATGTAATTTAAAACAACATCTTGAAAATAGATATAAAAACTTGGCAGGCGGGGCGCCTGGGTGGCGCAGTTGGTTAAGCGTCCGACTTCAGCCAGGTCATGATCTTGCGGTCTGTGAGTTGGAGCCCCGCGTCAGGCTCTGGGCTGATGGCTCAGAGCCTGGAGCCTGTTTCTGATTCTGTGTCTCCCTCTCTCTCTGCCCCTCCCCCGTTCATGCTCTGTCTCTCTCTGTCCCAAAAATAAATAAACGTTGAAAAAAAAATTAAAAAAAAAAACTTGGCAGGCAATATAGTTAACATTTCTAGAACCTTTGTTATGAACCCAGAACTAGACTAAAGGCATTCCATGGATTAACTAATATATCCTTTACAGCAACCCAATGTGTAGGTCCTCTTACACGAATTTTACAGATGAGCAAACTGAGGCTTTGAGAAACGATTTTGCGTATGGGAGACAGATAATGGGTGGTCGGGCAGGGTTTCTAATGCAGGCAGTGTGACTCCGTAAGCCATATTCCTAATCACTGTGCTATGTCGTTGCCTTCAACAGTTGCCTGAGACTAATTTCCCTAGTGGGTTTTTTAAGTAACTACTTACATCGTGAGAAATCGCTTGACCCGGCTGTGTCTCAGATTCTTCATTTAGTACAGAGAGAATCGGTCGAAACAGTGATTTCTATCTCTTTCAGTTTTATAACTGTATGAAGTATCCTGAATTAGAATCCTTGGACTTTATATCAACTCTCCTAGAAAATTTCTGCCACACTCAACATCACTGTTTCTGGGTATACTATGATGTATATTTTAGAACCAGACTACGACTTAGACCCTGGTGAAATACCACATACAGACATATTGCTTTGACCATTTTCTTTATTTCTATTGCAAGTATTCTCACAAAACATTTATTTAAGACTAAGAAAATAAGACCACAGTATGTAGAGTATGAGTGTGTGTGAAAGAATGAAAAAGTATAAGAAAATAAAAGATTGTCTCTGAGAGTGCAAGAGAGTGGGCACATAAGAGCGTATAAGAGAGTGAGTGACTTGTGTGTGAGAGTGTGTGTGAGACTAAAAATATGTTCGTGGCAGAGTGTGAAACTGAGGGTGTAAGAGAGAGCGTGTACATGAGAAAGTGTATGTGAGAAAGAGTGCACAAGAGGAAGTGTAGGTGAGTGTTCAACCAAGAGTATGCACAAGAGTAAAGTGTGAATACAGCAGAGAATATGGAAGGTGAGGGAAGAACACCTGTGAGAAAGTATTTAACAGATTGTGAATGTGAGAAAAAGATTGGGAATGTGTGCGAATATAAGAGTATATAGGTGTGTTTGTGAATGAATCTCTGTGTGAATGTATGAATGTTTCACTAATTGGGCACATGGACTTTCCAAAGTGCTAGAAGCCAGCCCCATGCCCTAAATACAGGCACACACACCCTACATGTGACTCATCATTCTAAACTGTGTCAAATAGTCACCACTGATTGTAAGGGATGCCGGAAAAGGAGTATCTGACACAGGAAAATGGATTGACACAAGTGGCTTAGATGAATCGTGATTACACCCCAGTAATAACAATATTGCTGCCCTGAAACAAATGAATTTTTTTTCCCACAGAAGTAGGGGATGGTTTTTGGTTTGTCAGGGAACATAATGTGCCACATAACCTCTCTTTGGGAAGGACAAACAAGAAAGTATCAAAGATGTGGGATATGAATTTTAGTTCACCACATGTTCTAATGCATTGTTTGAATCTTTTATATGAGCTTGCAATATCCTTATATTTAATAAATAAGAGAAAAAGAACAGGAAAGTCTAAGAGGCTCTTTTAACTAGGTGGGTGAATGAGTGATACATAAGGTCTTTAAATTCTCCTTTGAAGCATACACACCTTCAATAATAGTTCTGCTACATTCAATTATATTTTATATACAATTGTTTTGATTAGGAATCAAGGGGCAACTTGGGTTGATGCCAGGATGGAGATAAAGTGAATGCTATAAGGCCCAGAGTAGAGAAAGAGATTCAGTTAAGAAGGAAAATCCAAAGGTAACCATGAGAGTCCAAGTACCTAGAAATTTGCAGATGTCTCAGGGCAGGTTTTAAACTTGCAACAACTTGAACCAATATTAGGCACATTTTAAGGAGTATTAGGAACCTGTGTGGCATCTGTGTTACAAAGAGTGGAATAAAAGTCCTAAAGTCCCACACTTTGGGACTGATCTCTGTTGACTGACTTGATTCCAAGTACTTGGGTGAGCTACAGATAAAAATCTTATTGTCCCTAATTAACCCAACTTTTAAAATAAGGTCCTTGTCAAATTATAGTGAACAAAGAGCATTTTGTTTTGATAAAAAGTGTCCGTGCCTTTCACATCTCCAACAAATTTTTCTAGTTCTTACTATTTTTATGAAACAGTGCTGATATTATGAAAGTTAGTGAAGAAGATTTTTCCTAACAAGTTGGGAAAGTCAGAGACCACTTTAACATAAAAATGCTCATGTACTTATTTGAAAGATTTCATCTTTCTTGTGTCTCTAATTTTAAAATACAACGTACAAGCCATGGGATATAGATAACTACTCTTTGAATATATATTCACACAGAAAAGTTGCATAAGATATTTTTACACTTAAAAAAACTATGTAATTAATTCAACATGTAATAATGACAGTTAACTCTGTAAAATTAGCAGTAAAAAGGTTACTAACTGCTGTGATCTTCACCTGTTAGGATTTTTGCCAGCTGTTGACATACCCTCCCGTCTCCTCGTGTGACACATCCTGCTCCCCAAGGAAAACACAGGTAAGTAGTATCTCATGGAATTCCTTTACAGGAGGATGTTGATGGGGAAGGGGAGGTATTACTGGAATTTCGGGGGCTCAGGTGAAGCATAGTAAAGCCTTATGTGGGAGTGACATGTACTGAATGAGGCCTGCTATTATTGAAGGCGGGGTGGTAGAAATGAAGGGAAAATGCATCGACCTAGGACGGCCCACAAGAAGAAAGGAGACTCCTACAAGAAGGGCTTGCTCTATGGAACCAGACCTGAGGGAAGAGTGAAAGGGACTTTCTTTCAGGTTTTGTTTGCTTGCTTGCTTTATCAAATAAAAGTACCGCACCAACATGGACTCTTACTATTTTTCCATAGAGAATGTATAAGAGTTCAGGCACACTATGGGCTAAACAGTTTATAATGTGGGGCTCTTGTTAACTTAGAAATCAATGACATTAGGTCTATGGATAAGTGTATTCTGCCAATAGCTGTAATACAAATGCATTTTTATTTTTATTTTTAAAAAATTTTTTTTATGTTTATTCTTGACAGAGAGAGAGAGAGAGAGAGAGAGAGAGAGAGAGAGAGAGAGAACATGAGCAAGGGAGGCACAGAGAGAGAGGGAGACATAGAATCTGAAACAGGCTCCAGGCTCTGAGCTGTCAGCACAGAGCCCGACGTGGGGCTTGAACTCACAGACCACGAGATCATGACCTGAGCCAAAGTCGGACGCGCAACTGACTGAGCCACCCAGGTGCCCCTACAAATGCATTTTTAAATACAACTAGATAATAAGTCAGAACTACTTCTAAAACACACGATAATTATAAGCAACTTGTGCTTCACATAGTCCAGTTTTAAACTCACATAGTGATTTTAGGTCTGCAGAGGCTTTAAAAATATTGCATATATTTTGCTTTTATTCAAGATGTATTCATTGTAGAAACAATTTCAAGTGCTGGCATTTCTGGAAGCATTCTACCTTTGTTGTACCTTCTTAATTTGTTCAGTTGATTGACTATGATCAAATACAAATAACTTAGTTTGAGTAATCACATAAATTCTTTGATTAATCTAATGCAAGTAACTTCACTAACTTAGAATATATTATACTTAGATGTAGGGTTAGACTAAAGCATGTTTTTTCATTATACACTGACTGCCTTGCACTGCACACATCACCTGGTAGATCCTCAATAAAGATTGGTGAGAAAATGAATAGATGAATAAATAAAAACTTGCAGATATAAAGAAATGATTAGATCTACTTATGAGAACATGAGCTGAGGATTTGGGTTCAGTCAGTGCATTAAGTGTTCCCAGGAAAAACCAGGAATGAATTGGGGAAGAATTCAAGCAAAGGTCTACTTTCCAGTAAAGTCCAAGCCTAATTCCTCCTGAGGCGCTGGAGTATACATTACACATCAGCTTTGTCTTTCTAGGGAAAGTGAATTGGATGTTTATACCCAGCACAGGTTGGGTAGGACATCAAACTCCTAGGCACCTCTGGTTCTCACCCGCAGGTAGCTACAAAGTCTAAGGTTGAACCCTAAGAACAAATCTAAGGTTTCCATAATGAACAGTTAGCAGCAAAGCATATAGAATCTGGAAGGTTGATGCCCTGCACCATGGAGATGGATAGACAGGACCTATGCGAAGAGCCAACAGGGTTTGTTACAGTCAGTAAGTAGCATGCCAAGATTTTAAAGTGAATCCTTAGCTGAAAGAATGAGCTTTTTAAATATGTGGCAGTAACTCATTTTTAAAATCTAAACTATAACAATATAATTGCCTGGTTAACAAGTTCTAAAACAAAGTATTACAAAGCTCATCTTTAAACTCAAGTGGTTTTGGGGAGCCTGGGTGGCTCAGCTGGTTAAACATCTGACTTTGGCTCAGGTCATGATCTCGTGTTCATGGGTTGGAGCTTCACATCAGGCTCTGTGCTGATAACTCAGAGCCTGGAGCCTACTTCAGATTCTGTGTCTCCCTCTCTCTCTGCCCCTCCCCTGATCATGCTCTGTCTCTGTTTCTCTGTCTCTCTCTCTCTCAAAAATAAATAAACATTAAAAGATAATTTACACACAAGTGGTTTCAATGCTTGTGTTCTTTTTATCATTGCAAAACATTTTACATCCCTTCATCAATGTGTACAGAGACCACCATGTGGCTCTTTTTTTTCCATATTAATATACCTCGTAGTGTCAGTGACTTTAAAAATTTTTAATTTAAATTCCACTTAGTTAACATACAGTGTAATATTAGTTTCAGGTGTACAATACAATGATGCAACACTTCCATACGTCACTCAGGGCTTATCCCAACATGTGCAGTCCTTAATCCCCATCACCTATTTAACCCATCTCCCATCCAACTTCCTTCATTTAACCATCAGTGTGTTCTCTATACTTAAGAGTCTGTTTCTTGGTTTGCCTCTCTGTCTCTTTTTTCTTCCTTTGTTCATCTCTTTTATTTCTTAAATTCCATATATAAGTAAAATCATATGGTATTTGTCTTTCTCTGCCCGACTTATTTCACTTAGCATAATACCCTCTAGCTCCATCCATGTTGTTGCAAATGGAAAGATTTCATTAATTTTTATGGCTGAGCAAGGTTCCAGTGTGTGTGTGTGTGTGTGTGTGTGTGTGTGTGTGTGTGTGTGTATGCTGCATCTTCTTTATCCATTCGTCAATCAGTGGACACTTGGGCTGTTTCCAGAATTTAGCTATCGTAGATAATACTGCTGCAAACATCATGGTGCATGCATCCCTTTGAATTAGTATTTTTGTATTCTTTGGGTAACTACATAATAGTGTGATTTCTGGACCAGAGGGTAGTTCTATTTTTAATTTTTTGAGGAATCTCCATACTGTTTTCCACAGTGGGTATGCCAGTTATAATGGTGGTGACTTTTTAACTTGGGTTTGCAAGGCTCTGCATTGCCTGGTCCACCTCTGTCTCACTGGTCTCATGCCTTCTGCCTCCCCACACTTCAGTCACAGTCACTCTCTTTCAGTTTCTTGGAATCAACTAGCCTTTTTTTCATTTGAGTCCTTACTCAGGCTGGACTAAGCTTTTTCCTCCTTCAAATGATTGGCTCTGCCTCGGCCTTTAGATCTCAGCTCATGTGTCGCCTGCTTCAAGAAGCCTCCCCTGAGCACTCTATCTTCAGAAGGTCCCACTGAAGTTATCAACCCCTCTCACTTTGTTCTTTGACTCTGTGTCACATATAATTGATAGTATGCATTTTTTGTCTTACTCACCCATTGCCTGTTTCCCCACTACACTATTTTTAAATAGGCTCCATGCCCAGTGTTGAGCCTAGTGCGGGGCTAAACTCATGACCCTGAGATCAAGACTTAAGCTGAGATCAAGACACAGATGCTTAACCAACTGAGCCACCCAGGTACCCTTCCCCACTACACTTTAAGCTCCCTGAGTGTAGATACTATCTCTGTTTACCACTGTATGTCTGGCACAGAGCCAGCACAAAATAGGTGTTCAGTAAATATTTGTTGAATAAATAAAAAGTGACTATCTAGTGATATGACCTTTTTATAAACACATCAGAACTTTGATTTCTCACTGGGTGTGTTTCTGTAAGCAGTGTCACTGGGATGTTACACATTTATTTGAAGGGCACTCTCCCTGTTCGAAATATTTTTGAAGCTCCTCTATTAGAATTATTTCTCAGAATATATTCTTCTGAATATCCTTACTAATAAACTATATCATTTGAAAGGTTTTTTTTTTGTTTGTTTGTTTTGTTTTGTTTTGTAGGAATAGCCAATTTTCTTTAGGGGTCAACACTGGAAATAAAATTAATACTGTTTTTGGTCACATTATAGTAGTGTGACTGATGTTTCTTTGTTTTTGTTTTTTGTTTTGTTTTTTCTTTTGAGAGGCTCAGAAACTCGTTCTAGAGTCTTTCTAATGGGAGAGTTCAGATAAGATTTCATGCAACAGTGAGATCATTGGGAATGGTTCACCGTGTCTCTGGGCGAAGGACAATGGCCATTGGAACATTATTCTGATTTCTTGCTAAAAACAAATTTCAGCTTCCTTATTTTAGAATTACAACTTTATTTAAAAACACTTGAACTTGAAAAGTTCAACTGAATAACTTTGAACCTGTCATTTAATGTTGTTCACTCAAATGAGTTGTCCTCCCGATTACTTTGAGAATCTAAATTAATTGTGGTTGACCATACCTTCATAAAGGAAAAAAATCAGGTGTGGAATCTCTAAAAACCCTCTTTAAATGCAGCAATACAAGATGAAATAATCCTAATTGGAAGAAAACCCTGCCTGTTTTAGTGACAAGTTGACTTGGAACATTCAGTTTTTAAAATGCAGTTTTATTATTTTAAATACCTGTAGTTGCACTGCTGACAGAGGCAGGGGAGGAAAGGAGGGCTATATCTTAAAAGTCATATAAGTGCATTTTGGGCAGTTATATTATTCATATTTAGCAGTTTTTACCCATAAAGTGGTTTTATAATTATCTGAAAAGAATGTCTTGGCCTCCAACCTCAATCAGGCTTCATTGCCGTTAGTAGACATCTTCCCTAACCAGCTAAGTTTTAGATAAAGTGAAATTTTAGCTGGTACTTGTTACAGTTATCCAAATTTCTTAATGTATATGAAGGAAGAAAATGAGCCTTTTTTCCTCTTTTAGTTTAGACAATAAATTCATTAGTAAAAGCTTTGAAGCTTATTTATACCTACCTTCTTTCCTATAATTGTACTGTGCTCTGAATAACCCTATACTCTACAAACTGCCTATTCACTCTCCTGTAAGTATTTCTTGCTCTGTCTGATATTTGTGCTTTTTTGGGTACAGGACTGGGGAAGGGGGGCAAAGGAGTTTAGGGTAATGAAAAAGAAAAATTGAGCTCTGGACTGGGGCACCTATGAGGTTATAGATCAGAGTATAGGAGAGTAATTGGGTGAGTTTGCTGGGAGGATAGGAGGGAGGAGTGAATGACTGGGACATGTAAATTACTAATTTTGTTTTTGGTGATGACACATTTCAACAGTACATCCATAGAAATATGGGAAGTAACAAAGCCAGTGGAGTGGAATCGATGGGCATTGAAGATGACAGGGACACGAGGTGGGAGGCTAGGATATTGGCTCAATTGTCCATATGGGCATTGGATTCAGTCAGGATAATGAAAGGAATTGGGTTGGTAGGGAAGGCTATGAATCTGATATTGCCTTTTTCACAAATGGAGGACAGACAAGGAGATGGTAGGCAAGAGCAGTAGAAAGACTTGGATAGCATTGAAGAGTGGGCTTTATAGACAGGTGAGAGTATAACTGGAAGTGGTACTGGAGAATGAATTAGGCATGGCCCCCTCTCTCTGATTTCGGTGGTACAGGGGATGTGGTACCCCCCTCATGGTACAGGGGATGTAGCCAGCTCCTGAGAGGTGTGTGCTCAGGAAATTCAGATGTCAAAGATAGAAGACATAGAGGAGTGTGCTGATCATTCTTCCAGTCCTCATCTAAAGAGTGTACAAATGGGAAAAGAGGAGCAGGAAGTTGGACCAGGGGAGAGGAAGTAAAGGGTATTCTGGGTGTGATGAGAGTATTGGGAGTAGACAGAAGACGGGAAAGCTTTATATTTAGTGATATGCTGAGGGAAGAAAATAAGATAGAGGGCCTGTGCACCTGTCAGTTCCTTGAACAGAAGGGCATTTGGGACTTGCTGAATTCTGCTGCCGCTTGGGAGGGAGGCCTACAAAGTTGGCGTTGGTCTGCAAGAATGGGTGGGTGGCTGTGGAGAGCTGTAGTATAGACAGCAGCCTAAAGGGAGCCATAAGGTGTAGACTGCAGGGGCAGGTGGTGGCATGGGCCAATTTTTTCTGCCTCATTTCCTTGGCTGGTTTGCTTTTCTAGAGGCAGGAATAGGAGAGTAGATCAGTGCTTGCTCTGCTGCTGATAGATTCCGCCTGGCGTTTGGCTTGTAGCTGGTGTCCTGTCCTCACTGAATGTCACTAATGGGCAATTTTCTTTCTTTCAACTTGTCTTTGAAGATCTACAATGGACATTAGAAGGAGGGAAAATATTTAAAATAAAGTTCAGTCATTAACAAATGCTGTTTCGTGGCTCCCATGTATTCAGCTTGGCCAAGCATGGGAATATAAAAACAAATAAGGCAAAGTTTCTGCCTTTAAGGAGTGGGCACTTCTGGAGAGAAAAGACCCGGGTTATCTGAGTCTGTCTCCTTCTATCTCCAAAGACTATAGAGGAGAATAGCAGTTACATGAGAAATGTAGGCTACAAAAGAAACAAAAATCATTTTTTAAAACAAGCATCTTTATAATAAAAGAATGACAGCAGTTTGAAATATCCAGACATTGCCTCTGTCTTCTACATCACTGGAAGGTCAGCCTTAGAGAACCTTCGTTAGAACGTCCTTTGAGTTTCTTTATATGATATCATTATAAAAATAATCAGAGATTTAGGAAAGTTATTAAACACAATAGCAGTGTAATATTTCCTCCTAATAAAGACTTTTCAAATTTTAAGAACTTGAGCTTATTTATATGAAAATAACTTTTTAACATCAAGTTTTACATTTAGAAGTGGTTCTGCTATTCCTGACTGGATCAGGATTCAGGTCTGAACTCAAATATCACCTTCTCATAAGGCCTTTTCTGGAGATCCTGGCAACCTCATCACCTTCCCTGATTTATTCTTCTCATTAGCAATTATCATTGTCCAAAACATACATATTGTACTTGTTCATTGTTGACCTACCCCAAGAAGGCAGAGATTTTTGTCTCTTTTCTTTGCTACTGTATCCTCAGCACCCAGAGCCATGCTTGGTATATAGGAGATGCTCAATAAATATGTGTTGAATAAAACAATCAATTTCTCTCCCATCATCCAGGCTGTTCCAACAGACAGTGATAAATTTTTTTTCACAACTACTCAAAAATGCACAGGATTGGAAATTATTTTTAAAGAAAGTTACAGCTCTTTTATTAGCAAGTGAAATATGGAAATTTTGGGGGGATAATATGAACAGATTGTGAATGCAATAGAAGTTTTCATATTAAACATTTCAAAGTATTGATGATGCTCTCACTTACAGAATGCACACACATTGTTGGGGCAATCACACTGCCACTGGCTTGGATATTGCTAGTAAAGGCCACATTGGCCACAAAGAGCATTATCCTTTACATGTGAAGCATTATCTCATACTGTTTGCTGGGAGCTGTACTTACCAGACCTGTGCCCTGACCTGTATCTCCAATCTCCACCACATCTAGCACTCCTCCATACCTTGGTTCAGGCTATCTTGTTGGTTCTTAGAACACACCTCCGGCAGTTCCATAGGCCCATGATAGGCTCTACTCTGGCCAGGTGTTAGAGCACCTCTTTGGCTACAAGCATGACATTGTCATGGATCATCCAGTGATGAAGGTATTTAACTCCTGTGGAGTGGAAAATGGGGCTCTGGATGAACAGGGCTCTGTCTACCCTGAGAGATGAAGGGATCAGTATCTTGTGGCATGCCTGCAATTTATTCATCACTTATCCACCTTATTGGCAGTTCTGTGTTAAATAATCAGAATCTTGCTGTTTTGATAGTCCCTAATACAAGTATAAGTAACTGTAGAATTTCAGTTTTCTTTTGGAGGTTCCCTTCCCTTCCTGTAACTTTAGGAGACCCCCAAGAGTATCAAGCAAAAGCTTGAAGCTCCCTCAAGCTGCTGTTGGCTTTACTGCTATCGCTTAACCCTGGATTATTGATTGCTGCTTCCTTTGATTTCTGTAGTCTCTGTCCTCCACAGGGGTGTCTGTTTTTACCAGTATTTTAAGGTCTAAGAAATTGGTCCCTCCACTGCTTCCAAGGAGAAAGACTTAGACACCAAGGTTGTAGATCTTATCCAAACACCTCTTTTATTTCTACTTATTGGCTTTCCTAAGACACATGCTCCAGGATCGCTGGTTTAAGTCAAGTTCAGTCATAACCAGCATGCAACACTATAAACTAGAAGTGTTTTCAGACATACTTCAGTCTGACTCACTGCCTAGGTACCTTTTCCCCCCAAATGGATGAACTCCTGGGAACCCTAGAGTCCTCCTCTTGTTGGTCTTTCTTCTTCTGTAGGCTTTAACTCCTAGTACAAACTATTTTGAGTTCTTTTCCTAGGAGGTTTCTATCCCTTTTGAAAATGTACAGAAACAAATAGAAATGGAATCTGAAAGAGCAGCATCAAGTCCCTAGAATTCTGAGATATGGCCCACTTGGGAACTTACTACACTTTAAGAAATAATCTCTGTTCAATAACTCTGCTTGTTGGCCAGTAATAAAAAGAGAAATGGGCAGAAGAGAGAGGGAAGATGGCGGCGTAGGAGGACGCTGGGCTCACCGCGCATCCTGCTGATCACTTAGTTTCCACCTACACCTGCCTAAAAAACCCAGAAAACCGCCAGAGGATTAGCAGAACGGAGTCTCCGGAGCCAAGCGCAGACGAGAGGCCCACGGAAGAGGGTAGGAAGGACGGCAAGGCGGTGCGTCCCACCACGGACTGGCGGGAGGGAGCTGGGGCAGAGGGGCAGCTCGCTGGCCAAGCAGAGCCCCCGAGTCTGGCTTGCAAAAGCGGAGGGACCTGACGGACTGTGTTCCAACCGCAAGCATGACTTAGCGACTTAGCGTCTGGGAGGTCATAAGTTAACAGCTCTGCTGGATAAGCGGGAAGGCTGGAGGACAAAGGGAGGGAGAGCTGCTGAGCCCCCGGACGACAGAGCTCAGTTTGGTGGGGAACAAAGGCGCTCGCCAGCGCCATCTCCCCTGCCCATCCCCCAGCCAATATCCCAAAGGGAACCAGTTCCTGCAAGGAAACTTCCTCGCTCCGCGCAAACACCCAACTCTGTGCTTCTGCGCAGCCAAACCTCCGGCAGCGGATCTGACTCCCTCCCACTGCCACAGGGCCCCTCCTGAAGTGGATCACCTAAGGAGAAGCGAGCTAAGCCTGCCCCTCCTGCCCCCAGTGCACCTTGCCTACCCACCCCAGCTAATACGCCAGATCCCCAGCATCACAACCCTGGCAGTGTGCAAGTAGCCCAGACGGGCCATGCCACCCCACAGTGAATCCCACCCCTAGGAGAGGGGGAGAGAAGGCACACACCAGTCAGACTATGGCCCCAGCGGTGGGCTGGGGGCAGACATCAGGTCGGACTGCGGCCCCGCCCACCAACTCCAGTTATACACCACAGCACAGGGGAAGTGCCCTGCAGGTCCTCACCAGCCAGGGACTATCCAAAATGACCAAGCGGAAGAATTCCCCTCAGAAGAATCTCCAGGAAATAACAAGGGCTAATGAGCTGATCAAAAAGGATTTAAATTATATAACAGAAAGTGAATTTAGAATGATAGTCATAAAATTGATCGCTGGGCTTGAAAACAGTATACAGGACAGCAGAGAATCTCTTGCTACAGAGATCAAGGGACTAAGGAACAGTCACGAGGAGCTGAAAAGCGCTTTAAACGAAATGCAAAACAAAATGGAAACGACGACAGCTCGGATTGAAGAGGCGGAGGAGAAATTAGGTGAACTAGAAGATAAAGTTATGGAAAAAGAGGAAGCTGAGAAAAAGAGAGATAAAAAAATCCAGGAGTATGAGGGGAAAATTAGAGAACTAAGTGATACACTAAAAAGAAATAATATACGCATAATTGGTATCCCAGAGGAGGAAGAGAGAGGGAAAGGTGCTGAAGGGGTACTTGAAGAAATTATAGCTGAGAACTTCCCTGAACTGGGGAAGGAAAAAGGCATTGAAATCCAAGAGGCACAGAGAACTCCCTTCAGACGTAACTTGAATCGATCTTCTGCATGACATATCATAGTGAAACTGGCAAAATACAAGGATAAAGAGAAAATTCTGAAAGCAGCAAGGGATAAACGTGCCCTCACATATAAAGGGAGACCTATAAGACTCGTGACTGATCTCTCTTTTGAAACTTGGCAGGCCAGAAAGAATTGGCACGAGATTTTCAGGGTGCTAGACAGAAAAAATATGCAGCCAAGAATCCTTTATCCAGCAAGTCTGTCATTTAGAATAGAAGGAGAGATAAAGGTCTTCCCAAACAAACAAAAGCTGAAGGAATTTGTCACCACTAAACCAGCCCTACAAGAGATCCTAAGGGGGACCCTGTGAGACAAAGTCCCAGAGACATCACTATAAGCATAAAACATACAGACATCACAATGACTCTAAACCCGTATCTTTCTATAATAACACTGAATGTAAATGGATTAAATGCGCCAACCAAAAGACATAGGGTATCAGAATGGATAAAAAAACAAGACCCATCTATTTGCTGTCTACAAGAGACTCATTTTAGACCTGAGGACACCTTTAGATTGAGAGTGAGGGGATGGAGAACTATTTATCATGTGACTGGAAGCCAAAAGAAAGCCGGAGTAGCCATACTTATATCAGACAAACTAGACTTTAAATTAAAGGTTGTAACAAGAGATGAAGAAGGGCATTATATAATAATTACAGGGTCTATCCATCAGGAAGAGCTAACAATTATAAATGTCTATGCACCGAATATGGGAGCCCCCAAATATATAAAACAATTACTCATAAACATAAGCAACCTTATTGAGAAGAATGTGGTAATTGCAGGGGATTTTAACACTCCACTTACAGAAATGGATAGATCATCTAGACACACGGTCAATAAAGAAACAAGGGCCCTGAATGAGACATTGGATCAGATGGACTTGACAGATATATTTAGAACTCTGCATCCCAAAGCAACAGAATATACTTTCTTCTCGAGTGCACATGGAACATTCTCCAAGATATATCATATGCTGGGTCACAAAACAGCCCTTCATAAGTTCACAAGAATTGAAATTATACCATGCATACTTTCAGACCACAATGCTATGAAGCTTGAAATCAACCACAGGAAAAAGTGTGGAAAACCTCCAACAGCATGGAGGTTAAAGAACACCCTACTAACGAATGAGTGGGTCAACCAGGCAATTAGAGAAGAAATTAAAAAATATATGGAAACAAACGAAAATGAAAATACAACAATCCAAATGCTTTGGGACGCAGCAAAGGCAGTCCTGAGAGGAAAATACATTGCAATCCAGGCCTATCTCAAGAAACAAGAAAAATCCCAAATACAAAATCTAACAGCACACCTAAAGGAAATAGAAGCAGAACAGCAAAGGCAGCCTAAACCCAGCAGAAGAAGAGAAATAATAAAGATCAGAGCAGAAATAAGCAATATAGAATCTAAAAAAACCATAGAGCAGATCAACGAAACCAAGAGTTGGTTTTTTGAAAAAATAAACAAAATTGACAAACCTCTAGCCAGGCTTCTCAAAAAGAAAAGGGAGATGACCCAAATAGATAAAATCATGAATGAAAATGGAATTATTACAAATAATCCCTCAGAGATACAATTATCAGGGAATACTATGAAAAATTATATGCTAACAAACTGGAAAGCCTGGAAGAAATGGACAAATTCCTGAACACCCACACTCTTCCAAAACTCAATCAGGAGGAAATAGAAAGCTTGAACAGACCCATAACCAGCGAATAAGTTGAATCGGTTATCAAAAATCTCCCAACAAATAAGAGTCCAGGACCAGATGGCTTCCCAGGGGAGTTCTACCAGACGTTTAAAGCAGAGATAATACCTATCCTTCTCAAGCTATTCCAAGAAATAGAAAGGGAAGGAAAACTTCCAGACTCATTCTATGAAGCCAGACAGAGACCCAGTAAAAAAAGAGAACTACAGGCCAATATCCCTGATGAATATGGATGCAAAAATTCTCAATAAGATACTAGCAAATCGAATTCAACAGCATATAAGAAGAATTATTCACCAAGATCAAGTGGGATTCATTCCTGGGATGCAGGGCTGGTTCAACATTCGCAAATCAATCAACGTGATACATCACATTAACAAAAAAAAAAAAAAGAGAAGAACCATATGATCCTGTCAATCGATGCAGAAAAGGCCTTTGACAAAATCCAGCACCCTTTCTTAATAAAAACCCTTGAGAAAGTCGGGATAGAAGGAACATACTTAAACATCATAAAAGCCATTTATGAAAAGCCCACAGCTAACATCATCCTCAACGGGGAAAAACTGAGAGCTTTTTCCCTGAGATCAGGAACACGACAGGGATGCCCACTCTCACTGCTGTTGTTTAACATAGTGCTGGAAGTTCTAGCATCAGCAATCAGACAACAAAAGGAAATCAAAGGCATCAAAATTGGCAAAGATGAAGTCAAGCTTTCGCTTTTTGCAGATGACATGATATTATACATGGAAAATCCGATAGACTCCACCAAAAGTCTGCTAGAACTGATACAGGAATTCAGCAAAGTTGCAGGATACAAAAACAATGTACAGAAATCAGTTGCATTCTTAAACACTAACAATGAAGCAACAGAAAGACAAATAAAGAAACTGATCCCATTCACAATTGCACCAAGAAGCATAAAATACCTAGGAATAAATCTAACCAAAGATGTAAAGGATCTGTATGCTGAAAACTATAGAAAGCTTATGAAGGTAATTGAAGAAGATTTAAAGAAATGGAAAGACATTCCCTGCTCATGGATTGGAAGAATAAATATTGTCAAAATGTCAATAGTACCCAAAGCTATCTACACATTCAATGCAATCCCAATCAAAATTGCACCAGCATTCTTCTCGAAACTAGAACAAGCAATCCTAAAATTCATATGGAACCACAAAAGGCCCCAAATAGCCAAAGTAATTTTGAAGAAGAAGACCAAAGCAGGAGGCATCACAATCCCAGACTTTAGCCTCTACTACAAAGCTGTCATCATCAAGACAGCATGGTATTGGCACCAAAACAGACACATAGACCAATGGAATAGAATAGAAACCCCAGAACTAGACCCACAAACGTATGGCCAACTCATCTTTGACAAAGCAGGAAAGAACATCCAATGGAAAAAAGACAGTCTCTTTAACAAATGGTGCTGGGAGAACTGGACAGCAACATGCAGAAGGTTGAAACTAGACCACTTTCTCACACCATTCACAAAAATAAACTCAAAAAGGAAAGGACCTAAATGTGAGACAGGAAACCATCAAAACCTTAGAGGAGAAAGCAGGAAAAGACCTCTCTGGCCTCAGCCGTAGCAATCTCTTACTCGACACATCCCCAAAGGCAAGGGAATTAAAAGCAAAAATGAATTACTGGGACCTTATGAAGATAAAAAGCTTCTGCACAGCAAAGGAAACAACCAACAAAACTAAAAGGCAACCAGCGGAATGGGAAAAGATATTCGCAAAAGACATATCGGACAAAGGGCTAGTATCCAAAATCTATAAAGAGCTCACCAAACTCCACACCTGAAAAACAAATAACCCAGTGAAGAAATGGGCAGAAAACATGAATAGACACTTCTCTAAAGAAGACATCCGGATGGCCCACAGGCACATGAAATGATGTTCAACGTCGCTCCTTATCAGGGAAATACAAATCAAAACCACACTCAGGTATCACCTCACGCCAGTCAGAGTGCCCAAAATGAACAAATCAGGTGACTATAGATGCTGGAGAGGATGTGGGGAAACGGGAACCCTCTTGCACTGTTGGTGGGAATGCAAATTGGTGCAGCCGCTCTGGAAAGCAGTGTGGAGGTTCCTCAGAAAATTAAAAATAGACCTACCCTATGACCCAGCAATAGCACTGCTAGGAATTTATCCAAGGGATACAGGAGTACTGATGCATAGGGGCACTTGTACCCCAATGTTTATAGCAGCACTCTCAACAATAGCCAAATTATGGAAAGAGCCTAAATGTCCGTCAACTGATGAATGGATAAAGAAATTGTGGTTTATATACACAATGGAATATTACGTGGCAATGAGAAAGAATGAAATATGGCCTTTTGTAGCAACGTGGATGGAACTGGAGAGTGTTACGCTAAGTGAAATAAGTCATACAGAGAAAGACAGATACCATATGGTTTCACTCTTATGTAGATCCTGAGAAACTTAACAGAAACCCATGGGGGAGGGGAAGGAAAAAAAAAAGAGGTTAGAGTGGGAGAGAGCCAAAGCATAAGAGACTATTAAAAACTGAGAACAAACTGAGGGTTGATGGGGGCTGGGAGGGAGGGGAGTGTGGGTGATGGGTATTGAGGCGGGCACCTTTTGGGATGAGCACTGGGTGTTGTATGGAAACCAATTTGAGAATAAATTTCATATATTAAAAAAAAAAAAGAAATGGGTGGTTCGTTTTATTTTGCTAGTGTTGTGGTAAAGGATGACTTAAGCCTAAAGTATTTACCAAAGAAACTGACTGCAAGATTAATATTGATACTTGGAACTTTACTATAATATGCTTTGATATAAAACAGAGTTTGGTATATATTTGGTCTGACTTGGGACTCAATCAAGGGAGTCAAGCTATTGAAATCCTGGTGGCTTGCTTCTCAGGGCTTGGTTAGACCCTTCTTTTTCATGCCTGGAGGAACTCAATGACCTTTTTGTTCATCTCTGTCACTGCAGTCTATTTCTCTTCAAGTTTGTCCTAGGAGAGCTTCTGAGATCATTTTTATTTTTTCTTTTTAATTATTTTATTTTGTTTTATTTTGAGAGAGAGAGTGCAAGTGGGGATGGTAGGGAGAGAGAGAGAAAGAGAGAGAGAGAGAGAGAGAGAGAGAGAGAGAGAGAGAAAGAGAGAGAGAGAGAGAGAGAGAGAGAGGGAGAGAATCTCAAGCAGCCTGCATGCCCAACATCGAGCCCAATAAGGTGCTCAATTTCATAAACTGTGAGATCACAGCCTGAGCTAAAATCAAGTCAGATGCCTGACCAACTGAGCCACCCAGGCATGCCCTGAGATATTGTTTCTTAACCAGAATTATAAAGTTAATAGTGCCTGCTAGCATGTGGTTAATAAATGTTTGTTTACATTTGAATCAATGGTTTAGTTTTGTGAATCCTAGTTTAAGGATGCTTACCTCTTTTCAGTGATCTAACCAGTCAAACCCAAACTTGTTGCTTGCTTGTCTCCTAACTACCCATCCTCTTATTCTTATTAGTGCCCAAAAAAGGTTCTTCCCTTTAAAAAAATTTTTTTTAACGTTTATTTATTTTTGAGACAGAGAGAGACAGAGCATGAACAGGGGAGGGGCAGAGAGAGAGAGGGAGACACAGAAGTTCTTCCCTTTTAATTAAACCCAATCAGTTCAACTCCAGCATCGCAGTCAATGCAATCAATCTAATCAATACATTCAGTACAATCCAAAGAAGTCTTGTTTTCACTCTATTTCATTCCAGTAAGCATTCTCCATCACTTTCACACACAAGGAATGGCTTCTTACATTTTATTGATCTCTATTTAAAAATCTAGTACTGTTTCATTTTTCCTTGAAAGCAGGTCTGATGCATCTCCATCAACTGAAATCATTTAATTTTAAAAACTTGGGTGAGACTGCTTTTTACAAAGGTTATCCAGAACCTTTAAGACTAACTAAATTTACATATACTGTAGACTAAATAATTATGAAGTTACTAATATAATAATTTTGAAAATATTTTCTTCTCTACCATCTAATTAAATTTAAAGTAATTATTGACTTCCTTTCATACCCTTCCGAGAACCTTAAGTAGATCCTGAATACTTGCTGAGTAAATGAGTGGAAAAATAATGTGTATTCTCATGGCAATGTCATTGACTAAGAAAAGGAAAAATGAATAGTAGACTCTTCATTCATAGCTAGTATTGCTTTCAGCTAGTCAGAGGCAAAAGAACACATCATAATAATAAGACAACATTTGGATTAATTAATTAATTAAAGTGCTTCTTTTTTTAAATTATTTTTAATGTTTAGTTATTTTTGAGAGAGAGACAGACCACAAGCAGGGGAGGGGCAGGGAGAGAAGGAGACACAGAATCTGAAGCAGGCTTCAGGCTCTGAGCTGTCAGCACAGAGCTTGACACAGGACTCAAACTTACAGAGTGCGAAATCATAACCTGAGCTGAAGTCAGACAACCAACTGAGTCACCCAGGTGTCCCTAAAGTGTTTCTTTTAATTCCAGTTAGTTAACACACATTGTTACTATTTTTAGGCGTAGAATGTAGTAATTCAGCAATTTCATACATCACCCTGTGCATTTGGAATAATTTATAAAGGAATTTGAAGATTTGGTGATACTTAGACATTAGATTTCACTTTTTAGTGTGGACATTTTTATAACCAATTGTATAAGACTGTTTTGTTCCAGGTGCTAACAGTGTTAGAATAAGGTTGAGAAGCAGATTGGTAGTGGTAAAGATCATTTTGAAGAGTCATCCTGAAAGGAGTTTTGGTCTTAAAATATTGAATGATAACTATAACTTAAGAGCTCATTAGTTACAAGATTAGAAAGAGCAAAGAAAATTCCTATTATCTGAAAGGCGAAAGTAATAAATGTCAACCATCTTCCCACCTTTATGTGTTGCCTGTATTAAGGTTTGAAATGGTGATGTGGTTATTACAGCCAGATAAAATGGGCTCAAGAAACGTTATTTTTTGTGTATGTATTTCTGTATCTCATTAAAAATAGGTTTTTTATCATGAAAAGTTGTAAGCACTTAAAGCTCAGAATAAATGAACCCCCACTGTACCCATTGCCCAGATTCAACAATTGCAAACTCATGCCAATCCTATTTCATCTATATCTCCAGCTCTTAACTCTTTCATTCATTTCTTATATTTATAATATATATCTCTAGAAGATAAGGACTCTTTTTATAATCATAAATTCCATATACTTGTTAGACATTATTAGAAATACTTAATATTATCTACTGTTTACATTATCTCACAAATGTCACATTTTTAACATTTTGTTTGAATTATGATTTTGATATGATCCACACATTGCAAATGACTCATATGTTTCTTTTTTATAATTTTATTTATATCCAAGTTAGTTAACATATAGTTTAATAATGGTTTCAGGAGTAGAATTTAGTGATTCATCACTTACATTAACACCCAGTGCTCATCCCAACAAGTACCTTCCTAAATCCCCATCGCCCCACCCACCTTTCCTCCAGCAACCCTCAGTTTGTTCTCTGTATTTAAGAGTCTCTTATGGTTTGCCTCCCTTTCTGTTTTTATCTTACTTTTGCTTCCCTTCCCCTGTGTTCATCTGTTGTGTTTCTTAAATTCCACATAGGAGTGAAGTCATATGATATTTATCTTTGACTTATTTCATTTAGCATAATACATTCTAGCTCCATCCACGTTGTTTCAAATGACAAGATTTCAGTCTTTTTGACCACTGAGTAATATTCCATTGTATATGTATATATACCACATCTTCTTCATCCATTCATCAGTCGGTGGACATTTGGGCTCTTTCCATAATCAGGCTATTGTTGAGAGTGTTGCTATAAACATTGTGGTGCATGTGCCTCTTTGAATCAGTGTTTTTTTTTATCCTTTAGATAAATACCTAGTAGTTCAATTGCTGGGTCATAGGGTACTTCTATTTTTAGTTTTTTGAGGAACCTCCATACTGTTTTCCAGAGTGGCTGCACCAGCTTGCATTCCCACCAACAATGCAAAAGAGATCCTCTTTCCCTGCATCCTCGCCAACATCTGTTGTTGCCTGAGTTGTTAATGTAGCCATTCTGACAGGTGTGAGGTGGTATCTCATTGTGGTTTTGATTTGTATTTCCCTGATGATGAGTGGTGTTGAGCATCTTTTTGTGTGTCTGTTGACTATCTGGATTGTCTTTTTTGGATGACTGATATGTTTCTTAAGTCTTTTCAATCTATAGATTATTCCCATTCTCATTTTCCCTTGTTATTAATTTGTTGAAGAAATGGGACATTTTTCTCTCAAAAAATTGTTCCCCACACCTGGATTATGCTGATTGCCTTCCCAAATTGTGTCTTACATACCTTCAGTTGCTTGTAGTGATGGAATCATCTGAACTGTTCAGATTGTGTCTCTGTGTGCATTTGTTTTTAATAAGTATTTTCTTTTTTCCAGCAGAACATACAATGTTTGGTTGTCTTTTTTGTGATGTTGAAAGCCATTAATGATAAATACATAGGTTAATAACCTATTGCTAAATGATGACACTTTTAATTTTATCATTTCTTCTTCATTTATCAACTCTAACACTTCTATTAAGAGAAACTTCCTCTTATCTGCCTTTGAATTATCCAGTGGTACTGTTCACATAAGAAAAGCAGAATAAATAATTATGTCACTTATTTAACCATTCAAAATGATAGTTTGGTTTACACACATCCCTCATGGTGACTAATTATTTATACTATCATAAACTCATTTAAATTATATGAAATGTGTCAATTCATTAGAGTTATTATCCTTACTCATGCTCCAGTAAAGAATATTAAAAAGAAATTTTTTAAACATTTATTTATTTTTTGAGAGACAGAGACAGAGCATGAGCAGGAGAGGGACAGAGAGAGAGGGAGTCACAGAATGCAAAGCAGGCTCCAAGCTCTGAGGTGTCAGTACAGAGCCCAACGTGGGGTTCGAGCTCTTGAACCGCAAGATCATGATCTGAGCCGAAGTTGGACACTTAACTGGCTGAGCCACCCAGGTGTCCCAAGAATGTTTTGAATGTTGCTTTTATTATCTATTGATGTGTTATTCAAATATTTGTCAGCAACAAATATGAAACTATTAAACAAGAGTTGTGTACAATTTGTATAAGATAACAAGAGAGATGACCCTCCCTCCTCCCCCAAAAGTCATATTCCTTCTAGAACTTTGAAGGATATTTTGTTTGTTGCAAAGGACTGAAATTTATAAACAAGCACCCACTCTCCAATGAAAGAATACTTATAAGTTCCTAAAATATAAAGGCTATAGGGAAAAAAGAAAAGTCATTATTATTAATTTTTAAAAGCAGCCTCACATTTGTTACAGCATTATTTACAGTAGCCAAGATATGGAAACAACCTAATGTCCATCAATGAATGTATGGGGAAAAAATTGTGGTATATGGATACAATAGAATATATATAGCTGTAAAAAAAGAATGAAATCTTCCTATTTGAGACAACATGGATTGACTTTAAAGGTACTATGCTGCCTGAAATAAGTCAGAGAAAGGCAAATGCCGTATGATATTATATGTGGAATCTAACAACAAAAACAAGCAAAAAACACAAACAAAGCAAACTCATAGAGAACAGCAGATTGGTGATTGCCTGAGGCATGGCTTGATGGGTGGGAGAAATGCTTTAAGGGGGTCAAGAGGTGAAAAGGAAAAAAAAAAGATTAACAAAATTACAATTCCCCCCTCACTCCCATTTACTCGAGCTAGCCTCAATGAGCCTTGGCTATTTGTACAACTGGAAAAGAAACTGATAAGTAAGACCAGGTTTGCAAATCTCGGAATCCTCAGTGTTTAACTGTGGAACTGCCTGGTATGTATGCATGAACCCATTCCTGACTGAGAAGTCAGTAGTGACAGAGCCAAAGAGGAGAGAGAGGGTAAAGCCCTGTTAGCAAAATGAGAGGATAGGTCAGTATATCAGTTATTCTTCAAAGCCTTAGGAAAAGCACACTTACAAAAGAAATCAACACTTTGTTCCAGGTTTCTCTGATGAAAAAGCATAGGAGAAAAGAAAACAAAACGAAACAGAGTGCAGTTATTTAATTGTATTAGAGAAAACTCTTTGTTCTTGTAGTTTGAAACTACCTAAGGCTAGCTCAAGGAAAATTCATCCTTTCCTTGTCAGATTTTAAGTGTATTTATTTATTTTTAAGAGAGTGAGAGAGTGTGAGTGGGGCAGGGGCAGAGAGAGGGAGACACAGGATCTGAAGTAGGCTGTGCGCTGACGGCAGAGAGCCCGATGTGGGGCTTGAACTCATGAACTGAGCCGAAGGCAGACACTTAACCCACTGAGCCACCCAGGCACCACCCCCCACCCCTTGTCAGATTTTATTTAGATCATTCCAGATTCTTTGCCATGCCAGATCTTTGTATTTAAAGTCAATGCACTGATAGACCATGACTAGGCTCTTGACAGTTGAATTTGGATTGCTGGGAGAACTAAAAAGATGGACAAACCCTAACTAACATCTGGGCCACTCCAAAACTCTTCCTCTCCAAAAAAGAAAAAAAAATAGATTCATTTAGTACACATTTTAATGTAAATATCAATGAGTTTTAACAATTCACCGTTTGTAATTTAACAGTTGTACAGAATTATGTAATATCCATGCCAAAGATGAAATATAACAAAAAGGGTTTTTTGCTCTAATGTTTTCCCATACTCCTTTATAATCCATCAGTCACTTGTCCACATCCCCAGTCTCTGGCAACTACTGATCTGAGTTTTGCGCTTATAGTTTTGCTTTTTGCAAAAGGTTATACATGTAGAATATCTAAGTGGAAATTTAGAGGTTTTTTGTTGCCTTTTGCATCTGGATTCTCTTAGCTAGCATGATACTTTTAAGATTCTTGCATGATGATGCATGAATTAGTAGATTGTTCTTTCTTTTTTAACTCTTGAGTAATATTTCATATTTTGGCATTTATGAATAAAGCTACCATAAACATTTGAATGTAAGTCTTTGAGCATTCATTATCATTTCTCTTAGGTACATATCTAGGAGTGAAATTAGTGGGTTATATAAGTGTATATGTAACTTTATAGGTTACCATCAAGCTATTTTCCAAAGTGGTTTACTATTTTCCATTTCCCTTAGCAATATGTGAGAGTTCTATTGCTTTGCTTCATTGTCAACACTTGGTATTATCAATTTTAGTGATTTTATTAGGCTTGTGGTGGTATCTTCTTGTTGTGAGTTACCAGAGATTTTTTTTTTCTATGATAAATTCTAGAAGTTTTATGTTAAGGATTTTGTGTCTGTGCTCACAGGAACATGGTTTTTTGTTTTTTTGTGTTTTTTTTTGTAGTTAAGTCTTTGGTTTTGGTATGATACAAATGCTGGCTTAAAAAATGAGTTAGGAATGTGATACTTTTTCCAAAGCTGTGTCTACACACAGCTAAACTGAGTTCTTTAAGTTTAATGGGCAATTACATATGGGTAGAGAACCAGGCCATATAATGTGGTCAAAATTTTTACAAAATCAATATTGGGGCTTCTTTTATTAGAAGTTTCCATGGTATTTACTGACATTATATTATGTAATGTTTGAGAAAGCCCTCCTCCTGGCCCTTCATCCTTAGTAGATGCCTGATAAATACTAGCTACTGATAATAATAATAATAATAATAGAGTGACCTAATTACCATATCTTAAACCTTGTGCTATGCAGAAAATGATTTTATATAGAACATCTCAGAGAAGACCAGACACAATCCATTTATACTAATTAGATGACAATTTTACTACATAATAATTGGCTTTAATGGAGTTTTAAAGGTAAATAATAACTTGAGTATAGCCGTTGGAATTCTAGCCTTGACAGTTCTTCATAAAACTTTTTCCAAAATACAACATTTTTTCTCTATGGCTATCATGGTGATAAGATAGCATAAAAGCCACAGTTTCCCTCTCCCCTCTCCCCAACTATTAGTAATCTTCATGAGGAAAAAAGAGTAGAAGCTGAAACCTCAGAGTCTGGTACATTTCCTACTCTGCACTCATGATAATGTGATACGCCACAGTGATACTTAAAGGATCAGTGGTATCCACATTGCCCAGGAGCACTTAGTGTTGCAAATCCTCGTCCACACCCTGCACACTAAATCAAGGAGCAGGAGCAGGAGCAGGAGCAGGAGCAGGAGGATGAGTGTGTTTTGACAAGCTCTACAGGTGACTTTGACGTTACTAAAGCTTGGGGAGCACTGGCTGAGCAGACAGTTGACAGAGGATGATGTAGTTGGGAACAGTAAGAGTTAAATGCAGCACGTTAAGAAGAGGGTTGGTTCCCCTCTAGTGATGTAAAATACATTGTGTTGTCAGCTGCACTCTGAGCCATAGGAAAAGCCACAGGACACTTGTAGCAGCTGCCATGCTCTTGGGCATCTTCCTTCTTTTTTACCCACTTAGGTCATCTGTCTAAAGTGACCCTGGGGGAAAAAAAAAAACAGATTCTATGGACAGAATAGAGAAATTTATTTCAAAACCAGATATGCAGGAATCTGGGTTCTGTGTCTATCCTGAATTTTTCCAAATAACACATTCAAGTGTCAAATACTCACTGAATATTTAAAAACTTGCCATTATTTAATCAGCCTATGTTTTTTCTTTTAGGTTCACATCCTTCTCTACTCCTTTTCAGATTACTAGTGTCATAGAATTTTTGAGTTAAAAAATTCAAAACCTAACCTAGAAAGGAAAAGATGAATCATACTAAAATCCTCGAATGTCAGCTTCTTGATTTTATCCCAACCCCCACTCAAAGCCTGTCTTAATTTACCTTAACCTTGTCCAATTTTTTATTCCTCTATACCGTCTTCTAAAGCAGTGTGATCTTCCCATGGTTCACATTGCATAACTCTGCTCATAAATTAGTCAAGGGAGTTTAAAGATAAGAATCCTTTAATTTAGGAAGATATATGAGAGCAAAAGCAATAGAGAATGATTAATTCTTGCTTGTATTTGCAGTTTAAATGGCTAAAAGCAATGGCAAGTTACATGTGAGTCAGCTGATGCGAGGATCTATACTAGGCAAATAACATATTTGAAATGATGTTAAGCTATTTTTTTTTTGGTAGAGAAAATACTGTATAATGTCTTTTTATAATGATACACAATAGAACCTGAAATCCAATCTCATTTGCTTTGGGCAACGGGAGTCAAGGATTCTCTTTACTTATTATTACAATTATTGATCTGATAACCCTAATTAGATTACAATATGGTCTGGTTGATCAGAATAGAAAATGGATTTATTTATCTATTTATTTATTTTGATAGAAATTACTATTCAGTAAAGAGATAAGACATTTGTGTGTCTGCTTAGTCAGTTATATCAAGTTCTGTTACTGTGTATCAGAAAATAGATTCTCTGTCTAAGCAAAATACTCTTTAGTAAAACATCATTCATAGCAGAGTTTTTATGCACTCATGGTTCACTAAATTTCAAAATACTGGGGGGTGTCTGGGTGGCTCAATCGGTTAAGTGTCTGACTTTGACTCAGGTCATGATCTCATGTTTCACAGTTCGAGCCCTGTGTTGGGCTCTGTGCTGACAGCTAGGAGCCTGGAGCCTGCTTTGGCTTCCGTCTCCCTCTCTCTCTCCCCCTCCCCTGCTCATGATCTCTCTTTCAAAAATAAATAAACATTAAAAATAAACAAACAAATAAATTAAAAAATACTGAATACTGCCTGATATACTTAAAAAGTCAACAGGTATAGGAATGACTGAGTGGCTCAGTTGGTCAAGTTTCTGGCTCTTGGTTTTGGCTCAGATCATGATCTCACAGTTCATGAGATCAAGCCCTGCATTGGGCTCTGCGTGGAATGTGGAGCCTGCTTGGGATTCTCTATTTCCCTCTCTCTCTCTGCCCCTCTCCCACCTGCTCATGGGCTCTCTCTCTCTCAAAATAAATAAATAAACTTAAAAAAATGTCAATAGGTATAGTGTACCTGTTATTGTCAAGAATTAAGAGGGGTCTGCAATTCTGTTTTGCATAAAAGCTAACAAGTTAGCTAGCCATGTAAGACTACCGGGACTATATTACTCAGCACAGCAGGAAATATGAGCTTGTATCATTGGTTTTGTTTCTATTGGTTCAATTCTCTTTCACCCCCAGCTCCCATGGGAGGTGTGCAAAGTGGCCCAAATGGATGAAGCAGAAACAATGGGTTTGTGTCACAGTTGAGGACAGTGAGCTTAGGATGCCATCCCCCTCCCATGCCTCCAATCTCTTAAAGAGACTGCTAGCAAAACCTTCCTAACCTCTGCTCCATAGGAAGACATGATCTTTATTATCCTGGACAGAACACAAATCTTCTGCCCCAAAAGGAGACGCTATCTGTCTCCTGTTTGCTATACAAGCTGTTTGCTATACAAGCATCATTAGAACAATAGTCCGAGGATGTACAGAAATGCCATGAAGAATTGTCTCTCAACATTATGTACTTATTCTGTCAGGTGCTGTAAAGGATAAGAGAAGGGGGAAAATACAAATGATGTTCCTTGGTCTTGAGGGGAGCAAGCATGATATATTAGAAAGAGCTTATTTGGAGAATCACTCAGATAAAGTTCCAGTCCTTTTTCTCCTGTTTATATCTGTGTGACTTTGTCCATTTTCTTTAGTTCTCTGAGCCTCAGTTTCCTCATCTGTAAAATGGATATGATATCTATCTCCCAGAATTTCTCTGAGGATGAACTGAAATAAAAATACAGCATACTGTGGAACGTATGTTGGCTGATAAAATGGAAGTATTGAGATGCTAATGAGAATTAATATTCGTTAAGAGTGGTAGAGCTTTCAAGTAAATAAAATTAGAGAAGACAACCCTGTGCTGAACATAATTCAGTGTATCTTTGAAGGAGGGAAAACGCAGTCATTATAATACAACACAGATGTAAAAAAAGAATGAATGAGGGGCGCCTGGGTGGCGCAGTCGGTTGGGCGTCCGGCTTCAGCCAGGTCGCGATCTCGCAGTCTGTGAGTTCGAGCCCCGCGTCAGGCTCTGGGCTGATGGCTCAGAGCCTGGAGCCTGTTTCCGATTCTGTGTCTCCCTCTCTCTCTGCCCCTCCCCCGTTCATGCTCTGTCTCTCTCTGTCCCAAAAATAAATAAACGTTGAAAAAAAAATTAAAAAAAAAAAAAGAATGAATGTGTATGTTCTTTTCTAGTAACAGCAGGTCGCCATACATGATTATGCACAGTAAGAAATATTTACTATTAATTTAATTTTCTCTTTTGTTCACCAAATGTTGAATGGATGAAGTGTTTTAAAATAGTGGTTTGTCTGCAATCGTGTAAAATGTCAGACAGGGCCCTAGATAATGGAATGCCACACAGCATGTCATACCCACGAATTTCCTAGGCAACAGTAGACTTCAGTGACAAAATCTATATTGGCAGAGCTAAACCAGGAAAACATTTGCCTTGTTAGGACAGCTGACAACAGCTGATGAAGGGCAGCATCCTTCTGAATGGGGGCACTTCTTTGATGACTCAGGGACATGACAGCAAGAAATGAAAAAGGGAGGGGTTGCCAGTGGGTAATAATAAGCTGTATAACCTATCATCATAATTCCTATTGCATAAATTTACCCACTTTTTGTAAAATCAATTGTTATGAAACCAGACTGCATGGTTTTGACCCACGGAAGCATGTTGTTATGAGGAATTACAGCATGCTACGTTAAACTGCCATGTACTGTATTATGTGACAGGTGACCGTGCTGAAATGCTCTCTTTTAATGCTGCTAAAATGAAGTAAGGTTTTTCTTTTTAAGTGAATGGGACTTTAAACATTTGCTCAAAACTACATAGCAAGACCACTACCTTAATACTTAGAATAACACAGTATGATTATTTAAGAGTAAGACTTAGAAGTTGATTTGTGAAAAAAAAATTAATTAAAAAAATAGATAATCTCCTGCTAGTTTCAAAAAATGAGATAATAGCAAAATGAGGGTAAAATGTCTGGTTAAAGGGGTGTTCTATCGGGGAAGTCTTGATTTGTAAATATTGACAATTACCTAAAGGCTAGTAAGTACCCAAATAGCATCCACCAATGAGACTATACTCAGCTTATTTTTTGTAGCAGTATTTGCGTGTTAGAATGAACTCCACCCTCTTGAATCCTTTCTAGGCCAGCTCAATTATGGCAGTGCCCACCCCCATCACCACCTGGAATATCTTATAAATGCCGTCTGAATGCCAGGTCCTGGAATGGTTTCTTTATATCTTATCTATTTACATTTTTATTTGTGTTCTGGATAGTTAAATCATTCACGTTATTTATTAGCAAACATTTTTTACAAGTCTCCCTCCTGTTCTTTTCTCCTTTCCAGCAAATTCCCATTGTTTACACTCCCACAGAAGTAGTCACGGTAATTAGTTTATTATCCATGAGAGCTTTTTTTTGTATGTAATCAAATATAGAAGATGTCTATTTCTACAAATGGCCTCACTAAATACAGGGCATTAGTAAACTTAATTGGCACATTAATATTTTATTGCCATTTTATAGGTGAAACCTGGCACGCCATAAAGTTTCACAACTTGCTCAACATCATGTAACAAAAAATTGAAGGTGAGAGCATTTGAAATGAGGCCTACTTATCCAGCTGAAAAATCCATGTCATTCCCCTACAAAAATAACAACTGATTTTACCATGGGTGAAATTGAGAAGGTCAAATGACTTGTCCAAGCATACACAGGAAGGTGGTGCAAGCTCAAGATTAAGACTGGATCTTCTGGGGTGACTGGGTGACTTAGTTGGTTGAGTGTCTGACTCTTGGTTTTGGCTCAGGTCATGATCCCAGGGATGTGGGATCAAGTCCTGCATTGACCCTGTGGTCAGCATGGAGCCTGCTTAGGATTCTCTCTCTCTCCCTCTACCCCACTTGGCATACTATATCTCTCCTTCTCTCTCTCTCTTAAGGAAAAAACAGAATTATACTTTCTCTAATGATCAATTATATCATGCCGTCTTTTTAGATATTTAATTTTCTGTTGGTATGTATGAATTTCTATATATACTGCCTTTCCATTAGATTGAACATTCAAAATTTTTTGACCACTTTTTTAATCCTGTGAGCCTTTAAAAAGTTTTTCATCTGATTTAATTTCAGTTTATTAAAAAAAGTTAAACGTTAGTGATAGTAAAATTCATACTTTGCGGTGTACATCTCTGTAGATTTTGAAAAATACTTAGAGTACTATGTTTATACCATAATCATTATACAGAAGAGTTTCATCAACCACTAAAACTTCTTCTGGATACCCCCGTGAAGTCAGCACTTTCTTCACCCCAATCCCTGACAACCACTGATGTTTTCTATCCATATTATTCTGTCTTTTCCAGAGTGTCATAGAAATGGAATTGCTCACTATGTATTTTGGTTGGGCTTTTTTCAATTAGTAAGTTGCAGTGAGATTGACCCATATTGTTTCATGAATCAGTATTTCACTCCTTTTTAATTTATGAGCAGTATTCCATTGTGTCAGTATTCCCCAGTTGTTTCTTAGATCTATTCCCTAGTTGAACCAGTTTTTAGTAATTATGGATAAAGCTGCTATAAACACTGGTATAGAAGTTTTTGTGAGAGCACGTTTTTATTTCTCATGGGTAAATACCAAGGAGTGAAACTGCTGGATCGTAGAGTACATGTATGTCTACCTGGATAAGAAACTTCCAAACTGTTTTCCAAAATGGCTGTACCATTTTATCTTCCCATTAGCAGTATGTGGAATTTCCAGTTGCTTTGTATCCTCACCAGCATGGGATATTGTTAAGTCTGTTTTTTTTTTTTTTTAATTTAAGCCATTTTAATAGGTATATGACAGGATCTCATTGTGTTTGTAATTTACGTTTCCCAAACTATTGATAAAATTGAACTTTTTTCTTGTGCTTATTCACCATCTGCATAACCACTTCAGTGAAATATCCAAATCATTTGACCATTTTTATATAGGGTTTTTTTTTTCTTATTGTTGCATTTGAGAGTTCTTTATGTATTCTGGATTCAAGTCTCTTGTCAGTTTTGTGATTGGTAAATATTTTCTCCTAGTCTATGTCTCTCTTCTCCATCCTTTTAATAATGCCTTTCACAGAGCACGTATCATTTCACAGAGAATGTCTTTACTTTTATTTTATTTTTTTAATTTTTTTTTAACGTTTTATTTATTTTTGAGACAGAGAGAGACAGAGCATAAACAGGGGAGGGGCAGAGAGAGAGGGAGACACAGAATCTGAAACACAGGCGCTGAGCTGTCAGCACAGAGCCCGATGCGGGGCTCGAACTCGCGGACCGTGAGATCATGACCTGAGCCGAAGTCTGACACTTAACTAACCGAGCCACCCAGGCGCCCCTACTTTTATTTTAGTAAAGTTCAATATTTTTCTTCTATGGCTCATAACTTGGCGAAATATCTATGAAAATTTTGCCTAATCTGTCACAATAATTTTTTGTCTTGTTTTCTCCTATAAAGTCTTTTGGAGTCTTAGGTTTTAGAGGTAAGTATACAGTTTGAGTTAATTTTCATATATGGAGTGAGGTAATGATCAAATTTTCTTTCCTTTTTTTTTTTTACTCACATGAGTATGCAATTGTTCCAACACCATTTGTTGAAAAGACTGTCTTTATTCACTCAATTGCCTGCATACCTTTGCCCAAAGTCCATTGTCCATGTATGTGTGGATATATTCTGGACTCTGTTTTATTGATCTGTTTATCTTTTTCTTCAGATTCTGATTCCATAGATTTATTTTATTTCCCCCCAGCTTTATTGAGCTATTATTGACGTAAAATATGTGTAAGTTTTATTTATTTTTTAAGATAATTTATTTAAACAATCTCTACACCCAACGTGGGGCTTAAACTCACAATCCCAAGATCAAGAGCCACATGCTCTACCAAATGATATCTGGTACCACCAGATACCCCAACATGTGTTAGTTTTAGAGGTGCAATATGATAGTTAGATTCATATATATATATATATATATATATACATACATATATATATATATATTATAAAATGATTACCACAATAAGGTTAGTTAACAGCTCCATTTCCTCATATAATCATCGTGTGTGTGTGTGTGTGTGTGTGTGTGTGTGTGTGTTGTAATAACGTATATAGTATTGCTGATTATAGTCACTCTATTGTGCATTAGACCCCAGATCTTATTTATCTTATTGCTGAGAGTTTAATTTGGCCAATGCCTCCCCATTTTTACCACCCCCAGCCTCTGGAAACCACCATTCTACACTTTATGAGTTCAGCCTTTTTTAGATTATACACCTAAGTGAGAACATATAGTGCTTTTCTTTCTCTGTTTGTGTTCTCTTAGCATAATATTCTCAAGGTCCATCCATGTTATCACAAATGGCAAGATTTCATTCTTTTTTGTAGCTAAATAGTGTTCCATTTTTTATATATCATACGTCTTCTTTATCCATTCATCTGTCATTGGACACCTGGGTTGTTTTCAAGTCTTAGGTACTATGAATAATGCTGCAGTGAACATGGAGGTACAGATAATCTCTTTGAGGTAGTGATTTTATTTTCTTTGGATATATCCCAGAAGTGAGATTGCTGGATCATATAGAAATTCTATTTTTAATTTTTTGGAGAAGCTCCATACTGTTTTCCATAGTGTCTACACCAATTTACATTCCCACTAAGAGTGCATAAGTGTTTTCTTTTTTCCACATCAACAGCATTTGTTACCTGTTTTCTTTGTGATGGTAGCCATTCTAACATGTGTGAGGAAATACTTCATTGTGGTTTTAATTTGCATTTCCCTGATGATTAGTGATATTGGCACTGTTTCATGTATTTGGCCATTTGTGTATCTTTGGTCATGTTTAAATCATTTTGTTTGGGTTTTTTGCTACTGTGTTGTGTGACTTCCTTATATATTTTTTATATTAACCCTCTATCAGATAGATGATTTGCAAATATTTTCTCCCATTTCATAAGTTGCCTTTTCATTTTGTTGAGTATTTCTTTTGCTGTAAAGATTTTAAATTTAATATAATCCCCACTTGTTTATTTTTGCTTTTGCTGCTTGTGCTTTATTGTCATATCCAAAAAAATTTTGCCAAGACCAATTTCAGAGAGATTTTTCCCTGTTTTCTTATAATAGTTTTATACATTTGGGTCTTAAATTTAAGTCTTCAATCCATTTTGACTTAATTTTTGTGAGTGACATGGGGTCCAATTTCATGGTTTTGCATGTGGTTATCCAGTTTTACTCACATCATTTATTGAAGACATTATCCTTTCCTCACTGTATCTTCTTGGCTCTCCCTCAAATGTTACTTGATTGTACATGAATGGGTTTATTTTGGGGATCTATCTTTGTCTTTGATTTTCGACAGTTTTTTAAAATGTGTCTCAGAGAAGATTATTTGGGTGAAATTTCATGGTGACCTATTAGCTTCATGAAATTGGATATCTAAATATCTCCCCAGATTTGGAAAATCAGCCATTATTTCTTTAGATAAGCTTTCTTCTCCTTTCTTTCTCACTTCTCCTGGATCTTCAATATGTAGGCTATTTATTTTTGGTATCCTATTATTTATGTAGGCTGTTTTCACTCTCTTTCATTCTTCCCCTCCTCCTACTCCTCTTCCTCCTCCTCCTTCTTCTTCTTCTTCTTCTTCTTCTTCTTCTTCTTCTTCTTCTTTTAAATGTTTATTTATTTATTTTGAGAGAGAGAGAGCAAGCAAGCAGGGGGAAGGGCAGAGAGAAAGGGAGAGAGTGAATCCCAAATAGGCTCTGTGCTGTCAGTGTAGAGCCCAACGTGGGGCTTCATCCTGTAAACCGTGAGATTATGACCTGAGCTGAAATCAACAGTCTGACATTTAACTGACTGAGTCACCCAGGTGCCCCTCATTCTTCTTTTTTTTCTCTATTTTGTCAAATAACCTATCTTCTAGTTCATTAATCCTTTCTTCTGCTTGGTTGAGTTTATTGTTGAAGCTCTTTATTGAATTCTTCAGTTCAGTCATTGTAGTCTTCAACTCGACGATTCTTTTTAAAAAATAGTTTCTGCTTGTTGAACTTCTCATTTTGTACATTCATTGTTTTCCAAATTTCATCTAGTTGTCTATTTGTGTATTCCTGCAGTTCACTGAATTACTTTAAGAGGATTAATCTGAATCATTTGTCAGATAATTCATAGATCTCTCTTTAGGTCTGTCATTGGAATTTTATTAGTTTTCTTTGGTGGTGTCATATTTCCTTGATTATTTGTGAATATGATAGCCTTGTATTGGTGTCTACATGTTTGAAGCTGTAGACACCTCCTCTAGTCTTTATATATTGGCTTCAGGAAGCAATACCCTTCATCAGTCAGCCCATCTAGAGATTCTGGGTGGGTGGTCTGGTGATGTACATGGGTGGGCTTGCTGCTTCAGTCTTTGGGTGGGCTGGTGCTGATGCATATCAAAACCCTGGAAAGGTGGTAGTTGGTTTGGCACAGGGCCCCCGGGACCCAGGATTCATAGGCAGCTACTGGAGCCTGGGTTTGCAAATGTTGATCGGAAGCCTAATGCCACAGGAATCACTCAGGGCTATGGACAGCTAGCCAGTGTTGGGATGTTGGGAACTGAGTTTGCTTGAGCCCACTGGGAGCCTGGTGCCACAGGAGCTGCTCAGGGCCATGGGAGCCAGCCAGAGTTGGGATGAGTTAGAAGACTGGGTTCATGGAAGCCTGGTGCCACAGGAACTGCCTGTGGCCACAGATGCCAGGGTGAGAAGGAATTTAATATGCTCATCGTTTTTAATTTCTTAAAATGGATTATAAAGTTACTAATTTGAGAACTTTTATTTTTTTCTAACATAGATATTTATTGCCATAAATTTTCCTTGAAGTACTATTTATTTTTTTGAACTATTTAGTAGAATCTTATTAATTTTGATATGTTGTGTTTTCATTTTAATTCAGTTAAAAATATTTTAAGTCGTCTTTTTTTTTAAGTCCTCTTTTGATTTCTTATTTAATCCATGGATCCATGGGTTATCTGACATCTCACTGTTAACTATATTTTATATTTAAAGTGAAATTCTTTTCACCAGCATGTAGTTGGGTCTTGCTTTTTTATTCAACCTGAAAGTCTGCCTCCTAAAAGTTATTTTTATATTATTTGCATTTTGTGTGATTACTGATAAGCTTGGATTAAAATCTACAATCTTGCTGTCATTTTTCTATTTATACCATTTCTTCAACATTTCTGCCTTTGCTTGGTCTAATTGAGCCATTTTTTATTATTTGACTTACTATTTTTATTTTATTTTATTATTTATTTATTTTGAGAGAGAGAGAGAAAGAGAGAGAGAGAGAACAGGCATGATCAGCAAGAGGGTCAGAGAGAGAGAGAGAATACCAAGCAGTCTCTGCACCATCACTGCAGAGCCTGAGGTGGGGCTTGAACTTGCACACCACAAGATCATGACCTGAGTTGAAACCAAAAGTTGTGCACTTAGCCATCTAAGCCATCCAGGTGTCCTTGAGTTAAATAGCTTTTATTCTAGAAAATGGTCATGCTTTTCCTTCTATTAACCCTGTAATGTGGTGGTATGAGCCAATCTAGTTTGGAATTGAACTGTGTTAGGATTTTTTGTAGCTGTAGATACCTTAAGAGAACCACAGGTTTCAAATTTTTCTTGGGATATTTTGTATTTAGGGCTGGGGATCATTTACCAGAGGGATTTTCTCTTTATATACTCAACTCTGAGCTCTGGGTCTCTATGAGTTTTGCTTCAGATAGCTTCTCTCCTCACCCTCTTGTCTCTCTCCTGTCCTTATTCCAGCAATACTTCAGTGTTATTTGAAATATTTGTTTTTCTCCAAGTGGTGGATAGGGGAGAAATATTCTCCTGTTCTAAAGAAAGCTTAGCTTTGAGTAGGTGCTGTGCCCTTGAGTTTCTGAAATGTGGCATTTTTGGTGCTTCTTATCCTCTTCCAGCTATTTTTCTGAGCCTAGCACACATTTCTACCTCCTTCCCAAGGACAGAATGTTTTTCTTCTATTTTCTTCCCCAGATAGAATGGGTTTCACCTGTGCCCTAAGAGCAACACTATTCATTCTCTCTCCCCAGTCCAAAACTTTGAAGTGATGATAGGGAAGGAGAATCTGAGTAGGATTTCATGCTTTTCCTACAGTGGCTGATGTTCTCCTTTTCTAAGCCTACACCTTTAGAGAATTGCCCAGTTCTGTTCTGTTCTTTTCTTTTTCCCTTCCCTCCGTCTGACTCTCCGTCCCTCCCCCTCTCCGTCCCTCCCTTCCTCCCTCTCTTCCTTCTTTCCTTCTTTCTTTTCTTCCTTCCTTCCTTCCTTCCTTCCTTCCTTCCTTCCTTCCTTCCTTCCTTAATTTTTAATTTTTTTTGTGACCATTTGCTGAGATCCATGAAAAAGAGATTATAAGTATTTGTGAGCTCATTCTGTATCTCTCGCCCCCAGGGGCCCACACTTTCTCTAGCCCACGCAGGACCCCTGTAAATTTGTTAACAATTCCGACTGAATTCTTCTGTTTTCTAGCAATATTTCCCCCTGGTAAGAAAGTGCTCCTGCTGTGTACTTTATCTCATCAGATTTTGGGCTAGTTGGTTGCCCTGTGATCTCAACTTTTTGATGGGTTCAAAAAAATAAAAAAACAAAACATAACAAAACCCCCAAAACTTGTGATTTCTTTGGCTTTTCTTTTTACTGCTGTTATTTTTAGAAGAAGGGAGTGACGCCATTTATAGCTCTCCAAATTCAAGCGGAAACTGGAAGTGTGTCTTAATTTCAGTTTATGTGTACATACAACAAAATTAGTGTACAAAATAGTTGTTAATTTCAGGGTCCCTCTCTGAGATGACTGCCTAATAGGATAATTAATAGACTATGTGTCCTAAAGCACCTAGTCCAATAAAGAATTTATCCTTTACCCATGAAGTTATTATTCTGAATTTTCTTTGGGAAACTAACAGGAAGCCAGGCACTCTGACATGGTAGCATTGTATTACTAAGCACAAATGGAAACTTATAAAATTTAGTTTTGAAGATGTTTTTGGTAAGACACTGTAATCTCCCTGTGAGTTGAGTGTGCTCTGCTACATTGGCAGAAAATGGGAAACTTCCATTTGAGGTCTAGATCGTTCTTCTCACTCACTTCATGGCAGATGTGTAAGCCATTTCTTCATTGTATATAGGGTGTTACAATCCTCAATAAAGAAAAACTAACTGATAATTTAATCCATTATTTCCCAGCAGAGTAGCTGTCTCAGAAATTTTAGAATTGCCTTTTCTACACTGCAGGTGACTTAAGTGCCGAGCTAAGTGAGTCCCAGTTTTCCAATTTTATACCCACTCTAGCCTATGTTGATATTTTGACTCCTGTAAGATCAAGTTACCCATTCATTTTACAATGTACAATCTAATCTCTACTTTAGATATGATTCAGTTTAGAATTGGGGAAAATAGGCTAGACAGCTAATTATTGCAACATTCTCATTTTCAACTGAAAAATTTTTAGATGATATAGAAAGCTCTAGATGACAAATCTGTTTCAAAATATATTGATACGGGGAATTTTTATCCTTTTCTCCTTGAAACTGCTCTGAGACGAGTGATTGCTGAATCTGAGAGGGAAAAAAATATTCCTTTGTATAAGAATAAGAATATTCAGTTTGGCATAACCAAAAGGAGCTGCTGTAAAGTGTATGTGTCCTAAAAACCTGGTCTTTTTTCTTTAAAGTTTATTTATTTTATTTTGAGAGAGAGAGGGAACGAGCGAGCCCAAATAGGGGAGGGGCAGAGAGAGGCAGAGAGAGGCAGTGAGAGAATTGCAAGCAGGCTCTGTGCTGTGGACCTCACAAACTGGAGATCATGACTTGAGTCGAAATGGAGAGTCAGATGCTTAACTAAGTCACCCAGGCACCCCTGAAACCTGGTCTTTTTTCTAACAGCTTGTTATAAGAACTTGGGAAAGTCACTTATCCTCTTTGATCACCATTTTTCTTAAAATGAAAATAATATGACTTGCTCTTTCTGCTTTTGAAGATCAAAATATCAAGTTAAAGCTGTGGTTAAGTATTAACAATGCCTTACCCCAGTGCTAGCCAAGGAATAGTTACTAAATCAATATTGGTTGACTGATTTTTAATACCTTTATTAGGAAATAATACATCATACATCCCCAATATACCTTATTCTCACCAGGCAGTGAGATGCAGCTAGTACGTATTATAGAAATTATAATAGTATATCATATATATGATATGTATACATATATATACATATGTATATAGTTTCTATCTTTCTTATTGACAAATGACTCCTTGAGAGAAGTTTTAATTATTTCTGTATTTCTCAAATAAAATGTGGGACCTAGAGCTGTTGTTACTATAACAGTAAAATTGGCCATTGAGTATTATGTGTCAGCAATAAGCTCAATGATTTAGGTACATTATCATATATAATGCTTTCAGTTACTTTGGGTGATAGTTCAAACTCCTAGGACACAAAGTTTTAGGGTGTTCGCCACATTTTTACGATCTCTAGCTCTAGGAATTCCTGGTGAAAATATGGGAAATAGACTCTCCGGGCACAGGCAAAGAGAACAAATGAGCAATTGAGAGACACATCCAGAGCATCCTCCATACATAGCAAAGATGTGATCTCTAGGCAAAAGGGAGCAGGGGAAAGGGAGTTCCTTCAGTCCAAGGCCCTTGCAGTTTTCTTCTCTCATCTAAGGCAGGAACATAGTCAACACATGTTGGGGCTTTAGGTAAATGGATTGTGAATACTGCCGCCAAGGAAGGGAGTTATGGGACTGGCACAAGAGAAACACGTGAAAGTCATATGCAGCCCAGAGTTACAGGGCCACTAAACGACTGGGATTTGAACAGATTAGAGAATGCTCACCTTCCCCACATCTTACCATCATACTAACAGGGCTCTAGTATAAAAGCAGTGGATTGCAGCTGAAAGAGCTGCAAGATGCAGACTTTCTCTGAGGCGGGAGTATTTAGGGAAGCGCAAAGTCAAGAGAAGACCAAAACAAAAAAAGGATGTGAGAGGAATTCAAAGCCTCTGGCAAACATTAAATACAATATAACTTCTAGCCAGATTCATTTAAATCCTCACAATAAAGGCATATTTATTTCAGTTCCTATATCTCAGTATATATATATATATATATATATATATATAATCGCAGTAGCTTTCCACAGAAAATTACAAGGCATGCCAAAGGCAAGAAAAAACAGTCTGAAAGGCAAAGCAATCATCAAAATCAGATTCAGATGTTAAAATTATCAGACAGGGTTTTTAAAATAACTGTAATTCATGTGCTAAGGGCTATAATAAAAAACAGTAGACACCATACAAAAGCAGATGATTATGCAAGCAGGAAGAATGAAAAGGAATTCTATAAATTAAAAACAGCATAACAAAAATGAAGACTGCCTTCTAGGTACACATCAGTAGACTTGACACGGCTGAGGAAAAAAATTCAGTGAGCTTGAGCTTGAAGATAGGGCAATAGAAATGTCCCAAACTTAAATTCAAAGACAAAATAGAATGAAAATAATTTTGGGACAATATCAAAGGTATAACACATATGTAATTGGAAAACCAGAAATAGATGAAAGAGAGAAGGAAGCAGGATATTTGAAGCAATAATAGTTGAGAGGCTTGCAACATTTAGGATAGATAACAAATCATAGATCCAAGAAGCTCAAAGAACACTAAGCAGGATAAATTCTAAACCAAACCAAATCAAACATACCTAGGTATATCGTATTCACACTGCAGAAAATCAAAGACAAAAGAAAAATCTTAAGAGATGCCAGAGGGGAAAATGTATATTACCTATAGAGGAGCTAGGATAGGAATTAAAGCAGACTTGTTGTAATCAGAAATCGTGCAAGTAGGAAGAGAGGAGTGCAATATTTGAAGTGTTAAAAACCACAAAACCACCAACCTAGAATTCAACATCTAGTGATATTATTCTTTAGAAGTAAGGATAGATACTTTCTCAGACAAACAGAAACTGAGGGAAGTCATCACGAACAGACCCTTTCTGCAAGAAACGCTAAAAGAAATTCTTTAGGCATAAGGAAAATAATATGGGTCAAAACATGGATCTATATAAATTTTTTTTTCAACGTTTATTTATTTTTGGGACAGAGAGAGACAGAGCATGAACAGGGGAGGGGCAGAGAGAGAGGGAGACACAGAATCGGAAACAGGCTCCAGGCTCTGAGCCATCAGCCCAGAGCCCGACGCGGGGCTCGAACTCACGGACCGCAAGATCGTGACCTGGCTGAAGTCAGACGCTTAACCGACTGCGCCACCCAGGCGCCCCAACATGGATCTATATAAAGAAAAGGTAGCATTGGAGAAATAATGAGTGAAGAAAAATACATTTTTTTTTTATCTTTAAGCTAAAAGATACCTGTGTTTTTAAAGCAACAACAGTAATCATGTTTTCGTGATTATAGAATATGGATAATTGAAATCAATGTCAGCAAGGTCATAAAAGATCAAAGGGAGGAACTGGGAATATTCTGTTAATGAGGCACCTGTTTTACATGTGAAACAGTATAAAGTTATTTGAAAGTGGACATAGGCCAGTTTAAAATACATGTTTGTAAACTCTAGGGTAATAACTAGTGATTTTAAAAAAGAAGTATACATGATAGCCTAAAAGAGGAGATGCATTAGAATCATATCAACAACAACAACAAAAAGCAGAAAGAAGGAAAATAAACAAATATAAAACAGTAATAAACATGGTAAATATTAATCCAACTATACCACTAGACCCTTTAAATGTGAATGGTCTAGATAAACCAGTAAAAAGACATTGCCAGCATGGTTAAAAAAATAAGACTCAATTCTATGTTGTCTAAAAAAAATCACTTTAAATATAATGATGCAGATAGGTTAAAAGTGAAGGGAGAGATAAAAATACTGTGACAACACTAATAAAAAGAAAATTGGAGTAGCTATATTCATTTTAGACAAAGCAGTCTTCAGAAAAGACTTCAATAAAGTAGATCATGACATAATGATAAAGGGGTAAATCCCACAAGAAGACAAAACAATTGTAAATGTGCATGCCTTTAACAAAAGAGCATCAAAATATAGGAGACAAAAACTGATAGAAAGGAGAGACCGACAAATCTACTGTTATATTCAAGACTTTAATACCTCCCTGTCAGTAATTGATAGATCAAGCAGGCAGATAACAAGTAAAGATATGGAGGACCCACACTTCACTATCAATCACCTTGATCTAATTGACACTAGAGACTATTCCACCTACCAATAACAGAATCCAAATTCTCCTCAGGCTCACAGGGAACACTCACCAAGATACAACAGATTCTGAGCCATAAAATACTCCATATACATCATAACAATTTACAAAAAAAGGGATCATATAAAACACATTCTCAGATCATAATAGAATTAAACTGGAAATCAATAACACAAAGCAAACTGGAAAATCCCCAGATCTCTGGAAATTAAACAAAACACTCTAAGAACATATGGGTCAAAGAAGAAGCCTCAAAAGAAATTTAAAAATATTTTCAACTAAATGTAAGTGAATATACAACTTATCAAAATTTGTGGATTACCATTAAGCATGGCTCAGAGGGAGATTTATAGCATTAAGTGGAAATGTTAGGAGAGAGATATAAAATCAATAACCTAAGCTTTCACCTTAGGGAAATAGAGAAAGACACAGTTAGATGTCAAATCAAAGTCAGCAGTAGGAGTCATAAGCACGTACGCATAGTAAAATCACGAGAATAGAAAAGATGCCTTTGAAGAGAGACAGTGCAGTGAGAATGTAAAAAACAATGTGAGACAGGTGCTTGGGGAGGGGCAACATTTAAGGAAGGGGCAGATTTTAAAGATCTATGAAGACTGAGGGTAAATGGTCAGAGATATTGAAGGAAAGACAGGAGTGGGAGGAGGTTATGGAATTCAAGAGAATAGGGAATATTGAGAATAAGGTAGTTGTTAATTCTAAAAATTCAGGGAGGAAGGCTAATATTAGGATTGCAAAACGCCAACTGAATTTGGATATTACATCTTTATTATTTCAAACAGGGCAGTTTCAGAGAAATGGTGAGGGTAATAGGAAGTGGTTTATGACCTTTGCCAGAGATCCTGCAAGTGTGGAGGGATCAGAACTGGACTGTAGCAAAGGGAATCATTATTAAGGAAGTGAAGATAGTAAATTAAGTTAATTTAAAAAGTCTATTCATTATCGAAGAAAAGAAAAGAGGAGCTTTGGTGGCACACAGGGTCAAAGTATGGCTTTGATTTTTTAAAAAAGCACAAGAGAATGTGGGTAGTTGTATAAATTGAAGTAAAGGATCAGTTAACAGGAAAAGGCTGAAGATGCAGAAAGGGAAGAAATAACTAATATAGGAAACTCTCAGAAAAGAGAGAGGAAGAGGGAGCAGTAAAGAATTGGAATAGGAACTGGTTTCGAGCAGGAGCAGGGCCACCTCATCCTCTGAAACTGGAGGGCAAAAAGTACAAATAGAAGTCTGGGTTTTTGGGGTGCCTTGGTGGCTCAGTTGGTTAAGCATCCAACTCTTGGTTTTTGCTTAGGTCATGATATCACAGTTTGTGAGATTGAGCTGCACATCAGGCTCTTTACTGGTGGGAGCCTGTTTGGGATTCTCTCCCCCTTTCTCTGCCCTTCCCCTGCATACTCTCTCTCTCTCAAAATAAACAAACAGTAAAACCCCAATATTAAAAAAGAAAGAAATCTGTTTTTATTTTTTTCAGGGGTGGGGACATTGGACAATTCAAGCCTGATTATCTTATTTCATGTGTGCTTACTTTGTGAAGTAGGAGGTCATATCATTTGATGAGAAAGAATGAGGAAAATATTGGGCTGAGATGCTTGAATAAAGAGAGAAAGTCTTGGAAAAGACACCAAGAGAATGAGGATGATATTTTCCAGAGGAGACAAAAGAGATTTCTGTGGGCCACTGAAATTAGAATTCTCAAGTCTGTCATGGCATCAATTCAAGTGATTGCATAGGCAGATGAATAGGAGTATAGAGCAGTTGAATTGCACGATTAACCTTAACCTTCAGCTGATGGGGTATAGGAACTATAAGGGCTTGGATGAATAGATCACGTGGTTCTTGCAATCACCTAGGATGATGCCAGGGATTGGCAAAGAATTATGTTAAAGTGGGTGAGAGTTGGCATGGTTTCATTCCATATCTATTTCATTAAAATTTGTTCAATTTTCTTGAAATCCACTTAAATGCAGTAACTAAGTCTGTATCCCAAAGCTTTCAGTTTCTCTGGTACATTAAAATATGCTTGCCTGCATCTTTAGATGATGTACTCATCGTCTAATTTTTCTAGGAAATCAGGAGGATTCAGAGCCTGTGATGAAAGATAATCCCTACTGTGTGGGCATTTCAACTAAAACAAGATAATGAAAAATAACTGAATGATCCATTTTTCCTACATATAACGCCTTGAATTATTAGTGAATCCTGGAATAAATTTCTACATTCCATTGGCTCATGTATAATAAATTTGCAAACTGAGAAATTTAAGATTCATTATTTCTACATATAACTTAAGGCCAGTTTTAGGACTGACAAAATTTTCAATTAGACCTGGATGTGGACTGGTATGTTTAACAATGCTCACAAATAGCAGTGTAGTATAGAATACTGAGCTTTGAGATGTAGTACCTAGAGTTGTTTAAGTTTGTAAGGCAAAAAGAAAACACAAGCCTGTATGTAGTAGATGGATGTCTAGGATTGGAGTCATAAAATACTAATTTTTTTCATTTTTTATTTGAGTATAGTTGACATATGGTGTTACATTAGTTTTAGGTGTACAGCTTAGTGATATGACAAGTTTATACACTGTTATGTTCACAAGTATAGCTTACCATCGGTCCCATTACATTACTGTTACACTATCATTGATTGTATTCCTTATGCTCTGCTTTTTATTCCTGTGACTTACTCATTCCATAACTGGAGGCCTGTATCTTCCTCTCCCCCTCACCCATTTTGTCCAACCACTCACCCTTCCTCCCTCTGTCAACCTTAGTTTGTTTTCTATATTTATAGTTCTGATTCTGCTTTTGGTTTATTCATTTTTATATTCCATGTATGAGTGGAATCATATATTTCTTTTTCTCTCTCTGACTTATTTCGCTTAGCATAATACCCTTTAAATCCATCCATGATGTCTCAAATGGCTCGATATTATCCTTTTTTATGGCTGTGTAAGATTCCATTGTATATGTATGTGTGTGTATGTGCATGATATATATGTATGTATATGTATGACACATATATGTATGTGTACACGTACGATATATATAAATACTACATTTTCCTTATCCATTTGTCTATTGATGGGCACTTAGGTTTCTTTCATGTCTTGGATATTATAAATAATGCTCCAATAAACATAGAGGTGTATATATCTTTTCAAGTTAGCGTTTCCACTTTCCCTGGCTAATTACCTAATAGTAGAATTATTATATCAGATCATATTGCTATTTTTAATATTTTGAGGAAACTCCATACTGTTTTCCACAGTGACTATACCAGTTTATATTCCCACCAACAGTACACAAGGATTCCTTTTTCTCCACATCCTTGCCAACTCTTGTTTCTTGTCTTCTTAGTTTTAGTCATTCTAGCAGGTGTGAGGTGATGTCTCATCATAGTTTTGATTTGCATTTCCATGATGATTAGTGATGTTGAGATTCTTTTAATAAGTAGTCTGTTGACTACTTATATATCTTCTTTAGAGAAATGTCTATTCCCACTTTTTAGAGAAATGTCTATGCCCACTTTTTAATTGGATTGGGTTTATTTTGGTATTGTGAGAGTTCCTTATATATTGTAGATATTAGCCCATTATTGGCTATATCCTTCGCAAAACAATCAGAAAACAGACTTTAAAATCGGCAATAAATACATACCTATTATTTACTGTACATGGAAATGGTCTAAATGTTCCTATAAAAAGACATAGAGTGGCAGAATGGATAAAAAAAAGACCCATCTATATGCTGCTTATGAGAGACTTCAGACGTAAAGATGCACATAAATTGAAAGTGAAGGGATGGAAAAATGTTCACCATGCAAATGGAAGTGAAAAAAAAGCTGTAACCTCCATAAAACATGAATGTTGTGTTCTGGTTATCAAAATCCTGGCTGAGGAAAGAATATCCAATGGAAAAAGACAGTCTCTTTAGCAAATGGTGCTGGAAGAACTAGACAGCAATGTGCAGAAGAATGAACCTGGACTACTCTCTTATACCACACAGAAAAACAAACTCAAAATGGATGAAAGACCTAAATGTGAGACAGAAAACCATCAAGACCCTAGAGGAGAAAACAGGCAACAACCTCTTTGACATCAGCCACAACAACTTCTTACTTGAAACATCTCTGAAGGCAAGGGAAATAAAAGCGAAAATGAACTATTGGGGCCTCATCAAGATAAAAACCTTCTGCACAGCAAATGAAACAATCAACAAAACTAAAAGGCAACCAACAGAATGGGAGAAGATATTTAAAATGACATATTGGATCCACATAAGAATGAAAACATATGGTATCTGTCTTTCTCTGTATAACTTATTTCACTTAGCATAACACCCACCAGTTCCATCCACGTTGCTACAAAAGGCAATATTTCATTCTTTCTCATTGGCAAGTAGTATTCCATTGTATATATAAACCACAATTTCTTTATCCATTCATCAGTTGATGGACACTTAGGTTCTTTCCATTCACTCTTATGTGGATTCTGAGAAACTTAACAGAAGACCATGGGGGAGGGGAAAGGGAAAAAAAAGTTAGAGAGGGAGGAAGCCAAACCATAAGAGACTCTTAAAAACTGAGAATAAACTGAGGGTTGATGGGGAGTGGGAGGGAGAGGAAAGTGGGTGATGGGCATTAAGGAGGGCACCTGTTGGGATGAGCACTGGGTGTTGTATGGAAACCAATTTGACAATAAATTTCATATTAAAAAATAAAACAAAATGACATATTGGATAAAGGGTTAGTATCCAAAATCCATAAAGAATTTACCAAACTCAACACCCCACAAAAAATAATCCAATGAAGAAATTAGAAGAATACATGAATAGACACTTTTCCAAAGAAAACACCCAGATGGCCAACAGACACATGAAAATATGCTCAACATCACTCATCAGGGAAATACAAATCATAACCACATTGAGATACCACCTCACACTGGTTAGAATGGCTAAAATCAGCAACTCAGGCAACAACAGATGTTGGTAAGGATGTGTAGAATGGGAACCCTCTTGCACTGTTGGTGGGAATGCAAACTCGTGTAACAAACAGTTTGGAGGTTCCTCAAAACAGTGTGGCAAACAGTGTGGAGGTTCCTCAAAATATTAAAAATAGAATTACCCTATGACCCAGCAATAGCACTACTAGGAATTTATCCAAAAGATACAGGAGTGCTGATTCATAGGGGCACATGTACCCCAATGCTTATAGAAGCACTATCAACAATAGCCAAATTATAGAAATAGACCAAATGTCCATCAACTTATGAATGGATAAAGAAGATGTGGTTTATATATACAATGGAATATTACTTGACAATGAGAAAGAACGAAATCTTGCCATTTGCCACAACATGGATGAAACTGGAGGGTATTATGCTAAGTGAAATAAGTCAGTCAGAGAAAGATATCATATGTTTTCACTTATATGTGGAATTTGAGAGACTTAACAGAGGACCTTGGGAGAAGGGAAGGGGAAAAAATAGTTTTAAATAGAGAGGGAGGCAAACCATAAGACGCTCTGAAATACAGAGAACAAAACTGAGGGTTGATGGGGAGGGGGAGGTAAAACAGGTGATGGGCATTGAGGAGGGCACTTGTTGGGATGAGCACTGGGTGTTGTATGTAAGCAGTGAATCATGGAAATCTATTCCTGAAGCCAAGAGCACACTGTATACACTGTACATTGGCTAACTTTACAATAAATTATATTTAACAAAATATGTTACTTAAAAAGCTCTGACAAACAAATAATAATAAACCTTAGGTTATATTGCTTGGGTCAATGCTATAAATGCTCAAATATATATAAAATTCCTAAAATTTAAATATGTCTTCATATTGATATTCTAAATTATCAAAATGTTATATGCCACAAAAATAACTAAAGTTTCCTTGTCAATTACATCATAATAAGCTCTATCACATTATTATAAATAAATAAATAATAAATAAATAAATAAATAAATAAATAAACAAACAAATAAATAAATAAAATCATGTTTCATCCTGAGTAAGTTATATATAGTGCTATAGTTCTATGACTTCTAAAATAAGGGGATCGGGGTGCCTGGGTGGCACAGTCGGTTAAGCGTCCGACTTCAGCCAGGTCACGATCTCGCGGTCTGCGAGTTCGAGCCCCGCGTCAGGCTCTGGGCTGATGGCTCAGAGCCTGGAGCCTGTTTCCCATTCTGTGTCTCCCTCTCTCTCTGCCCCTCCCCCATTCATGCTCTGTCTCTCTCTGTCCCAAAAATAAATAAACGTTGAAAAAAAATTAAAATAAGGGGATCAAGCAAAGAGATATGTTAGTTCTTTTCTAACTTTGAAATTCTATTACTTTTCTATGTCAAAGACATAGTTTAGTTTACTTTTTTTTTTTTTAATATTACAAATGCCTGCCTTTAGTTATTTTGGGTATCTTCCTCAGTGGAGGTTATACCAGGATATGGAGAAACCAGCATTACAATTGCACTATCTTCATTAACTTTCAATTCCAATATGGACTTGTACATATTTTATTCCACTGTCAAATTATTGGTGTTTAAGTAGAAAACTTAAACTCTTAGAACAGTGCTGGAACTTTCTCAGTAAGAGATCATTAATGATATAGAAATGACTTGTTATTAGTGACCTTGGATTCAAATCCAGGTGTTTAAGGCAGGAAACTACTTCGACTAACTTTGTTTTCACTAAACAACAGGGATTGGAAACTGAAGGCATTCTAAGATAGTTAAGAAGTGTGATCTGACAGTTTTTAAATTTGTATTCTATCCACTGCTTTCTCTGGGTGAGTCAATTCTACTAGACTATGGTTCTGTTCCTGTTTTGTGCCCCAGCTCCAGTTTTCATTATGGGAGATGCAAGTACCATAAAACATGCTTTTCACCCTTCTTCATCTCATTCCCCAAGAATATCAGAAATGTCATCAGTCTCTCACCTTTCTTCTTCAAGACTTTAATCCTTCAAGTAAATAAACAAACTCATTTTAGTATTGAAGCTTGTGACATTTGGCTGGTCACTCATCTCTAGGCTAAATTTCTTCCTTACCCTCTGTACCTTAGCCAAGCTGTTTCCTATTGTGCCAAAGGATCTTGACTCCATATTTATTAACCTTCTGGGTAAATTCTTTATATAGTGTTTAATCAGCATGCTTTTGTAAAGTGCAAGTAAATTACAGACCACTTATCTGAGCAGTCATCTGCCATTTTTCAGGAAAAACCTATTACATTTCCTGAAAATAATCATGTTGGTTGAATGGGTCCATACAGGATACCCTTAATTTTATCACTCATTTTTAGTTGTTCCTTTATGACAAGTATGAATAGTATTTCTAGACTGGTATATATGCTTTTCTTTCTGCTGATGCCTTGGTATAGTCTGAAAAGCATGTATTCAATGAGGAGCAGTCAGGAAATAGTGCCTCCAAATTTCTATCTTCCCAGAAGGTACTTGACAATTAAATTCCTCTATTTCATGAGTTTCCATGACATTTGACAGAAGAATACACACTATAGCAGTTTTATAGCATGGCAGAGGAATATGTCAGTCTTACAAGGTAAGAGAGCAGAGAATACTGGCTAAATTTGTCACTGAATGGAGTTTCATTACCATATATTCATTTAGCACTTTTGGTACTGAGATCTAGTAAAATCACTGCATTGCAATTGTCTGATGATATTAGGAGGCTTTGAACTCTCTAACCAATTTGATAGATGCATTAAATTGATCAAATGAATTCATGTGTGGGTCTTCTACGGAAGCCTCCATACATGTTAGGTGACTATGAGGAAGCAGGATGGAGAGAGACTGGCTTAAGCAATAAATTGTCAAGAGTGCTATTTATTTTTATGTGCTGCAGATTAGTATAATTTGGGAGATAGAGATGTGTAGGAAAGGAACCATCTGCCCTTACAATTGTTTAAATATATGTAAACACACCTAGAAAAAAAATTTAAAGTTAAGAACTATATCCTTTAGTGGAATTGGGGGACGAGTTGTTCTTTTTTTTTTTTAAGTTTTTTTTTATAAGTAAAGAACTTTGTATAAAACTTTCTTCTTGTATTAGATCAATCTGACTTGCTTAGAATCATAGAAATATTATGTACAGAGCATTTTTACCTCTCAAGCCAATAGTGGTGAATATTGTCCTGTACTCTACACTATTTTTAAGCAGCTATTCTTGTGACAAAGATGTATGTTACTGCCTTTAATGAGCCTCTGCCTGATGCTGACTTAATAATGGCATGAAGCCACAATTGTATTAGCTCTGATATGGAGGAGCCCCAAATAATTCATTGTGATGTTATGACTAATTTCTTTTATGTTGCTCACAATGGCTGATAGAGGGTGGAAAGCTACTCAGGACTGCAGTAAAGCAATCATCTGCCCTTTGAATGATTTAAATATATGTATATACACCTAGAAATAATTTTTAAAGTTAAGAAATGTATCTTTTTGCCCACTATCAAGTTTACTGGCCCCTCCCATATCCTTTTTATTTTCCCCTTCAATTTTTCCTTCTGATACTAAGAAAGGAAGACCATAGGCTTTTTGTTTTCAAGAACTGAGTTTTTCCTATTCCACGTATGTACTACGACAAAATCCACAAGATAAGCTATAGACCCTATTAAATTATCTGAGCAAAGCCCCAGCTTTTAAAATGTTCTTGCCTGGTTTCCTTTTGCTCACCAAATGTCTTTTAGATCTGGACATGGAAACTTATGATGCTTTTCTTGGTTGTCTTAACCAGTGACTGACTGGAGATATTGATTAATGTTCCTCTACTACTTTGCATGTTGGTCCTTTTCCTTCTTTTCCAGTCTCTTATTTTTTGGTTTAAACTGCATTTTAGCTTTTTCACCTCCAGCTAATGGAGATAGTCCCAGGAATGTGGACCGATGATATAGAGGCTGGAACTGTGCCAGCAGACGCATTAGGTTTCTTCTCCCACCCCAAACCAATTGTCTGAAGTTCTTAAATGAGAATTTTGAAATTGGAACTCAGTTTAAAAAATAGAGTCAAATCAGCTCTAGCATATAGAGAGTTCACATCTTCCTTGTTTTTTCACATCTGTCTTTTTTCAGGGAGGAGTTTGCAGGTGGCAAAATGATGTGATAGTGCTGTTAGTATGGAATAGAGTTCTCATTTGTACATGATCGTAGTCATGTTCTTTTAAGATTCTGTACTGCATTTACATCTTATTCTTGAGAGGAAAACAAAAACAGTTTAATAATAGAATTTATAGGAAATTTAATAGACATCAGAGTAGACTGTTAGGCCTCTAGCCTAACTGTATACACTAACAATGGGGTAGGCGTCCTCCAGTTCCCCAAATAGGGTTCCTTTAAGTTATCTTGTAAAATAAATGGCATAAACTCGTAAATTATTGGTCATAACTCTAGTATTACTATTTACCTACATTTTTCTCTTATTGAAGGAATCACAAAGAAGTAGCTCATAATTAAAATTGTTTAGACGTACAGATATAGCAAATCTTATTTATGTCAATTATTGTCCTGGACTTCAAAACAAGACATATTTTTCCTAGATGAGAAAGAAAGGACAATTTACATCTTCCTTATGAAGAGGTCCCACTAACAAGGGAATTTTTTTTAATATTTATTTATTTTTGAGAGACATAGGCAGAGCATGAGCAGGGGAGGGGAAGAGAGAGAGAGATAACAGAATCTGAAGCAGGCTCCAGGCTCTGAGCTGTTTGTTAGCACAGAGCCCGACGTGGGGCTCGAGCTCACAAACTGCAAGACCATGACCTGAGCTGAAGTCGGACGCTCAACTGACTGAACCACCCAGGCACCCTGGGAATGTTTAATTTAGGGTTAAATTAGCTTGGTTTTGGCAGTTGTGACACTTGAGCATCTGACTCTTGGAGATCTCTTTCCCTGGTGGCGTATGCTCTGTTATTTTCCATGGTGTTCAGTGGTGGTTTTTATTTGCTGGGGAAAAAAATGCCAAAACATGCACTGACCCTTGTCAATGCTCAGGAAGGATGTCAGTGTAACATTAACCTTTCATTCCAACTTAACCTATTTTATTTCCCAAATCAATTTCAGTGCAACACAAATGCATGCTTTGATGTGTTCAGAAATTAATAGATTTTAGTAAAATAATCTGTGGTAAAGGCATAGAAAATAGTAACTCATTCATAGCACAGAATATGTGCTGTAAGTTTATAAAATCTAAACCTTAAATTCATATTTGAACAAAGCAAACTATTGAAAAAAAATTTTCTGATTGTTTAAAGACCCTTGGAGGCTGTTAAGAGAGTGTTTGTCACTGGTCACATTGAACTTCCACATGTGACTGTTTCATTTCTATCATTACATAGGTAAAAATTCTAACAAAGTGAATTTTCTGGTTTTATATATAGCCTTCTTCTCTTGGGCCACACCCACCACAGTGAAAGTCTGTGTGATTAAGGCTTGTCAATAATTCCAGATAATCTTATTCGATATGCTTTCTTACAAGGAAATTCATTCATCTCTTCAGTAAGTAGAACATGGCAAGCCTCAAAGCCTTCAGCTTTCAATGGTGACTCATTCTGAGATGCTGGAGATAGCCTGGGAGTAGCACATGAGAATGTTGGTTGGCAGATCCTCAATACTGGGAATGTAGCTCCCCCACTTAACACTCTTATCTAGTATTACAAGCAGTACGGTGTCTTTCTTGGCAGCATTGGCCAGCCACTCTCTGCCCAAGAGCTCACTCAGAACAATGGCTCCTGGAGACTCTTCTCAACTCAAGTTCTCACCAGGTTAGTGCCCTAAGTCACAGTGATCTCTCCTACTGGCCACCTTCATTTATGTCTCTCCAAAGTAGCTGCTTCTAAAAGTCTTCCCTTTATGCCTCCCATGGTGTCACCTTTATCCCTTGACCTGCAGAATAGTTTTGGATAGTGCCTGGGCAGCACTAAGCAGAGATTAGAAGCTATACCTCTCAGGGCACATCTTACCTACAACTATAATTTTGTTTGGCTCATAGAATGTTTAAAATTTTTAAATTACTTTGAAAGATTTAAAAGTTAGAAAGTTTCACTTAAAAATCTTGATTTCCATTTCTCCTGTCTTAAAGAATTGAAAGTTCATGTAAAATCAGAAGATGGCATTGTTCTTACATGGCTGCCATATTCTGGTAGTGAGTGGTAATTGCTTCCTTTAGGCAGGTCATAGTCTCCAGTTTGCCATAGATCACACACTATTTAGGCTTACTTCTGAACCAATTCTACTTGTGTGAATATTACTGATTCCTATAACTATTCAAATTTCTGTATGACTTGTACCTAAACCTCTACCTATAGAGGGCAATTCATAGAATCTCAAATCTGTGGACCCATTCAGGTCCTTGGACTTATTCTCAGTGATCTACGAATTGAAGATGGGAGCTTTCTTAGTCTCTTAACTTGTTCGAGCTTCTGTAGCAGCATACCATAGACTGGGCAGCAACAGAAATTTATTTCTCACAATTTTAGAAGATGGGAAGTCTAAGATCAAGGCATCAGAAGATTCAGTGTCCGGTAAGGGCCTGCTTCCTCACTAACGACTATCTTTTCACTATATCCTCACAGTGAAGGGAGGTGTTATGAGAACTTTTGTGAGGCCACTAATTCCACTCATGAGAGCACAGCCCAATCACCTCCCAGAGGCCCTACCTCCTAATACCATCACACTGGAGCTTAGGTTTCAAAACATAAATTTGAGGGGGATGCAAACATTCAACCTGTAGGAGGAGCTTAAAGTTTTTATTTCTTTTAGTTCAATGATTATCTATCATTTGTCTATGTATGCAGTTATCTGGGTGATGCCTTTAATACTAACATACTATTTCCAAAACTACTTTAATTGTTATGAGTCAATAAAAAAGAACATAGGCAGGGGCGACTGGGTGGCTCAGTTGGCTAAGCATCTGACTTGGGCTCAGGTCATGATTTCACGGTTCATGGGCTTGAGCCCCAAGTCGGGCTCTGTGCTGATAGTTCCGAGCCTGGAGCCTGCTTCAGATTCTGCATCTTCCTCTCTCCCCGCCCCTCTTCTACTCTCTCTTTCTCTCTCAAAAATAAATAAACATTAAAAAATTAAAAAAACAAGAACATAGGCAGACTAATTGGTAAGTTATATATTTGTATGAAATGAAGGCCAAATGTCAGATAATGCTCTATACACAAGGTTTCATAATAATCTGAAAGAAGGGCTGGCAGAATATAGTCATCACATGACATTAGGATTGTGGAAAGTCCCAAGAGAATCTGCCTCGAAGCAGTCAGTATTATATTCATTCTGAAAGCAAAAATTTATTTTCAGTAAAATGGCATTAACTGTCACATTATATTAATTTTGTTAATCTAAGCTGTGTTTGTTTTATATTTTCTATTCAAATTGGTTTTATAGATGTTTAAGGGTAGTTATGAAGAGGTATAAAAAAAACATGTACCTAATTTCTTGTCTGTACTTTTAATTTTTTTAATTATGTTTTAATGTTTAATAATTTTTGAGAGAGAGAGAGACAGACAGAGAGACAGAGTGTGAGCGGGGGAGGGGCAGAGAGAGACGAAGACACAGAATCCAAAGCAGGCTCCAGGCTCTGAGCTGTTAGCACAGAGGCTGATGCAGGGCTCGAACTCATGGACCATGAGATCATGACCTTAGCTGAAGTCAGATGCTTAACCGAGTCACCCAAGCGCCCATGATGTCTATACTTTTTAAAGTCACTTTTTGTTTAAAAATAATTTGTTACAATTCAGGAAAAAAAACAATTTTCTTTAAAAAGTGTACATTCAGTACTCAAATTTGAAAAATTCTGCTTTGATGCTATTGGGTAACATACAGGATCAGGATTTAGTTTGCTTGGCTTGAGAGGGGGTTTCATTCCACGGGTTTGGGTCTCCACCTGGGGCACAGTCCAGGAGAAAGAGAGGCCTGGTTGCAGAATAAGCCTGAGTTAATAAGGACATAAGAGTATAAATGAACACCCAATTGAGGGGGAAGGAAGAGAAGTAATGCTCAAATTTGGGGTACAGTTGATTTCAGGCTCTAAGTCATGGGAAAGGCAATTAGCAAAGGTGTAGCTGCAGCCTTCTGGGCAGTTCCAACCACTAGCTGGTATCTGCAGTTCCACCTATATGATTTTATAAGACCAGAGCTATGTGGCTGGAGCAGTCTGGCTAAAAAAGACCTGAGATGGCTGAACAGCAGCAAAGGTGCTAACAGGTTCATCAGGAATAAGTCTTCAAAGGGACTAATTTAGAGCTCCATAAAAATACATCAGTAAGCCTCCCATTGTAACACCATAGTGTCATCTATACAAGGGATTTTTCATGTCCTCATGCAGAGCACAGATCTATTGAGCCTCCTCTCCTGCATGTGTTTTCTAGGGAGGGCCTTCTTGGATTCTAGAAGGGAGCACAGCACATTATCCTCAGGCCAGGTCTTTACATCTAATTTTGAAATGTCACTGGGACACAATAGAATCCTATCTCATAATTGCCCAAACCAGGCATATAAAGCTAAATTTCAACTATACGAGATACTGAAATCTACAACTTGGATATTATTGCTTGATATCTATTTTTTTTTTTCAACGTTTATTTACCTTTGGGACAGAGAGAGACAGAGCACGAACGGGGGAGGGGCAGAGAGAGGGAGACACAGAATCAGAAACAGGCTCCAGGCTCTGAGCCATCAGCCCAGAGCCCGACGCGGGGCTGGAACTCACGGACCTCGAGATCGTGACCTGGCTGAAGTTGGACGCTTAACCGACTGCGCCACCCAGGTGCCCCGCTTGATATCTATTTGAGAACAAAGGACAGTGGGTACTCTGGTGAAATGTATGTGGAGTTCTCAACTGGAATGTTGATTTGAGATAATTGGCCAAGTTTGGAAAAGGCACTTCTCTGTGCCACTAACCAACTTCTTTCCTTTACCCAGTCCTAAATTCCCAAGATACAACTTTGAATTGGAAAGACAAGGTCTTTTAGAAGGAGGCTTCCACTAGTTAAACTGGGGTATGGGTCTCCAGGGGTGGGAAAATAATATTTATTTACACGATGGTTTCAAAAGACCTATCTCTGAGATCTAGAATTTGGTTTTGAAAGCTGATTGTCAGCTCCTCAATGCAAGTAAACCATAGTCCACTGCAGAACTGTAGTAATCTGCAGAACTTCTCACACTTGGTTTCCAAGGAAACATTCCAACATACAATATACTTTCTGAGCACCTACTCTGAGTCAGACATACTAGGTACTGGAAAGCTCGTTCTGACCAAGACAGAACTTCTGTTCCCATGAGCTAACAGGCTAATGCCAGGCATTAGACAAAGTTCTCTTCACACACTGGTCACTTAATTCCAGCATCAACCACATGTCTGAAATGCTGGTTAGAGATTTTGTAACTTGTCTAAGATTTTGCAAGTGATTAAGATTAAAAAAAAAAAATAGGCAATTTGACTTCAGTGCCCAAACTCCTACCTACTGCATGTAGTGCCTACCTCTTAGTTTCCTTTGCTTTGGCTTCAAATGCTATTTAAATTTCAGAAACACATTGTGCGGTTGTTAAAAAGTGAATAACTGCAAAATACAAAGGAAAAATTTTAGATCACATGAGATAAAAACAACCAATTTGAATGGTATTATGTAAAATGTTTGGTGCTAAATGATACTTCTTTGTCCTTTGTCTGGAATCATTATGGTCTTAATTAACCTGTCTCTGATATAATGCCATTTACCCTCTGCTTCCAACTTAACTGGAGTCCAAAGAATGGTCCTCAGTGATGGCTGGATTTGTCATCTGCTCATACAGTGCCATGCACTGAAGGTGATATTGATGGTAGTCATAGTTACTATAATTAATTATGATAATTAAAAAGTGTCTGAAGAGTCATGGTGATGCAGAAATATTTATATATTGCTCAAAATGAAATTTGGGAATTAAAATGGCCTTGCTCATGAAAGCATCACATGGAGAATTATATTAAGCTACTGCTGCTTTTCAAAGACAGTCACAGGAGGGTGAATTTTTCATTTAGTTGTCTCAACTGAAGAATAAGCAAGTGTCATAGCTGTTGGTCAAATAATTGTCTATATGCATGATTATATATGCATAGATTTTTTTCAGATCCCTTAATTTTATGTAATATTTGAAACTAAATTTCATCCTTTTTATAATTCTAATTAGTTCCTGAAATAAATGTCAGAAATGGTGTGAAGATTAGACTATTTTCCTTTCTAGCTCACTTTAGTTTTGATTGTTTACCATAGCAGGCATCTAAGAAGACTCTTTGAGGGTGTCCAGCAGGGGTTTCTCTCGTAATTCACATAAATGTTAGGATAATTTGTCCCGTCATGGCTTGCTTGTCATTATTTGATATTTGGCCCACTGGGTCTTTATGTCAGTCTGTAGGAACACCACAATGGTGCAGGGACTGTAAGATTCAGGTAGGGATGATGAGAAATGGCAACCATCCTGCTCTTCCTGCTGCGTTGGACCATGACATTCTCTAGCCAACTTCATTTTGCTTCTAAGAGGCTGAAAGGGGCAGTGTAACTACAAAGGAGGAGATACTTACAGTGGAGAAGTTCTGTAGAGAACTGCCAAGAGGACAGGCGAGGAGCCTGGTGATAAAGGAAGTCTGGGAATTCAGTGCCTGCTATCAGGGTAACTGCTCCATATCCTGGCTTCTCTGTAGTCTGAGGCTGGGAATGCAAATGGGTCTGGGTGAATGCAAATTCCTGTAGTTAGTAGACTGCGTTTGGAGCCCTTCCTCCTCTCACAAGTTCCTGGCTTTGTAAATATGGATATGTTCTCTTTGTTCTTACCTCCTTGCTCTTTCGTTTGCTACCAGGGGTTTGAATGCTACTAAAATCCTTAGGTCCCTTACTTCCAATTACTTTCCTTCCACCTCTTATCACCTCTACCTCTTTCTGCCTTCAGGACAATGGATTTTTAAGGTCTACATGATGAAGTCTGTCTCATAAATGCTGCCTACATTCCATCTTTGTAAAGATTGTAGGTACTATAAACATTGTGGTCAACCAGGTTTGGCATGTTAGCATTCTCTTTGTCCTATCACTTCTCATTTGATAAATTATAAATTTCTAACTTGCTAAATATGTCCTTTTTTCCTTTTAAAAATTTCAAATATGGTATGGGAAACACCCAGTAAATAAAAACAAGTCAAATAATAAGAATTTTAGAATCAAGTTTTCTCTAACATCATTTCTCCCCAGCTCAATTCCCCAACACTAATTACTGGTAATTGTTATTCTGGCCTTAAATTTTTTTTCAATATTTATTTTTGAGAGACAGAGAGAAACAGGGTGTGAGTAGGGCAGGGGCAGAGAGAGAGGGAGGCACAGAATCCAAAGCAGGTTCCAGGCTCTGAACTGTCAGCACAGAGCCTGACTCAAGGCTCAAACCCACAAACGGTGAGATCATGACCTGAGCCAAAGTCAGATGCTTAACTGACTGAGCCACACAGGCACCCTCAGGCCTTTTGAATAGAGACACACACATCCGGCTTATGGTTTTTTGTTTGTTTGTTTGTTTTTAAGTTATAAATGGCATCATAGTAAACTATTCCTCTACAACTTGCTCTTTGATTTTAATAGTATGGCTTTGACATTACCTCATGTCTCTCTTTCATGTCCCAGAATATAACGCTACATCATTCTTTTTAATGGAGGGAAAGTATCCCATGATAAGGCTATATCATGATTTATTAATAAGTGCTGAAGTACTAGTTGTGTGTTTGTTTGTTGGTTTCATTGTTGTTGTTGTTGCTATTATAAACAATACAATTTTATGTACATTTGCTGGTGTTTCTGTATGGTAGATTCCAGGAAGTGAAACTTGAGGTCAAAGTATAGACAAATTAGAAAAAATTATTGATCCTGCCAATTGAAATTGATACACTGAAATTGCCACTGTATCAATTATATTCCTACCAAGAGTTTATGAGCATATCTATTTCTCTGCATCATCATCAATGTAGGCTTTTAAATTTATCTTTTAAATTTTAACAAAATGATAGGTAACAAATCATATTTTATTGTTTGAATTTGTATTTCTGAACTATTAATGAAGTTAAGCATATTTTCTTATTTTAAAATTCCATTTGTACTTCATTTCCTATTTATTAGTTCTGGTATCTACCTATTTCTGTATCAGATTATATTTTTCTTACTAATTATAAATGCATTTTATGTATTGTGAATAAAACTTCCTTTTTTATCATATATCATAGTGTTTTTGTTTCTAGTCTCCTACTTATCTTCATATTTTGTTATGTATTGTATAGGAAAGCTCTATACATTTATTTAAATTTATCAAGCTTTGCTCTTTTATAATTTTTGTGGGTTTTCTTTATTTATCTAAGTAAGCTTTCCCCATGAAGAAAAACATAAAATATGTTCTTCTATATTTTCCTTTGATGATTCTAGTTTTATACTTAGGCCTGGAATCACTCTAGAACTTATTTTTCTGTATGATGTAAGGTAGTGATTGAACTATGTTTTCCAAATAGCCAATTTTCCCCACATCAAACTGAATAGTATCTCCTTTTCCAATTAATTTGAAATACCACCTTTTCATGAGTGAAAAGTCTACATATGTATGAAAATTTTCATTGTTTTATTGTTCTGTTAATATAGTCCCATATCTCTAACAGATACATTGTGCATTTAATTGGTAGTTTCTGATGACTAATTCAGTTGAGCACCTTTTCTTATGTTTATTGGCCATTTAAACATTCCCTCTTTTATTAGGTCTTTTGCTTTTTTAAAAATCAGTTTTTTGCTTTTTTGTTGTTTATTTGGAGGTATAACTTATACATTCTGTTTAGGTCTTTTTTCAGCTATATGCATTGAAATATCTTTTCCACTCTGCAGCTTAGCTCCTAATGCACTTTTTTTTTTTAAATATGAAGAAGTGCTTTAATTTAACTTAATTTTTTTGAGGATAAATCAATCCTTTACTGGATACCTGATAAATTACTAAAACAGACCTGACTATCTTTTGAAACAACACTGTTGTAGTAAGTAGAATAATGGAGAATTATCTTTGTCTTTACAATCTTAGTGAAATAAAATGTGAATTCAAATTGATGATCATTCAAACTGTAAATCATACTTTAAGGCACAATAGAAACTACAGAGCCATTATCCTTATTATTTATTTATCATTTTTATTTATTTTTTATTTTTTGTAAACTGCAGGATGGGTAAGTGTACCTGTTAAACTAATCTTTGGTATATCTTCATCTAATTCAGTCTATGTTTTATGGCCTATTAATTATCTAATGTAAGTCAATTCATTTATCTAAACACATATTTGCAAGAAACTTGGCACTGAGTAGGGTACATTCCTTTCTTTCTTTCTTTCTGACACTGAATACATTATTTATTTTTTCATTTTTTTTCATTTTAATATATTGAAAATAATTTTTTTTACCTTTTGACCTTCTTTAGCCATTTATCCCACTCCCCACCCCCTGCCTCTGTCAACTACCAATCCATTCACTTATATGTATGAACTTTTTTTTTGTTTGTATTTTTAGTTTGTACATGTAAGATCATATGTCTTTCTCTATCTGACTTATTTCACCTAGCATAATACCCTTGAGATTCATCCATGTTGTTGCAAATGGCAAGATTTCATTCTCTTTCATAGCTGAATAATATTCAGCTATAAATGTGTGTGTGTGTGTGTGTGTGTGTGTGTGTGTGTACCATAATTTCTTTATCCATTCATCCATTGATGTACACTTAAGTAGTTTTCTTATCTTGACTGTTGTAAATAGCACTGTAATGAACATCGGGCTGTAGATATCTTTTCGAGTCAGTGTTTTTGTTTTCTTTGGATAACTACCCAGAAGTAGAATTATTGGATCATATGATATTTCTATTTTTAATTTTTTGAGGAACCTCTGCACTGTTTTCCATAGTGGCTGCACCAATTTTCATTCCCACCAACAGTGCATGAGCATATCCTTTTCTCCACATCCTTGGCAACACTTGTTATCTCTTGTCTTTTTGATAATAACCGTTCTAATAGGTATGACGTAATGAGGTATCTCATTGTAGTTTTAACTGCATTTCCTTGATGATTGGTGATGTTGAGCAGCATATGTACCTGTTGGCCATTTGTAGGTAGTCTTTGGAAAAATGTCTGTCCAGATCTTCTTCTCATGATTTAACTGGATTTTTTTTTGCTATTGATTTTTATGAGTTCTTTATATATTTTGGATATTAACCCCTTATCAGATAAGTGATTTGCGAATATTTTCTCCCACTCAGTAGGCTGCATTTTTATGTTATTGATGGTTTCTTTCGCTGTGCAGAAAATTTTAGTTTGATGTTGTCCCACTCTTCTGCTTTTTTTACTTTTACTTTTTGTGTCAGATTCAAAAATCATTGTCAAGGAGTTTACTGCCCGTGTTTTCTTCTAAGAGCTTAAGAGCTTCAAGTCTTATATTCAAGTCTTTCATTCATTTTGAATTGATTTTTGTATATGGTGTCAGATAGTGGTTCAATTTCATTCTTTTGCATGTGGCTGTTCAGTTTTACCAGCACCATTTATTGAAGACACTGTCCTTTTACCATTGGGTATTCTTGACTTCTTTGTCATAATTAATTCATTGTATATGCATGGTTTATTTCTGGGGTTTCTGCTCTGTCCCACTGATCTATGTGTCTCTTTTTATGCCAATACCATACTGGTTTAATTACTATAGCTTTGGAAGAGCATCGGAAATCAGGGAGCGTTATGCCTCTAGCTTTGTTCTTCTTTGCCAAGAATGCTTTGGCTCTTGGGGTTTTTTTTGTTGTACCATACAAATTTTTGGATTGTTAGTTTTATTTCTGTGAAAAAATGCTTTTGGAATTTTGATAGGAAATGCATTCAATCTGTAGATTCGTTTGGGTAGCATGGACATTTTAATAATATTAATTCTTATAATCCATGAACATGGGATATCTTTTTTTGTGTGTCATCTTCAATTTCTTTACTTAATGTCTTATAATTTTCAGTATACAAGTCTTTCAATATTTGGTTAAATATTCTAAGCATTTTATTATTTTCAATGCAATTACAAATGGGATTGTTTTCTTAATTTCTCTTTCTGATAGGTCATTATTGATGTATAGAAACACAACCAAATTTTGTGTATTGATTTCATATTCTGCAACATTACTTAATTTATTAGTTCTAACAGTTTTTTGATGAAGTATCTAGGGTTTTCTATATATAACATGTCATCTGTAAATAGTGAGTTTTCCTTCTTCCTTTCCAATTTGATTGTCTTGTATTTCTTTTTATTGCCTAGTTGCTGTGGCTAGAACCTCAAATACTGTGTTGAATAAAATCAGCATGACTGAATATTCTTGTCATGTTCCTGATCTTAGAGGCTTTCAGCTTTTCATTGTTGAATATATTAGCTGTCAGCTTGTGATATATGGCCTTTATTATGTGAGGTACATTCCTTCTATGCCTGTTTTGTTGAGATTTTTTATTACAAATGGATGTTTTTGTCAAATGCTTTATTATGCATCTATTGAGGGATTATATGATTTTTATCCTTCATTTTGTTAATTTGAGTAATTTGTGGATGTTGAACCAGCCCTCTATCCCTGGAATAAATACCACTCGATTGTGGTACAAAAGACGTTTAATGTATTGTTGAATTTGGTTTGATAATATTTTGTTGAAGAATTTTACATCTGTGCTCATTAGGGATATTGGCCTGTAATTTTGGTGACATCCTTGTCTGTTTTGATATCAGGGTAATATTGGCCACCTAGAATGAGTTTGGAAGAGTTTCATTCTCTTCTTCTTTTTTTTTTATATGAAATTTATTGTCAAATTGGTTTCCATACAACCCCCAGTGCTCATCCCAACAGGTGCCCTCCTCAATGCCCATCACCCACCTTCCTCTCCCTCCCACCCCCCATCAACCCTCAGTTTATTCTGTTTTTAAGAGTCTCTTATGTCTTGGCTCCCTCCCTCTCTAACTTTTTTTTTTCCTTCCCCTCCCCCATGGTCTTCTGTTAAGTTTCTCAGGATCCACATAAAAGTGAAACCATATGGTATCTTTCTTTCTCTGTATGACTTATTTCACTTAGCATCACACTCTCCAGTTCCATCCACGTTGCTACAAAAGGCCATATTTCATTCTTTCTCATTGCAAAGTGGTATTCCATTGTGTATATAAACCACAATTTCTTTATCCATTCATCAGTTCTTGGACACTTAGGCTCTTTCCATAATTTGGCTATTGTTGAAAGTGCTGCTAGGAACATTAGGGTACAAGTGCCCCTATGCATCAGCACTCCTGTATCCCTTGGGTAAATTCCTAGCAGTGCTATTTCTGGGTCATAGGGTAGACCTATTTTTAATTTTTTGAGCAATCTCCATACTGTTTTCCAGAGTGGCTCCACCAGTTTGCATTCCCACCAACAGTGCAAGAGGGTTCCCGTTTCTCCACATCCCCTCCAGCATCTATAGTCTCCTGATTTGTTCATTTTAGCCACTCTGGCATGAGGTGATAGCTCAGGGTGGTTTTGGTTTGTATTTCCCTGATGAGGAGTGACGTTTAGCTTCTTTTCATGTGCCTGTTGGCCATCTGGATGTCTTCTTTAGAGAAGTGTCTATTCATGTTTTCTGCCCATTTCTTCACTGGATTATTTGTTTTTCGGGTGTGGAGTTTGGTGAGTTCTTTATAGATTTTGTATACTAGCCCTTTGTCTGATATGTCATTTGCAAATATCTTTTCCCATTCCGTTGGTTGCCTTTTAGTTTTGTTGATTGTTTCCTTTGCAGTGCAGAAGGTTTTTATCTTCATGAGGTCCCAATAGTTCTTTTTTGCTTTTTTTTTTTAAACACAGCATCAGTGTTTCATCTTTTTTTTTTTTTTTTAGATTTATTTATTTTTTATAGAGACAGAGCACAAGTGGGGAAGGGACAGAGAGAGAAAGAGATACAGAATCCGAAGCAGGCTCCAGGCTCCAAGCTGTCAGCACAGAGCCCGACGTGGGGCTCAAACCCACAAACCGTGAGATTGTGACCTGAGCCAAAGTCAATGCTTAACCAACTGAGCCACCCAGGTGCCCCAGTTCATTTTTGCTCTTAATTCCTTTGCCTTTGGAGATGTGTCAAGTAAGAAATTGCTGAGGCTGAGGTCAGAGAGGTCTTTTCCTGCTTTCTCCTCTAGGGTTTTGATAGTTTCCTGTGTCACATTCAGGTCCTTTATCCATTTTAAGTTTATTTTTGTGAATGGTGTAAGAAAGTTGTCTGATTTCATTCTTCTGCATGTTGCTGTCCGGTTCTCCCAGCACCATTTGTTAAGGAGACTGTCTTTTTTCCATAGGATATTCTTTCCTGCTTTGTCAAAGATTAGTTGGCCATACTTTCGTGGGTAATTCTGGAGTCTCTATTCTATTCCACTGGTCTATGTGTCTGTTTTTGCGCCAATACCACACTGTCTTGATGATGACAGCTGTGTAGTAGAGGCTAAAGTCTGGGATTGTGATGCCTCCCGCTTTGCTCTTCTTCTTCAGTGTTACTCTGGCTATTTGGGGTCTTTTGTGGTTCCATACAAATTTTAGGATTGCTTGTTCTAGCTTTGAGAAGAATGCTGGTGCAATTTTGATTGGGATTGAATTGAATGTGTAGATTGCCTTGGGTAGTATTGACATTTTAACAATATTTATTCTTCCAATACATGAGCATGGAATGTTTTTCCATTTCTTTGTATCTTCTTCGATTTCCTTTATAAGCTTTCTATATTTTTCAGCATACAGATCTTTTACATCTTTGATTAGGTTTATTCCTAGGTATTTTATGATTCTTGGTGCAATTGTGAAGTTCCATTGTCTTCTATTTTTTGGAAGAGCTTGAAAAGGATTGGTATTAATTTTTTTTTGAATGTTTAGTGGAATTCACCACAGAGGCCTTCCAGTCCTGAACTTTTTTGTTGACAAGTTGTTGATTACTTATACATTCAGATTTTCTATTTCTTTATGATTCAATCTTGGTAGGTTGTGTATTTTTAATACACAATTAGTATCAATTTCTTCTAGGTTTTCTACTTTGTTGATGTATAATTGCTCACAGTAGGCTCTTATGATTTTTTATATTTCTTCACTATCAGTTGTAATATCTTCTCTTTCATTTTTGGTTTTAGGTTCTCTCTTTGTTTCTTGGCGAGTTTAGCTAAAGATTTGCCAGTTTGGTTTCTCCATTTTTGTTATTTCCTTCCTTATGTTAACTTTGGGCTTTGTTCTTTTCTTAATTCCTTGAGGTATAAGGATAGGTTGTTTATTTGAGGTTTTTCTTGTTTCTTGAGGTAGGCATTTATAACTATAAACCTACCTATTAGAGTTGCTTTTGCTGCACCCCATGAATTTTGGTATGTTATATTTCCATTTTAATTTGTCTCAAAGTATTTTTAAATTTATTTTTATTTCTTTTTGGCCTATTTGTTGTTCTGGAAGATGTTATTTAATCTCCACATATAAGTGAGTTTTCCAGTTTTTTCATATAATTGATTTCTAATTTCATACTATTGTGGTCATAAAAGATGTTTGATAGGATTTCAGTTCTGTTAAATTTATTAAGACTTGTTTTGTGGCCCAGCATATGATATATTCTGGAGAATGTTTTATATGTGCTTGGTGAGAATATGTATTCCATTGCTTTTGGATAGAATGTCCTCTCTCTCTCTCTCTCTCTCTCTCTCACACACACACACACACACACACATACACACACATTCACTTCTCATTTTCTTTCATTGAAGAAAATAGAATTATGTAGAATAGATTTATGAATGTTTAATATTATAAAATCTGTCATATAGATAGGCTAATAAAAGGTCAGAGGAGAAGAAAAATTAATATTTACACCAAGATATGTAGGATGTATATATCAATTCTGGCATTTGTTTATAAGAAAAATTCATTAAATTACTATGTGATGGATATACTCTTAGTATTTTAAAATGCATACTGCAAATTAAAAGTCCATATTATGCTAAATGGTGAAATAGTAGAAGCAATTTCATTAAAGATAGGAATCATAGAAGGATGTCAGTTACCATACTTGAAATATAAAAATTATGGAAGTATTAGGGTGCCTGTGTGGCTCAGTCGGTTAAGCATCAGACTCTTTTTAAAAAAGATTTTTTTTTTACATTTATTTATTTGAGAGACAGAGAGAGACAGAGTACAAGTGGGGGAGGGGCAGAGAGAGAAGGAGACACAGAATCCGAAGCAGGCTCCAGGCTCTGAGCTGACAGCACAGAGCCGGATGCAGGGCTTGAACTCATGAACTGTGAGATCATGACCTGAGCTGAAGTCAGAAGCTTCACCGACTGAGCCACCCAGGCACCCCAAATCAGACTCTTGATTTCGGTTCAGGTCATGATCTCATGGCTTATGAGTTCCAGCCCCACGTTGGACTTCATGCTATCCATGTGGAGCCTGCTTAGGATTCTTTTTCTGCCTCTCTTTCTGCCCCTCCCCTACTCGTACTTGCCCCCCCCCTTCTGTCTAAATAAATAAGCACTTAAAAAATTATGGAAGTATGAAGTTTTTGAAAGTAAAAAAAATATTTCCACTTTTCTAAATATACTAGACAATGTATTAGACAAGATGGAAAATAAATATGAATACTACAAAGGAGAAAGTAAAATTATCTTTAGTCTTAAATGACATACTATTTTTAGCCAATGTAATTAGAAAAAAGAAATAAGTATTTAAAAAAGCTCATCATTATTTTATTATTATTTATAGAAAAGGATGAAATCTTGCCGTTTGCAACTACGTGGATGGAACTGGAAGGTATTTATCATTATTGCTAAGTGACATAATTATACCTAAAAACACAAGGAATAAATTCAGGAATTGTTGCAAATAGTAGGATAATTTGAATTGTCAATAAAATTAGTTATGAGAAAATATAATGACTAATAGTGGAGAGAGACTTCTTCAAAATGAGCTTAACGAAACTATTTGTGGAATCTTTATAAATGAACATTTAAAGCCCTAGGAAATGATGTAAAGGATGTCTGCCTTGAATTAATGGAAAGATATAACACATTCTATTGTAGAAGGAACAATATTGTAGATTTTCCAATTTTTCTAAATTATTTCATAAATTATGAATAATGATAGAATCACTACTATTTATAATGTTTACCATGTGCCAGACATGATACTAAGTGGTTTATTTGCTTTTGTTTCTCCATAATTTTCACAATGTTATGAAAAAATACAAGTATTATGGTCATTATATAGATAAGGAAACAAAGGCACAAGGCATTTAAATAGCTTTTTCATATTCATACAGGTAATAATAACCCAGGAAACCCAAATATGCCATATTGTCTCTCATAATTATCAATCAGACTTCATTTGTTTCAAGAAAAGTCATTTTGATATGATATTAAGAAAATTTCACGAAAGGAATAATTCAAATAATTTATTTGGTATGTTTAAAAGCTAACTCAGGATACTTGGGTAGCTCAGTCAGTTGAGCAACCGACTCTTGATTTCGGCTCATGTCATGATTCCCAGGTTGTGGGATTGAGCCCATGTCAGAGCTTAACATTCTTTCTCTCACTTCCTCTGCACCTCTCCTCCACTCGCACTCTTTCTCTCTAAAATAAATAAATAAATCAATAAATAAATCAATAAATTAATTAATTTTTAAAAAGCTAACATATTTTATGTAGGTCCACAAATACAAGGGAAAATTTATGAAATAGAACACAGTTCAAAAATAATGCATCTCAGTGCATATGAGACTTTAGAATATAATAATTTCAAATCAGTGGGAAAATATTCAGTGATTTATACTATGATAACTGTAGATATAAATGGGAAAAAATTAAACTGCATTTCTATATCGTTAGATAAACCCAAATAGAATCACCATAGAGGGAATGCATATGGAATACATATACATATGGAAACTGAAACAAAGTCATGAAAATAAATTTTTATGTGAATTTATAAATAATCTTGCGGGGGAAAGACCTTTCTACACATGAGCCAGTATCCAAAATTCACAAAATGACTGAAAAAATGTATTTAAAAATGTTTTAAAATTGTTAAGAACAAATATAAGCTGTATAAACACAAACAACAAACGACAATATAAGAAAATATTTACAATGCTTTAAGAAGTTAATTTTAATTTATTAGCTATATTTTACAAAGGTAATTTCCTTTTAAAAACCTGTCACAAATTAAAAAAAAACACAAAAATGAGCTAATGATAGTTTACAGAAAAAAATTTACAAAGGAAAAAAAAATGTTTTTAGCCTGAAAAATGATTGTGGTAATGCAATGAATTTACATTTTTCTATTCTCATATTGTCAAATATGATGCGGTATTGGCAAGGTTATGAGTGAATAAACAGTCATACACCATTGGAGGGATGAGCCACTTTTTAAAGTATAGTGGATAAAACCTGGCAAAATTAAAAATAATGTGTCCTAAGACCTACTTCTGGAATATATTCTAGGAATAGAGCTTCAAACATGTACAAAGATTTATGTTTGTTGTAATATAATTTATAATAGCTCAAAATGGTTTAAAGATGACAGAAAAATTGTGAATTATGGAGTAATACATGGGTGTTATAAAGGATGTGCTGTATTTAGTATCAATATATGCATATATGTGCATGTGTCTATATAAACATATATGCACATATGTGTGTATATATATCCATTGTGTGTGCAGTATCTTTTTGTTGTATATATCTACATTTATATATATTTATAGTCTATTATATGTAAATAGCTACATAGAAGTCCTGAGATATATATATGTATGTATATGTGTATGTGTTATAAAAATTCTTAGAAAGAACATGAAAAGTAATAGGAGTATAAATGTAACCAGTACTAATTATTTCTGGAGTATTGTTGGAGCTTTGAGTCAGCTAACTTGTAGTTCTATTCCTTTTGCTCTTTGAATTTCTTTTTACCATAAGCATATATTCATTTTTATAATTAAAAATCTAGTTAAACATTGATTCCCTTTTCATTTAGCTTGAGAATATATTGATCTTACTCTTCCATTTTAATTAAGCTTCTAATCTGTATTCACAATGGTAAGTAGGATCATACCCTAGAGAGAGAGCAGAAGGGATCTTTATTATCTTATCTACTGACCTCATTTCTTCACACATTGTTAACTTAGTCCTCAATCATTAAAAACAGAAAAAAAATTATTTTTATTGAGAATCTGTTAGATGATAGACATTCTGTTGGAGGATTTACCTGTATACTTTAAGCTGCACCACATCCCCTGGAAATTGTAGTACAAGCCCCATTCCAGAGGTGGTGAAACAGAGGCTCAGATGGTTTTAGAAACTTGCCCCAGAGTAATCAAATGACAATCTGCATCAAAGCTATGCTCCTGTCACCACTTACAGTGTGTTCCTTGATGGGTTATGTGCATTTTCTATGAGTCAGTCCACTCGTCCTACATGGAAAATGCTGTGTCTCTTGTTAACCTTTTGGCTTATTCTGAGTAGCAAATACACTATCAGAAGATTCTTTGAAAATAGGTTGAAATTTAGGCTATGTTCTCTCACAGGCTGCAACTCAAATACCTTCAGGCTCAGGCAGATGAATGCACTGGGGGACGGGGCAGCCAAGTAGAACATATCTGAGACCCACGTTGGCACCCTGAGCTGCCAAGTGGGGCCTCTTCATGAAACAGATGCAATGAAATGTTACAGAAAAGTATTAGTTTAAACATTTTTTCTAACATTTGAGGGCTGTACAGCAACACAGGAGAATGGAAACGGAGTCAGATTGGGGTAGAAATCCTGGCTGCATCATTTCCTACCTGTGATTCAAGGCAGGTTTCTTCCTTCTGTGAGGCACAGTTTTATATCTGACCAATTTTAAGAAAGTGATTTATTTTGAAAGATATATCTGCTCTTGTATTTTTCTTATTCCGTTCTTAACTTTAAAATCATCTTATTTATTAAAAAAACAGTTACGATAAATATTAAATGAATAAATGAAATCAGAGGTAAACAGAGACACAGTCTTATCTTTCCTTTTCTTTTCTTTTTTCTTTAAAAAATTTTTTTTCAACATTTTTATTTATTTTTGGGACAGAGAGAGACAGAGCATGAACGGGGGAGGGGCAGAGAGAGAGGGAGACACAGCATCGGAAACAGGCTCCAGGCTCCGAGCCATCAGCCCAGAGCCTGACGCCGGGCTCAAACTCACGGACCGCGAGATCGTGACCTGGTGGAAGTCGGACGCTTAACCGACTGCGCCACCCAGGCGCCCCTTCTTTTTTCTTTTAGAATACATTTCCTTTTAACAAAAAAGTTTATTTTGGTGGAGGGGGGGATGGGACAGAGAGAATCCCAAGCAGGCTCCACACTGTCAGGAAGGAGCCCCACATGGGGCTCAAACTCACAAACTGTGAGATCATGACCTGAGCTCAAACTGAGTCAGTCACTTAACTTACTGAGTCACCCAGGTGCCCCAGAGACCTAGTCTTTCTTTTTTTTTTTCAACGTTTATTTATTTTTGGGACAGAGAGAGACAGAGCATGAACGGGCGAGGGGCAGAGAGAGAGGGAGACACAGAATCAGAAACAGGCTCCAGGCTCTGAGCCATCAGCCCAGAGCCCGACGCGGGGCTCGAACTCACGGACCGCGAGATCGTGACCTGGCTGAAGTCGGACGCTTAACCGACTGCGCCACCCAGGCGCCCCGAGACCTAGTCTTTCTAATTTTATATTGATTATTTTGCCCCCAAAAAATGTTTGTTATGATTTTTACATAATTACATTACAAAAGTAATATTATGATTACTATTGTTTTTAGCTAAGAATTTTAGTACAAAGTAGGCTAGCCTTGAATTTTAACGAGGCAGGAATATTTGAAGTATCAAAGGCATCTTATAGCTTGGCTACTTCACAAAGAAAGCATTATTTAAAATTAAAGTCAGAGGACCATTCTTATATGCTTCTTCATGGCTATTACATTTTTTAAAAAAGTTATTTACTCTCTAAAATGTTATTACAGTGGCTGCTGGGTGGCTCAGACAGTTAAGCATCCAACTTCGGCTCAGGTCATGATTTCATGGTTCGTGGGTTTGACCTCAGCGTTGGGCTCTGTGCTGACAGCTCAGAGCCTGGAGCCTGCTTCTGATTCTGTGTCTCCCTCTCTCTCTGTCCCTCCCCCGCTCACGCTCTGTCTCTCTCTGTCTCTCAAAAATAAATAAACGTAAAAAAAAAATTTAAATGTTACTACAGAATTTTGGTGGCACTGGTTATCAAAAATCTGTCACTGTTAAAGCAGCTACATATGAGTAAGATTCACTTTATTATACATCATCACCGAACTGCTATTAAGCATCCACTGTGTTAATAGGGCCCAAAACACCATACCAGTCTTCTTCTTTCATTTGTCTTGAACTTTCTGTGAGTTTCTGTGACAGAATTTTTTTCTGTGTCTAGTCTCTGTAGAATAACTGAGAGCAAGACCAAGGTATGTTTTTTCAGATTTCTACATCCTGTGCCCCTCTGTCCCTTAAAAACCTTGCTATGTGCCTTGCATGGTTTCTCTCGATAGTTTCTTTTTTTTTTTTTTTTTTTTAATGTTTATTTATTTTTTGAGACAGAGAGAGACAGAGCATGAACGGGGGAGGGGCAGAGAGAGAGGGAGACACAGAATCGGAAACAGGCTCCAGGCTCCGAGCCATCAGCCCAGAGCCTGATGCGGGGCTCGAACTCACGGACCACGAGATCGTGACCTGGCTGAAGTCGGACACTTAACCGACTGCGCCACCCAGGCGCCCCATCTCTCGATAGTTTCTTTAGTAAAATTGATGATAGACTTCAGTGCTACAACTCTGTATGTAAAGGAAATGCAGTATCAGGTCGATTTAGTGTTTATCCACTTTTGAAAATACAACCTGATGTTGCAATTACTTATATAGCTATATAAACATGACAGAAAATATTATTTCTGAATTGTTATCTATGAAATTTAGATCTAAATCTGGATATTCTTTTCTGTTTTCTTCACCTTTTTCACTTGTTTATTAAAGATCCTTAAATGTCTTAACAAAAACAAATTTGTTTTAAAAAATAAATAACATTGATTCCTAAGGATTTGACAGAGGTTCAAGGATCCATTAATCTGATTGTGGCTACCAGTTATACTCATGATTGTTAAATAGGCAATATTGATAGAAATATCAAGATTAAGATACAAGATTTGCCAGTGGGGTTGTAATTACAGAATGATATAGTGTCTGCATCACTTCAGAAAACAGCCCGGATGTTGTTGTTGTTGTTATTATTATTATTATTATTATTATTATTACTATTGCAATATTTATATAATATGCTGCATCTTGAGTTTTAGGTTGAAAAAGAAAAGATATCAACATCTGTACTGTGAAGAGAGTGCTCAAAAGATCATCTGTCTTCCTCACTAACTCACTGGAGTTGGGGCTGTGATTTTTCCATTGTTTTGCTCCTAACCTGGGGTCACAGAGTGTCATATGAAACAGTAGGACCCCTTTCAAAAGATTTCATCTGTGAGCATTTCCTTTCCTTATTCTGGGGAGGGCTTGAACTCTGCCTCCCTAAACCACCACCCCTGTCCTGATGCTGGCCTGGAGGCTACCCAGAAACCATAATGTGACTTCTGCTTCTTGAGCTGAGACCCAAGGCATTACCCTTCCTTCTGCTCTGAAGTTTTCTGGCAGATGGTCCAGTCCATGGAATAAAAATCATCCATGGCAATGTTATCAGATATTTGCTATGAGGCTGCTTTAAAAAAGAAAAAAAAATTCACTTTTGTGGACCAGCAAATAAAGTATCAAGTGCGTCAAATTTGTACTAAAAAAGCGAATTGTCCAGAGACCTGCAGGAAAAACACTCACCGCTTGACTGAACTGAGCAGTGTGGGTGTCTTCATACATGTGTGTAATGTTGTGTCTAGCTAGTCCATTGTAAGTGATAACAAGAACTTTCTCTGATAGGATATGTATGAACCAAATTAGAAAGCATTTTGAAAATAGAAAGCTCTCTTCCCATAATGCCACTACAGTAACAGAGCTATTTTAGATTTTCTATAGATGTATCTGGTGCTTGCTTATACTGCTATTCATGTTTCACCTCACTGTGATCACAGTTCATCTATAATCAGTAATTTCTATGATTTTTCAATGATTGATTAGTTTTCTGAAGCAGATCACTGTGGACCAAAGGATGCGGACTCACCACTAAGCTTCTCTCCTGGAAACAGTAGCTACAAGGGGGAGTTAGGGCAGAAGCACTGTGTTTCTGTCTGAGAAACACATCTCTGTTATTTTTTTAAATGGTGTTTTTACTTATTAAGCACATTCGCTAGGAATTATCATATGCTGCACAAAATGTCATTTTATGCTGGATGTAACAATCCCTGTACTTATGGAAATACAATCTAGTGAAAAATCAAGACAGAGTAAAATAGTAGCGGAGGTATTCAGGGTACTGTGGTCTAGCATCAAGGATCATCATGAAGTGAAATATGAGAAGAGCTAGCAAAAAGCTGAGGTTGGAGAAGCAGTGGGGGCTAAGGTGGCAGATATGCAGTTTAGAACGATACGGATGATGCTTGGAGAAGGATTAAAGGAACAAACATGATTTCACTCATGTGGAATCTAAAAAAAATGAATAAATAAGCAAACACCCCAAAACCAGAATCAGACCTATAAATACAGAGCACAAACTGTATTTTGTTCAGAGGGGGCTCTCAGAGGGGGGTGGGGCTGGGATGATGGGCAAAATGAAGAGGAGAAGGAGATCCAGTTATGGAATGAATAAATCACAAAGATAAAAGGCACAGCATAAAGAATATAGTCAATAGTACTGTAGTAGCGTTGAATGATAATGCATGGTAGCTACTCTCGTAAGTACAGCACAAGGTATAAACTTGTCAAATCGCTGTGTTGTACACCTGAAATTAATGTAATGTTGTGTATGAACTACACCAAATACAAAAAAAACTTAGTAGAAATTAAAGAACAAACACAAAATAAACAGAAATTTTAGAGGCTACTATAATAATCCCAGGGAGAAGAGATAAAATCTAGATTAGGGCAGTTCACAGCAAGAGTGGAGAATATTTAAAAGTTAGAGTAAAGAGAAATGACAGAAAAATAGAAAGAAGAAAAAATTACCCATATGACACCACCAAAAAACAACCGGCATGATTCCAAGCAGATATGTGTGTATTTCTGTAAGTACATATATGTATATATAGTCATAAACATAGTGTGGTTATTGCTTATGTATTTTTCATTTTGTAGCAGAGCCCAAGTAAAACTGTGGAGTAGATGAAGTTTGACATCATCACTGTTTATCTCCTTTGTTAGAGCTTTTCTCCCTAATATAGGCATACCTTCTCTTTTCAAAGTGCTCAGTGTCTTTTGGTCTCTGACCCATTCTTTTCCGTGTTCTGCCTTATAACCCCTTTATTTCCTGTGCCTTATTATCAAAATCAACCTCTTTATAGGGTAATTTTCTGTTTAAATTGGTAGGCAGAATAATGGATCACCAAAGATGTTCATGTCCTCATCCCTGAAACCCATGAATATATGACCTTATATGGCCAAATAGATTTTGCAGATGTGATTCAAGACCTTGAGATGAGATTATCCTGGATTATATGTAATATAATATATCCTGCCTCAATGTAATCATAAGAGTCCTTTAAAAAATGGGCGAGGGAGGCAGAAGAGTCAGAGAAGGAGATATGAAGACAAAAACAGAGGTCAGAGAGAGATATTTGAAGAAACTGTGCTATTGTCTATGAAGATGTAGGAAGGAGCCATAAACTGAGGAATGTGGGTGGCTTCCACAAACAGGACAAGGCAAAAGAATGGATTCTCCTCTAGTGTTTCCAGAAGGAATAGAGCCTGCCAAAAACTTGGTTGTGGCCAGTGAAACCCAGTTTGGATTTCTGACTTATCTGATAAGTAATTTGCATTGCTTTAAGCCACTATATTTGTGGCAATTTGTTACACTAATAATAGGAAACTAATATAGAAATCTATTTGAATGAAGCAGATTTACTCACATGGCATATACAATTGACAAAGTTTCATGTGAATCTTTTCTTTTTTAACTCCAAAGAAAGACTTTCTAATGTTATAATTTCAAGCCTCAGTCTGTTGGGGAAGATATTTGGGATTGGGGGTGCAGGCAGATGAGTGGTGAGTATATGTGATGGGAAGAACTTTCCTGAAGACCTTCACAATACTCAGGCTCCTGCAAGTGTGACCAAGGGTCACCAACTCACTTGAGCTCATTGCATGTTTTGCATGTGAAATTCTTTTGAGTTATAAAGGACTTTTAAAAATTCTTTTGCACGTATGTGTGTGCATGTTATATGTGTGTGTGTGTGTGTGTGTGTGTGTGTGTATCTATATTTTAGCATGAATGTGGATTCAGGTAACTGTGGAGTACATTTTTACATATTCAATTGCACTTATGTTTGTTTTAAAAATCAATATTTTGAATTTCCTGTTGGCTCAGATAATTACTTCCAAGGGATTATGGATTCATATATCTTTGAATTATGATCTCTTCCAAAAGGGAATTTCCTGCATCTTGAATAAACAACAGATGTTGAGTGCAAAGAACCTGGGGGTGAAGGGGATGCACTTGGAAAGATTAGAGGATATTTTCTGTTGGCTGATGGAACTACGAGATTGAATAGATGTTTGATGAAATGGAAGAAATACAAAAGCCAGGGTATCACTTGACTTGTGCCTTGTTTTCAATTTATCAAAAACACTACTTTAGTCTCAGAGTCATGTCTGATGCAAACACCAGTGGTCACTGATCCTCTTTTTTTTGGCTTGTCAGAGAGGGAAAAATGTTTCATCACTGTATCCTACAGGTCTCCTAAAGCTTTAGGCCCCAAGAACAAGAGAATATCAAAGATATTATTGGAGCATGAAGAGAAAAGGGATCTCTGAGGAAACCGGGACTTTGTAGATTCAAATATGCATTTGTAATTTTTTTCTGACCTGAATGAAGCCTCTCTGACTGGCTCTCCTAAGTACATGTTCTGCTGCATTTCTCAGCATCTGAGGCTTCCTGGTGAGGTTCCAGGACTCCCTCAGAGCATATTACTGCGATCCTCTCTGAATATTTCAAAGGCTGGAAAAGTGGGGCTGGCAACACATCAGGAAGAAGGTGGTGACATCTCAGTATCAAATGACTCTGATAATGATTACAGAGGGTTGCCAGACAACTTACATTTGTATAGCTTGTGAACACACACGATCTCGTTGGAACTTCACAGCAATGGGAGGACACCAACAGAGCAGACAACACAAAACCCATTTTTTTAGCCTTGGGAGCTATGGCTAAAAGATGTTTAATTACTTATCTTAGATCACAGTCTTAGTAAGTTGTAAAGCCAACACTGGCACCTTGGTCTGATGCTTTGCCCAAAGCTGAATCCAGCATACCCTGGACTTGTCTTTCTTTAACAGTGATCTATCTACTGGTGCCCTGAAGCCTGAGCATCAGGAGTATTAAAAAAAAAAAATGATGCTTCAACTGCACCTGAGATGTTCTTAGCATGGACTTTGGGACTCTGCATTTTAAGCCAGTTCTTCAGGGAATGCTTTTACACACTAGAGTCCGAGAACTCATAAGCTTCTGGAGTCTCTTGTATCTGTGAATCAGCATCACCTGGGGGAGTGTTAGAAATGCAGAATCTCATGCCAAATCCCAGACCCACTGGATCAGGATCTGCATCACAAGAAGTTTCTCAGAGTCACAGACACATTAATGTCTGAAAAGCATCAAAGGCTAATAAATGTCTCGTCAAAATCAAGGAAGACACAGTTGGGATTTAATACATTTGACGTTTGGTTTCCCCTGAATGAAACCGGAGTCAGCTGATTCTCATTTCTAGGTCTGACATAGGAAGGGTGAAGACATACTCAGTCTTTGACTCTGTGTATCAGGCTTGATTATGGAAAATGTTGCTTCACTATCCAGACTGCTGAAGCAGTGAGGCCCATCAGATATGAAAACTCGAGCTATCTTGTTATCTCTGCATGCAGTCTGCTACACAAAACTGAACCCTGAGATAATCCTGATTAGCATTAAGAACTGAAACTTGAGGAAGGAGATTTTGAGCAAGTGGAAAATTCTGGAAAGGGAACCCCAGGTAGGAATTGAAGTTAGGACCATACAAGTTGCCTGCTCCTCCCATTCCTAGAGAACTTCTGTTTTCAAAACTATCATAATACCCAGAAGGCTATCCACTGAGGTCAAGATCCCCGAGGAAAGACTTCTGATAATTGGCATGCACCTTGCAAAATCAACAACTCCTTATCCCTTTGGGGAAGTTAATATTTGCTCTGGAAAGTCCAAGTGTTTTCATCTCAGGAAATTCCATGGTTTAATATTGCTTTAATAATTCAGAGTTCATGATGCAGGGAAAAAAGTGCAGCAGCTTTCCTGAACTATTTCCAATATGGGATATATATATATAATAGGTCACCTGTGAAAAGTTATCTAAAATTGCCATTAGATTCTTATGGTGTGATATATTCTTGGCTGATGCAGAATGAAAGGATATGATTAAATTTTTTTAATGTTTATTTTCGAGAGAGAGAGAGGCAGAGCATGAGTGGGAGAGGGGCAGAGAGAGAGAGAGGGAGACACAGAATCTGAAGCAGTTTCCAGGCTCTGAGATCAAACTCACTAATCCACAAGGTCATAACCTGAGCTGGAGTCAGAACCTTAACTGACTGAGCCAACCAGGTACCCCAAAAGGGTATGATTTAAAAGGTCAGAGAAACAAACTGGGTCCCTAGTAGTTCTATGCAGAGGTTTGGTAATTTTGGCTGTAGCCTAAAATGTTCTGATAGAAGAAAGATATAAATGTACACAGAAAGAAACTGGTACAAATATGGAGCAGAAAGGAATTCTGAAAAACAATTTTTATTATTAAGGATAAAAAGTGACTTAAATACTTACATTAAAATTTTTTAATTAAAAAATTATATCAACTATTAGAACTCCCCAAATCTTTTTTTTTAATTTTTTTTAACGTTTATTCATTTTTGAGAGACAGAGAGAGACAGATATGAGCAGGGAAGGGGCAGAGAGAGAGGGAGACACAGAATCTGAAGCAGGCTCCAGGCTCTGAGCTGTCAGCACAGAGCCCGACGCGGGGCTCAAACTCACGGACCGTGAGATCATGACCTGAGCCGAAGTCGGACGCCCAACCGACTGAGCCACCCAGGCACCCCTAGAACTCCCCAAATCTTAAGAGGACCAAGTGATCATGTTTCCCAAAGGATTCCATGTTTTATATTTAATTTCAAATAATTTAGTGTTTTGAGGCTGCCTTAAATTTAATCTTAAAGAATATAGAAAATGGGATGGAAGAGGATATATTAAATCTATTTCGAGGGAAAAGAATTCCTAACAAAGCAATCAGACTCCAGGACAGCATTAGCACACCCTTGAAAGCAGACAGTATTAAACTTTTAAAAGCTTACTCTGAAGGAATGTGGAATTGGTTAATATCATTTTAGTGAGGAGGAAAGGAAGAGACTATGTTACATTATTTATCCCAGAATCTTTGAAAGCAGGTTTTTTTTTCTTTTCTCTGCTGGTCCATTTTAGTGTTAATGAGCATTAAGCTCATGTATCAAAGAAAGAATAATAAACCTTTAAATGTCAGCCAAAAGGAGGTCTTTATTTTTCTACCTGCAACTGTAAGGCAGAGAAGATAATTTAAGATGTGAAAACTAGAAAAATTACATGAAAGTGTATAAAGAGGAAACTGGAAGAGGTAGGAAATTGCAGGGTATTTGAAGAAGAAAGGATATTTCCTGCATAGTCAGCACTCAATAGTGAGGGCAAAGAATACTCCTTTAAAGAGCTGACAGCAAGGGATTAGAAACTTGGAGTAAAAATTGGGAAAATGTAGCCCTTCTATTTGTCTCTGAAATGACAAATGTGAACATTTAGTTACTAACTGTATCATAATCTATAAGGATGAACTGATTGATGACTTGGAACACAACATTTCTGTCCTGTACGTGATACTAACTTAGAAACAAAGGTAAATAATGAAGGGCCATTTAGGGTGCCGCTAAAGGTCTTAAATCATTGTAGTGCAGTTGCTGAGGCTAACAGAAGTAAATGTGCTTAGAGTGTAGGGCAGAGTAAAATATTCCTTTTGAAGACAGCAAGAGTAGGTGTCTCCACACGAGAGTGCTGCAATGTGCCAACCGAAAAGAGGTTTGAGTTAGAAAAATCCTTCAAACTCAGGGATTCAACAAATTCAACAGAGAGAAAAAAAGTTATGATTCAAAACAAGAATACGCACCTGAGCATGAAGGAATTCTCAGAGACCTGCATTGCAGCTAACCCAGACTGGTTCTGAGCATATAGCCGAGGACAAACTTGGAACACATTCAAACCAACAGCTTATCTCAGAGAATTCATGTGCCTCCTTTCTTTCCCAGCACCAGACTTTTGTTAACAGCTACTTCTGATGTTATTGTGGTTATTCTTCTCTCTACAATGCATCCTAAATCTGATTACTTTTTTACTTTCTTGACACTTAGTTGGTCTATAACTTTAAACCACAGACCATGGAAGAGTTGAAAGTGTACAAACAACCAAGGTGCACTTAGCAGAGGAGCCATGCCGGTAATCACCGATGCCCAGGTTAAGGCAGACATACATATTTGCAGGCTTTCTGATCCCTGTGTGATGGGACTGAGGACCACCTGAGGCTTCCTGAAGCTCAGACCATCTGTCACCGGGACCAATATGCCACCATTAAAGATTCAGTCCTTGAGGATTTTTTTAGGTTTTACAATTACTCATTTGCAGGTGAAAGCTTATGAGAGTGGTGATCTCCTATGTCATTGGGAGGTCAATCTAGAAAGATGCTAAAGAACAATTTGTTTCATCACTGGTAGAGAATAAGGAGTCAGAAATTATTTCATTAAGTTGGCTTAGGGAAACAGACTGATGGATTACTACATAGATTTAATGGAAGACTTCGAAAGAGCTACTACCTTCTTTTCTTTTTTCTTTTCCTCCTTCTCTATCTTCCTCTTTTTTTAAAGTTTTATTTATTTATTTTGAGACAGAGAGGGAGAGAGAGGGGGAGAGGGGAAGACACAGAGAGAATCCCAAGCAGGCTCTGCACTGTCAGCACAGGGCCCGATATGGGACTCGATCCCACGAACTGTGAGATTGTGACCTGAGCCACCCAGGCCCTTGTCTTCCTCTTTTTGACGGCTTTCCTGAGATAGTTGTGCTGCTCATCTACAGAAAGGTGAATTGTGAAGAACATCAATTATGAGCACAGAAAGCATCTTCTCTGCTCTGTTTGCTGGTCTGGCTTCTCAGGTTTACAAAGGCCCATTTTTCCAGCAGCTCCAGTGTCTTTCTCTGGTTAATGAGAAGATCTGAAAGAAAATTCACCCTCAGCTGTTTGTGATTTATTGGGTGGCTCCTGCCATATAGATGAATGCATCTGCAAAGAAGAGAATACAATAGAAGGGGGCAATGCTTAAGCAAACTCAAGGAATGACTAGTGGAAACTTTTCAAGCACCTAACACTTGTTAAAAAAAGAGATAATTTGAGATTATTAGAGGGTCCCCTAATATTCTTCACATCATTCTGTTTCTATGTGGGGCTGATACAGCTTGTATGTATGAAGAAATTCATGTGTAACAGGGAGGTGAGGACACTACTTTCTTAAAATTACTGTCATATTTTCATCTCAGGATAGATTATTTTCTATAATCCAGCAGTCTCCTGGGGGGGCATTTTATTCTCAACCCACCAAAGCAAACAATTTGAAGCACAAACACAAGATGTCTTTGAAGACAAATGTATTCCCCATCCCATATCAAAAAATAATGTGACACAAAGCCAAATAATATGATTTCTAATAAAAAATGTTAACTTTATGTGCTAGGGTTTTTTCCTTCAGTTAAGGCATACCCTTTAGGTAAGGATATATCATACGTTAAAGAATATTGATGGGAGAAAATTGTGGGAAGTTGACATATGATAAGAACAAGGAAATAGTTTTGTTGGGAAATTATTTTCAGTGTTTAAGAGCATGGTAATCCTTTTCATTCCTTTTAAGAAATCTGAATTAGGCTGCTGTTAAGAAACTGTACACTTTGAACTTAGTAGTTGAGGGAAATCTGATAAAGGAACCACGTATAAAAGAGTGGGTGGGTTATAGCGAAATCAACAAGGGATATTGCAGTATCAAAAGGCTAGCAAGAATGGGCGAGGAAGATATCAGAAAAGTAACCGCATTGGCAGGGCTATCTTATAGGCCTATGGCCTTCTGCAGAGAACGGAGCCAAATCATGGTGACCTGGTGGGAAAGAGATGGAAAAATAAAAACATTGGCCAGCCTCACTCTCTTCCCATCCAACAATTTCCTGTCCCTACTTCTCCTTGGCAAACAAACAAACAAATAAACACAAACAAAACAAAACCAAAAGGAAGCCAAAACGCAGGGGAGCCTGTGGACAGAATCAATATAGATTAGCCCTTTGGAGCACAGAGCTTGGTGTGAAAGGGGTAGGGAGTGGATCTGGAAGGCTGAGTAGAAGATATCCAAAATAATTGTCATTGGCATCTTATCAAATTTAATTCAGCACCTTTCAATTTTTAAATTTGAATTGTCCGTTTTCCCATCTTCACACCAGTTTTACTGTAGCATTTCAGTCATCTGCACGTTGGTGCCCTCCCTAAGATTTCAGATGATTCCTTTTGTTCCCATTTTGTCTTTAACAATAATCACAAGATTTTTATTGCCTCTCTCTCGCTAGCATCATCCTATGGTGCTGAGTATAGTCATGATTGCTAGTGATAGGTCTCAAATCGGGGCAATATTCTGACGGCTATTCTTAGATTCCACAGCTTTTTAGAAATTGGGAAGTCTATGTTCCATGAAACATGTAATGCTTTATCAAATTACATTTGTTGAGATTTTAGATAAAAAAATAAAGTTGGCTAGTTACTAAGGAAAGGTAAATAGAAGAAACATTAATTCAAATTGTACTGTAGTAGTTCGGACTCTCCAGCGATGCACTGAGAGTTAACACTGGTATGTTCACAGCTTGCCTGCTCCAGAGTCCTGTGTTAGTGAGTCTGATTTTGCCCTTCTCTCTCCTCCTCTAGAGAGAGTGTTTTATTTGATAAGAGAGATGTTAGGTCAAGTTACATCAGACAATGATGGGATTGTGGGGGAGTAGAAAAGAAGAAAATACTTGCATGGGGTTAGATATGGAGGGAAAGATGGGAGAATTATGATTAAATTGTCTGAAATATCTGGAGTATACAAGAAGCAGGCAGGAGAGCAGAGGGCATTCCTGAGGACTATGTATTTAGAGCTTCATCATCATTTTTCGTGTAGGCAAATGTTTTGAGCTTCCATTAAAATTTCATTGGTTGCTGATTGTATTTCTTCAAACCATGCCACTACTTTGAGTTAGGACTATATAGATACCAAATTTATTTTAAAAACTACTCTTTTAGAGGTTGTCAGAATTTTGGACCTTCCGTGGGCACACGATGGTACTTGAAATTCAATTCATGTCTCTGTACGAGAGTTTAATCGTAAAACTGTTGCAACACTTGTGGAAAGAGGGAATTGGTAGAAATGGATATCGTGCCTGAACTGATGGTTATGAAATTAATTAAATTAATAAAATCATGAAGTCCACACTGATTTAATTACAAAATTTTGAAACAATCAAACCTATGACAATTCACTAAATTAAGAGAGACATGGTTTAGGAACTGGCTCTTCTGGAGTTAAAAATAACCACTGTTCTTTTGAAGAGTCTGCCAAATCTGACACTAAAGTATATGAACTCAAAGTTACAAAAACTGAGGTTTCTGGGGGGACTGTTCAGAATGATTGCATGGTACGCTGGACCATTACTCATAATCAGATGCCACAATTATTAGTAAATTTGTGAGCAAATATTTGTGAGAAATATTTATTCTTTGTGTCCAGACTAGAGAATGACTTTGGGATGCCATCTGACAAGAGACAGTGTGAGAAGTAGATACTTAAAGGCACCTAAGGCAACTTCATATGAGAGCAATTTGCAGAAATTAAGAATTGGAGTGCATTCCATCTATAGGCAAATTGGGCAAATTCCATCTATAGGCAAACTCCATCTATAGGCAAATTCCATCTATAGGCAAACTCAATGGAACCAAAGTAGAAAAAGAGGCAAATTTATTAACTATCAAGGAACAGAATGAAATTCAAACCTGAGGTGCTAGGGCAAATGTGAGAAACCCAAAGTAACACTTGTTCCCTTGTTTCTTGGAAGTTGACACTTGAACTGAAATCCCATTGGGTGGATGTGAGGAGATCCACTCAATTATAGGATGCCTCTCATCCAGGTTCATGGGTATTAGACCCACCACTATACTGCTGGTGAGGCATAAGTAGCATTACTATGACTTGTGGCACAAGTGGCATCTAGTGGCTAACTACCCCATGCAACCTTCCCTCCCTTTAATAAAAGCAAAGCCTTGGAGAGGGAAGTATTAAATGCGAGAGCCTCATGTTTGTTTCCTGGGGACCCATCCATTTCCCAGCTTAGCAAAAGTGTGGCTGAACATAAATAAGATGCGCATAGTCACAGATTTCACCTCTCCTCCACCCCACCAATGATAATCCTCTCAATTCCAGATCAATTTTCCTCCTTCCTTTCCAATTCTAAGGAGGAAGGGTTCTTTCCTAATACAACTGATAATAAAAGGATTTGTATGGAGAGGACTAGAGGCTGAAGGCACATGGGTAGAATTGGGGAGAAAGTCAAGTGGAGTAGCTGACAGTTGGAAGGACATAGACAGGATGGAGACAAACTTTAACATATATCTTCTACTGGGGGCCTCCAAGTGGCTCAGTTAGTTTAGCCTCCAGCTCTTGATTTTGGCTCAGGTCATGATCTCACAGTTGGTGAGTTTGAGCCCCATGTGGGGCTCCATGCTGACAGTGTGGAGCCTGCTTGGGATCCTCTCTCTCCCTGCCCTTCCCTTGCTCATTCTGTCTCTCTCTCTCTCAAAGTAAATAAATAAACTTAAAAAATACATTTTTTCGGAGCACTATGTAATCTGATTTACGGTTTTGTGAAAAATGCAATTGAATATTTTTGGATAATTCAACATTTTACTTTGGTCCTGTCATTCAAAAATATGTTGCTGGGAAGTAGCCCTGGAGAGGAGGAAGGCAAAAGGCCAACCAAGTACTGCCTCTTAGGGACTTAAGTATGCAAGTGCTTTGTATGTGGTAGTCTCTTCTGGCTTGCAGATTGCCCATCTCCATCAGCATTTTGTGATAGACCACACGGCTCTGGGTTTATAACATTTACAATAGGAACAACAACAAAAATCACAGGCACAATGGTCTTTGGTGGCCTCAATCTCATTTTTGCACATGTTCCTCCTAGGTTCTGGGGCCTCTCTCATCAAACTTTTTAGATTTCTACACCTCATATTCTGCTTCCTCCTTCTGATCTTCAAGTCTGTACCCTGGGGGTGGCTGGATAGCTTAGGTGGTTAAGCATCTGACTTTGGTTCAGGTCATGATATCACGTTTTGTGAGTTCAAGTCCCGCTTCTCTCTCTTTCTCTGCCCCTGGTGGGATTCTCTCTCTCTCCCTTTCTTTCTCTGCCCCTTGCTCATTTGCACCCTCTCTCTCTCTCAAAAAAAAAAAAATCTGTACCCTCTGTTATTTGGGGGAAGTTTCTTAGGACTTCAAAGTTTTTGATTTATAAAATGAAGATTCTAATCTCTAAACTGTAATTCATTGTGCTGCTAATGAAGATCAAATGAAATAGTGAGTGAGAACATGTTGTAGAAATTGTAAAGGGCTATAAAAATATAATTAGGAGTAGAATTATTTACAGCTTGGCTATAAACCCTGGCTAGATCTTAGAGTATGAGGAACTTTCAAAAGTGCCATTAATGGGCTCCTCTGCCTAGAGATTCTGATCTAGTTCATGTGGAGTCTTGGTATCAGACTATTTTAGAAGTTTCCCATGTTTCTATTGGGCAGCCAGTGTTGACCACTGGTTTGTTTGAGAATTCATTACTTCCTTGTGATAGGCTTTCATTTATATATTTTAGGTCTTATTATGAATTATGAAATTAGGGAATTTGTTTATTTTTAAAAGAATTTCAGCTTCCAGGAAGATATTTGTTGAGCACCTTCATAGAATTATTGGTACCTCCCATAGAATTTGTCTTTTGCTTCCACCTATGAGGGACAACCTTGAAATAGTTCTAGAGGTCATAATCGGGAAATGAAATGAGGAGATTACTACAGCAGGCATATACTTGGAAAGACTAATGCAGGTATTTTAAACCCCAGAATCATAAACAGCAGTAATATCTGTGATAAAGGCTAACTTTATGATGACCCACAGTTTTTAGAATATTCTGGTGACACATTTTCCTCCAGTATTCACCTTTTCTATCTTGCCCAATCTCCCCAGCACACAAAGATTGTTGCCTGTTTCCTTTGTTGTATGAAAATAAAATGCTCTAGCCACTGAAACAACTTGGTTAGAATTTTATTATTGCAATCAGAAGCACTACGGTTTGGCAAGAGGTTAATTAGCTTTAGTTAATTTTTCTTCTGCCAGAATGTATGTAGTATAAGTTACCCATGTGTGATACAATATTTGATTAATTTACATATAGCCGTAAATGTGTATATATCTTTACAATTGATTTTTAATTTTAATCACATGACAACTGGCATCAAATTTCCAAATACTTTTGGTAAACATCTGTATACCTTATTAGTACATTTATATTTATATTTTTCTTTGATAAAAATATTCTTATCTTTTAAACTAAATTTTTAAATGACTGATCATCTGCTTGTCTACCAGATGCTAAAGACAAGTCTGAAAATTTCCAATGGAATTCAGAGTAGTTATTCTAATCATCAACAGCTATCACCATACCTACAATTATTGTTCTACTCTTTTTTTAAAAATAATATCATAGAATTCTTTGAAGAATAAAAAAGGAGTCATTAACCATTGCAGTATGCTTTACTTTCATAGAAAGTAACAGAGAAGTAATTCTGTAGGTCAATGGCATTGATTATACATTGGAAAATTTTAGCTTTTAAGCATTCATGTATGCTTTGACTTAAGATACCTTGAAATATAAAGTATAAACTAACACATCTGATAAATCAGGAACAAGTATCTGAAAATGATTTACCATAGAGGTCTTTTTTTTTTTTTAATTTTTTTTAACGTTTATTTATTTTTGAGACAGAGAGAGACAGAGCATGGACGGGGGAGGGTCAGAGAGAGAGGGAGACACAGAATCTGAAACATGCTCCAGGCTCTGAGCGGTCAGCACAGAGCCCGACGCGGGGCTCGAACTCACGGAGTGTGAGATCGTGACCTGAGCTGAAGTCGGCCGCCCAACCGACTGAGCCACCCAGGCGCCCCTAGAGGTCTTTTTTTAATGTTTATTTTGAGAGAGAGAGAGAGAGAGAGAGAACGAGCTAGCAGGGGAGCTGTATGGAGAGAGAGAGAGAGAGAGAGAGAGGGAGAGAGAATCCCATAGAGATCTTTTAAAGTAGCTCTGAAACTGTTAAGCTCATACATTGCTGCTGACGCAGTAAATTGAACCTAGTGATTCATTTGTGGGAAATATATCTTAAGAAAAAATTTTAAAACCTTAAAATTATGTACACAAATTTGTTCATCATAATTTTATGCAGGCTTCAAAAAGTTGATTAAATATCTAACAATCAGAGAATAGTAAGGTAAGTGACATTACATTTAATGAACGAACAATTATAGTTTTTAAAATGAACATTTAAAAAATCTTATAAATTGTATTAAAAAATCTTTAAAATGGTTAAAATAGCAAAATGTATGTGTATTTTACCACTAGAAAAAAATCTAATAAAGTATAGAAGCAATGTTCATTAACATATGATATTAGATGAAAAGCAGACTAGACTGTGAATAGAGTATTATTAGAACCACGGCAGATATATGCACAGATGGAAAAACAGGATATATCCAGATATCCAAATTGTATTATTTAAAGTGGCAAAATCATGGATAGTTCTTTTATTTACTACTCAATATATTTTAAACATTATTTTATAAAAAAAAAGCTTTGACACTTTGAAAATAATAAAATAGATTGAATCTCTGTCTAAGAGATCAGGGACTCATTTCAAATTATTATTGTCATCTGTCCTATCATTTAAATAGATGTGTAAAGTAACTCAAAAATTTACTTTTATTTTTGTGGTACATGTTTCATGCAAGATGTTACTGCAAATAAATTCTCAGATACAAATGAGGGAAAACTAGATATATTAGAATTTGTGTGGGTGAAAAAGGTAGTTATTCAACACTTCATTTGAAAACCAAGACAAAAATAATCAGAAAAAGATATTGCTGATGAAACTGATAAAAATGTAGTGGTTATTTTTACTTGTCTCTGGTGCAGGAATGCCTCATCATTCTAACACTGCTAAGTCCTGAAGAGTTCCTAATAAAACTTGAACTTACCTGTTAAGCATTAAACCTAAACAGCAAATAACACGAACACATATTTTGATGGAAATCTTTCTGAGATGTATTACACACTTCCCTGCCTTCCTAAATGTTTTCCACTGAATTGAATCTGACCTTTTTTTTGGTTAGACTTACATAAATGGCTTTACACTGCCAAGTTTGTGTAATTCTTCTCTTTTTGTAGTTGCTCTGTCTCTTCCCTTATTATCAAATATCACTTCTTTAACAAAATGACATGAGTTAGTTTCAGTAGAATCCCCTCCTCCTGCCATTTGAATTTCCTGTGTCCAATTTCCTCTGAACAGGTACACTCTACAACAAGTTTTTTGACCTTTGCATATTATGTGGTTAATAATATAAGGGCTTGAGTTTTTGGAAATTTCTTTTGACAGCCCAGAGGCTGTGCCCTTAATTCTGAATGTACAGCCATATTCTGGAATGGTTAGGCTTCCAGAAGTCTGGCTTCCAGATAAAGTGTAGAGTCACAGAACTGTTATACGGAAGCAAAAGAAAACAGGGAGAAAATGCTGATAAGCAAATTATGTTTTGTCGACGTTGTGTTAATGCATAGAATGGAAGAAGTAATCCAAAAAGGAAGCCAAGGATTGGGAGACTTCCAAATGGCCAGAAGTTGGCACACAGAATACTGAAATCAGAGGAGAAAGGGAAGAAGAGTCTTTATCACTAGACCTTGCAGTATTCAGTATGTATGAGACTTTGCTCACAGGAACTGAACACAAATTTTCATGAATGTCCAGTAGTCCATACTGAAGGAAAGAGTTAGGAATACAAATTTTCCCAAAAACATGGGAGAAGGTAAAAAATTATAGTGTCTTTAAATAAAACCAACATTTCTCATTGTTATATTCTGAAGACAGTATCAGATTCCTATTTAATTTTTTTAAACATTTATTTATTATTGACAGAGCATGAGCAGGGGAGGGGCCAAGAGACCGGGAGACACAGAATCCGAAGCAGGCTCCAGGCTCTGAGCTGTCAGCACAGAGCCCGATGCAGGGCTCGAACTCACAAACCACTAGATCATGACCTGAGCCGAAGTCAGATGCTTAACCGATGGAGCCACCCAGGTGCCCCTCATATTCCTATTTAAATCTCTGGCATAAAATGAGGGAGTTGAATAGAACATTGCTGAGGTTCCTTTTAGACCTCAAATAGAAAGTCATCATCTTGCACAACTTCCCTATAACATTGGAAGAAGTTGACCAATATCTCCTTGAAGCAATTTTTTTTATTTCCATGACACATCATTTTCCTAGATTTTTTATTGCTCCTCTTATTGCTTTTTGTTTGCTTTGTCAGCAGTTTCTTCTCTGCCAACCTTAAAATATTAATTGGAGTTCCTTAGGGTTCAGCTCTGGTACTTCTTTTGTTCACACTCTAAATTCTATTTTTAGGCAAATTCATCCACTCCTTATTTCGAACTTAAAATTGTTTTTTGAAATATAACATAATAAATAAAAGTATATAAAGCAGAAGTGCATAGTTTTATAGATTCAAGAATATATAAAGCATACAACCAAATAAGTACCACTTAAGTCAAGAAATAAAACATTGGCAGCAAAAAAATGTAAATATCTGTGGTCATGAGCAACTCACATTTGGAGACTCACTTGTTTTTGCAGCAAATCTAATACAACTTGCCCTAAAATTTTTATTTTAAAGTCTTATTAATAAGTTTTATGGCTATCCTGAGCATGATGGTAGGTGGTTGCTTTTGGTTTGGTTTTGTTGCTTTAATGAGAAATATTTCATTACTTCCTAGGGATTCATTTTCTGCTATTATGGAATATTTAAGAAAATGTATTTTTTAGTGTTTATTTATTTATTCGAGAGAGAGAGAATGCGAGCAAGGAAGGGGCAGAGAACAAGGGAGACAGAAAATCCCAAGTAGGCTCCACACTGTCAGTTCAGAGCCCGACATGGGGCTCCATTTCACGAACTGTGAAACCATGACCTGAGCCAAAATCAAGTCAGGAGCTTAACCAATTTGAGCCAGAGAAAATGTATTTTTTAAAATCATGCATGGATGTCAAATTTAATGCATAATTTTTGTTCATCTATTCTATAATCTGTTAATGTAGTAAATTGCATTACTACAATTACATTGTTCAGTTTGTAAATGCTTAACCAACCTTACATGTCATCTTAATTTGGTCACGTTCAGTTATTCTGTTTTTTTTTTTTTTTGCTTGAAAAGAATGCTTCAATTCTTTACTGAAGGAAATGGGGGAGGGGAGGGTCCACACACACCTCCCTTAAGTTATTCCTTTTCAAAAAATAGTGTTGGGCAGAGAGATAGGGAGATGGAGGATCCCAAGGGGCTCTGTGCTGACAGCAGAGAGTCCAATGTGGGGCTCAAACTCACTAACCATGAGATCATGACCCGAGCTGAAGTTGGACATTTAACCGCCTGGGCCACCCAGACACCCCTACAAAGAAGACTTTAAATAAAAATGGTTACCAGAAACAAAGGCATTGACCACACATTCAATTATAAGGATTATAAATATATACATCTAGCAAAACAGAAATGGAAGCTGAAAGAATTGAAAGGACAAATAAACCAACAATAATAGCTACAGACTTTAATACTCTACTTTCAATAGTGGATAGAACTAGACGTTATAGCAGCAAAGAAATAGAGGAGCTGAGAAGCTATAAAGCAACTAGCCCAAATAGACGTCTATGTAGACCCCACTCAATAACAGTGTATAATACACATTTTTCTCAGGTATACATGGTTCTCTAAGAAACCACTTGTTAAGCCACAAAACAAGTCACAAATTTTTAAATACTGAAATAACACAAATATATTTTCCAACAACAGTTCTAAGTGAAATTAGAAGTCAATCACAGAAGTAAATTTGAAAAATTCACAAATATATGGAGACTAAACAACACACTCTTCAATAACCACTGGGTCAGAGAAGAAACCACAAGAGAAATAATGCTATGAGATAAACAAAAGGAAAAACACAGCAAACTAAAACTTATGCGATGCAATAGAAGCAATGTTCAGAGGAAAATTTACATCTGTAAATGACTACATTAAAAAATATATATCAAATCAATAACCTAATCTTCCACGTTAGAGGGTAAAAAAAAAAAAGAGCTAACTAAATCCAAAGCAAACAGAAGGAAGGAAATAATGAAGATTAAAGTGGAGATAATCAAAATAAAAGAGTGGAAAAATCATAGAATCAACAAAACCATAATTGGTTCTTTGGAAATATCAATAAAATTGAAAAACTTTTATCTAGACTGACCACCACCGACAAAAAAGAGATGAGTCATTTTGCTAGAACCAAAAATGAAAGAGGAAACATTACTACTAACCTTATAGAAATAAAGGATTATAATGGAATGCTATGAACAATTATATGCCAACAAATTTGATTACCTAAATGAGATGGGCAAATTCCTAGAAACTAGCAAGCCACTAAAACTTAATTAGAAATAGGAAATTGGGGAAAACCTTTAAGTAAAGATATTGAATCAGCAGTCAAAAAAAAAAAAAAAAAACCTTCCAGCAGAGATCTCAAACTCTTTCAAAATACTTAAGTCATCATTATACAAATGCCAAAGCAAAACAAAGATATCACAAGAAAGGAAAACTACAGACCAATATCCCTTATGAATATAGATGCAAAATTCCTCAACAGGGTATTAGCAGTCTGAATCCAGGAGCATATTAAAAAGATAATATATCATGGCCATGTGGAATTTATCCAGTATTGCAAGGGTTATTCAACATACAACTATCAATTATTCTAATATGTCTTGTATTCAACATTGCACTGGAATACCTATCTTGTGAAATTTCTCAAGAAAAAGAAATAAAAGGCATCCAGACTGGAAAGGAAGAAGTCAATCTATCTCCGTTCTGAGATGACATGATCCTATCTAATGAAAAGCCTAAAGAACCTTCAAAAAAATGTGAGCACTAATAAGCTCAGCAAAGTTTCAGGATAAAAATCAATGTACAAAAAATCAGTTACGTTTGTACACACTAGCAATGAACAATCTGAAAATGGTATTAAGACAACAGTTCCGGGGCGCCTGGGTGGCGCAGTCGGTTAAGCGTCCGACTTCAGCCAGGTCACGATCTCGCGGTCCCTGAGTTCGAGCCCCGTGTCAGGCTCTGGGCTGATGGCTCAGAGCCTGGAGCCTGTTTCCGATTCTGTGTCTCCCTCTCTGCCCCTGCCCCGTTCATGCTCTGTCTCTCTCTGTCCCAAAAGTAAATAAACGTTGAAAAAAAAAAAATGAAAAAAAAAAAAAAAAAGACAACAGTTCCATTTGCAGTAGCATCAAAAGTAATAAAAGAGAAAAATTAACCAAAATGTGTAGGACATATACACTGAACACCATAAAACATTATTGAAAGAGATTAAAGATCTACATAAATGGAAAAAACATTTTGTGGTTATGGATTGGAAGGCTTTGTAATTGGAGTTTCAGAAGAAGAGGAGGGAGAGACTGGGGCATAAAAAATATTTGAAGAAATAACATCTAAGTAGTTTTCAAATTTAATGAAAAGTTTAAGTCCTCTAAATCTCAAGCAGAATAAACACAACCACACCTAGACCATATAAAATAGTCCTAAAATTCAGTAAAAAGGAAAACAACTCCCAAATGGGCAAAAGTTACACTTTATAAGGGATGATATACATATGACCAATAAACACATGAGAAACGTTCACCATTGTTAATCATCATGGATATGCAAATAAGATAGTATGTAAAGTGGTGTAAAATCAAACATATTGACAATTCCCAGTATTGATGAGAATATGGAGCAACTGGATTTCTCATACATTGCTAGCAAGAATGTAAAATGGAAGAACCACTTTCGAAAACTGGAAATTTCTTTTTTTTTTTTTTTTTTTTGCCCTGAAATTTATTTATTTATTTATTTATTTATTTTATGAAATTTATTGACAAATTGGTTTCCATACAACACCCAGTGCTCATCCCAAAAGGTGCCCTCCTCAATACCCATCACCCACCCTCTCCTCCCTCCCACCCCCCCATCAACCCTCAGTTTGTTCTCAGTTTTTAACAGACTCTTATGCTTTGGCTCTCTCCCATTCTAACCTCTTTTTTTTTTTTTCCTTCCCCTCCCCCATGGGTTCCTGTTAAGTTTCTCAGGATCCACATAAGAGTGAAACCATATGGTATCTGTCTTTCTCTGTATGGCTTATTTCACTTAGCATCACACTCTCCAGTTCCATCCACGTTGCTACAAAAGGCCATATTTCATTTTTTCTCATTGCCACGTAATATTCCATTGTGTATATAAACCACAATTTCTTTATCCATTCATCAGTTGATGGACATTTAGGCTCTTTCCATAATTTGGCTATTGTTGAGAGTGCTGCTATGAACATTGGGGTACAAGTGGCCCTATGCATCAGTGCTCCTGTATCCCTTGGATAAATTCCTAGCAGTGCTATTGCTGGGTCATAGGGTAGGTCTATTTTTAATTTTCTGAGGAACCTCCACACTGCTTTCCAGAGCGGCTGCACCAATTTGCATTCCCACCAACAGTGCAAGAGGGTTCCCGTTTCTCCACATCCTCTCCAGCATCTATAGTCTCCTGATTTGTTCATTTTGGCCACTCTGACTGGCGTGAGGTGATACCTGAGTGTGGTTTTGATTTGTATTTCCCTGATAAGGAGCGACGTTGAGCATCTTTTCATGTGCCTGTTGGCCATCCGGATGTCTTCTTTAGAGAAGTGTCTATTCATGTTTTCTGCCCATTTCTTCACTGGGTTATTTGTTTTTCGGGTGTGGAGTTTGGTGAGCTCTTTATAGATTTTGGATACTAGCCCTTTGTCCGATATGTCATTTGCGAATATCTTTTCCCATTCCGTTGGTTGCCTTTTAGTTTTGTTGGTTGTTTCCTTTGCTGTGCAGAAGCTTTTTATCTTCATAAGGTCCCAGTAATTCACTTTTGCTTTTAATTCCCTTGCCTTTGGGGATGTGTCGAGTAAGAGATTGCTACGGCTGAGGTCAGAGAGGTCTTTTCCTGCTTTCTCCTCTAAGGTTTTGATGGTTTCCTGTCTCACATTTAGGTCCTTTATCCATTTTGAGTTTATTTTTGTGAATGGTGTGAGAAAGTGGTCTAGTTTCAACCTTCTGCATGTTGCTGTCCAGTTCTCCCAGCACCATTTGTTAAAGAGGCTGTCTTTTTTCCATTGGATGTTCTTTCCTGCTTTGTCAAAGATGAGTTGGCCATACGTTTGTGGGTCTAGTTCTGGGGTTTCTATTCTATTCCATTGGTCTATGTGTCTGTTTTGGTGCCAATACCATGCTGTCTTGATGATGACAGCTTTGTAGTAGAGGCTAAAGTCTGGGATTGTGATGCCTCCTGCTTTGGTCTTCTTCAAAATTCCTTTGGCTATTCGGGGCCTTTTGTGGTTCCATATGAATTTTAGGATTGCTTGTTCTAGTTTCGAGAAGAATGCTGGTGCAATTTTGATTGGGATTGCATTGAATGTGTAGATAGCTTTGGGTAGTATTGACATTTTGACAATATTTATTCTTCCAATCCATGAGCAGGGAATGTCTTTCCATTTCTTTAAATCTTCTTCAATTTCCTTCATAAGCTTTCTATAGTTTTCAGCATACAGATCCTTTACATCTTTGGTTAGATTTATTCCTAGGTATTTTATGCTTCTTGGTGCAATTGTGAATGGGATCAGTTTCTTTATTTGTCTTTCTGTTGCTTCATTGTTAGTGTATAAGAATGCAACTGATTTCTGTACATTGATTTTGTATCCTGCAACTTTGCTGAATTCCTGTATCAGTTCTAGCAGACTTTTGGTGGAGTCTATCGGATTTTCCATGTATAATATCATGTCATCTGCAAAAAGCGAAAGCTTGACTTCATCTTTGCCAATTTTGATGCCTTTGATTTCCTTTTGTTGTCTGATTGCTGATGCTAGAACTTCCAGCACTATGTTAAACAGCAGCGGTGAGAGTGGGCATCCTTGTCGTGTTCCTGATCTCAGGGAAAAAGCTCTCAGTTTTTCCCCGTTGAGGATGATGTTAGCTGTGGGCTTTTCATAAATGGCTCTATGATGTTTAAGTATGTTCCTTCTATCCCGACTTTCTCAAGGGTTTTTATTAAGAAAGGGTGCTGGATTTTGTCGAAGGCCTTTTCTGCATCGATTGACAGGATCATATGGTTCTTCTCTTTTTTTTTGTTAATGTGATGTATCACGTTGATTGATTTGCGAATGTTGAACCAGCCCTGCATCCCAGGAATGAATCCCACTTGATCATGGTGAATAATTCTTTTTATATGCCATTGAATTCGATTTGCTAGTATCTTATTGAGAATTTTTGCATCCATATTCATCAGGGATATTGGCCTGTAGTTCTCTTTTTTTACTGGGTCTCTGTCTGGTTTAGGAATCAAAGTAATACTGGCTTCATAGAATGAGTCTGGAAGTTTTCCTTCCCTTTCTATTTCTTGGAATAGCTTGAGAAGGATAGGTATTATCTCTGCTTTAAACGTCTGGTAGAACTCCCCTGGGAAGCCATCTGGTCCTGGACTCTTATTTGTTGGGAGATTTTTGATAACCGATTCAATTTCTTCGCTGGTTATGGGTCTGTTCAAGCTTTCTATTTCCTCCTGATTGAGTTTTGGAAGAGTGTGGGTGTTCAGGAATTTGTCCATTTCTTCCAGGTTGTCCAATTTGTTGGCATATAATTTTTCATAGTATTCCCTGATAATTGTTTGTATCTCTGAGGGATTGGTTGTAATAATTCCATTTTCATTCATGATTTTATCTATTTGGGTCATCTCCCTTTTCTTTTTGAGAAGCCTGGCTAGAGGTTTGTCAATTTTGTTTATTTTTTCAAAAAACCAACTCTTGGTTTCGTTGATCTGCTCTACAGTTTTTTTAGATTATATATTGTTTATTTCTGCTCTGATCTTTATTATTTCTCTTCTTCTGCTGGGTTTAGGCTGCCTTTGCTGTTCTGCTTCTAGTTCCTTTAGGTGTGCTGTTAGATTTTGTATTTGGGATTTTTCTTGTTTCTTGAGATAGGCCTGGATTGCAATGTATTTTCCTCTCAGGACTGCCTTTGCTGCATCCCAAAGCGTTTGGATTGTTGTATTTTCATTTTTGTTTGTTTCCATATATTTTTTAATTTCTTCTCTAATTGCCTGGTTGACCCACTCATTCGTTAGTAGGGTGTTCTTTAACCTCCATGCTTTTGGAGGTTTTCCAGACTTTTTTCTGTGGTTGATTTCAAGCTTCATAGCATTGTGGTCTGAAAGTAAGCATGGTATAATTTCAATTCTTGTAAACTTATGAAGGGCTGTTTTGTGACCCAGTATATGATCTATCTTGGAGAATGTTCCATGTGCACTCGAGAAGAAAGTATATTCTGTTGCTTTGGGATGCAGAGTTCTAAATATATCTGTCAAGTCCATCTGATCCAATGTCTCATTCAGGGCCCTTGTTTCTTTATTGACCGTGTGTCTAGATGATCTATCCATTTCTGTAAGTGGGGTGTTAAAGTCCCCTGCAATTACCACATTCTTATCAATAAGGTTGCTTATGTTTATGAGTAATTGTTTTATATATTTGGGGGCTCCGGTATTCGGCGCATAGACATTGATAATTGTTAGCTCTTCCTGATGGATAGACCCTGTAACTATTATATAATGTCCTTCTTCATCTCTTGTTACAGCCTTTAATTTAAAGTCTAGTTTGTCTGATATAAGTATGGCTACTCCAGCTTTCTTTTGGCTTCCAGTCGCATGATAAATAGTTCTCCATCCCCTCACTCTCAATCTAAAGGTGTCCTCAGGTCTAAAATGAGTCTCTTGTAGACAGCAAATAGATGGGTCTTGTTTTTTTATCCATTCTGATACCCTATGTCTTTTGGTTGGCGCATTTAATCCATTTACATTCAGTGTTATTATAGAAAGATACGGGTTTAGAGTCATTGTGATGTCTGTATGTTTTATGCTTGTAGTGATGTCTCTGGGACTTTGTCTCACAGGGTCCCCCTTAGGATCTCTTGTAGGGCTGGTTTAGTGGTGACAAATTCCTTCAGTTTTTGTTTGTTTGGGAAGACCTTTATCTCTCCTTCTATTCTAAATGACAGACTTGCTGGATAAAGGATTCTTGGCTGCATATTTTTTCTGTCTAGCACCCTGAAAATCTCGTGCCAATTCTTTCTGGCCTGCCAAGTTTCAAAAGAGAGATCAGTCACGAGTCTTATAGGTCTCCCTTTATATGTGAGGGCACGTTTACCCCTTGCTGCTTTCAGAATTTTCTCTTTATCCTTGTATTTTGCCAGTTTCACTATGATATGTCGTGCAGAAGATCGATTCAAGTTACGTCTGAAGGGAGTTCTCTGTGCCTCTTGGATTTCAATGCCTTTTTCCTTCCCCAGTTCAGGGAAGTTCTCAGCTATTATTTCTTCAAGTACCCCTTCAGCACCTTTCCCTCTCTCTTCCTCCTCTGGGATACCAATTATGCGTATATTATTTCTTTTTAGTGTATCACTTAGTTCTCTAATTTTCCCCTCATACTCCTGGATTTTTTTCTCTCTCTTTTTCTCAGCTTCCTCTTTTTCCATAACTTTATCTTCTAGTTCACCTATTCTCTCCTCTGCCTCTTCAAGCCGAGCTGTGGTGGTTTCCATTTTGTTATGCATTTCGTTTAAAGCGTTTTTCAGCTCCTCGTGACTGTTCCTTAGTCCCTTGATCTCTGTAGCAAGAGATTCTCTGCTGTCCTGTATACTGTTTTCAAGCCCAGCGATTAATTTTATGACTATTATTCTAAATTCACTTTCTGTTATATTATTTAAATCCTTTTTGATCAGCTCATTAGCTGTTGTTATTTCCTGGAGATTCTTCTGAGGGGAATTCTTCCGCTTGGTCATTTTGGATAGTCCCTGGCGTGGTGAGGACCTGCAGGGCACTTCCCCTGTGCTGTGGTGTATACCTGGAGTTGGTGGGCGGGGCCGCAGTCAGACCTGATGTCTGCCCCCAGCCCACCGCTGGGGCCACAGTCAGACTGGTGTGTGCCTTCTCTTCCCCTCTCCTAGGGGCGGGATTCACTGTGGGGTGGTGTGGCTCGTCTGGGCTACTTGCACCCTGCCAGGCTTGTGATGCTGGGGATCTGGCGTATTAGCTGGGGTGGGTAGGCAAGGTGCACGGGGGCAGGAGGGGCAGGCTTAGATCGCTTCTCCTTAGGTGATCCACTTCAGGAGGGGCCCTGTGGCAGCGGGAGGGAGTCAGATCCGCTGCCGGAGGTTTGGCTCCGCAGAAGCGCAGAGTTGGGTGTTTGCGCGGAGCGAGCAAGTTCCCTGGCAGGAACTGGTTCTCTTTGGGATTTTGGCTGGGGGATGGGCGGGGGAGATGGCGCTGGCGAGCGCCTTTGTTCCCCACCAAACTGAGCTCTGTTGTCAGGGGGCTCAGCAGCTCTCCCTCCCTTTGTCCTCCAGCCTTCCCGCTTTCTGAGCAGAGCTGTTAACTTATGACCTCCCAGACGCTAAGTCGCGCTTGTTGTGGGAACACAGTCCGCCTGGCCCCTCCGCTTTTGCAAGCCAGACTCGGGGGCTCTGCTTGGCCGGCGAGCCGCCCCTCCGCCCCGGCTCCCTCCCGCCAGTCCGTGGAGCGCGCACCGCCTCGCTGCCCTTCCTACCCTCTTCCGTGGGCCTCTCGTCTGCGTTTGGCTCCGGCGACTCTGTTCTGCTAATCCTCTGGTGGTTTTCTGGGTTATTTAGGCAGGTGTAGATGGAATCTAAGTGATCAGCAGGAGGTGCGGTGAGCCCAGCATCCTCCTAAGCCGCCATCTTGCCAGGAGTCCTGGAAATTTCTTATGAAGTTAAATTCCTACTAGCCCTGATCTGACCCATCGTTCTCATTCCTAATCATTCACCCAACAGAAATAAAAATGCATGTCCTCAAAAACACTTTACAGAAATGTTCACAGCAGTTTTATTCATATAAATATGAATGGGTGCCTGGGTGGCTCAGTTGGCTGAGTGTACAACTCAGCTCAGGTCATGGTCTTGCAGTTTGTGGGTTCGAGCCCCACATCTCAGGCTTGCTGATGTCAACCTGTCAATGCAGAGCCAGCTTCAGACCCTCAGTCCCCCCTCTATCTCTGCCCCTCCCCTGCCCACACACTCACTCTCAAAAACTAAATAAAACATTAAAAAAAAAAAAAGAAAGGAACAAACTAACAATTTCAATGGGGCTGCAGAAGTGGAGACGAAGTTACTTGGCGTGGTGGAGACTGACTTGGTAGCTTTCCAGAATAAAAATTCTGGAGTGACATAAATATCCTCACTTTTGATAGGTGTGTGGGTTGCATGGGTGTACGCATTTGTCAAAATTAATTGAACTGTACTCTGAAAAATCTGTACATATCTCCATAAGTAATAAAAAGAGAAATCCTTACTGGGACAAGATAGGTACAGATAAATGTAAACATCAGGTTTTTTTTCTCCCTAAATATAGTTTTCTTTCTTTCACTTTTAATGTTACACCAGAGTCAGTAAGAGAAATTCAAAACTCTTGTTTAAGAAAAATAGTTGTATTTAGCAAGTCAGAGAACACCTTAGAAATTCAACATTAATGTTATGTTCCTTTTGAGCTACTATAGTTTTATGCTGCAGAGATGGAGTTAGGGTTTATTCAATATGCTTTATGTTCCCCAAAATGCGTGGCTATTGAAGAGATGCTTATCTTCGTTCTCTAATACCTGCAGAGGCTCATAACGCACTCCATTTGTATTTTTAAAGTTCCTGGTGGGTAAGGAGAAACGAGAAATATTTAAAAGCTCTATGACTTCTTGCTTGATGATTTCAAATTTAGGGAGAATCTTTACTCAAACTGTAATTCTTTGGGGACAATATTTTATATAAGTATTTTCTAACATTGAAGCTGTTTCCATGGAATTATCCTGTTTTTTAAAATAAATGCTGAAAGTTGAATTAATCTTCAATATTCTATGAGAATTTAATTATTGATAAGACACCTCTTATTGAAACAAAGCCTAGAAACCCTGAGGTTTGTGTTCTGGAATCTTTTGGTGAGGTCAGCTGACTGTCATTTCTACACTGACCCAGGATCTATTTCTACCCCTCCTAAATCTTTCAGTTAAGAGTGGATAAAACCATCTCCTCGATATTTTTAGTACCACTGAGATAGCTTATAATCCTTAAAAAGATTTTAGTTAATCTAATCAACAAAGAGAAAAAATAACCATGAATACAAGAGATGAAAACAGGCAATATTACACAGATTGTGCAATTCCGTTCTTGGTAGTTTGGCCCTACATCTTACCTCAGGAGAAAGATTATTTTGCCCCACGACCTCACAAATTTTTTCTACCATCTTCCCTAGGGTATCTACTTCTCAATCCTTAGTTGGCAAGTTTGTGATAGTCAGTGACATGGGGAAACTTGAAGTTTACACAGTGAAATCCCCCATTCTGCATAAAAAGATGTATTCTGATACAAAGAATCACCATTTTTATTTGGAAATTCAGCCTCTCTCCCCTCTTCACTCATGTCATCTGGATGGAGCCCTGTTTACAAGGGCTGGGGATGGATGCATGAAACAGATCTAAGCCAATCAGAGTGCTCTGCCTACATTGATTTGCTCAGGAATGGGCAGGTGACCTAAGCCAGGCCCATTGGAGTAAATCTTTCTATAGAATGTCCAGAAAGGAGGTCTTATATGAAGACTACTTTTTTTTAGTTGGGTTTGACTGGGTTTACTCTGCCAGCTATTTTACAGCCCCAAGAAAAGAGCCCTTTGGAATAAATGAAATTATATGTGGATGATCCTTTGTTTCCAGTAGGGCCTGATGTCACACGTACCCTCAGACTATTCAATTATTAGAACCAATGTATCCCATTTTTTTTTTTGCTTGAGGCTACTTTGAATTGGGTGTTCTATGCAACTGAAAGAATTTTTACTGACACAGTAAATAGTATCTGTGACACAAAATTAGTAAAATGTACCACTGTAAGAATACCTAGGAAATAGTTTGTGATCAGCTATGATGGGATGTGATAGGAAGAAATGTAAGGTTTAAATTTTCCATCATTTATTATCTGGTTTTCTTTTACTTTAAATTTTATTTATCAACTATTTATTTTCTGTCAGGCACTATGAGGGTAATTTTAGACATTTCATCAAATTTACTACTTCCAACTATCTAATGAAGTAGATGATTAACCTATTTCACAAATTAAGGAATCTAGGGGTCAGAGAGGTTATGCAACACTTTTCAGGTAATGTAACTGGTAAATAGTAGAGCCAGGATTTGAACTCATATGTGTTTGACTCCCAATAAGTGTTATTTAACTACTTTGAGTAGCTCTCTGTAAATTGTGAATACTATTTCCCAGCATTAATATACTATAAACTTATTATATAACCTCATATAGTAGTCATATGACTACTTTATAAAGTACAAACCACTGTATCATGTTTACATTTATTCTAGCCGATTTAAATGCAGTCATTAGCAAGATTGTTTCCATATGTGGTTTGTCCATATTTGACCTACAGGAAGATATCTACAGAAGTCATTGTTAATATAAATTTATAATCTTTGACATGTGCTATACTATTTTTGACTCTCTGATCTGAAGATCACTCTATTTACCTGAAGTAAAGAGCACAAAAACTTAACTAGTTTAAAGAAATGCATTAGCTTTCGTGGCCCCCATTTATCGACCACAGGCTCAGGGATGAGGCTGGGTGGGAAGAGAATGGAAATTAGTACGTGGAGATGAACACACTGGGAATATTAGATTGAGAGATGAAGTATAAAAGATGGAGAGCTGAAAAAGAGTTTCTGTGATTCAAAAAGTGGGCTAGCTGTTACTTTCATCCCTGGATATACCCAAGAATTACCAATGAGTCTTTCACAAAACACCCATGCCTTACCCTAACTCACCCTGGATGAATGAAATCAAATTTCATGGCTGGTGCAGCTGGTATCTGTCTTTAAAGCTCCACAGTGATTCCATTGTGCTGGTAGAATTGAAGGCCATTGGGATAATGGAGGAAAAAGGGGCACTTTTAGCTCATGTAATGGCAGTCATTTTTATGTTTCAGCTATTAATTCACCCATGAATCCATTATCTTTCTAATTTGTGCATGTATTCATGCATTTATCTTTTCCTTTTTTCAATTATTCAATTCTTCATCTATGCACTCATTCATTCAGCCATCCATTTCTTTTTTCACTCATCCACTGATTTAGAGTCAGTCACATAGTCAGTCCACAAATACTTACATAGAGTGCCTATGCTCTGTGCTTCAGGAGATACAAAAGTGAACGCAGCAAGTAGGTCATTGCCTTCCAAAGCCACCAGTTGGTATGGTAGTGTTTCTGAGTGTGTACTGAGAAACAGTACTTCTCTAATGAAAAGGGATTATGGAAAACACTGGCTTATGGGCTAATTCTGAAGTTATGAAAACTTCCCCCTTTAATGCCATTTTCATGGAATAGTAATATCTCTGCATCTCTGACACATTTAAAGATACTGAAAATTCTAATTTTAAATTTGCTGAAGTGAGATGCTGACTGAGTAAAAGAAATAAATAATGTGTAATTATCACTTCCCTCCCACCTTACACCAAATAAAGTTTAGTTTAATATCTTCAGCTGAAAGATGCAGAAAATGACTGTAATTAACTTTGGTTCAGTTCTTAGTCCCTTTTCTATTTCCAGATATTTCTAATTCCCGCAGAAAGGCTCATTTATATATCTTTTAATCCATTCAACTAAAACTTCTCCAACCTCCCACCTTATCAAATTGAGCCAAATTTGGGGCTGATATGCTTTGTTTTGGTTGCTGCTTATTTATTTGTACTGATTCACTGAGGCTTAATATAGCTACTGTTGCAGAGTCTATGGTTGCTGTTTATTTTTGAGTGAGAACAGGGTGTAAGTACTACATGTTCTTGGACATCAATTCCAATTTGATCTTTCTCACTTGCTAAATCCAAGATTGTTAAAGAAGTCTTGCTCCTATTGTATGTTACACATTTTAAAGTGGTATCTATGTTTAACACAAAAAAAGAAGGATTTGTCAGACTTTATCACAAACCAACGCGACCAAACCATTATCAATTTTATACATTTCTCAATTTTTACACCTCTCAGATTTCACATGTAGTTACTTTGAACAGAGCTTCCCAAGTGAGTTGCTAGAAATGTCCCTCAGAGGTGCCTAAGAGACACCTCAGAGACAGCCTAAGCTCTTTAGAATTCTTTTGGTTTACCCCGCCTTTATGAAATCATTAGTTTTTAAAACACAAGGATTTGTTCAATTATTTGTAGTTTAAGTATAATATAAACACTTGTTACTTTTTTTCAAATGTCACAAAAGGGGATGGAAAGGTGAAAATAGATTGTCTTTATTTTCTCCTTACCAATCCTTTTCCATAGAATTTAATCAATGTTGTTTCTTAAGTACCTCTTCCAGAAATTTTATATGTAGGTAATGCTGTAGCCTGAGTTCCCCAAAAAAGAGAAGAAGGGAGAAACAGAGAATTTGTTTAACAGCTTCTACATTCAGTTGATGAAAAGTTTACCCAACAAATTGTAGCTCCCTCAAATTTCCAGGTTCACCATGCTGGGTGCTAGGCAGTCTCTCTGGGAAGTCTCAGGGCAGGATGTGAGATATGCCTTGTGTATATATGGGGTAAAATATTGTCAGGTTAAGCCTCCTCCTCCTTCATAAATACTTGGCTTTTCCCCTTGACCAGCTCTCACTAGAAAAAGAGACAGTTAAGGCTGAGTCTGAACTGGTGCATTAGAGTTACTTAATGTAGTTTGTATGTTATTAGTGTGTGCACACATGCATGTGTATGTGATTTTAGTTTTATGTACTGAAAAATCATCAGTCTTTTAATTCATGACTTAATGGTATTACATCTCATAATTTTGGCAGATGAGATATTTGTCATTTCATAAAAATTCCCAACTATCATCCACATTGTTTGCCAGAAAAATTATAGCCAAGCTTAAGAAAGTTACTAATGGCCAAATAACTTCAAAAGCAAAATTATAAAAAAAATCTTTGAAACATTTTTATAGCAAAAATCAGATATATTGCAGCCTGTGGATGTATTTTAATGGGCTTGTTCTACTTTGTATGGTACCTCTGAAAGTGAGAACCTTAAGTTCAGTGAGGATCTTAAAATGGCTTTGTGCTTACTGGGTCATGTCTGAATCCTAGAATCAATAAAGATTTTCTTTGAGTCTTTGTTTGAAAATTCTCATTTGGGAAGACTCAGATATAATATTAGAAGAGAGCTATTGGCTAGAAATTAGGGACATAGCTGACATGCATGTATACATGCATACATACATACATACATACATACAAGAATATGTCTTAGGAAAAGTGGCAGAAACTTGGAATATCTAATACACTCAAAATATTAATGAAAGAAGTGAGAAAAATAAACCTTGATGACCCCAAGTAAACCTATATGAATTGTGCAGATAATTTTCATTGGCTTGAAGTGAAAGATGCAATGGGAGACATGGAGATGTCTGCAATCTCAATTTTTTCTAAGCCATGGTATTGGTTTGTATAGGTCACTGCGTGAAAGATAAAAAGAACATTGTTCAACTAATGAGAATTTCTTTATTGGACTGGGAATGAAAGCTATGTTTCCACTGATAGCTTATATATTCACTATTCTTGAGCCATGAAAAGTATTTGAGCAGAAACTTTCTTGAATTATCTCTGAAATAGATGAAAGCTAATTAAAGCTAAGGACTTTTACTTAGTTATTGATTCTATTCCAGCTTTCTCCTTTATACACAAAATTTTTGCAAACCAACGGTGTGTGAACTGAAAAGGGAATCTTAGATATAAGCAAAAACTTTAGGTGATTTTTTTAAGAATTTGCCTTCAAAATACATTTTTTTCCCTTTACATTCTAGCACTTTGAATTACAGATGAAATAGCTTGACATGCTATAAAAATGCAATAGTCTTTCTGAAATATTTTGATTACATATTTTTCTGAAGACTACTTCTTTTTTCCCTTTAAGTACAGGGTTCATTTCTCATTGCCTCCCACACTTGACGACTATTCTCTGAGTGATCAAGTTTGCTGTGTGCATGGCAAGTATGTGAAATATGTAGATAGGAATAAGAATTTGTGATTAACACAAGGTAGGTTTCTGTTAGGTATCATAATTTCCAAGCAGCCTGAAAATAGAATTTCTTTAGATTTATAGTTTACTTCTCATCAGTGGGAATGTTAAGAAAAAGCAACTTTATCACCTCCGCCAGTGCTCACTGCAGTCACTCTTCAAGTTGCCTCCTTTACTAAACTTTTTTTTAAAAAGTGTTTTGAGAAAAGTAAGTTCCTTTTTTCTTTTACTAACGATTATAATAAATAATATTTGTTCCCAAGGAGAATCATCTGAAACAGAGCAAGAGCAAGGGGAAAAAAATTGTGCAATTCACAACACTTAGAATCAGTTAAACGTAGGATATTTAATAATTGACAACAATGCTCATCTGATTCTTATTTTTTAGCAAGTCATATGAATATCAGTAATGCTCTCCTAATTTAGAGATGGTAGTAAGCTATAAAAATATTAATGGGACACTGATCATAATTAGGACATACTGAGATAACAATAAATTAATGCAATTTAATTACTTACTATCCTTAATTTAATTTAATTTAATTTAATTTTTGAGTTTATTTTATTTATTTTGAGAGATAGAATGAGCGAGCATAAGTGGAGCAGAGAGAGAAAGAGAGAGAATCCCAAGCAGGCTCCATACTGTCAATACAGAGCCTGATGTGGGGCTCAATCTCACAAACCACGAGATCATGACCTGAGCCAAAATCAAGAGTCAGACACTTAAGCGATTGAGCCATCCAGGCACCCCTTACTATCCTTAATACAACCCACTTGGAAAGTGATTCCTCCCTACCCCCACCAACCAGGGGAAATAAAGCTTATTTATTTATCTCCAAATTTTTATTTAAATTCTAGTTAGTTAATATAAAGTATAATATAGGTTTTAGGAGTAGAATTTAGTGATTTGTCACTTACATATAGCACCAGTTCTCATCACAAATGTCCTCCTTAATACTCATTACCCATTTAGCCCATCCCCCACCCACCTCCCTCTATCAACGCTCAGTTTGTTCTCTATCATTAAGAGTTTCTTATGATTTGCTTCTCTCTCCCTCTTTTTTAAACTTCCCATATGTTCATCTGTTTTGTTTCCTAAATCCCACACAGGAGTGAAATCACATGGTATTTGTTTTTCTCTGACTGACTTATTTCTCTTATCATAATACACTCTAGCTCCACCCATGTTGTTGCAAATGGCAAAATTTCATTTTTTTATGGCTGAGTCATATTCTATTATATATACACACACAAACACACACATACACATGCACACACACACACGCACACCACATCTTCTTAATCCATTTATCAGTCAGTGGACACTTGGGCTTTTTCCATAGTTTGGCTATAATTGATAATGCTGCTATAAACATTGGGATGCATGTACCCATTCAAATCTATATTTTTGTATTCTTTGGTATCTTTTGTATTATTTATATTTTTACAATTCTTTGAATTGTATTCAATTCCTAGTATTGCAATTGCTGGATCATGGGGTATTTCTATTTTAAGCTTTTTGAGAAAACTGCATACTGTTTTCCAGAGTGGCTACACCAGTTTGCATTCCCACCAAGTGTAAGAGGACTTCCCTTTCTCTTCATCCTTGCCAACATCTGTTGTTTCCTGTGTTATTAATTTTAGCCATTCTGACAGGTGTGAGGTGGTATCTCATCATGATTTTGATTTGTATTTCCCTGATGATGAGCGATATTGAGCATCTTTTCATGTGTCTGTTAGCCATCCAGATGTCTTCTTTGAAAAAATGTCTATCCATGTTTTCTGCTCATTTTTTAACTGGATATTTGTTTTTATAGATTTGGATGCAGAAAGTGATTTGTTAATATCAATCAGAAGCCACAAAGATGCCTCTGCTCTTTGGCTCAGTAATTGAACTTTTGGGATTCTAACCTAAGGAAAAAAATTATAATAGTCTAAATAATGCAAATATAAACAGACATTTATATATAAAGATATTCATAATAGCTGACCATCTGACAAAGCAGGAAAGAACATCCAATGGAAAAAAGACAGTTTCTTTAACAAATGGTGCTGGGAGAACTGGACAGCAACATGCAGAAGGTTGAAACTAGACCACTTTCTCACACCGTTCACAAAAATAAACTCAAAATGGATAAAGGACCTGAATGTGAGACAGGAAACCATCAAAACCCTAGAGGAGAAAGCAGGAAAAGACCTCTCTGGCCTCAGCCATAGCAATCTCTTACTCGACACATCCCCAAAGGCAAGGGAATTAAAAGCAAAAGTGAATTACTGGGACCTTATGAAGATAAAAAGCTTCTGCACAGCAAAGGAAACAACCAACAAAACTAAAAGGCTACTAACGGAATGGGAAAAGATATTTGCAAATGATATATCAGACAAAGGGCTAGTATCCAAAATCTATCAAGAGCTCACCAAACTCCACACCTGGAAAACAAATAACCCAGTGAAGAAATGGGCAGAAAACATGAATAGACACTTCTCTAAAGAAGACATCCAGATGGCCAACAGGCACATGAAAAGATGCTCAACGTCGCTCCTCATATGGGAAATACAAATCAAAACCACACTCGGATATCACCTCACGCCAGTCAGAGTGGCCAAAATGAACGAATCAGGAGACTATAGATGCTGGAGAGGATGTGGAGAAACGGGAACCCTCTTGCACTGTTGGTGGGAATGCAAACTGGTGCAGCCACTCTGGAAAGCAGTGTGGAGGTTCCTCAGAAAATTAAAACTAGACCTACCCTATGACCCAGCAATAGCACTGCTAGGAATTTACCCAAGGGATAGAGGAGTACTGATGCATAGGGGGCACTTGTACCCCAATGTTTGTAGCAGCACTCTCAACAATAGCCAAATTATGGAAAGAGCCTAAATGTCCATCAACTGATGAATGGATAAAGAAATTGTGGTTTATATACACAATGGAATATTACGTGGCAATGAGAAAAAATGAAATATGGCCTTTTGTAGCAACGTGGATGGAACTGGAGAGTGTGATGCTAAGTGAAATAAGCCATACAGAGAAAGACAGATACCATATGGTTTCACTCTTATGTGGATCCTGAGAAACTTAACAGAAACCCATGGGGGAGGGGAAGAAAAAAAGAAAAAAGAGGTTACAGTGGAAGAGAGCCAAAGCATAAGAGACTCTTAAAAACTGAGAACAAACTGAGGGTTGATGGGGGGTGGGAGGGAGGGGAGGGTGGGTGATGGGTATTGAGGAGGGCACCTTTCGGGATGAGCACTGGGTGTTGTATGGAAACCAATTTGACAATAAATTTCATATATTGAAAAAAAATAGCTGATCATCATAAAGCTCTTATTATTACAATAGGAACTGTGATAAATGTTTTAAGTGTATTATCCTGTATAATCATTCTCAAAACAATTTTATGGGATATTTACTATTATTGCTTCTATTTTATTGATTAGAAAATGAGCTCAGTGAATTAACTGATGATTACACAACCAATCAGTGGTGAAACAGATTAAAACCTAAGTGGGTGGAAATTCAGGGTCCATAGTTTTCTTTCCATTTGAAAAGTTTAAGTCTATAGATGAGTTAAGTGCTGAGAACAATGAACTGTTCACCTATTTAAGCAGATTTACTAATTGTTAAATTTTGGTACACCTGTTCTCTATGTATACACCCTAAGATATTTCAGCATGTGTAACGAAGAATAAGAGCATTCTTCTGGTTAAGCACATGGTGTTATTACTGTTAGACATTTAATATTAATTCAGAAATATCAGTAACCATACCCTCTATTTTTAATCATGCTCCTCTCCCATTTTTTGATAGGGAGATTCATACTTCAGTTTCTCTGCTATATTGACTTCTTTACAGCAACATTGTGCTTTGAACAATAGCAAAAATAAGGAGGGGCTATGATTAATAATATAAAATGTTTAAAGGAATTACAGTGTAGCCATGTGATAAAATATTATATCTCAAAAAATGAATTTTTGAGGGAATTTAATGACATGGGAAAGTTCTCATGATATAATGTTAAGTGAAAAAAGTTGGAATAGAATTACAGTTGAAATCACTTATACATTTGTTCTTTTAACAATCTTGGGTTTAATTTTTATAGATGCAGGGCATTTGATGTTACAGCAACAAAAAAGAATTAAGATCTCTCTCACTTAAAATTTTTAGTAGAGAGATGGGCAAACCTTTCAACAGATACCTAGAATAAGATGGGGTAAATGAGGGAAATAAGAATATTCTGGGAGAGGAGTCTGATTTAGTCAGGGTGAAGGGGGTGGGGAAGGTTTCCCAGAGGAAGTATGATATCCATTATTTAAAAAGTATGGAACTGATATCCAAGAATGAGGTAAACATCCAAAATGTTAAAGACTATTTTTAGGTGGTGAGATTATGGATTCTTTTTATTCTCTGTGTTTTACTTCCAAATTTTTAATCATAAACATACACACTCCTCTATAAACATAAAAAAATAATTTTTTGAAGATTCATAAAAAAATAAATTTTAGGATTTACCCAATGCCCATTGTGGTGGTTAGTTACAGAACAGAGATAAAACAACTATAAAATCACTCTTAATCTCAAAAAGTAATAGGTACTTTGTTTTTTTATTTTTATTTTTAATTTTTTTAATGCTTGTTTATTTTTGAGACAGAGAGAGACAGAGCGCGAGTGGGCGAGGGGCAGAGAGAGAGGGAGACACAGAATCTGAAACAGGCTTCAGGCTCTGAGCTGTCAGCACAGAGCCCGATGCGGGGCTCAAACCCACGAACCGTGAGATCATGACCTGAGCCGAAGTCGGACGCTTAACTGACTGAGCCACCCAGGCGCCCCAAGTAATAGGTACTTTGAATAATGAAAATAATAGCTATCAAATTTCATCATCTTTTCTTGGGTGTTCAATAATATTTTAGTTAAGGGTATTGTGTTGATAGCATCTCCTTTATTACAATGTCCATTTTTATACAGCTCAGTAGATAAGTAGTCAGATAGAAATATGTTAGCCCACAAAATAATGAGGCTTGCTTAGATGCCTTATGATCATGCGTGGCCATCCTTCCTATAGCCACAGTGATAGCCCATGTCCCAGCAGCCGAGTAGTCTAACTAGACTTAAGTCACTCTCTACTTATATTCAACAAATATTTTGATGGCAAGTGCTATGCAATTTGTAAGGAAGGTTTCATGAAATTATAAAATAGTAAATTATATAGCATGTAGATTTTGTATTTGCTTTCAATATTGGTTCTTTTTAAATTTAGACTTTCTCTAGTCTTTCCCTTGGCATATGTTAAATTTTAATTTGCATAGCTGTTAAAATACATAGTACAAATAGCTCATGTTTAAATTATTTATAATCTTCTATATGGAATGGCGATGTGCAAGTTTGAGGTAATGGAATAACCTGGGATGTCCATGAAATCAAAAATGCAGAGGCAAATTAGAACCTTGAACAAAAGCCAGAGTCAACATGAAGATCAGACATCTGTATTTCTGTCAACTTAGAAGCAAATAGATCAGTTGACGGAGAAGAGGAGGAAGAAAATTGGAAAGTTAAATTGATCTCCTCTCAGGTTGCTTCTTTACTACCTGTAATAAGTCCGACTCCTCCCCCATATCATTGTAGTGTGTTTATATGATAAATCAAATGGCTCTTTTACAGATAATTTAATTCCTTTAAATTAAGGAAACCTTTTTTAATAGCTAGCACTTTAATACATGTGGTGCTTACAGCTCCCAACACATTGAACACCACTGCTCATTAGGAAACTCTTTAAAAAGTCATTTAGTGCAGACAGTAGATTTTACTTAGCAAATGCAAACCTATAATTCAGGCTCATCGTAACTGCAATATTATTCACAAGCTCAAAGACAAATATTATAAACATCCAAAAAAGTTAGGCCTATGTATATAAGATCACTGGACACATAACCAGAATATATCTTTTAAAATGGGCAATACTCACCATTTTAATTTTTCTTACCTTTATTAGGAATCTATGAACTGGCAAGAACCTAGCATTATCTAGAAAGTAATAAGTCAATGTTTCATTGCTTCTGTTCCTGCAAAGGGCTTTAGATTTAAACATTTATTTTATTGATGAAAACAAAAGTCCAAACTCCAGAAGTCTGAATTAGATTTAATGACATATTCTCTTTGCTGAGTCTTTGTCTCACCCAGACAGGTTAAAGTGCATGGGGAATGATTTGATCTCATTAACTTGCTGCTGCTGGCGGCTGGTGGTTATCACAGATGGCAAGGGTTTTCATCACAGAGCTGTGCAACCCGAGACCCTGAACAAAGGGCCCCCCCCACCCACCCAGTCTCCAGGTGGTCATTTCTGGTAATTAATGCCTTAGGGAAGGTTCAGCTCTGTAACAGTATAATAGCAGGTAGGCTTGCCAGGGAAGTGGCCCTTTCCAAAACTTTTTTTTTTTAACCTTTTTCATGTCAGTCTTATAGACAGTAGACTAGAGATTTGTTTTCTAACAGAGGAGCCAATTAGAAGGTAAGTATTCAGAGTAGATTTTACTCCTGGTCTTGCTGACAAAACCCAGGTATTCTTTATCTAGAGTGTCCAGTTTTATTCATCGCTTACCACTATTTGGATTTTGCTGGGAATGGCTTATCCATTTTAAATGCCTAATTTGTGTCATATGCAAAATCTAGTGGAGCTAATCACTGATACGCTGTGAAAAGGAGTGTTTGCTTAGTACTTAACAAACAGACTCTAACAGCTTCTCTAGTTGCAAAGAGCAAATTGTATCAGGGACACTGTTTCCAAATAAGAAAGCTGTTAATAACTATGTTTCTGAATTTCAACTTGGAATTATACATTAGCTGCTGGAAAGTCTTGAGAGAGATGAACAGAGAGGATTAGGCATTTGTGAAGAGGTATAAGATAAACTTTTCAAAATGAACCATCCTCTGGCAATGATTGCCATTTATTTAATGTTGATGTCAGTCTCCTAGCAGATATTATCTTACATAATCTTTATGGCAAACCCATGAAATAGGCATTGTTATACTTAATTTCACATAAAAGGAAATGGATCTTAAAGAGGTTAAATACACAAATCCATAAAACCAGGTGTGGACTAGGACTAGAACTCAGGCCATCTTGCCATACTTTGTTTCTTCCTCTATACTAGTGGTCCTCAAACTTCAGTGTGCATAAGAATCCCACGAAGGATTTGTCAAGACACAGATTTCTGAACCTCAGTCTAGAACTTGTGATTCAGTGGGTGTGGGCTGGGACCCCAGAATTTACATTCCTTACTTGTCATACCTGAGTGACACTAATGATGCTCATCTGGGGATCATAGTTTGAGATCCAGTGCTCTGTACCATGCTGCCCTTCTAAGAAAGAAATTGAACTTACGAAAGTGGGCTAATGAATATCAAAGTTTAGATAACATTAAACTGTAAGAAAGCTTTACTTATGATTAACATTAATCAACTGAATGTGGGAGCTATTTTATTTTTAACATTGTTGATAATGAAAAGTCTTAAGGAGTAACAGTTCAAGTATACAAGCATTAATCTACATTATACCTGTATCAAGTGTTCATCGAGAAGCTGATACAGGAGGTACAGTGATCAACTAGAAATGATACTTGTTTTTCAAGAGCTTAAAAATCTCAAGAGATGTACATTTACAAATTAGGCAGAACACAGAAATATAACAAAGGTAAATACAATAGATCTGAAAACACCATGACTGAAGATATTCATTCCGATGGGATATTAATTTCACTCTGAGGAAAATTATTTCTGAATATTTGGTTTACTCCTTTTAATTTCAGATGTATTTTATGTCATACCTCTGTTTTGTTTTGCTTTTGCTTTCATAACACTGTAGGTAAGTAAAAATCTTTTCTGTGAGTTTTATGTAGAAGGTGGGCATTAGTAACAAGTGATTCCATCTTCTATCATAGTCTAGCAATAGTGACAATAGTCTAAAAAATGAATCATAGCTTCCCTCTCCTGTGGATTTGGCTATTGAATTTGCCCTGAGAGTGTCCCCAAAGGGCCCATGGCCAAGAGACAGGGAGGGCCCAGAGCTCTGTGAACCAGAAGGTTGCAAATTTTGCTGCTGGATAATGCCTTACCTGGGGGTCTGGTTTATTCTGAGTGCCTCTCAGGAGTTGGATGTGCTCTCTGGTGGGGGAGGGGTGGGCAGAGGAGTTTTGCTCTAGATAAGAAATCATTATTAGGGTGGGATAGAGTATGAAATGAATTCTGGGATTTAGTAGGAGGTAACCCAGGGCTGCACTGGCCATACTTTGAGGCTGGACATCCTAAATCTACAGCCTTTGTATCTCTCCATGTGGTCCCCAGACACAGTGAGTGACATTCCAGTAATCGTTCCTTAATAGATCCTGTTTCTCAATATTTTCCGCATTTAATAAATTGTTCTCTTTTTTTAAATGAAAGATTCTCTTGGTTTTTCTTTAAATGCCAAGACCTTTAGTAATGCTGAAAATATATGCATTTTAATCTGGTGTTTGAACTTTAAGAAATTATGGGCCAAAGTGTTCTTAATATAGACCCTAGATTTTCTGAGATATTCTGAATTACATTTGTCTTATGCTTTATTCTCTTGTTCACAAAGCAAGTGAAGTCAAAGCATACTTTTGTTCATTTTCTAACTTTTGAAACTAATAACTGATGTTAGTCCTCTTTCAGTGCATCAGCATCTATGTGAAGCCCTTACTTGCATTAAAAAAAAAATTCATCCCCGTTATAACTCTGTTATAAGTGTTATTGTCATTCCTACTCTCTAGATGAGAAAGCTATGGCTTATAAAGTATACGTGGTTTTGCACAAAAACATCCTGATAAGGCTAGCTATATAATTTGTGGGAACAAGTGCAATATAAAAATGTGGGCCCCTTGTTCAAAAAGTAGAAAAAAAGCTTTCCCTTTTCTTTTGCAGTCTCTGTCTCAAGCTGTCATAGTAACAGCTGTGAACTGTGACTCTCACTTGGGTATGAGGGTGCTCAAATGATACATGCAGATTCTATCAGGTGTCCAGAGCCTTATTCTGCAGCTAGTTGCACTGAGTATGCAAACCTAACCTGACTCTCCCCTGCCCAGGCCCCACAAGGGGCAAAAGACAGGAGTGGTCACTGGGCAGGGCTAAGAGGAGCAGCCTGAGTGAAGCTTAGGATCCTAGGGGAAGAGGGAGCAGGCAGCTGAGAACCAGCCCCAGGAAAGAGGGAATCCAGGCTCCAAGGCCCTGGCACATATGCCTTTGTCCCCTTAGATTTTGCTTAACAGATCACAAGTTCAGAGATAGCACTGAAATCAATACAGAGGACCCTCTTCTGAGACTTTGCTTCAGAAGGGAAGAGTTCGTAAAAAAAAGGCTAACGTTCATGAAACTTCATTAAGTCCAACACCCATGAAGCCAGCACTTGTTAGTATACTAAGTGCACAGTTTGGAATCCAACACAGTTTTGAAGCACTCCGAAGCCTAATTCCTTCCCATCCTGGAGTCATGTCATACAGTAGAGGAAATAGGAGCTATACAAATTCATTAGGGCTCACATAATACCCATGGAAGGTTTTTAGTACGATAAGAGGAATCTTCATTTAGGTCTCAAGTGAGACAAACACCCACCTTTTAGGCAATCTATGCTACTGTAGGCTTTGACTTTCAGTAATCATTATGCTTTCCTTCAAATGGTTTGACCTGCATATTATTATCTATATGAAAGCTTGCAATATGAGTCGTGTCGATGCATCATTATTTTTGCTTTAAAACAGATTTTTCTATTATGGTGTCCTGCAAACTTCCCTCCTGAGCCTATTAATTAGATTTTTCTGAAGCAATGCTTAATCTTGACCATGTGATTCTCAGCCTCAGACGGTAGCCACCGGGGGATATGATGGCCAACCTCCCCAAGAATTTAGGCTAGAGTCCTCTGGAGTGGAGGCTGACATCCACCCCAACCCACCCTGCTGTTATAATTTAATGACAAATTTCCCTATTAAGTCTGTGTTCAAATTTCATCTGAGGAAGGAAAAGCAAATTCACCACCGGACCTGCACGTTTCCCATTACCCTTAATAAAACATATTCCCGAGTGAGGAGTGACATTTTAAAAGAACAGACCTTTCAGCAGACTGTCTGTATGCCATTGTGCATAACTGAAGTCTGCCAGGTCACAAAGAGAGAGGCTGGGGAAGTGGATTAATATGTAAACCAACCTAGGTGACTTAAAATGATGAATTCTAAGGCATACTTTGTGAAATTCATTTCGTTTTGAGAGCAGTTGTACTCAGAAATGAATTTGTATTCATAAGGCTTCCCCCTTTTTCTCTTTAGAAAATGACAGGCTTTCTTCTTGAAAGTTTGCTTTTAACAATGTGGCAAATGAATTCTGTAGAATAAATATTTGTAATATAAATAAACTAAAGCATGATATAGTTTATATAGATAAACTAAAGCATGAAATTATGGATAGGAAATAAAATGTATTTTCCAAAAATACATAGGGTGTCCCGGTTTTTCTATGGCACATGACTTTAAAATGAAATGGATATAGTCTGTTGCATGTTTTTGGATTTTTAAGGAACACATTAAAATTCATATATGTAAGCCTTGCTTATTTTAACATGATAGACATAAAAGCACTCTTAATTTTTAATCACTGCAGCTAAAAGCATTGGGATTTAATTATTGTCCTGTTCTGAGCATACAGCAGTCTTTCATATCAGATAGGAGCCAGTGGAGCAAAGCTTAGGGGATTTGAACAGGCCTCCTGAGGACAGGATCTGCATTGACCTGATATTCTTCTGGAAGCTTCTACTGTGTATCATTCTAATTAGTGTTATTTCTTTGTAGAAGATGACAAAACATGATCTTAAAACTCTAAATATTCAAGCCATTGTTACAGTTAGTAGAATACTCATGATAAGTGCATATCAGACTCTTAGGCCTTAGATCCCACCTAATGGATTGTCAAGAAGAAATATGGAGCTTCATAGGTCACACATTTATCAGCTCCCTACATCATCTTCAGAGTACTATCTTCAAAGGGGAAAGTTCATTAAAAAAAAAAAAAAGACTGAGCACCCGGAATCATGCATTTTCTCTTTTTAAATAAGAATAAAGATGCCTTGGGTGCCTGGGTGGCTCAGGCTGGTAAGCAGTTAAGCATCCCACTTCTGCTCAGGTCATGATCTCACAGTTCATGAGTTGGAGCCCTGTCGGGTTCTGTGCTGACAGCTTGGAGCCTGGAGCCTGCTTCAGATTCTGTGTGTCTCTCTCTGCCTCTCCCCTGCTCACGCTCTGTCTCTCTGTCTCTGAAAAATAAACATTAAAAAAAGAAAGAATAAAGATGCCTCTGATTAGTCATGGAGCATAAAGGATGCATTTGATTATGTGATGGGCATGCAAGTTTTGTTGGTACAGTGAGTCAATTTTATCATTTTTCTATCCTGTAGTGCCTGTTGTTATTAAGGCAATATTTCTACAAATTTCAAACTAATCCATTGACTAGAAAAATTTGCATCACTATGGCTTCAATGAGGAAAATATTCAAGGCAGTGCTTAGAATTGGTGTTTGTCGTTTGTCTTACCTATACCAAAGGGAAAGAAGAGCCAGAGGAAGACAAATACTAACTGATAGCTCTTAAAGATGGCAGCAGAGTCCCAGGAACAATGTTGAGTGAAGCTGCATTTCTGAAAATGTACTCAGAGCTCTTTGCTCTTCTATACGGCCAAGGTAGAATCCTTCCAAGTCTGCCTTAAATTAAATTTGCCTAAATTAGCTAAATGAATTTTACCTGCTCTGGTACTCCCTACAAAGAAACACCATGTCAAAGAAATATGCTGTGGATGCAGGATATTCCTATTTGCCAACTTCTCTGGCTTTGATCCCACACAAATCATGCCCTGTCAGTGCTGGAGGGGGGCGATTAACCATAGAGTCCAGCTAAACTTAATGAACTAAAAACCTGTATGTATTTTTCCAAATGAGAGGAGATTTAGACAGAAAATGTAACCAAAACATGGCGATCTTCTCAAAATTCTTAAAGTACCAATAGCATCATGGTGAGCCCTCATTCACATCCCTGCACCTCCGTTCCACACTACCTACTGGCTTTCTCTTCTCTGGCCTGAGTGATGTATAGACCCTTCCCTAGGGCTGGCTCTTCCTCTCTCCTCTGGTGTTTATCCCATGCAATCTGCAAATGGTTGAATTATATGTCATGGTATTGTAATTTTTATCCTTTCCAATGCAGCCTAACTCTTATGTCATAACCATGCGTTTCTTCCAAAATCAGAAATATTTATTTTAAAAAATAAAATAATAAGCAAAATTGAAGGATACACAAGATGTTTAAAATAGTTTCCTTTGCAAGCTTTCTTTGCTTGTAACAGAGCTGCCTGCCTCACATTACCTCTCTTCAGGAACATCTTCCTAAGTATTTTTTTCATAGCCACGTGTATCACAGGGTACTCATTCACTTATCTGAGCATCATCAGTTTTTATTAGACCTTACCTCAACCATACTTGAGCTACTTGGCAGCAGGAACCATCTCTAACCTAGACGGTGCAAGTGTAATGTAGATTTATAATAGATTAATGGTAATGGTGGTGATGTCACCCACATTAAGAAGAAATAGCTTATTCGTATAGCTTGTTTTCGGAGTTTCTATTTATGTTCTGAAGCAGAATGAGAAAATCTTCTTTGATTTAGTTTTCTTAATTTAAAGGAAGAAACATAGTCCTGTGTCTCAGTGTAAAACATATTGCCCCAATTTTGTAATCTTCTGCTAAAAATCAGCAGAAAAATAAAATTTTCAAATGATTTGTGTATTTTCAGGTGTGGTAGACTTCATCCTTTTAAGAAAAATTCTCTGGAAAGACTAGATAAGCACCGTCAATGTTAATATGTCCACAAGTTAGAATGAAAGAAAGGAAAAAGGACTCAACATATTTTTAAGGTTATTAGCTGGTGTGTGCGACTGTACTAATTGAAGTTACTTGAGGGGCACCTGAGTGGCTCAGTCATTTAAGCAACCTACTCTTGATTTCAGCTAAGGTCATGATCTTACAGTTCATGAGACTGAGACCTGCATTGGGCTCCACACTGTCAGTGCTGAGCCTGCTTGGGATTTTCTCTCTCCTTCTCTCACTGCCCCTGCCCTGCTTGCACATGCTCTCTCTTTCCCTCTCTCTCTCTCTCAAAATAAAATAAACTTTAAAGTTACTTGAACTAAGTAATGTGTGTGTGTTTTACCTCATTATTTAACTGATTTGTTTAGAAAACAAGTCATTAAATAATAAGGAAAAAAAGGAACAAAAAAATTAAGTCTTTTACTTAAAAAAAAATCTTTTTTTTTGAAATAGTTCGACTAATTCACTGGAAGTACCAGAATTTGAGCAAACACAACCTAAATGGTAAGTTCTCGAAGGAGTGGGGGCCATTTTTCTTTTTATAGCCATTACAGAGGTCTCTCTTTAATCCTGGACCATCTTGTCAGGGCTAGACAATGTTAAAGTGATTTATTGGTATGCTGGCTGCATGTTGGCCTTTTAACTCACAGTGGAACATTATTCCATGCCCTAATAACTAATTAACTGAAGGGTTGGATTTTACTTTTGGAGAGAGGAAGATTATGTGTGCATTAAGGTAACAATGAGATGCCAAACAGTAGTGTGCAACTATGGCAAGTATGTGAGAAACCTTTTGAAGGCTATTGCATGACCGCAGCTATAAAGTCAATGATGATCTGAAAAGCAGCTATAGAAGCACCCGGGTGGCTCAGCCGGTTAAATGTCCAACTTTGGCTCAGGTCATGATCTCATGGCTCATAAGTTCAAGCCCCAGCTCGGGCTCTGTGCTGGCAGCTCAACCCCTGGAGTCTGCTTTGGATTCTGTGTCTCCCTCTCTCTGCCCCTGCCCCACTTGCGCTCTTTCTCTCAGAAATAGACAAACATTAAAAAAAATTGAAAATCAGCTATAAGTCAGTGATGACTCACTGTATGTAAGATTGGCAGCAACAGGGCTTGTCACATTTTACTTGCCTCTGGTGAATTGGACCGACCTGTCGTGTTTTGGTCCAGTCCCATTTATTGCCTTTGTATAATATGCCCAGTTAATCAAGAAGAGTTTCACTCAAGATTTTAGCCAGTTCAGTTTGTATTTATAACAAAAGCATGTTTTTCTACCCATATCATTCTTCTCAAGGATTACACTTGACATTTCAAGATGCCCAAGATTGTTAATTTCTAACGTTAATTGATAGGAATAGCTTTTCAGTAGGGCCCATCCTTATGCCAAGATGCGTGGGTTAGGACTCAAAATAAAAGCCAATGTTTCAACTGCTTCAACAGAAGTACAGAGAACAGTTTAGCCAGGTGCTTTCTGAACCAAAATGTCCAAATATATTGGTTTTCTCAATTCCCAATCTATCAAATCAAGAGCATCCTCTAGAGAAGAATAAATAGGTTGCTCTCATCAACACAGCCCACACCAAATATCACATTGTTCGGCAGAGTAAAAGAAAACTTTATTGACTTTTTTTTCATGGGGAATGTGAAAACAGGCTAATAATTTAGCTAGACTTGTCAGTTAATTTGGCAAAAATAATGTGGAAGAACTTTTCCTCCTAAAAATGTTATCAAATCTAAGGATTCTGAAACAAAAGTAATACAAATATTATAAGTATATCAAAAACAGTTTTATGAAGAGAAGATGCTTTGAAAAAATATGCTGTATTTGTACAAGACTCAGCTCATATTTCTCTATTTCTTCATTATGGATTAGGCGCCCACCCATAATTAATCTCTGTATAATGTCTGTGACAGAACATTGTAAACATTTTATTTTCCTTCAATTTAACACAATCTCTCTGAACATAGACATTTTGGCATTTTTCTCTTTGTGAACCCAGCATATGGTATAGTGTCTTGTATAAAGCAATAATTAAAGAACAGGTACTCTCTACTTCATACATGAATATGAAAACAATGGATCAAAAATGGTGTGGTTTTATAAAGCTGTGCCTGATCTAAGTTTCATCTAGGTGCTAACAGTTTGCGTTCCCTAATCACACAGCATGTAAATCTGGAACATTCTGTACTAGCTCTGTGACCCCAGACAATTTACTGGGCCTCTCAAAGCATTCATTTCTTGATGTGTGACATGAGGGAAATTGTAGTGCCTACAAAGACTTCATGGGGATCAAATGAGTCCCAAAGTTTTCTTCCAAAGTTTTCAGAAGATTGCCTGGCTCATAGTAAGTGCTCAATGAATTATTTATACATATCCTTTCAAAATCAAATATTACATTATCACTCTTCTTACAAATTATAGCCTTTCCCCTGTAAAAGAACATAAAAGAGTAAAAGAATGAATTTTGGAGTTAAGACACGTGGCTCTGAATTCTAGCTTTGCCACTTCTTAGCAGTCAGAAGGATTGATAGGTTTGCTTCTCTAAGTATTTTGTAGATGATGGATATTAAAATTTAATTCACACTTTCATTTTGAAAATTGAATGGAATAATATTTGCAAAGTGCCTAAAGCAGTTTGGTAGCATAATATATAACTCACTTTCAATTTAGCTAACCTAATTAGATTAGTTAGCTTTGCAGTACAGAAATTATATATCATTTCACCAGAAATTCAGAAAAAGATTTGAAGACCATAGATAATAAAGTGACATAGATTTATTGGAATTGCGGCAAGATGGCGGCTTAGGAGGACGCTGGGCTCACCACACCTCCTGCTGATCACTTAGATTCCATCTACACCTACCTAAATAACCCAGAAAACCGCCAGAGGATTAGCAGAACAGAGTCGCCGGAGCCAAACGCAGACGAGAGGCCCACGGAAGAGGGTAGGAAGGGCGGCGAGGCGGTGCGCGCTCCACGGACTGGCGGGAGGGAGCCGGGGTGGAGGGGCGGCTCGCCGGCCAAGCAGAGCCCCCGAATCTGGCTGGCAAAAGCGGAGGGGCCTGACGGACTGTGTTCCCACAACAAGCGCGACTTAGCGTCTGGGAGGTCATAAGTTAACAGCTCTGCTCTGAAAGCGGGAAGGCTGGAGGACAAAGGGAAGGAGAGCTGCTGAGCCCCCTGACAACAGAGCTCAGTTTGGTGGGGAACAAAGGCGCTCGCCAGCGCCATCTCCCCCGCCCATCCCCCAGCCGAAATCCCAAAGGGCACCAGTTCCTGCCAGGGAACTTGCTCGCTCCGCGCAAACACCCAACTCTGCGCTTCTGTGGAGCCAAAACTCCCGCAGCGGATCTGACTCCCTCCCGCTGCCACAGGGCCCCTCCGGAAGTGGATCACCTAAGGAGAAGCGATCTAAGCCTGCCCCTCCTGCCCCCGAGCACCTTGCCTACCCACCCCAGCTAATACGCCAGATCCCCAGCATCACAAGCCTGGCAGGCTGCAAGTAGCCCAGACGGGCCACACCACCCCACAGTGAATCCCACCCCTAGGAGAGGGGAAGAGAAGGCACACACCAGTCTGACTGTGGCTCCCAGCGGTGGGCTGGGGGCAGACATCAGGTCCGATTGCGACCCCGCCCACCAACTCCAGTTATACACCACAGCACAGGGGAAGTGCCCTGCAGGTCCTCACCATGCCAGGGACTATCCAAAATGACCAAGCGGAAGAATTCCCCTCAGAAGAATCTCCAGGAAATAACAACAGCTAATGAGCTGATCAAAAAGGACTTAAATAACATAACAGAAAGTGAATTTAGAATAATAGTCATAAAATTGATCGCTGGGCTTGAAAACAGTATACAGGACAGCAGAGAATCTCTTGCTACAGAGATCAAGGGACTAAGGAACAGTCACGAGGAGCTAAAAAACGCTTTAAACGAAATGCATAACAAAATGGAAACCACCACAGCTCGGCTTGAAGAGGCAGAGGAGAGAATAGGTGAACTAGAAGATAAAGTTATGGAAAAAGAGGAAGCTGAGAAAAAGAGAGATAAAAAAATCCAGGAGTATGAGGGGAGAATTAGAGAACTAAGTGATACACTAAAAAGAAATAATATACGCATAATTGGTATCCCAGAGGAGGAAGAGAGAGGGAAAGGGGCTGAAGGGGTACTTGAAGAAATCATAGCTGAGAACTTCCCTGAACTGGGGAAGGAAAAAGGCATTGAAATCCAAGAGGCACAGAGAACTCCCTTCAGACGTAACTTGAATCGATCTTCTGCACGACATATCATAGTGAAACTGGCAAAATACAAGGATAAAGAGAAAATTCTGAAAGCAGCAAGGGGTAAACGTGCCCTCACATATAAAGGGAGACCTATAAGACTCGTGACTGATCTCTCTTTTGAAACTTGGCAGGCCAGAAAGAATTGGCACGAGATTTTCAGGGTGCTAGACAGAAAAAATATGCAGCCAAGAATCCTCTATCCAGCAAGTCTGTCATTTAGAATAGGAGAGATAAAGGTCTTCCCAAACAAACAAAAACTGAAGGAATTTGTCACCACTAAACCAGCCCTACAAGAGATCCTAAGGGGGACCCTGTGAGACAAAGTCCCAGAGACATCACTACAAGCATAAAACATACAGACATCACAATGACTCTAAACCCATATCTTTCTATAATAACACTGAATGTAAATGGATTAAATGCGCCAACCAAAAGACATAGGGTATCAGAATGGATAAAAAAACAGGACCCATCTATTTGCTGTCTACAAGAGACTCATTTTAGACCGGAGGACACCTTTAGATTGAGAGTGAGGGGATGGAGAACTATTTATCATGCGACTGGAAGCCAAAAGAAAGCTGGAGTAGCCATACTTATATCAGACAAACTAGACTTTAAATTAAAGGCTGTAACAAGAGATGAAGAAGGACATTATATAATAGTTACAGGGTCTATCCATCAGGAAGAGCTAACAATCATAAATGTCTATGCACCGAATACCGGAGCCCCCAAATATATAAAACAATTACTCATAAACATAAGCAACCTTATTGAGAAGAATGTGGTAATTGCAGGGGACTTTACTACACCACTTACAGAAATGGATAGATCATCTAGACACACGGTCAATAAAGAAACAAGGGCCCTGAATGAGACACTGGATCAGATGGACTTGACAGATATATTTAGAACTCTGCATCCCAAAGCAACAGAATATACTTTCTTCTCGAGTGCACATGGAACATTCTCCAAGATAGATCATATACTGGGTCACAAAACAGCCCTTCATAAGTTTACAAGAATTGAAATTATACCATGCTTACTTTCAGACCACAATGCTATGAAGCTTGAAATCAACCACAGAAAAAAGTCTGGAAAACCTCCAAAAGCATGGAGGTTAAAGAACACCCTACTAACGAATGAGTGGGTCAACCAGACAATTAGAGAAGAAATTAAAAAATATAGGGAAACAAACGAAAATGAAAATACAACAATCCAAACGCTTTGGGACGCAGCAAAGGCAGTCCTGAGAGGAAAATACATTGCAATCCAGGCCTATCTCAAGAAACAAGAAAAATCCCAAATACAAAATCTAACAGCACACCTAAAGGAACTAGAAGCAGAACAGCAAAGGCAGCCTAAGCCCAGCAGAAGAAGAGAAATAATAAAGATCAGAGCAGAAATAAACAATATAGAAACTAAAAAAACTGTAGAGCAGATCAACGAAACCAAGAGTTGGTTTTTTGAAAAAATAAACAAAATTGACAAACCTCTAGCCAGGCTTCTCAAAAAGAAAAGGGAGATGACCCAAATAGATAAAATCATGAATGAAAATGGAATTATTACAACCAATCCCTCAGAGATACAAACAATTATCAGGGAATACTATGAAAACTTATATGCCAACAAATTGGACAACCTGGAAGAAATGGTCGAATTCCTGAACACCCACACGCTTCCAAAACTCAATCAGGAGGAAAGAGAAAGCTTGAACAGACCCATAACCAGCGAAGAAATTGAATCGGTTATCAAAAATCTCCCAACAAATAAGAGTCCAGGACCAGATGGCTTCCCAGGGGAGTTCTACCAGACGTTTCAAGCAGAGATAATACCTATCCTTCTCAAGCTATTCCAAGAAATAGAAAGGGAAGGAAAACTTCCAGACTCATTCTATGAAGCCAGTATTACTTTGATTCCTAAACCAGACAGAGACCCAGTAAAAAAAGAGAACTACAGGCCAATATCCCTGATGAATATGGATGCAAAAATTCTCAATAAGATACTAGCAAATCGAATTCAATGGCATATAAAAAGAATTATTCACCATGATCAAGTGGGATTCATTCCTGGGATGCAGGGCTGGTTCAACATTCGCAAATCAATCAACGTGATACATCACATTAACAAAAAAAGAGAGAAGAACCATATGATCCTGTCAATCGATGCAGAAAAGGCCTTCGACAAAATCCAGCACCTTTCTTAATAAAAACCCTTGAGAAAGTCGGGATAGAAGGAACATACTTAAAGATCATAAAAGCCATTTATGAAAAGCCCACAGCTAACATCATCCTCAACGGGGAAAAACTGAGAGCTTTTTCCCTGAGATCAGGAACACGACAAGGATGCCCACTCTCACCGCTGCTGTTTAACATAGTGCTGGAAGTTCTAGCATCAGCAATCAGACAACAAAAGGAAATCAAATGCATCCAAATTGGCAAAGATGAAGTCAAGCTTTCGCTTTTTGCAGATGACATGATATTATACATGGAAAATCCGATAGACTCCACCAAAAGTCTGCTAGAACTGATACAGGAACTTCAGCAAAGTTGCAGGATACAAAATCAATGTACAGAAATCAGTTGCATTCTTATACACTAACAATGAAGCAACAGAAAGACAAATAAAGAAACTGATCCCATTCACAATTGCACCAAGAAGCATGAAAATACCTAGGAATAAATCTAACCAAAGATGTAAAGGATCTGTATGCTGAAAACTATAGAAAGCTTCTGAAGGAAATTGAAGAAGATTTAAAGAAATGGAAAGACATTCCCTGCTCATGGATTTGAAAAATAAATATTGTCAAAATGTCAATACTACCCAAAGCTATCTACACATTCAATGCAATCCCAATCAAAATTGCACCAGCATTCTTCTCGAAACTAGAACAAGCAATCCTAAAATTCATATGGAACCACAAAAGGCCCCGAATAGCCAAAGGAATTTTGAAGAAGAAGACCAAAGCAGGAGGCATCACAATCCCAGACTTTAGCCTCTACTACAAAGCTGTCATCATCAAGACAGCATGGTATTGGCACCAAAACAGACACATAGACCAATGGAATAGAATAGAAACCCCAGAACTAGACCCACAAACGTATGGCCAACTCATCTTTGACAAAGCAGGAAAGAACATCCAATGGAAAAAAGACAGCCTCTTTAACAAATGGTGCTGGGAGAACTGGACAACAACATGCAGAAGGTTGAAACTAGACCACTTTCTCACACCATTCACAAAAATAAACTCAAAATGGATAAAGGACCTAAATGTGAGACAGGAAACCATCAAAACCTTAGAGGAGAAAGCAGGAAAAGACATCTCTGACCTCAGCCGTAGCAATCTCTTACTTGACACATCCCCAAAGGCAAGGGAATTAAAAGCAAAAGTGAATTACTGGGACCTTATGAAGATAAAAAGCTTCTGCACAGCAAAGGAAACAACCAACAAAACTAAAAGGCAACCAACGGAATGGGAAAAGATATTCGCAAATGACATATCGGACAAAGGGCTAGTATCCAAAATCTATAAAGAGCTCACCAAACTCCACACCCGAAAAACAAATAACCCAGTGAAGAAATGGGCAGAAAACATGAATAGACACTTCTCTAAAGAAGACATCCGGATGGCCAACAGGCACATGAAAAGATGTTCAGCGTCGCTCCTTATCAGGGAAATACAAATGAAAACCACACTCAGGTATCACCTCACGCCAGTCAGAGTGGCCAAAATGAACAAATCAGGAGACTATAGATGCTGGAGAGGATGTGGAGAAACGGGAACCCTCTTGCACTGTTGGTGGGAATGCAAATTGGTGCAGCCGCTCTGGAAAGCAGTGTGGAGGTTCCTCAGAAAATTAAAAATAGACCTACCCTATGACCCAGCAATAGCACTGCTAGGAATTTATCCAAGGGATACAGGAGCACTGATGCATAGGGCCACTTGTACCCCAATGTTCATAGCAGCACTCTCAACAATAGCCAAATTAGGGAAAGAGCCTAAATGTCCGTCAACTGATGAATGGATAAAGAAATTGTGGTTTATATACACAATGGAATATTACGTGGCAATGAGAAAAAATGAAATATGGCCTTTTGTAGCAACGTGGATGGAACTGGAGAGTGTGATGCTAAGTGAAATAAGCCATACAGAGAAAGACAGATACCATATGGTTTCACTCTTATGTGGATCCTGAGAAACTTAACAGGAATCCATGGGGGAGGGGAAGAAAAAAAAAAAAAAGAGGTTAGAATGGGAGAGAGCCAAAGCATAAGAGACTGTTAAAAACTAAGAACAAACTGAGGGTTGATGGGGGGTGGGAGGGAGGAGAGGGTGGGTGATGGGTATTGAGGAGGGCACCTTTTGGGATGAGCACTGGGTGTTGTATGGAAACCAATTTGTCAATAAATTTCATAAAAAAAAAAAAAAAGAAGTGACATAGATACACATTGTATCCCTGAGAGCAATGACTAAACTTTGGCGTTATCATAGGTCAGAGATACTCTCCCTACATGTTCATGTGGTTTTGTCTTTCTGGAAATGTCTTTCAGTGGAATGGGAAGTTCACTTTTGTTTCAAGGTAGTAAGTCTTAAGGGTAGACAGGCTGTGTCTGAGAATTTGTGTTTTCCAAAGTATGCCTTTCAGTGAGGAATACATGACAAGAAATCAACCAAGAATTGTTCATTAATGATTGATTTGTGTTTTGTCACACAGAGCTGCTGAAATGAGAGACTGTCCATTATGACCAATGTACTAATTGGATACAAGTGAGTAAAATCTCTTATGCTTAAAGCTCATTCTAATTTTCTTATCATTAAATATTTTTTAAATTAATGCATGATTCAGTTTCTTAGATATAAATAAGCTATTTGCACATATGTTTATGGTGTGTGCTTTCACTCCCCAAATTAGATAGATGGAGAACAGAGAAACCATGAATACAGAATACAGAGAGAGGTAGAGATCTAGAAAATTCCAATTAATTTGATCATTGTAGAGAATGGATATTTATCCTCTTTTTTTTCTGTGTAGGTATATCCCTGTTGGGTTGGAATTTGATGCATGCAACAATAGATAATAGTTTAATTGAATACTTGCCATTTCATAAAGATGTCATCTTGATTCAGAATTGGGAGCATATTTAATGGGAAAATCATTCAGACTTAAGCACTATATCTCAGCAAGTAATTCAGATTTAATCTGATTACTGAAGGTGTTTATTTCAACTTGACTATTCTTTATTACACTGTATTACCAATTTATACTGATTAAAATGCTAATGTTCTATGTTAATAAAGGATTATAATTAAATTTGAAGCTTTTTCTAAATTAGCAAGACTGAAACATTTACAAAAAATTCTACTAGCCTGTGTACTAAATAATGGAATTATGAGATTTTGAAATAAGATGATCAGAAGCAATTTGGGGCAGGAAGCTGTTCTGATGGTTCTTTGTTTTTTGTGAGGTGTTTGTAAAGCTTGCTTGCCTAGAAACTTCTTATATGCCACTTCTGTAAATATTAAAAGATAGGGATGGAAGCAGAACCTTGAACTATCTGTAGCCACTCCAAACTCAATTCTCCGTTTTTCCTCTGCTTAGGGTTTATTACACTAGCCCTTATTAGTAGTAATAGCATCAAAAAGACATTACATATTAGTAGGTGTATTTGTCGAACTGATGCATTTGAAAGTGGCAGATATTGGTTCTAATTATCTTCCCATTATCTAATTTTAATGGCAATTAAGTCTTATCCACCGTTAGTTTACTTGATGTACATCATTTTTGTACTGTCATGTTAAATCCCTATAATGTGGTATCACTGTACATCCTAACAAGAGGCACTCAGGGATATACATCTTGTTTATGATTGAATTGATTATTTATATATGCACATATAGCCAGAGATGTTTAAGAATTTATATGAACCAAGAAATGAGGTTTCCTAATGTAAATGGAATGTACCCTGCTGCTTGTAGTTCTGCGGGCTACTTTAAAGTTCTATGAGAAAGACCTTTATTTATTTTTTGTTTGTTTCAAGTTTTTATTTAAATTCCAGTTGGTTAACTTATAGTTTAATATTACTTTCAGGAGTGGAATTTAGTGATTCACCACTTATATATAATACCCAGTGCTCATCACAACAAGTGCCCTCCTTGATACCTATCACCTATTTTTTTAATGTTTATTTATTTTGGAAGGGGAGCAGACAGAGAGGAAGGGAAAGAGAATCCCAAGCAGGCTCTCTGCTGCCAGTTCAGAGCCCAATGTGGGGCTCAATCTCACAAACTATGAGATCATGACCTGAGCTGAAATCAAGAGTCAGATGCTTAACTGTCTGAGCCACCCAGACACCCCAGTACCTATCACCCATGTAACCCATCTCCCTGTCCACCTCCCATCCAACAATCTGACTTTCTTCTCTATCATTAATAGTCTGTTTTATGATTTTTATCTCTCTCTCTTTTTTCCCCCATGTTCATCTGTTTTGTTTCTTAAATTCTACACACACACACACACACACACACACATATATACATATATACACATATGTGTGTGTATGTGTGTGTAAGTATGTATGTATATAATGTGGTATATTGGTCAATGGACATTTGAGCTCTTTCCATAATGTGGCTATTGTTGATAATGCTGCTATATCATGGCATATGTATCCCTTCAAGTTACTATTTTTGTATCCTTTGGGTAAATATCTAGAAATGCAATTGCTGGAGTTAAGAAATGGGCAGAAGACATGAATAGACATTTTCCCAAAGACATACAGATGGCTAACAGACACGTGAAAGGATGCTCAGAATCACTCATCATCAGGGAAATACAAATCAAAACTGCAATGAGATACCACCTCACACCTGTCATAATGGCCAAAATTAATAGCACGGGAAACAACAGATGTTGGCAAAGATGCAGAGAAAGGGGAACCCTCCTATACTGTCGGTGGGAATGCAAACTGGTGCAGCCACTCTGGAAAACAGCATGGAGGATTCCGCAAAAAGTTAAAAATAGAACTACCATGTGAAAAAGACCTTTATAAATAGCTTTTGATCCTGTTGCATCTCCACATTTTTATCTTTCTTTGACATGTACTGCTACCTAGTCTAGTGTTAGGAACATGCACTATGATGAAATGTTTGAAAAAAAAATTTAAATATAAATCTGATAGAGATATCTTTTCACTTTAAACCTTTCTGAATTGACCAGGATAATATCAATATAAAGGTTACAGAAGCCTAAGGGCACCACTAGCAGAAGGTAATGTGGAACCACCGCCACTATTTAGAGAACCATTTCAGCCATTCATGGTGGTGACAGATGGCAGTGAATATCACAACTAAGGACTAACATTGTCTATACCTAATCTGTAGTTGGTGGGAGATATACACATTAATGATGACTTTTGTATACTAGTGAGTCTTAAAATTTCCACTTCAATTTTTACTAAACTGTTTGAAAAACCGTTGGTATGGGCAGCTATTATCTATGGTAGGTCCAAGTAGTTTGAAATAAATTATTTCTAATTGAACCAGAATAATTCACATGGGAGCAATAATCACAAGATTCCTTTTAAAATGTTTAATTATGAAATATTTCAAATGTGCAGAAAAATATATAGTGGGTACTCATGTGCCCATAACCCATATTTACCAGATGTTGCTTCATATATGCTATGATCTGAATGTTTGTGTTTCCCCAAAAATCATATGTTGAAACCCTAACCCCTAAAGATGATGGTATTAGAAGGTAGAACTTTTGGGAAGTTTTTAAGTCATGAGAGAAGAGCCCTCATGAATGGGATTAGTGTTCTTAAAAAAGAGACCTCACAGAGATCCCTCACCTTTCCACCAAGTGAAGGCACAATGAGAAGGTGCTGGCTATGAACCAGGACGTGGACTCACACTGGAACACAACCATGCTGGAAGCATGATCTTGGAGTTCTGGCCTCCAGAACTATGAGAAATATGTTTCTATTATTTGTAAGCTAACTAGTCTGTTGTGTTTTGTTATAGCCACCTGAATGGAATAAGACTGTATGTTTTTAAAAAAGGAAACATCTCATATACATCTAAATAACTTCTTCTGTATTTCTCCCTTCCTCCATTTTTTACCAGAGGTTATCACTGTTCTGTGGCTGCTGCAACTCGTTCCTAGGTATGTGCTTATACTTTTTAAACATATACATAAACCATAAGGAATAAAAAGAATTGTTTCAGATGTTTTCCAGCATTATCTGAATGGTATAGTATACATATCCTTTGGAATCTGCTAATTTAACTGAACTTTGATTTTGAGATTTATCTGTTTTAATGCATGTATATTAGTTCACTTATTTCGATGTGTATAGTATTCCATTGCATTATAAAAAGTCAATTTCTCTATTTCTTTTTTTTTTAATGTTTATTTTTGAGACAGGGAGAGACAGAGTTAGAGTGGGGAAAGGACAGAGAGAGAGAGGGAGACACAGAATCGGAAGCAGGCTCCAGGTTCTGAGCTGTCAGCACAGAGCCCGGTGTGGGGCTTGAACTCACAAACCATGAGATTGTGACCTGGGCTGAAGTCCGCCACCTAAGCAACTGAGCCACCCAGGCGCCCCTCTCTATTTCTTTATTTATGGGCATTATTAATGATGTCTATTTTATAAAATGTTACCACAATACAAGCATCCTGTGCACATGTATAAGAAATACTCTAGTATATTTGTCTAAAACTAAAATTGCTAGATCAAAAGGTGTACATTTTTGCAATTTTAATGAATATTGCCAGTTGCTTTCCAGAATGATTTTACCAAATCATACTTTAATTTGCAGTGAATTAAAAAAATTAATTAAAAGCAACACTTTTAATTTTTGTCAATGTGCTAAGTATGAAATGATTGTTTTAATTTATATTTCATGAAACTATTACCCTTAAGGATCTGTTAATTTTTAATCTTTTTACTTAAAGTGATATCAACATATAATTGAAGGATCAAGCAATTTTTCCAGTTCTGTCCCAGGATATAGAGATCAAGAAGGAGCAGCAATCCCAGCATTTCAAGAAAAAAGAGCCAGATATACTTTAATTTCAACTTTTTTTCCATATGCATTGAATACATGGTGAACAACTGGCAAAAATATAAAGAGAAACAGTACCTTAGAGAGAGAGGAGATATAAGCACTCACTTACCTCACTGGACAGAATGCAACACTGACATCCAGCTTTCAACAAAAAATTATGGGACCTTATGAAAAGGCAGGAAAAGACACACTCAGAAGAGACAAAACAATCATTAGGATCAAATTCAGATATGACACAGATGTTGGAACTACCTGACAGGGAATTTAAAATGACTGTGATTTATATATTAAAGATGCTAATGAAAGAGGCAGAAAACATGCAAGATCAGATAGATAATTGCAGCATGGACATGAAAATTATAAAAATGAATCAAATTGAAATGCTGTAAATGAAAAACACAGTAATAAAGAATTTCTTTAAAAGACTCATCAGCACATTTGGCATGGGGAGAGAATCAGTAAACTTGAAGATAGGACAACAGAAATTATCCAAAGTGCAATACAAAGAGAAAAAAGAGACATAGAAATAGGATATTAAGAGATATGGGACAATATTAAACATGTTAACATAAGTATATTAAGAATGCCAGGCAATAAGAAAGGAAATGAGCAGAAGAAATATTTGAAGAAGTAATGAGCAAAATTTTCCAAGATTAATGGCAGACTCTAAGTCACAGATCCAGAAATTCAGAGACCAAACAGGATTAATCCCATCATACAACACCTCCCACCTTAAGGTATATCATATTCAAACTGTTGAAAACAAAAAACCAAGAGAAAATCTAGAATTCAGCCAGAGGAAAAAATTACCATTTTTTACAGAGGAACAGAGATAATATTTATGGAAAACTTCTTTTCAGAAATCATATAAGCTAGGAAGCAGGAGACATCTCTAAAGTTCTTAGAAAACAAACAAACAGAAAAACACCTGTCAAACCAAAATTTTATACCCAGTGAACATAAATTTCAAAATTAAAGAAAAATTTAAGAAAATTCCCAAAAAAGAACCTAGGAAATTCATTGTCAGCATATTTGTTCTACAAGAAATGATTAATGTTTAGGCAGAACTAATATATCAGAGAAAAACTGAATGTATACAAGGAAATGAGGAATACAAGGAATGGATTAGATAGGACTATAAACAAGGAATGCAGTGTGCCTCTACCACCTGAAAAAGGCAAGTAAACAGATTTTCTCCTGGAGTCTCCAGAGGGAACAAGCTTTGTCAACACCTTGACTTTAATCCAAAAGACTGAGTTTGGACTTCTGACAAGCAGATAACAAATTTGTACTGAACTAAACTACTACATTTGTGATAATATGTTACAGCATCAATAGGAAACTAATATAGCTGTATATTGCAAACCTTAGAGCAACCATAAAATGTTTTATTTTTTTTTTAATCTTTATTAATTTTTGAGAGAGAGTGTGAGTGGGGGAGGAACAGAGAGACAGGGAGACACAGAATCCATAGCAGGCTCCAGGCTCTGAGCTGGAGCCCCACGTGGGGCTTAAACTGGTGAACTGTGAGATCATGACCTGAGCCAAAGTCAGACACTTAACCAACAGAGTCACCCAGGTGTCCCAACCATAAGATATTTTTAAAGACATATAAATAATAAATTAATGGTTAACTAATAATAAAACTATTAAACATTGTTGATTAGCATGAGAAGGCAGAAGAAGAAAAAAAGAATAGATAAACAAAAACAGCTAGCGATATGGTAGATTTTATTGCAACTATATCAATAATGACCTAAATGTGAATGGCCTAATAAACATACCAGGTAAAACAGAGATTGTCAAATTGGATTAAAAAAAACACAAAATCATAAGATGTCTATGTGAAACCATTTTTTAATATAAAAATCTATAGGTTAAAAGTAAATGAATGATGGAATAGATATCATGCAAACACCTTCCAATAGAAAGCTGGAGTATATTAATATTAGACAAAGTAAGCTTTAGAATAAATACTAGTAAAAATAAAGAAGGTCATTACATGATGATAAAGGGTATAGTTGTCAAGAGGGCAGTTTTAAATGTGTATATACTAACAACAGAGCTTCAAAATATATAGAAAAAAAACTGAAAGGAGAAATAGATGAATCCACAATTATAGCTGAACACCCCCACTTCTCTCAGTAATTTATTGAACAGAGTAGATAGAAAGTCTGTAAGGATAGAGGTGATCTAAACAACACTGTAAACCAACTACTTCTAACATACAGGGAATGGTCCCTCAAGAAAAATAACATCTACTTTATTTTCAATGTAAGTGGAATATTCACCAAAACAGAGCATGTGCTAGGTCAAAAGAGAAACCTCAACAAATTAAAAAAAAAATCCTACACAGTATGCTTTTGGACCATAACAGAATTAAACTAGAAATCAATAATAGATATCTGGGAAATCCCCAAATATTGGGAGATTAAGCAACATACTTTGTAGAACTTATGTGACAAAGAAGAGTGTCAAGGGAAATGAAAACATATTTTGAACCATGGGGCACCTGGATGGCTCAGGTGATTGAGCGTCTGACTTCAGCTCAGGTCATGATCTCATGTTTGTGGGTTCCAGCCCTGTGTTGGAACACAGCTGTCTGTGCTGACAGCTCAGAACCTGCAGCCTGCTTTGAATTCTGTATCTTCCTCTCTCTTCCTACCTCCCCTCCACCGCCCCCCCCACCCCAGCTTCTGCTCTCTCTCTTTTAAAAATAAATAAACATTAAGAAAATTTAAAAAAAGAAAAGATATTTTGAACCAAATGAAAACAAAAACCACATAATATCAGAACTCTGTACCTATTAGCTATTCTTAGGGGAAAAATTACATGGTTAAAAGCTCATATTAGAAAGGAAGAAAATTCTAAAATGAGTATCCAAGCTTCTACCAGAATAGAGCAGTAAGAAGAGAAAATAAACAGAAGGAAATGATAAATGTAAAATCAGATGTCAATGAAATTGAAAACAGACAAACAGTAGAGACAGTCAATGAAACCAAAAATTGTTTCTTTGAAAATATCAATAATATTGATATCAATCTCTAGTTAGAATGTCCAAGAAAATAAGAAAGGACATAAATTACCAGTATCAAAAATAGAGGAAGAGATATCACTATAATTTCCACAGACTTTAAAAGGTTAAGTGTATAATGCAGGCCTCCAATGGCTCACAGTGATGAGTAGCTCTTGGTATTCATGCTCTTATGCAATACTCTCCCTTTGACTGTAAACTGGACTTACTGACTTGCTTCTAATGGATAGATCATTCTATAAATAATGGACTATCTCTCCTGAGATTAGGCTTTAAATGACTTTGACTTTCACATTGGGCTCTCTCACTTGCTTTTTCCTGTAGTGCTTCTCCTTGGGAACTCCAGAAACCATGTTGTGACACAGCTTTGTAGAGGCCCACAGGGCAAGAGACTGAGACCTACTAACAACAACCTGAGTGAAGTGGTTCCCCATCCCCCAGATTGAGTTCAGATGAAACCATTGCCTGGCGAACAGTTTAACTGCAACCTTATAAGAGATCATGAGCCAGAGACATCTAGGTGAGTCAGGGTCTTTCTTTGATCCATGGGTTTCCAAACCATGGAAACTGCGAGGAAACAAATGTTTTATGGTTTAAGTTCTGCTCTCTAATTTTTAGTGTAATTTGTTACCCAGCAATAAATACAAGTTCAATAAAAAGATGATACAAACCATCTCATGCCCATAAATTTGACACTATAAATAAAATGAGCCAATTCCTCGAAAGATACAAACTACCAAAATTTACTCAAGAAGAAACAAATAACCTAAATAATTCAATACCTCTTAAATAAATTGATTTTATAGTTAAAAATCTTACACATGCACACACACACACACACACACAAACAACAGACTCAGATTCATTGATGAATACTACTAAACATTTAAGGAATAAATAATAAACAAAATCTCTTCTAGAAAATATAAAAGGAGAGAATATTTTCTAACTCAGTTTGTGAGACCAGCACTATCCTAATAGTAAAATCATAAAAAAGTATTGCAAAAAAAAGAAAACTACATACCTTCATGGACAGAGACACAAAAATTCTAAAAAAAAAAAAAAAAAAAAAAAAAAAAAAAAACACAAACAACAACAAAAACAGAACAAAACATAACTTAGCAAATCAAATCCAACAATGTATACAAAGAATAATATATTATGACCAACTTGGTTTTATTCCAGAAAAGCAAAGCTTACCTATTACAAAATCAATCAATATAATGCATGATATTAACAGACCAAATAGAAAAAAGATCATTGTGGGGAGCGTGGATGACTCAGTCATTTAAGCATCCAACTTCGACTCAGGTCATGATCTTGAGGCTCACAAGTTCAAGCCCTGCATTGGGCTCTGTGCTGACAGCTCAGAGGATTCTGTGTCTCCCTCTATCTCTGCCCCTCCCCTGCTTGTATTCTGTCTCTCTCTCAAAAATAAATAAAACATTAAAAAAATTTTAATAAAAAGTAGAAAAAAGAAAAAGATCATTTTAATATATGTAGAAAAAAGCATTCAATAAAATTAAATATCCATTTATGATACAAACTTTCAGCAAACTAGGAGTAAAAGGTAACTTATCCTAATAAAGGGCATATCCAAAAGCCTACACATAACACCATACTTATTAGTGAAAGACTGAATACTATCTCTCTAAGATCTGTAGCAAGGCATGGATGCCATTTTTCACTACTCCAATTTAATATTATACTACAAAATTTATCCAATGTAATAAGGCAAAGAAAAAATTAAAAGCATATAGGTCAGAAACAAAGAAATAACTATTTTCAGATAACACAATTATTTCTTTGGAAAATCTCAAAAAGCTCCTACAACTAATAAATCAGCTTATCCAGGTTGCAGTATACAAAGTCAACACCAAAAAATTAATTATATTTCTATAAATTAGCAGTTAGCAATTATAATATGCAATTATTTTTTGTGGGTTTATTTATTTTAAGCTTTATTCTTTTTTATAAGTTTTTTTAATTTTTTAAAATATAATTTATTGTCGAATTGGTGAACATATAGTGTGTAAAGTGTGCTCTTAGTTTTTGGGGTAGATTCCCATGGCTCATCACTTACATATAATATGCAATTGTTAAAACAGTACTGTTTGTGATTGCATCAACACATTTAACATTGGGAAATAAATCCGAAGGAAAAAAAGTAATATATAAGGTGAAAAATATGAAAGGTTGACAAAAGAAATAATAATAAATAAATTGAAAGATACACAATGTCCATGGATTAGAAGACTCAATAGTTTTAGGCTCCAAAAAGCTTACTGAAACTTCACTCTGTGTGTTTTGGTGAGGCTTATCCACTAGTGAGGTTCACTTCAGGATGACAGGGCAGTGCTTCTGTGTTTTGTTGGAAGACCCACATGCCAATATTTGTTGAGCTTACCTCAGGCTCTTCAATTTCTCTTGGGAAGAACCATTCAGTTTAATGATTTAGGATGTGCTGATAAATGCCTGGCTGTAAACATTCTATTCAAATGAGCTGGGAAATAAGACTAGGGTAGGGGGAGTGTTTCACTATTTAATGGGTAAAATTTCGCTTAACATCTTCTTTGTATTGCAATGCCTCACACCCACTTTCAATTGACCAGTTTCTCTGAATCTAGAGCTTCTATAGTTCAATTTATTGTAGGACAAGGCTTCTGGTTTCCTCACAAGGAGTTGGCAGGGAAGCAGAAGAGACTTTGGTTTTAACTCCATCTTATGCTCACTTTAAATTAGCCACTGTACTTTCCATCCCATCTTTCATCTCTGGAAATAAATGCTGCTTCTATCCTGAGCCTTTTATGGTTTTTACTTGGTAAATTAGTGTGCTCTGTTATAGACATCCTCTGTGCTGGTATTGGGTCTTAAATTCCTTTTACTCTTTTATGTCAATAACCATACTTTCGTCCACTTTCAACAATATATCTTGCAAATATTTATGGATATCATTCATTGACTGTGGCTCTTTTCTATTTTAGTGCAGTTGTATAAGGCAGTAAAAATAAATGAACATTTTAATTCAAGCCATTTAATTTTATGTCTGAGGTTGATAAGGCTTTCATATGAGTATTACTCATTTTCTTTTTCTCTTGTGAATTGTCAGTTAATAGTCTTTCTCATTTTTCTATTGGGTTGTATGTGTATGTGTGTGTGTTTGTGTTTTATTGTTTGTAGGCAATCTTTACTTCCTGGGAGATGGAAATAACTGGAACAAGAGAGAAAATTTGGTTGTAAGACACACAAATGTGACATCCCTTTGACTAAGAAAAGCAAATTATATTTAGTAAAAATATTTTTGATTATTTAAAAAAGTGGTATCAAGCTCCTACTACATACTACACACTATGATAAAAAGTGGAAATTGCAAAACTTAATTTTTATTTTCCTCAAAATACAAGATTCATTTTCTGTGCCTCCACAAATGCACTCAGCCCCATCTGCTACCTACCCTTAGTTGTTTGCCTTTCCCCTAGCCTGATCATCCCTGCATACAATTTTGATTGAGATTGCACAGGCCAATTTGTGGAGAATTTACTTCTTTACAAAACTGTATGTTTTAGCAATGGCCATTTGCCATTTTAACCATTTTAAATGTACAGTTTAGAGACATTTAATTACATTCACATTGTTGTACAGCCATCACTACCATCCATCTCCAGATCTTTTTCATCATTCCAAACTGAAACTCCATATCCATTAAACAATAATTCCCCATATCCTCCTTCTCCCCGCCCCTGCCTACCACAATTCTGTTTTCTATGAGTTTGATTACTCTAGGTATCTCATTTAATGAAATCATACAGTATTTGTCCTTTTGTGACTGGCCTATTTCACTTAGGATAATGCCTTCAAGGTTTATCCATGTTGTAGCATATCAGAATTTCCTGATTTTTAAGGCTGAATAATATTCATTGTGTGTATATACCATATTTTATTTAACCATTCATCTGTCAATGGACACTTGGGTTGCTTTCTCCTTTTAGTTGTTGTGAATCATTCTGCTATGAAAGTGGGTATACAAGTATCTGTTTAAGACCTGTTTTCAATTATTTTGGAAGTAGAATTGCTAGATCATATGATAATTCTATTTTTAATTTTTGAGGAACTGCCATGCCATTTTCCACAGCAGCTGAACCATTTTTGTATTCCCACTAACAGGGATTCCAATTTCTCCACATCCTTGCCAACACTTGTTATTTTCTGTGTTTTCGATAATAACCATCCTTAATAGGTGTGAAGTGGCATCTCACTGTGGTTTTAATTTGCATTTCCCTAATGATTTGCCGTTTTGAGCATCATTTCATGTGCTTGTTATTCATTTGTATATCTCCTTTAGAGAAATGTCTATGGAAGCCTTTTGGCCGTATTTAAATTGAGTTGTTTATGTTGTCTTGTTTTTTTGTCAAGTTGTAGGAGTTCTTTATTCTGGATGTTAACCCTTTATCAGATATATGACTTGCAGATATTTCCCCATTTTTCGGGTTGCCTCTAATTCTGTTGACTATGTCTTTTGATGTACAAAGTTTTTAATTTTGATGTAGTCCAATTTATATGTTTTTCTTTTGTTGCTTTCTGCTTTTTGTGTCACATTCAAGATATCACTGCCAAATCTAATGCCACAAAGCTTTTTCCCTATGTCTGCTTCAAGAGTGTTACAGCTTCAGGTCTTATGTTTAGGCTTTCGATCCATTTTGAGTTAATTTTTTGGACATGGTATTGGCATAAAGTAAAAGTTCAACTTCATTCTTTTGCAGTGAGGTTATCCAGTTTTTCCAACATCATTTGTTCAAACATTCATTAATTTTTGAAAATTCTTGAACAGTCTATCGTCAAATATTGCTTCTGTCATATACTCCCTAGCCTCTTTTTCTGTTAGAAGTCTTAATATTTGACATACAATATAACTCTTGCTCTTTTCTGATTTTCATTCATTTTATTTCTCTCTGTGCTTCAATCTAGTATTTTACAGTGGTTTATATTCTAATTCAGGATGATCTTTGCTGTGTCCAATGTAATAAGCCCATCTCTTTTTTTTTAATGTTTGTTTATTTTTGAGAAAGAGAGAGAGAGAGAGAGAGAGAGCAAGTGTGGGGAGAGGGCACAGAGAGAGGGAGACACAGAATCCGAAGCAGATTCCAGGCTTTGAGCTGTCAGCACAAAGTTGGACACGGGGCTGGAACTCACAGACTGCAAGATCATGACCTGAGCCGAAGTCGGAGGCTTAACTGACTGAGCCACCCACACGCCCCAGCCCATCTATTCTAATTGTAGTTACTATATATTTTTTGAGCTTTTATGCCTCAAGAGAGTGAATTCTATGGGCTGACTGATAGATCCTGGTTAAGTTCCACCAATTAGGGGTACTGGCACAGAAGAGTAAAGGAAGGGAGGAGAGCAGAGGCAGGATATGCATAGCCCTGGTTTCTTCCCTCCATCCCTAGTCCCTGAAGGGTGTCTGTATTCTTGCAGGATTATGTTCTGCCAGCCAGCTGTCTTAAACAAAACTTCATCTGAGTCCAGTAACTGCTCTTCCCTCACCTCTTTAGGCTTGAAGGAGATGATCTGTCTTGCTAATACCAGTTCTTAGACAATGCACCAACTCTAGTGTTTTCCTTATAATCCTACACTTAGCTTTGTCCTTTCATTCAACCCTTTTCAAATCACTCACTTTGGGCAAACTATTTTTTTCTATCTGAGACATTGACTATAGTGGAATTGATATGTAGATGAACTTGGTTTATCAACATTTTATTAACTGATTTCAGGAGTTTTTCATAGTTTTAAAGGCCATTTTCACACAAGTATTCTATAAAGTGTCCCATGTTGCCTTTTACCACTGTTTTTCATGCTGTATTATCTTTAAGTATAAAGACTTCCAATCATATCACCAAGAAACCATTTCACCCACTGCTCTGTTTGGCTGCCTGTGTCTTGTCTCTCTCTCCAGCATTGGTGAGGCAGGTACCTTTCCAAAGGGAAGAGAAACCCATTGTTTATTGCCTTTGTGAATAATGAAAATGTGGGAGAGCTGGTTGGCAAAGCTGTTGCCACTGGCATCTTTGACATGAACTACACTGAAAGAACCAGTGTGTCGCTCTCTGTTGGTGGTCACACCAATTCTTCCTACGTTAACACCATCAGTCACCATATACAGATTACCAGTGTCAAACTTGATGAAAGTAGTAAACTTCCAAGTCTCCACATCAATATGAATAGTGTCATTCACCTTGATGAGGGTATTAGGGTAGTGGATTGTGCAAGCATCAGCGGTCATCGGATGAGGGATTCCTTTGGTTTCCACAAGGATTTTTCTCACTTTGCACAACCTGTACTTGGTTTCCTCAGATGGAATACCATGAATAGTAAAGTGACTCTTGGTGTCATGGGTTAGACACCAAGATGTCTAAATGCCACTGCTTTTGACATCCATAAAACCAGGAGGTAGGTTATATCAGTTTGGACCTTGCTGCCTATCTTAATGAAACACTACAGGCTTATCTTCTTTACTTCATCTTCTGTTAGGGCACACATAAACCTGCTCCTTAGGAAAATAATGAAAGGGAGACGTTATCTCAGCCTATGGAGATTTGTATGTATATGGATGAGGAACAGACACACCAGTTAATCTAGCATCCGATGCTTTAGAGCTGCTGTATGCTTCATATGTTTCTTGGGACCATGAGCCATGGCTGTTCCAGGCACAAAAATCTTCTTTTATGGCTTCAGAGCTATGATTCATATGGTATTTCTTGTGATATTAGAAATGAGTTATTACTCATTTTCCTACAATTTTTGTGGCTATTTTTACTTGTCTATTTTCTGTTTGCCTTTTAGAATCTGCTTATCAAGTTAAAAATATAATACTGGTGTTTTTATTGGACAAATATAAAATGTATAGATTAGGAATAGGTGAAATCTTTATGAGTCCACTTACTCATGAATGTAGTACTCTTTCAATTTGTTCCAGTCCTCATTTGTATTTCTCACTGGTTTTTTAGAGTTTTCTTTGGAGAGGTTTTTTACAGTTCCTATTATCCTAGATATTTTACACAGTTGTTATTGCAAATGTTGTCTCCTTCCATTATAACCTGTAGCAGGTTTTGATTTACACATAGGAAGCCTACTGATTCTTGATATGACTATTTTAATTTTGAACCCACCCATTTTATTGAGTTATCTTCATGTTTGTAGTGGTTATAATTTTTCCAAGTTTTCCTTTAACCAGACTCTGGTAAGAGAAAAATAGAAGAAGCACTCAGATGCTGTGTTCAACAGAAACTTTAAGCAGGAGGTGACCCTTTAACTGAGTCCCCAGATTCAAAAGGGATTTTGATAGTTGCAAATCAAGGTGAAAGATATATGGGAAGAAATTCTAGATTAAGGAATGAACATAAGGTAAAGATTAAAAGAGACAAAGTACATGGTTGACTTGAGGACTTACATGTCATTCCATATCATGCGGCAGAGGGCTATGAAGTGGAGAGTTCTGATACATGAATATTATTAGAAGCAATGAACTCATATAGCATCTGCAAGAGTTGGTGACTAACTGGTGGGGAGAGGAAAACAGAGGAAAAGGTGAAGGATTCTGGCTGGGGCAGTGGATGGAACAAGGAAGGATTTGTGAGAAAGGGATGAATTCAGTTTTGATGAAGTTGCATTTGAGAAGCCTTTGGAGCATATACATACTAATTTACAAAATATGACTGTGTTAGATCCAGTCATTCATTTATTCAACAAATATTGATTAAATGCTCTCTTCAAATCAGACACTTTCTTCCTGGCAGGAGTAGCGATTGGGACATGCCTCATGCCCTATTTTAGCAATCAAAATAGGATGGTATAAAAATATTTGTTATTTATATATTTTATATCTAAAAAGAAAGCAACATAACTGTTATAGGCTGAATTATGTCTCTTCAAAATTCATGTTGAAGTCCCAACTCCCAGCACCTCAGAATGTGAGAGTATTTGGAGATTAAATCTTTAAAGAGGCGCTTAACTTAAAACAAGGCTTAAAGTAGGGCCCTAATCCAGTGGCACTGGGGTCTTTACAAGATGAGGAAGAGACACCAGGAATACCCACACACAGAGGAACAAATATATAAAAAGTAGCAAGAGAGTGGCCATCTGGAAGCCAGGGAGAGAGGCCTTCAAGATATCTAACCCTGCCAGCACCATAATTTTGGACTTCCAGCCTCTGGATGGGGGAAAAGTAAATTTCCTTTTTTTTTTCTTTCTTTTTTTTTTTTTTTTTTTTTTTAATGACAGCCAGTATGTGATATTTTGTAATGGCAGCCCAGCAACAAATACAGTGACTGATAATTAAAACATGCATTTATGGGGTGCCTGGGTGGCTCAGTTGGTTGAGTGTATGACTCTTGATTTCAGCTCAGTTTGTAATCTCATGGTTTGTCAGATCGGGCCTGGTGTCAGGCTCCTGTGCTGACAGTGAGGAGCCTACTTAGGATTCTCTCTCTCTCTCTCTCTCTCTCTCTCTCTTCCCCTTCCTTGCTTGCATACATGTGCTCTCTCTCTTTCTCAAAATAAATAATCTTTTAAAAAAACCCTTGAAAAAAATATAAAAAAAAATCTCGTGTGTTTATAGGCACACAGAAAATAAATTAATGATAAAGATCAAGAACTAGACAAAAAGATGCATAAAAATTCTTTTTTCCAACTTTATTAAGGAGTAATTGACAAATGTAATTGTATATATTAAAAGTGTACAATATCATTATATAGATGCACACACACACATAGAATGATTTCTAAGATCAAGATAACTAACACAGCCATCACCTCACACATTTAACTTGCATGTGGATGTGGTGAGAAGGTTTGGGTTACTCTCAGCAACTATCAAGTATACATTACTGTATTATTAACTAGAGCAATTTATTTGTCTGAAACATTTTTCGGAAGGTAACTAAATATTTAAATATAATATTAAATTAGACTGTACTCTCTCAGCAAAAGACATAATTTATTAAAAGAACTTTAAAATGTTTAAATCACTTCTTTTTTGCCATTTTCTTTGGTCAAATGAACTTTGCATTAATCTTGACAGTCTCAGAATGATTCAAATCCAGGGATAAAATATGGAAATTAAAATGTTTCTTATTCTGTGATATGGAGTAATTAGATGATTTGCTTCAGTATGTTGACCTTTCATTTATAAGCTATTTTTTGAAGCATGTTCTTGATGTATTATACAGAAGCAATGTTCTCAGAAGGGTAAATAACAAAGTGAATAAGTTACTTTTTTTTTCTTTTTAGTAAATGCCAGTTCTTCAGCCTTTAACAAATTATTGCTGGAAAATAAGCTCATACTTCACTGTTCTGGAACATATAGTTTGTGATATCAGTATGAAAACACTAGCTGTGAAAGACAGCTGGATCAATAAGGATGAAGTAGCCGAGAGAGTAGCTTCTGTGGACCACTTCAGTTCAAGGTGCTTTATTCACAATCACTGCCTCTCTTCCAGAGTGTATACAAATTGTCCAACAGAGTTCATCCTTAAATGTTTCCACAGACCGACATTTAAATAATGTTTTTTTTTCCCCATTGGAAAATTACTCAGATTATGTTTTAAAAGCATCTGATTTTCCCTTGAAAGCCTTGAAAAATAAGATGATGGTACAGTGGCAGAGGTGAGGCAGGTCTCTGTGACCGTTGACCTCTGATTTGGGTAATTCAATAATTAGGAAGACAATTCATACTGACATAAACAATAGAAAGAACCTGCTGGTACATGTGCTGAAAAATCCAGAGTGTTGGCAGATTACAAGCACACGTTAATTAGTCTTCTACTCTATCTTTCAGGGATTCTTTCCTTAGCTTGTTGGCTATAGTCCATCAAGGGCTCAAAAGTGTTGTAGCAAGTCCTGACCTCACTAAATGAATTGTGGCCAGACAGGACACACCCCTAGAGCCTGGAGTGGGTATAATTCCTAATAGTAGCTCAAAGAAAGGAGATGCTGAAAGGATCCCTCTATCCTTAGATGTGATTATGCATGGAGATCTTTTTTATTTAAAAGAAAAAAAAGATCTAGGTTCATTTTGAAAGACCTCACTAGTTCATAAATTTTATTTTAATAATGGCCAAATAATTTTGCTTTTAAAATAATATACACTTACACATGTCCAGTACACTTGGCTCATAATACCCAAGCAAGTCTATGATCTAGATAGTATTTTTATTTCTAATACCACTGTGCTTATTTTTAAAAGGCTAGAAGACCATTTAAGCCTAGGTTTTCTAAGAACCCACTGGTTGATTTAATGTAGAGATCAGGCAATTATAAATCAATATTTAAAGAGGCTCCTTTAGGGAAATACATTTTATTAGGTGCTAATCTGGCTGATTAGGTAGCAATCAGACCTCTTTGTATTCTAAATAAAGCAGTTAATATGACAACATTGTTTCATTTACTCTGATTAGGACTCCTAATTAGGTCTTGAAGGATATTTAAGATAAATGATGACAGGTCCAGGAAGAAGTTGGGAATCTGATTTAGAGCTGATATTGTCTTACCTAACTGTAGTTAATGGCACAAAAGAACTAAGGGAAACATTGTTGATATTTATTGCAAGGATACAATATTATCTCTGTGGCACAGAATCTCCTATATATACACTCATCCAAAAATCATTTCCTTACATTCAAAAATCTTATGATTCAATGAGGATATATATATATATATATATATATATATATATAGTATACACACACACACACACACATGTATATAAGGCTGAATACTTAAAAGAAATATAAGTAAAATTATTGTAGAGGAAGGAATAAAGAACAATGCAAATGCCCTGGAGGATGTGGAAAGTCTTCCTAGAGGAGGAGAGATCTTTCAACCAGTGCTAGAAAGATGAGAACAATGATTAAATATAGGTGAGTCAGGGCTCGCTCCACCTACCCCTAAGAAGAAGAGTGATGCCATAAAGGAGCAGTATATGTGAATGTACATTGATTGCATAATGGGAAATGATGGTATAAGGGAATATCCTGACCAAATTAACAATGGAGGGTCTTGAATCCCATGTTAAGGAATTTAAACTACAGTTTATGGCTAATGAGGACTCATCAAAGAATGCACAATGAGGGAGTAAAAGATTATATAATATTGATTATATAGCCTAGTAACTCTTCTGGCTGCATGAACCATTGAACATTGAGATCTTCTGATACTTACAAGAAAGGAGGGAAAAAAGGCAGAAAAGTCGGTTATCAAGTGGTTACAATAGTCCTAGTGAAAACTACTTCCAGAGTGTCATTAGTGTGAAAGGAAGAGCCAGAACTGAGAGACATTTAGGAGGTGGGATTAATAAACTTTGATGATGCAAAGGACGAAGTCAATGTTAAAGCCAGACATCACTACGGCTGAGATTGCTAGTTATCTTTCAACATTTATTCTTTTTCTTATTTCATAACATTGGCCAGAACTTTATCTGGACACATTCCCACCTGGTGAAAAGGTTGCGTTTTCAAATATCCATAGCTGGGCGTAGCCATGGGATTAAATTCAGGCCTGTGAGGCCTAAGTGCAATGTCTAGAAATTCTCATTAAAAGAGAAATGTTTCCCTCTCCTGTATCTTCCTTCCAGGTGCTGAGATGTGGATGGAATGTGCTGTGGTGCCTCCAAGCCGTCCTGTACTATGGAGTGAAAGCCAAGTGCTACAGGTACTCCTGCCTGTGAGGGGCAGGACAGTAGGAGTGAATCTCCAGAGAAGGCAGGGCAGCCTGGGAAAGCTGGCTTCTGGAAACCTTTCACCTGACACAGAAATAAAGGTAAAAGTATCTTTTTGTCACTCACATAGTAATTTTTTTTTGTTACATATACCTAAAGTTATTCCTGACTAATTCTGTGACATCAGATTTCATATTTGAGAAATCCAACAGTAGTCAGAGTGGACTCAGTTATACTTTAATAATAAACAGTCCCCAAATTTCAATGGCTAAAAGCAACAAAGGATTTTTTTCTAGCTATGTCACATGGCCATGCCTAACCTAAGGGAGTGTAGAAATGGCATCTTCTTTGTTCCCAGAAAGACAAGAGAACCAGAAATACTGGTGAACCCTATTCATATTTACCACAGGTTATTTTTATTTGTTAAATGTTTATTTATTTTGAGAGAGAGTGTGTGTGAGCAGAGGAGGGGCAGAAAGATAGAAGGAGAGAGAGAGAATTCCAATCAGGCTCCGCACTGTCAGCACAGAGCCTGACGCCAAGCTCCATCCCACCAACCGTGAGATTATAAACTGAGCCGAAATCAAGAATCAGACGCTTAACCCCACTGATCCACTCAGGCACCCCTGACACAGATATTTTTTAAAATGATGATGTCATTAACCAGAAAGAGAAAGCAACAAAGGAGGAAGGAGGTAGAGATAATGAATTTAATTATGGATATCTTGCCCATGGAATTCAGGTTCTTTGTGTGTAATATAAACTGGAAATATGGATCCGGAATCTGAGTGCCAGTAGGTGTAAGCTGAGATTCATCTATATACATATAGAACTTGAATCAATGGGTGACAATGAGACTATATAGAGCCAAATTACAGAGGGAAGATATGTGGCAGTACCTTGGAGAATTACTACTTTTAAATGTGCAAAGAAAGGAAAAGGATCTAGTGAAAGCATGGGAAGACTGGTCAGAGAAGTAGCAGGCAAGCCAGGGCAGTGTGGCATCACACAACCCAGAAGAGAGTTTTACAGAGAAGTGATGCCAGATAAAAACCCAATAATTTAAATTACTCAAGAAAGGGGGCGCCTGGGTAGCTCAGTCAGTTAAGCATCTGACTTTGGCTCAGGTCATGATCTCAAGGTTCACGAGTTTAAGCCCTGCATCAGGCTCTGTGCTGATGGCTCAGAGCCTGGAGCCTGCTTCACATTCTGTGTCTCCCTCTGTCTCTGCCCCTCCCCCACTCATTCTCTCTCTCTCTCTCTCTCTCTCTCTCTCTCTCTTTCTCTCTCAAAAATACATAAACATTAAAAAATTTTTTTTTAATTACTCAAGAAAGCAAGTTTCAGAGCAGTGGTAGTGAGTCATCCAGACTGCAGTAAGTTACAAAGCAAGTGGGGTGAGATAGAACACATGACCTGAAAGTAACAGTGAGTTGTTTACATAATGATAGAAAAAAAAATTAGAGGCGCCTGGGTGGCTCAGTCGGTTGGGCGTCCGACTTCAGCTCAGGTCATGATCTCATAGTTTGTGAGTTGGAGCCCCGCGTCAGGCCCTGTGCTGACAGCTCAGAGCCTGGAGCCTGTTTCAGATTCTGTGCCTCCCTCTCTCTGCCCCTCCCCCACTCCTGCTCTGTCTCTGTCTCTCTCAAAACTAAATAAACATTAAAAAAAAAAAATTTAACTAGAACACACAGGAGCCCAGGCAACCTTACAAATGTCTAGGAAGATGTGAATTTTAGGAATTAACATTTTATTGGACTGTTGTGTAAAGTTTATAAGTATCCAGTTGAAACCAATATTAAATAGGAAATCAGCCAATCCTCCTGCATTTATGCTGTTATCTGTGAGACTTTTTTTTTTTGGCAGAAACAAAACAGTTATTCAAAGGGCTCTAATCATTTTATGTCAATGTTAATGTCGTGTGCAAGGAAAATAATGCCAAATCTCATGCCAAAAAAAAAAAAAAAAGAAAAAGAAAAAGGAAAACTCAATGTGTGCAAGTATCTAGAAACAAGCAATGCCAATAATCAAGACTGAACTGCCTAACAAATGGGGTGATTGTCAGCAAGGCTAATAAAGAACTCTCTGTTAGGGGTGGTCTCTTGATGGAAACCTTTTCCTCCCTGCCCCTGCCTTCCTTTGTATTATCCACCTCCCTCAGGACCAAATCATTTTTACTTAGCAACAGAGTAAATTTTCTTCCTTCAGTTATTTTGCTTCAACTTATTTTTTACCGAGCATATAATAAAAGTGTAACATTGAGTGCTGAATAATGTATAAATTAAGGGCAGGTCTGAAGTGCTAGGCAGTAAATATACTTACACTTCTGTGTGAATCCAAATTAAATTTTACTCATATGTTAAAATTGTGCATAATGTAAGTGTGTGGCAGACTGAAAAATCTATGATCAAATGAAAATTGGAAGTGTAATGGATTATTAGTGAAAAGCAATACTTACAAACTCTAGGTAGAATCAAGCTGAATTTTCTGTTTAATCCTATTAAAAATCTTTGCCTGTCGAAAGCAATTAATAATATCATTATAGATATATTATGATTATAGGAATCATTAAAGAACCAGTTTTGAAATTAATTTCTGTAGCTGTTTATATTTTAATATATTTAAGAAACTGGTTCACATAACCACGTTCTTTCAGTAGCAAATTCATAAACTACACACCGTGCTTTACTGTGAAGCAAATTTGAATTAAATAATTTTACCTTGTAAAAATAATGAGATCTCTGGGAAAAAAAACACTACAGTACATAGTATATTAAGATGGTAGGAAATTTTAATATCTTCCAAAGCGCTTAGTAACCATTGCTAAGGAAACAATTCAGAGAGCCTATTTGTTGAGCTTACCGAAATGTGTAAGCATGACACATACATACACGTAACCCTAAGAGGGTTTTGGGCAGTCTTTCCAAATATTGCCACTCTGAAATATCCATATTTAATGCAGTGACTTCAGTTGAATTTATTTCCTAAATGAGAAACTCTCTTTCATTGGTCTTGAGAGTGTTTAGAAAATTAACTAAAGTTAATTATATAGCAGCACGATCTTGAATCAGACTGGGAATTGTTTTATGCCATAAGCTAAATTGGTACCTGAAAACAGCCTAAACACTGTGTTGCTAAAGAAGCAGCTTATATTGGGGTTGAAGAAAGAAAAATAGGGCATGTTTTCAGGTTTGTCATTGCCTTTGTGCATTGCCTTTTTAAAGTTGCTTAATTGGTTTGTTTTTATTGAATTCATCTAAACTGTCATGATAACATGTATACTCTCAGAGTACATGTGTTCCCTGATTAATTGTTCAGTAAAGCCTCCAATTTCCAGTTAAGATGTGCTACGATATTAATGAGAGGAGGACATTACCAAAACATCATGTTTAGAACTCATATGAGCCCCTGATGAGTGGCAGAAAAATCAAATGAACTACAATTCTTTGTAAGATAGAAGATATTAAGACTCATTGGGAAGGAGATGCAGAATGTATTGTTACGGGCTATGTGGTGTTTGAACTGGTACAGTGGATTAAAGGAGTGAAAGTGGGTGAATATAAAAAATAAGATATGGACTTGAAAGAAGTTTTGAATTTTTACCAGGAGATCTTTTAGAAAGTTAATTATGAGAGAATTTAGACATCAAACACTCTTTTTCTGTTTCTTTATTTGTAAATTACCAGACACATTTTTATGGAAAAAGTATTTCACATTTGGTGGTCGTTTTTGTTCTTGTTCTTCTTCTTCCTCCTCCTCCCCCCCCCCCCCCCCCGCCAATAACAAATAGCATTGATTCTATGTGGTAATTCTCTGTTTACAAGATCTTCATTACTGTGGAACTGACTGTGTCATTGAACAGGTAAGTGATTAATTACTGTGATGAAATGAAATCTGAAGGCAATCTATTTCTTTGCAAAACTTCACCCTTGTAGGCTCTTTCTAGGTAGTACTGAAAGCAGGTAACATTTTAAAAACTACATGTTATTCAAGTGCTGAAGAAATGAGTTATTCTCTGAAGCAGGGATTCTTAATCTGGCAGGTAATATAAATGAGTGAAGCAAGCTGGGCACAGGACAACAGGGGGCTGTAGACTGCAGAAAATCAGAGAGGGTGTCCTTGTTCAAAGGGGATACCACTCCAGCTGATTGTTGCCATTATGAAATTAAGTTCTGATCTTGCCAGATATTCCAGTTTTGCAAAGAAAAACAAAAATCTTGGGGTGCTTGGGTGGCTCAGTCAGTTAGGCGTCCAACTTTGGCTCAGGTCATGATCTCGTGGTTTGTGAGTTCTAGCCCAGGGTCAAGCTCTGTGTTGGCAGGTCAGAACCTGGAGGCTGCTTCGGATTCTGTGTCTCCCTCTCTCTCTCTGCCCCTCCCCTGCTCACGCTCTGTCTCTCTCTGTCTCAAAAATAATTAGAACATTAAAAAAAAATTTTTTTAAGAAAAACAAAAATCTGGACCTTATTTAAAATTTCTTGTTTTTTAAAAGAAAATTTTCTAAAAACTGTAAAACACAATATCTCGTCCAAAGAAAACACATTTCTAACCCACTCTATCTAGCTGATGGGCTGTTACCTTACAACCAACCTCTGCTTTGAAGACAGTTTTGTTTCACATTTTTAAATATATTGGAAAGAGATCAAAATCTGTTTATCTTCGAATCGATTCAAAAATTAATTATTAAGTTTACAGTTGAGGCATGACTATGTCCTATCTGAAAGTTATCCAGATATTGTAAAGCATACAAAAAATATATAAGGTATGACCACAGACTTTGAAGAATTTCTGAGGAGAAATGAGCCATACATACGAAACAAAAAACATAAATGGATCACTGGCATTCATGTTGTCTACTTTACTATACATATATATACTTATGTATTTATATGTGTGTGTGTGTGTGTGTATATATATATATATATATATATTCAATGGTAAATAAATATGTTTAAAATCCACTCTTCAAAACATAAAATCCACTCTTAATGTGTACCTTGTATCCTATCATATGGAAGCAAATGACTACCTCTATACAGTGATAAAGTATCTTGATTATGGGAACTTTTACTTTCTAAAGAATTAGTGTCATAATACCATTCTATCCTGAAAGGAGGTTTGTCTGTTTATTTCAAAGTTCTAAATTCAGTATTTAGTGTTCCACATGTGCTAGATTTTTAGGAGATTTGAATAACTTCAAAATATGAAGGGGAATTTTCTGCTGAATTGACATGACAACAAAACAGTGAACCCTTCTCTTAGTAAGCAGGAGAAAATTCATCTTAAGCTAGTTGACTTGAACTAAGGGCCATTGCAATTGGGTAGCTCATATGTAAGTCTCTTTATAGTTAAGTGGGGAAACAGTATTAAAGAGAATGAGCAAATTTTTAGGGAAACAAAAAGCATTGATATTTTCCTTGCATAGTTGTGAATTGGAGATTCTCTAGTCTACTGAAAGAGACCGTAGTCTCCCCCATAAAATTCTCTAGTAGATTTCTCTTTCCTTTCTCTAAGAGGAATAGTCCAAGAGTAGACTGTACCAAGAGTGGACAAGGGTCATCAGAGAGCCAAGGGTCATTAGAGCTCCAAGCTTATATCAAAATCATGTAAGATGGTTTTATAATACCCTCCCTCCCAATGCATGTAACCCCTTGGCTCATTCTTGTTCTCCCCTTCCCTTTTGCTCCCCTGTCATTGAGAACTAACCTCTTGGGGTTCTGAACTAAGGAGCTAGCTAGTCAACTCTGTTTGTGCATGCCAGCTCTGCCTTACCTTTGATCAAAACTCCTCTGAGACTCAACCTGTGAAGTATGGATATCAAATATATACATTGCAGGATTTTTTTTGTTGAATTAAATTAAATAATAATGCCTATTTTACAGTTCTTGACTCTATTCCCTTCCCTTACCCATTTTATTTATCCTTTCCTGTTTTGCCGTAGGATTCTTTTATTAATTAATTTATTAATTTATTTATTAAAAAATTTAATGTTTATTTATTTTTGAAGGAGAGAGAGACAGAATGTGAGCAGGGAAGGGGCAGAGAGAGAGGGAGACACAAAATCTGAAGCAGGCTCCAGGCTCTGAGCTGTCAGTACAGAGCCTGATGTGGGGCTCAAACCCATGAGCTGTGAGATCCTGATCTGAGCCAAAGTTGGATGCTTAACCAACTGAGCCACCCAGGCACCCCTTGCTATAGGATTCTGAGGGAGAATGCTCAGAAGTATCCAAAGGAAAAGCTTTGCCTCAGTGGTGGTACAAGAGAGTTGAAACTGTTTGATGGACTGGGAATGGCTTCTATAATTATTGATACCCCAGAATATAAAGTTTCAAGCATATCTAGGTGTTACTCCATTATTATGCTCTTTCTTAAAAATGTCTCAGATAGCAACTTATTAATTACTCATTAAATATCTAGTATGTGTGGAGTGTTTTACAAGGTGTAGTAAAAATAGGATCTCTAGAAAGAGAGTTACCACATACCCAGATAGGCAAAATGGGCTTTAAAAAAGGATAAGACAAAGCAATGAAGAAAAATGAAAGATAAAAGCAAGTTGGTAAAGTGCTAACGTACTTTTCAGGATTTGGTGAGCTTTAGAAATGAGATGCTGGTTTTGTGACCCAGTATATGATCTATCTTGGAGAATGTTCCATGTGCACTCGAGAAGAAAGTATATTCTGTTACTTTGGGATGCAGAGTTCTAAATATATCTGTCAAGTCCATCTGATCCAATGTCTCATTCAGGGCCCTTGTTTCTTTATTGACCGTGTGTCTAGATGATCTATCCATTTCTGTAAGTGGGGTGTTAAAGTTCCCTGCAATTACCACATTCTTATCAATAACGTTGCTTATGTTTGTGAGCAATTGTTTTATATATTTGGGGGCTCCGGTATTCGGCGCATAGACATTTATAATTATTAGCTCTTCCTGATAGATAGACCCTGTAATTATTATATAATGCCCTTCTTCATCTCTTGTTACAGCCTTTAATTTAAAGTCTAGTTTGTCTGATATAAGTATGGCTACTCCAGCTTTCTTTTGGCTTCCAGTGGCATGATAAATAGTTCTCCATCCCCTCACTCTCAATCTAAAGGTGTCCTCAGGTCTAAAATGAGTCTCTTGTAGACAGCAAATAGATGGGTCTTATTTTTTTATCCATTCTGATACCCTATGTCTTTTGGTTGGCGCATTTAATCCATTTACATTCAGTGTTATTATAGAAAGATACGGGTTTAGAGTCATTGTGATGTCTGTATGTTTTATGCTTGTAGCGATGTCTCTGGTTCTTTGTCTCACAGGATCCCCCTTAGGATCGCTTGTAGGGCTGGTTTAGTGGTGACAAATCCCTTCAGTTTTTGTTTGTTTGGGAAGACCTTTATCTCTCCTTCTATTCTAAATGACAGACTTGCTGGATAAAGGATTCTCGGCTGCATATTTTTTCTGTTTAATACATTGAAGATCTCGTGCCAATTCTTTCTGGCCTGTCAAGTTTCAAAAGAGAGATCAGTCAAGAGTCTTATAGGTCTCCCTTTATAAGTTAGGGCACGTTTATCCCTTGCTGCTTTCAGAATTTTCTCTTTATCCTTGTATTTTGCCAGTTTGACTATAATATGTTGTGCCCTTCATAAGTATACAAGAATTGAAATTATACCATGCATACTTTCAGACCATTATGCCATGAAGCTTGAAATCAACCACAGGAAAAAGTCTGGAAAACCTCCAAAAGCATGGAGGTTAAAGAACACCCTACTAAAGAATGAGTGGGTCAACCAGGCAATTAGAGAAGAAATTAAAAAATATATGGAAACAAACTAAAATGAAAATACAACAATCCAAACGCTTTGGGATGCAGCAAAGGCAATCCTGAGAGGAAAATACATTGCAATCCAGGCCTATCTCAAGAAACAAGAAAAATCCCAAATACAAAATCTAACAGCACACCTAAAGGAAATAGAAGCAGAACAGCAAAGGCAGCCTAAACCCAGCAGAAGAAGAGAAATAATAAAGATCAGAGCAGAAATAAACAATATAGAATCTAAAAAAACTGTAGAGCAGATCAACGAAACCAAGAGTTGGTTTTTTGAAAAAATAAACAAAATTGACAAACCTCTAGCCAGGCTTCTCAAAAAGAAAAGGGAGATGACCCAAATAGATAAAATCATGAATGAAAATGGAATTATTATAACCAATCCCCCAGAGATACAAACAATTATCAGGGAATACTATGAAAACTTATATGCCAACAAATTGGACAACCTGGAAGAAATGGACAAATTCCTAAACAGCCACACTCTTCCAAAACTCAATCAGGAGGAAAGAGAAAGCTTGAACAGACCCATAACCAGCGAAGAAGTTGAATCGGTATTCAAAAATCTCCCAACAAATAAGAGTCCAGGACCAGATGGCTTCCCAGGGGAGTTCTACCAGACGTTTCAAGCAGAGATAATACCTATCCTTCTCAAGCTATTCCAAGAAATAGAAAGGGAAGGAAAACTTCCAGACTCATTCTATGAAGCCAGTATTACTTTGATTCCCAAACCAGACAGAGACCCAATAAAAAAAGAGAACTACAGGCCAATATCCCTGATGAATATGGATGCAAAAATTCTCAATAAGATACTAGCAAATCAAATTCAACAGCATATAAAAAGAATTATTCACCATGATCAAATGGGATTCATTCCTGGGATGCAGGGCTGGTTCAACATTTGCAAATCAATCAACGTGATACATCACATTAACAAAAAACAAGAGAAGAACCATATGATCCTGTCAATCGATGCAGAAAAGGCCTTTGACAAAATCCAGCACCCTTTCTTAATAAAAACCCTTGAGAAAGTTGGGATAGAAGGAACATACTTAAACATCATAAAAGCCATTTATGAAAAGCCCACAGCTAACATCATCCTCAATGGGGAAAAACTGAGAGCTTTTTCCCTGAGATCAGGAACACGACAGGGATGTCCACTCTCACCGCTGTTGTTTAACATAGTGTTTGAAGTTCTAGCATCAGCAATCAGACAACAAAAGGAAATCAAAGGCATCCAAATTGGCAAAGATGAAGTCAAGCTTTCGCTTTTTGCAGATGACATGATATTATACATGGAAAATCTGATAGACTCCACCAAAAGTCTACTAGAACTGATACATGAATTCAGCAAAGTTGCAGGATACAAAATCAATGTACAGAAATCAGTTTCATTCTTAAACACTAACAATGAAGCAACAGAAAGACAAATAAAGAAACTGATCCCATTCACAATTGCACCAAGAAGCATAAAATACCTAGGAATAAATCTAACCAAAGATGTAAAAGATCTGTATGCTGAAAACTATAGAAAGCTTATGAAGGTAATTGAAGAAGATATAAAGAAATGGAAAGACATTTCCTGCTCATGGATTGGAAGAATAAATATTGTCAAAATGTCAATAGTATCCAAAGCTATCTACATATTCAATGCAATCCCAATCAAAATTGCACCAGCATTCTTCTCGAAACTAGAACAAGCCATCCGAAAATTCATATGGAACCACAAAAGGCCCCGAATAGCCAAAGGAATTTTGAAGAAGAAGACCAAAGCAGGAGGCATCACAATCCCAGACTTTAGCCTCTACTACAAAGCTGTCATCATCAAGACAGCATGGTATTGGCACCAAAACAGACACATAGACCAATGGAATAGAATAGAAACCCCAGAACTAGACCCACAAACGTATGGCCAACTCATCTTTGACAAAGCAGGAAAGAACATCCAATGGAAAAAAGACAGTCTCTTTAACAAATGGTGCTGGGAGAACTGGACAGCAACATGCAGAAGGTTGAAACTAGACCACTTTCTGACACCATTCACAAAAATAAACTCAAAATGGATAAAGGACCTGAATGTGAGACAGGAAACCATCAAAACCCTAGAGGAGATAGCAGGAAAAGACCTCTCTGACCTCAGCCCTAGCAATCTCTTACTCGACACATCTCCAAAGGCAAGGGAATTAAAAGCAAAAATGAATTACTGGGACCTTATGAAGATTAAAAAGCTTCTGCACAGCAAAGGAAACAACCAACAAAACTAAAAGGCAACCAACGGAATGGGAAAAGATATTTGCAGATGACATATCAGACAAAGGGCTAGTATCCAAAATCTATCAAGAGCTCACCAAACTCCACACCTGAAAAACAAATAACCCAGTGAAGAAATGGGCAGAAAACATGAATAGACACTTCTCTAAAGAAGACATCCAGATGGCCAACAGGCACATGAAAAGATGCTCAACGTCGCTCCTCATCAGGGAAATACAAATCAAAACCACACTCGATATCACCTCACGCCAGTCAGAGTGGCCAAAATGAACGAATCAGGAGACTCTAGATGCTGGAGAGGATGTGGAGAAATGGGAATCCTCTTGCACTGTTGGTGGGAATGCAAACTGGTGCAGCCACTCTGGAAAACAGTGTGGAGGTTCTTCAGAAAATTAAAACTAGACCTACCCTATGACCCAGCAATAGCACTGCTAGGAATTTACCCAAGGGATACAGGAGTACTGATGCATAGGGGGCACTTGTACCCCAATGTTTATAGCAGCACTCTCAACAATAGCCAAATTATGGAAAGAGCCTAAATGTCCATCAACTGATGAATGGATAAAGAAATTTTGGTTTATATACGCAATGGAGTACTACATGGCAACGAGAAAGAACGAAATATGGCCCTTTGTAGCAATGAGGATGCAACTGGAGATTGTGATGCTAAGTGAAATAAGCCATACAGAGAAAGACAGATACCATATGGTTTCACTCTTATGTGGATCCTGAGAAACTTAACAGAAACCCATGGGGGAGGGGAAGGAAAAAAAAAAGAGGTTAGAGTGGGAGAGAGCCAAAGCATAAGAGACTCTTAAAAACTGAGAACAAACTGAGGGTTGATGGGGGGTGGGAGGGAGGAGAGGGTGGGTGATGGGTATTGAGGAGGGCACCTTTCAGGATGAGCACTGGGTGTTGTATGGAAACAAATTTGACAATAAATTTCATATATTGAAAAAAATTTAATAAAATAAAAAGAAATGAGATGCTGGTGGAAGCTAGAATATGCAAAGGTGGCTTTGTGGTGGGTGTGGAATCTGATAGGCTTGGAGAAAAGAAAGGGGGGAATATTACAGATGGAGAAAGTAACCCAAGGGGAAGTGGGAAGGGGTATGCTTATCCCATTTGCTCAAGCCTCTACTTTCCGTTTGGAAACTGTTAGATTCATCAGTTCTAACAAGGCTCAGGGGGCAGGCATCATGCCCACTCCATATATATTTAATATAATTGCACTTCTCCTTGGACTTAGCACTTCATCTCCACAAGTATCAGTGGCCAGGTCTCTAGGGATATATGTTAAGATCCAGGCCTCCTGACAACTATGTACTTGCCTGTCCCCTGAACCTATACTCTCATCCCCACCCAATCCTGGAAAGCTTCAGGTAAAATAATAATAATGATAATGATGATGATGATGATGATGATAATAATGTCAAGAAACTAGCTCAGGTTTACAGTGCTGAGAAAATTTAAAAAAAAATACACTCTTGTCCTTCTCTCCCTAAAACATTTCACTGTCTACAATCCAGTTTCAGAAATTATGATCTGGAGAAGAAAAAAGAAAAATGATTGTACTGATCATTACCTGATAGCATTTAGCTCTGGGTCTTTATTCTAGAGACTAACAGTAAAGATGTGTATTGAAAGAACAGACATGAAAGGTAATCTTTAAAAGGGAACCACTTTTTTTAATACAATGAGAGGACAGAATGATATGACTCTATACAGTTCTCCTTCTAGTTATTTTGATTTCTAAATAGATTTAAATAATATCCAAAGTTATGTTTATCCCCTGATGATCAACTTAAATAGTAAGGCAGAATAGGAGTTTGCAACAAGTGTAATACACATAAATAAATGCAAACATACACACACACACACACACACACACAACTAGGTTATACATGGATGCTTATTCAATTTGCTACCAATGGGTACTTTCATGTAAAATATGCCCCCATTCCCTGCTTAGTGTCCTTGCAGCTAGGCTTCTAATTATTGCATATCTGTCTGCTGCTTTGTTTTGATTTCATCTGACTAACTTTATTTTAAAGGGGATTTATTTTCACTGCTTAAGATATCAATGTATTTTCTTTCTTTGTAGACGAGCAGACATCAAGTATTATTGGTAAATGTATTCATTATTAGCAACTCATGAATTTATTTTCAGCCTCTGAGATGTTCAGAGCTGTTTGAGATGCAGAAAAAAAATGTTTATTTTTACTCACGTGAATAAAAATTCACCCAACACAACTTTTAAATAGTAGCTAAAACTTTTAAGTTTTATGTCTCCATGGCTGTAAATTTCAACTGTTCCCTTTATCCATATGTACAAAGAGATGAGTTTTTAAGAAGTGAAATGGAGTAATTAAAAGCACCTGACCAAAAAAAGCCCATATTCTTCTAATTTGAATGTGGTATATGGATAGTCATGTCTAAATCAGTAAAGAAAAAGAAGGCATGGTAAAAGAAGTATTCAGAAACAGCCATCAGGTAGCCCCTGAGAACAAATATTTATAGCACATAATAATCTTTTCTAATATTCATGTCATACCATAATATCGTTACTTTGGGAATTGTGGAATGAAAGGAAGGAAGGAAAGAAGGAAGGAAGGATGCATGGAAGGAGGGAAATACGGACTCTAGTCCTTGATTTGTCATGTCTTAATTTCTTAAACTTCCATAGATGTCATTATCCATATCTATAAAATTAGGGGCTGAAACATGAAGTCTAAGTTTGCCTTAACTCCACATTCTCAGCTTCATTTGTTAGTCTAAATACATGATGGCAATGTTTTCACATTGGGCTCTAAAAATCTCCGGTGGTCATGAGAAGCTGTTAGTTATGAGACGCCATGTGTGTAGAAGGAATAAAGAAAGGGAAGCTGCCTGCAAGTCACATATGCCTTAGGCAAGTTTCTCCTGAGCCACAGTTGTGTCAGTTGCACAGCAGAGTGTCCTGGCCTCACAGGACTGAGGGCACGACTTGCATGGAAGCATTTAGTTTGGTGTCTGGTGTTGGGCTCATGATCAGGATTTTGGGCATATGGCACATTCTTGATACATGGAAAATCTTTATTAGAACTTCCAGAAGCCTAGCAAGGAAAGATTAACCATGAATTAGCTAGGGCATAAATTAATTGTATTTTAGAGTTTGAAGGAATCTTTGCAGTCTTCTAGTCCAATCTCCTTATACAATGAAGGAACAGGGATCTCCTAAGTTTTGGTCAGTGGGGTTTATTTGAAAAGCCAGGAATAGAATTCTGGCCCCTGACTTCTAGTTCAGGGTAATCTTTCTGATATAACTAAGCCTTAGAAACCCAGAAGGAGTGACTGTAGCAATGTAGTTTTCTTTGCTTTGATATTTTGATACTTTTTTCTAACCATGGTATGCACTAGGGTTTTTGTTTGTTTTTTTGTTTGTTTGTTTTTTTTTGTTTGCTTTTTGTTTTTTTGTTTTTTTGTTTTTTGTGTTGTTTTTGTTTTTTTTTGTTTTTGTTTTTTTTTGCTTTTGAACCATTAAGGTGGTCATCTACTTGGATAAAGTAGCCCTTCATGTAGGTTTTCTGGGAATTTCCCCAGGGACCACAATGAAAATTCCTGACCATAATAAAGTGTGTTATATCTGCAGTGTATTAGTCCTTGGTAACATGGCTCATGTCAACAGAGTTCATCATATGCTCTGAGGAATACTGGCTGAACTTCTGCCTACATTGGTGTAGTTATTACTTTGCTAATACCAGCATAAGAATTTCCATACAAAACTGACCCAAACTATGTCTTCTCTGTTACTAGTTTGTGTAATGTTTATGTGCAGCACAGCCAATTTGGGAGCTAAAGTGTTCTGCTGATATTTGAGTTTTGCATTGGGGCATATAAGTTTTTTTTTATATATATTTTTATTTATATTTGAGTGAGAGAGAAACAGAGCATGAATGAAGGAGGGGGAGAGAGATGGAGTCAGAATCTGAAGCAGGCTCCAGGCTCTGAGCTGTCATCACAGAGCATGACGTGGGGCTTGAACTCATTAGCAGTGAGATCATGACCTGAGCCGAAGCTGGGCACTTAACCGACTGAGCCAACCAGGTGCCCCGGGACCTATAAGCTTTAAATTGGAATACTCTCATTTGTGATAGTTTGTTTGTCTTGCTATGCCCAGGAGAAAATTTACATGCAAACAGCATGGGATGGAAGGGAGATAAAACTGGGGAATGGGTTGCCTGAGCCAGAAACTCAAAAGAAAGAAAGGCCCACGCAGGTAGACTCAAAACCTGCATTCATATCCAGTGACTCCAAACTGAGAATTCAGGTCCCAAAGTGCAAAGGATCCAGAGCAGATCACATAGATCACCAGTTACACTGGACCACTATTACAACACATTTTGTACTTTGATGTCATCAGGATGAACAAAAATTAACATCAGGACATCTGGAAGGAAGGAAGAAAGAAGGCCCTGAAAATCCATTTTCCAGTTTATAAAATACAAATGTGAGAAGAAGGGTCCTACACAACTTGCTTTGGTGATGGTGGAAGGGTTCTGAACCAACTTGTATAAATAGGACTCTCTTCATGTCAGCACTTGGTAGAGGGCATATTGGAGAGGGCTCTAGACCAGGAACAAAATACCCGGGCTTGTTTATTCTTAGATAAATTTCTTAAATTCAGTTTCTGAAAATTACATTGTAAAACTCCATTTCTGAATCCTTAAAATGAAGTCATAATTTTTTTTTTGAAATCATAATTTTTACTTCACAAGTTTATTGTGTAAGAATAATAGTGCTTATAAAACACTTCAAATATTTACCCAAAGAATATGAAAACACTAAATCTAATAGATGGATGGATAAAGAAGATATGGTATGTATACAATGGAATATTACTCAGCCATGAAAATAAAGTCTTGGGCACCTGGGTGGCCAGTCAGTTAAGTGTCTGCTTTTGATTTTGGCTCAGGTCATGATCTCATGGTTCGTGAGTCCAAGCCCTGCATCAGGCTTCTGCGCTAGGCATGGGGCCTGCTTGGGATTCTTTCTCCCTCTGTCCCTCCCCCATGTGCCCGCAGATGTACTCGCTTTCTCTATCTTTCTCAAAATGCAATAAAATAAAATATTGCATTTGCAACAACATTAATGGATCTAGAGAGTATAATGCTAAATGAAATAAGTCAAGAAAGGAAAAGTACCATAGTATTTTACTTATATGAAATTTATGAAACCAAACAAATGAACAAACAATAAAAGAGACAAACCAAAGAATACAGTCTTAACTATAGAGAAAACTGGTGGTTACCAGAGGGGAGTTGGGTGGGGGGGATGGGTGAAATAGGAGAGGGAGATTAAGAGTACACTTAACTGGATGAGCACTGAGAAATGTACAGAATTATCAAATCACTATATTATACACCTGAAGCTAATATAACAATGAATGTTAACTATACTGGAATTCAAATTTAAAAATTAAAAAAAAAAAAGAACTTCCACATACCCTTCACCCATATTCCCTAGTTGTTAGAATTTTACTGTATCTCTACTGCAGAGAGTGGAGTGGTGGTTACCATGGGCTGGGGGTTGAGGAAATGGGGAGATATTGGTCAATGGATACAAGCTTCCAGTTATGATTAGTAAGTTCTGCAAATCTAATGTACAGCATGGTAATATAGTTAATAATTTTGTATTATATACTTGAAAGTTGTTGAGAGTAGATAATAAATGTTCTTGCCACAAAAAAATGGTATTATGTGAAAAAAGAAAAACACTTTGGGGATGATAATGTTCCACACAAATGTCAAAATTTACTCCACATCACAGCAAAATTAGTTCCAGACTTCTTACTCTCTATAGATAGGCTCTGGTTAGACTAGAGTCCAGATCAGAAAGCAGTGAGTAATATTAGTATTAGATTATTTATTAGTATTGCTTATAATTTTACATTAGTATTAATATTTCTTCCTACCAGTAACTTTCTGAATCTCTGCCCATTCACCAGTTACTGGAGTCATTTTTTTCATCCGATACATATTTTTGAGTGCTTGCTTTGTGTAGGTACTGTTCTAGTGAGTTGTAATCACTTACAGGGCCAATGTTTTTGGGCTTAGATTCTAACAAAAAGTTGAAGGTAGGGGAAGACGAGAAACATAATACATAATAACATTACACAATACATCAGATGGTGATAAGTTTTATAGAAAAAGTATTATGGAAAAATTCTAGTATAAATAAAAATTGTATTATAGAAAAAAATAAAAAGTGGAACAGAACAAGGAGATTAAGACAATCAGGATTGGGGGCAATTTTAAATAGGTTGATGAGAGCTGGGTTATTTATTAAGCAGGTGACATTTAAGCAAAGAATTCAAGTTGGTGAGGGCCTTTGCCATTCTTACATCTGGGGAAGAGCATTCTAGGCCAAAGGACTAGAGGTGTTATAGAGATAATAGATTTTGTAGGTGGTTTCAAAGACGTGGGCTTTTATTCTGAGGGAAACGGGAGGCTGTTGGAGGGTTTTGAGCACAGGAATGACATGATCTATTTTTTTTAAGTAGTATCACTCTGAATGTTTTCTTGAGAAATGACCTTTTGACCTTCTGGTGACAAGGGTGGCAGCAGGAATTGCAGTTCAGAGGTAACTTCGGGAATCTAGGAGCAAGTTGATAGTAGCTCATCCCACACACGGAGAGGTGGACACACCTCTAGTAGAACCTGTAGCAGTTTAGCTGACTCACTGTTACTCTGGTAATGATTGCTTCTTTATTTAGGGTTCACTTATTCCTAAGACCAGGTTAGGGCAGCTAGGGTAGACTTTTGAGGAATATCATGAGATAAGAGACATTGTAAGACATTTCTATTGGCAATAATGTAGATAGGTAGAATGTTTCTCTAATTTATAACTTTGGATTTGAAACATAAAAGTAAGCTTTGTGATAGGGGTCTTGCAATCAAGTCCTTTTTCCAAACAGCATTATCTCCTCCAAGAATGAATTTCCTAAACTTATAATAGAGTATGACCTCACTCAATGCAATATGACTCCCACCTGTAAGAAATTGCAGACATTTTTTTTTTATACTTAGAGTTTGTGTCTGTGCCTTTTCACTTGCAGGTTTTATTAAGGAGGATAGTTATGTTGTTTTCAGTATATTCATATTGGTATAAAATATAGTTATTTTAAAACTACTTTGATATGGAGAATCATAATTCCAAGCCCTATGTCTTCCAACTAAATGAGAGAGTTATGATTATAAACCTACCTTTACCCTTTCAAATATATATATATATATAATATTTAATCATATATTGAGTATATATTTTGTATATATTTATAATATATAAATTAGATATATGCTATAGTTTTACCATGAGATAACTTAAACATTATTTTAGTATTTTTATAAATTTTACAAGTAACCTAACTTAATAGCATTATACGCATTTTGTCTTTCACCTTTTTAAAAGCTGTGAGATTTCTGAAGTGTTTAAAATTTTCATCTTCAAACTTTTTACTAAGAAAAAGAAATCTAACAATAATAAAAAAAAACACCTCTGACATTTTAAGACCTAAGACATAATTTTCCTCCTGTAAAACAAAAGTGCAGGAGGGCATTTATTTTCATCTCAAAGCAGACTAAACTAATTGTTTAAATATCTTTATAATTTCTTACAGAAAGATGTTGATGGGACTTTACCAGTTAAGCAGGAGCTATGAAGATAGGTGTACCTTGTGAATCTCTGAATGTAAATATTCCATAGCCCTCTGAATCCCAATCTGTCTGCCCTCTCTCTCCCCAATTAAATCACTTCTTGAGATCTTGAAACAAAACTTGTGCCAGGTAATCACGAAGCTCAGAGCTGCATCTGTCCTTGTGGCTGGTGTATACATACTATGCTGAAATCTCTTCAGCTTCTCACATTTAATCTTAATTTAGTTTTAGTCCCAATAGCTGATTCATCAGTGTCTAGTTTTTGTTTTGTTTTGTTTTGTTTTGTTTTTTTGTCCTGCTCAGGGAAATAGATACATGGCAAAGCAGGTCTCTCTAGTTTCTTTGGTTGGTTGCATTTTTCTTTAGTGCTGTTCACCAAATATTTCTGCCTCCTTATCTACCAAACCTATGGTAGCATTGTATTTCCTTACTTTCTTAGAAGGTAGGGATGGCCATGTGTGGTTAGTTTAGTGTATCAATTTCGCTAGGTCATAGTACCCAGGTATTTGACCAAAACACTATTCTAGATGTTTCTGTGAAGATATTTTTCAGATGAGATTAACATTTAAATCAGTAGACTTTGAGTAAGGTAGATTATCCTACATAATGTGGTGGGCCTTGTCCAAACAACTGAAGGTCATAAGAAAGAAGACTGACCTCCCCAGAAGAAGAGGGAATTATGCTAGCAAACTGCCTTTGGACTTGAGTTGCAACATCAACTCTTTCCAGCCTGCCATCCTACCTCGCAGATTTTGGACTTGCCAGCCTCTGCAATCATGTGAGCCAACTTCTTAAAGTAAATCAGCCTCTACACACACACACACACACACACACACTCACACACACCCTGTTGATTTTATTCTCTGAAGAACCCTGACTAATGTAAGCCACATGACTTGTTTTAATGAATGAAATGTGAACAGAAGTGACACGTGTCTGTGTCTGTTCTAAGCAGGAGCTTCAACAGCGAGTGCATAATTTGCCAAATTCTCTTTCATGTCTCAGAAAATGTGAAAGTGGAGGAATGGAGACTTTAGAGCAGAGCTCTAGCCAAAAAATGATGGACATAGCATTTGATCAGGAATTAAATTTTTATTTTTGTAAAGTATGAGTCAGAGATTGTACGTTACTACAATATAACATATATTTTCCTGACTGATACAACAACCTGTAAATTTATACTTCAAGGTCAGAATTTTCTTCCCTTTGTAGATTTTACCATTTAACTTAATAGTATTTTTAATGTTTTTTTTTAAATTTATATTTGAGAGGCAGAGACAAACAGAGCATGAATGGTAGAGGGGCAGAGAGAGAGGGAGGCTTAGAATCCAAAATAGGTTCCAGGCTCTGAGCTGTCAGCACAGAGTCCAATGTGGGGCTTGAACTCATGAAATGTATTGTCATGACCTGAGCTGAAGCCAGATGTCCAACTAACTGAACCACCCAGGCACCCCAATACTATTTTTAACCTTGGCATTGAAAGAATTTAAACTGGGCTCTTGCAATTATCTAAACCACTTGCTTAATTGTCCAGTTGACTCTGAGGAAAATTGGACTCAAGAATGTATCTAATCCAAACTACACAAATGCATTAATCCACCCTCACTTCCCTGGCTCAAAATATCAGTTGACCACTTTACACTTCCAGAGACTGATAATGAACTTTGTTGGGATATTCTCATCATAAAGGGTCTGATACTTGATAACCCAAGAACTGTCCATAGGATGTTCTAATTGCAGTGATCAAAAGATAGTCACTGCCATTCCAAATAAATATGTCTTTCCAACACTTAAGAAAACTTTAAATAATTTTCTTTTATCCTATTAATATGATATATTAGTTTTCTATGGCTGCATAACAAATGACCACAAACATAGAGGCTTAGAACAACAGATATTTCTTAGTTCAGAGGTTCAGTGAGTCAGTATTCTGGCATATTTTAGCTGTGTCCTCTGCTCAAGATCTCACAAGGCTGAAATGAATGTGTTGACCATCTGCATCCTCACCTGGAGGCTCAACTGGGGAAAGACAGACTTCCAAGCTCCATCGGTTTCTTGGCAGAATAAATTTCCTTGCAATTGTATGACTGAGGGCCTTGTTGTCTTGCTGGCTCTTAGCCAAGGACCACTCTCAGCTCCTAGAAGGCACTCCTAGGTCCTTGTTCCAGGGCCCCCTTCTTAGGTGCTCTCGAACTTCCAATCATTCTCCAGTCTGCTAGAAGGAGTCTTATAGAAATGAAGGTAATCACAAAATGACTATCTCATCACCATTTGCCATATAACGTAATTTAGTCAAGAGACTGACTATCCTATCATACTCATGAGCTCCATTCACACTTAAAGGCAGGGGATTATACAAGGTGTGGGTACCAAGGAATGAGTATTTGGGGGTCATCTTAGAATTCTGCCTACCACATGGAGTCAAAGTTGTACAGAATAGGTAGAGGAAGCTGGGGTAACAGATCAAGTGACATTCCTAATCTAGCTATTATAATCCCTTTTACCAATGAATGCATAAAACCTCAATATATAGACCTTCATGGATATATAGGGATATCTCATTTGGATATCTTTCCCACTCTATTTCATCTTATTTCCAGAAACTCTCTCTTTCAGCCCTTTTCCTTTTATTCTTTTAATCCTTTATTCATTCTAACAGTGCCAGCTCTCAAAAGTTTCTATAATAGAAAGAATGTAAGATTACAATATGGTTGGAGATGTGTATTTATGGATGTATAGGAGAGTGGGCTTGAAGCTTCATTGTGAAAGGTTTTTTAGCTTGAAGATTAAGAAAATACATATGCATATCAAAAAAAGGGTCAGCTGATGAATACTTCAGGGAAGGAGTCAGAGAATTGACAAATTCATATATGTATTTTAGAACAATTTCTTTGAGGTCAGTGGAGAAGGCACTGGGGTATGAGTGTGTAAGAAAGGAAGTGATGGACCTGGGTGAAAAGATTATAAATAAACTATTACAATTGTCTAGGGCTTGGCAAACATTTTTCTATGAAAAATCAGATAGTAAATATTTTAGGCTTTGTGGTAGACAGTGTCTTCATCACAAAGATTCAACTCTGCTATTGTAGTGTGAAAAGTCATAAATCTTATGTAAACAAATGGGTGTGGCTCTGTTTCAATGCAACTTTATTTACGGAATCAGGCAGCAGGCTATATCTGAGCCACAGGCTGCAATTTGCTGACCCCTGTAATGGACTATAATGGCATTAAAGCAATGGCAGTGTGGTTGGACAGGAAATGGAGGTGATTGATTTAATTATATGTGTTTTGAGCAGGTGGTGCTCTTCTAGACACAGAAGAAATGCATGAACAAAATAAGAGAAAATTCCTTCCCAATAGAGTTTTCATTTTAGGAAAATTAAAAACACAAACATTTTACCATCGAGTTTGCCTGTTAGCAAGGAAAGAGAGATAAGTAAGCTGGGAAGAGGGACAGTAGTAAATAGCTAGTCCAGTTCACAAAAGTCCATTGTTGCTGGTCAAAGATTATGCAAAAAACCATAGTATTAATTAGGGAAAACTTCCTCAGTTACACACCCACTCATTTTTTTTTCTACAAACATATGTTACAGTATGTTTTCTACTTGAGGTGATAACTATAAAATAACCAGCAAACATAAGAAAATATTGCCATAAGAATGGTCTAGAGCTTCAGTCAGAGAATTAATTTTGTACAAGGATGAATAAGGTAACTGTACAGTGAATTGTATAAGAGCCACACAACAATGAATAATAAAGCAGATGCTCTATCTGGAGATATTAAATATGCAGCCATTTTTCTGGGTCAAATAGCAATTTTCACAGAAAGCTAGATGATTTTTTGTCCCTTTATGGAAGATGTGAAGAGCGTTTCAGTTTGTTAGGAACATCAGATTTGTTTTTTTCTTGTTGACCTTTGTAGCCTTTTGCGCCATCTGCCCCACTGAGTGGCTGGGTAAGAGAGGCTCCGCATACTGAACGATGCTAGGGAAGTTTGTTCCCACTGTACCATGTGTTGAGTGTGAGTATGATGAGGAATAATGATGGGAAATGATGAGAAGCTATGACCTGGGTAACAGGAGAGTGAGTTGGAGGTTGATTGTGTCACCTGTTGTCATTCTCTGATGCACATCTAGAAAGTAATGACGGGCTTAACGATTGCTTCTTCTAGAAGCTTACAGTTAGTTGTATATAACATCCAACGAATGGCATCATAACCAGCATCTGCTCTAATGAGAAATGCCCTTAAAACTGTTAGAGAGTGAAATGGGTGTTTCTCATTTCTGGCTGCGGGATCTTTATTTTTGTGTCTCCTGAGTGTGTCATCAAAACAGTGCATTTTACATAAGATACATGTTCAACCTCAAAAGACCTTACATATTTTATTAATGACAGGTGAAAGGCTCTGTGACATAAGACAGGGCATGGAAGAATCAATACAACATATAAGAACTCTCCAGGGCAGGATTGTATGTCATGAGGTGAACTGCCCTTTCATGGAGGTCAAATAGACCATGACCTGTGTGCTGATATTTTAGAGTATAGAGGAAGTCCAGAGAAAAATATCTCTCACCAGATAATGACCCTTAGGTTCCAATATTTTCAGTAGATGCTTCCAGCCTGGCACCCATAATTGGAATTACTATGAGAAATCATGCTTTGCAGTGGGAAGGGAAGGAGTGCCTGTGGAGATAAAGAAAGATATCACCAAGGTGGAGGAGCTCGGAATAAAGAGCTAAGAAGATAAAATTAGCCACTCTAGTTGCTACTGCTGGTTGATATATGGGGTCTATTCTGTCTTCCTCCATGGTAACAGAACTCCAATCTGTTGAAGTGTCTGCAGGTCTCCTGTATGACTCAGAGGGCTGACCTCATCCCAACTCCAGTTGTAGTTTCCAAAATTTCCTGGTTTGTAAGACTTACCTGAGAATCTTGTTAAATATATAGATTATCAGACTCTTCTGTTGAAATTCTGATTCAGTAGATCTGAGTTGGGGTCTCATAAATATGTGTTTTTAGCAAACACAGCAAATCTTTCCTGCCATTAGGGAAGTTTTAATGAACACAGATTTAGACTCATTGGTGCACAGCAAAACCCTGGCTTGTGTCAGCCGAGGGCTGGGCTAGTGACTTAAATTGGTTCCAGCTGACTGATGGGAAGATTTAATTTCAAGTTAAAAAAAAAATTAAATGCTTATTTTTTGGGGGGGAGAGAGAGAGAGAGAGAGAGAATGGGAGGGGGGAGAGGGGCAGAGAGAGAGAGGTAGACACAGAATCCAAAGCAGGCTGTAGGCTCTGAGCTGTCAACACAGAGCCTGACATAGGGCTTGAACTCATGAACCGTGAGATCATGACCTGAGCTGAAATCAGACACTTAACCAATTTTGAGGCTCCCCTAATTTCAAGGGTTTTAAGAGAGAATTATTTTTCTAGGTTTCAACGTTTTTTTTCAAGGTTTATGAGAGAGAATTTCAAGGTTTTTAAGAGATAATGTTTTTTCTACTGTTCTTCCTGAACAGAGACACACATAGCCCCAGTTGTTGGTGGCAACCATCTCAGGAAAGCAAGGGCATTTAGCCTTTGGACAAAGATGGCATGTATTTGTGAAAGCAAAAAAAAAATGAACAAGAGATCATAACAAATAGAGCCATAAGTCAAGTAGTCCTGAAGCCTGCCATGCCTCTGGACTTTTGTTATATAACAATCAATATCCTTATTTAAATAAGTTGTGTTTCCTATTACTTGCAGATAAAAAAGCATTCTAATTGATATACCTACTTGTGATTTTTCAAGATATATGCTCTTGCCATTAGAAAAACAAAAATGTTTGAATGGTATTTCTCAATTCGCTGCTATTATCAAGTAAATTATAATAAACTATTAATCCATATCATATCTCTGATAATAAATTTAGCAGCTATGGATGAATGATCAGTTTTTGTAACTATGTCAGGAACAGCATCTCAGGATCAATTTCTACAATTCTTGTGTCTTTGGTATTGGTGATTAAAGAAAAAAAATATTGGTTAATAAATACACAAGGTGTGCATATTTGAAAATAAATTTAGAGACAAAACTGATTAAATACCAAAGTATCTTTAGTCTATAGCTTTAAAGATGAGATTAATTTTCCTATGGAAAAGTGAAATGTTTTATAAAAATATTCACATATACGGGGGTTGGTTAAGATGGCTGAGGAGTAGGGTGGCCCTAAGCTTGCCTCCTCTCTTGTAAAGAGCTAGATAAACATCCAATCATTCTGAACACCCAGTAAATCAATCTGTGAACTGAGAAAACAAAGCTTCAGGTCTACAAACAGAAAAAAAACAACCACCTTGCAGACAGTTGATCTGGGGGAGAAAAGAGTTGTGGGAGTTTCAGAGAGGAGGGAGCCCAACCATTTGAGAAGGGGGAAAGAAAGAAAGTGGAAAAAAGAGTGAAAGCACATGCAGGGGATTTCACAGGAAAACTTCCCCAAAACCATGGGCTGGGAAAAAAGGAGAGGGTTTGAATACTTCAAGTTTTTGGTTTTTTTTATAAAGAGCAGAGCACAGAATCTGAAGTTTCAGAGGTCAGCACCTGGTAGTGCTCTGATGGGGATGGAAGGTAGAGACCTGGGAATTAACAGCATGGGAGCAACCACTCCCCTGCTTAGAGTGAATTTGGTACAGGTGATACGACCTTTCCAGGGGCAAAAGACCCGGTGGGTGCCATTGAGCTGCCCCATTCACCAGCATAGGAACAAAGATGCTAGTTGAAGGCAGCAAACCTTGGTGCTGGCTTTGTTCTGTGGTTTACCATAAACCCTGAACTGCATGTGGTTGCACAACCATTTTCTGGGACCAGCCAACACCGACCACAGTGCAGTGAGACCCTCCTACAGAGGCTCCGCATAGGGGCTTCACTATGGGTCTCTGAAGTTTAGAGTTTTGAAACACAGCCATGCCTGAGATAAAATACAGAAGGATATGCTGCCTGGAAGGCAGACAGCTTGGTCACAGTCAGGGTACAAGTGGGGATCTGATGGAAGCCAGGGACACATGAGAGGTGATTGTTTGCTCATCTGTGTAGACTTCCTGAGGAATGGCAGGCACGAGTTCCCTGCTCCAGATATGAGAAAGCAGGCAGAAGCTATTTTCACTCCTTGCCCACCAGCAGTGACCGACCTCAGTGAGCTAAACAGTTCCAAGTGGAGAACAGAGTTGCTACACCAAGCCCTGCCCCACTGCACTCTACTGGGGTATTTCCACTAGGGCAAATGGGCCTGAGAATGACAGAAACAGGCCTCTCCCCCAGCAAACAGCACAAACCACTCCTGTAACCCAAGTCTACTGATAGTTAAGGGCTACAAAATTTCAAATCTAAGGGAAATAGGATCTAGTTTCCTTTTTATTTTTTTAATTTTGTTTTAATTTTTAATTTTTAAATGATTTTTTACTATACATATAATGTGTTTTTTTGGATCTAACTTCTTTTAACAAGCAGGCCAAAACACATCTAGGATCTAGTTTTTGTTTTTGTTTTTGTTTTCTGGACAAAATGACAAGAGGGAGGATTTCACCCCAAAAGAAAGAACAGGAAGTAGAAATTACAGCCAGGGATTTAATCAATACAGATCTAAGTAATATCTCTGATGTAGAATTTAAAACAATTATAAGGATTACTAGCTGGGCTTGACAAAAGTATGGAAGACACTACAGAATCCCTTACTGAAGAGATCAAAGAGCTAAAATTTAGTCAGGCTGAAGTTAAAAATGCTATAACTGAGATGCAAACCTGAATGGATTCCATAACAATGAAGATGGACAAATCAGAAGAATGAATCAGTTGTATAAAGGATACAATTTTGGAAAATAAGTGGAAAAGAAGAGGGAAAGAAAGGTTTTGGATCATAAAGATGGACTTGGGAAACTCAGCAACCCCTTAAAATGTAATAACATTTGTATCATAGGAGTCTCAGAAGATGAAGAAAAGAAAAAGGAGCCCAAGGCTTATTTGAGCAAATTATAGCTGAAAATTTCTTTAACCTGGGGAAAGAAACAGACATTGAAATCCAAAAGCACAGACAACTTTCATCAAATTCAACAAAAACTGGCCATTACCTAAACATATCACAGTCAAATTCACAAAATACAAAGACAAGGAAAGAATTTTGAAAGCAGCAAGAGAAAAATGTCCGTAACCTGCAAGGGAAGACACATCAGGTTCACAGCAAATCTGTTCACAGAAACTTGGCAGACCATATTCAACATATTGAATGGGAAAAATATGCAGCCAAGAATACTTTATCCAGCAAAGCTGTCATCCAATCTACAAGGAGAGAAAAGTGTTAAAGGAGTTTGTGACCACTAAACCAATTCTGTAAGACACATTAAAGAGGACTCTCCTAGAGGGGAGTAAGACCAAAGCAAGAAAGACCAGAAGGGAACAGAGAGCATCACCAGAAACACCAACTTTACAGGTAACACAATGTCAGTAAATTCATATCTTTCAATAATCATTCCACATGTAAATGGACAAAATGAGCCAATCAAAAGACATAGCATATCAGAATGGTTAAAAAAAACAAAAACAAGATCCATCTTTATGCTGCCTGCAAGAGATTCACTTTAGACCTAAAGACACCTGCAGATTGAACGTGAAGTGATAGAAAATCATCTATCATGCTAATGGATATCAAAAGAAAGCTTAAGTAACCATATCTATATCAAACAAACTAGACTTTAAAACAAAGACTGTAACAAGAGTTGAAGAAAAGCATTATATTATAATTAAGGGGTCTATCCATCAAAATCTAACAATTGTAAATATTTATGCCCCCAACTTGTACACCCAAATATATGTCAATTAATAACAAACAAAGAAACTCATTGATAATAATACAATAAGAGACTTTAATACTACACTCACAACAATGGACAGATCATCTAAGCAGAAATTCAACAAATAAAAATGGCTTTGAACGACATACTGGGCCAAATGGATGCATCAGATATATTCAGAACATTTCATCCTAAAGTACCAGAATACACATTTTTTTTCTTGTGCACATGGGACATTCTCCAGAACAGATCATGTACAGGGTCACAAATCAGCCCTCAACAAGTACAAAGAGATCAAGATCATACCATGCATATTTTCAAACCACAACACGATAAAACTTGAAGTTAACCACAAGAAAGAATGTGGAAAGAATACCAATACATGGAGGTTAAAGAACAGCCTACTAAAAAATAAATGGGTTAGCTAGAAAGTTAAAGTAGAAATTAAAAAGTACATGGAAGCAAATGAAAATGAAAACCCAATAGTCCTAAACCTCTGGGATGCAGCAAAGGCAGTCCTAAGAGGGAAGTATGTTGCAATACATGCCTAACTCAAGAAGTAAAAAAAGTCCCAAATACACAACCTAATCCTACCCATAAAGGACCTAGAAAAAGAACAGCAAATAAAGCCTAAAGCCAGCAGAAGAAGGGCAATAATAAAGATTAGAGCAGAAATAAAAAATATAGAAACAAACAAACAAACAAAAAACACACACAGTAGAACAGATCAACAAAACCCAGAGCAAGTGCTTTGAAAGAATTAATAAAATTGATAAACCCTATGCCAGACTTATCAAAAAGAAAAGAGAAAGTACCTAAATAAATAAAATCATAAATTAAAGAGGAGCGATCACAATCAACACCACAGAAATACAAATAAGCCTAAGAGAATATTATGAAAAGTTATATGCCAACAAACTAGGCAATTATGAATAAATGGAAAAATTCCTGGAAACATACAAACTACATAAAGTGAAACAGGAAGAAATAGAAAATTTGAACAGACCTATAACCAGTAAAGAAATTGAATCAGTAATAAAAAGTCTCCCAACAAACAAAAGTCCATGGCCAGATGGCTTCCCAGGGAAATTCTGCCAGACATTTAAAGAAGAGTTAATACATATTCTTCTCAAAATCTTCCAAAAAATAGAAGGAAAACTTCTAAACTCCTTCTACCATGGATCCCCAAAGCAGACAAAGACCCTACTATAAAGGAGAATTATAGGCCAATATCCCTGATGAACATGGATGCAAAAATTCTCAACAAGATACTAGCAAATTGAATCCAACAGTACATTAGAAGAATGATTCACCACAATCAAGTGGGATTTATTTCTGGACTCCCGGGGTGGTTCACTTTCTCAAATCAATCAACATGATATACCACATTAATAAAAGAAAGGGTAAGAACCTTATGATCCTGTTGATAGATGCAGAAAAAACATTTGACAAAATATAGTACCCATTTGTGATAAAAACTCTCAACAAAGTAGGGGTGGATAGAACATACCTCAACATCATAAAGGCCATATATAAAAGACCCACAGCTAATATCCTCAATGAGGAAAAGTTGAGAGTTTTTCTTCTATTGTCAGGACCAAGACAGGGATGTCCACTCTTACCATTACTATTTAACATAGTACTGGAAGTCCTAGACTCAGCAATTAGACAACAATTAACATAGTACTGGAAGTCCTAGCCCCAGCAATTAGATAAATTGCATCCAAATTGGCAAGGAAGAAGTCAGACTTTCACTCTCTGAAGAAAACATGATACTCTATGTAGAAAACCTGAAAGACTCCAACATAAATTGCTAGAACTAAGACATGAATTCAGCAATGTTGCAGGATAAAAAATCAGCATACAGAAATCTGTTGTTTTATACACCAACAATGAAGTGGCAGAAAAAGAAATCAAAGAATAGATCTCATTTACAGTTGAACCAAAAACCATAAGATTACCTAGGAATAAACGTAACCAAAGAAGCAAAAGATCTGTAACCTGTAAACTATATAACACTTATGAAAGACGTTGAAGAGGATACAAATAAATGGAAAGACATTCCATAATCATGGACTGGAAGAACAAACATTGTTAAAATGTCTATACTACCCAAAGCAATCTACATATTCAATGCCATCCTTATCAAAATACCACCAGCATTTTTCACAGAGCTAGAACAAACCTAAAATTTGTATGGAACCACAAAAGATCCTGAATAGCCAAAGTTATCCTGAAAGAGAAAGGAAAAGCTGGAGGCATCACGATTCCAGACTTCAAACTGTATTACAAAGCTGTAATCATCAAGACAGTATGGAACTGGCACAAAAACATACACATAGATCAATGGAACAGAAAAGAAAACCCAGAAATGGGTCCACAACTATATAGTCAACTCATCTTCAACAAAACTGGAAAGACTATCCGTTGGGCAAATGACAGTCTCTTCAACAAATGGTGCTGGGAAAATTGGACAGCAGCATGCAAAAGAATGAAACTAGACCACTTTCTTACACCATACACAAAAATAAATTCAAAATTGTTGAAACACCTAAGCTTGAGACAGGAAACCATCAGAATACTAGAGGAGAAAACAGGTAGCAACCTCTTTGATCTCAGCGACAGCAACTGCTTACTAGCCAAGTTACCCGAGGCAGGGAAAACAAAACCAAACAAAAACTTTTGGGACTTCATCTAGATAAAAATCTTGTGCACAGTGAAGGAAATAATCAACAAAACTAAAAGGCAGCCTATAGAATGGGGGAAGATATTTTCAGATGACATTATCTATTAAAGGGTTAGTATCCAAAATCTATAAAGAACTTGTCAAACTCAACACCCAAAGAACCAAATAATCCAGTTAAAAAATGGGCAGAGGGCATGAATACAGTTTTCCAAAGGAGACATTCAGATGGCTAACAGACACATTAAAAGATGCTCAATATCACTCATCATCAGGGAAATACAAATCAAAACCACAATGAGATACCACCTCACACCTGTCAGAATGGCTAAAATTAACAACACAGGAAACAATATATGTTGGTGAGGATGTGGAGTAAAGGAGAACTATCTTACACTGTTGGTGGGAATGCAAACTGGTGCAGCCACTCTGGAAAAACATTTGACAAAATATAGTATCTCTCTCTCTCTCTCTCTCTCTCTCTCTCTTTCCCTCTCTCTTTCTCTCTCTCTCTGTCTCACACACACACACACATACCCACACACACACACACACACACACACACACACACTAGAACATTGCTCAGCCATCAAAAAGAACAGTATCTTGCCATTTGCAATAATGTGAATGGAGCTAGAGTGTATTATGATAAGTGGAATAAGTCAGTCAGAGAAAGACAAATACCACATGACCTCACTCATATGTGGAATTTAAGTAACAAAACATATGAACAGATGGGAGGGGGCAGAAATAGAAAAAAGAGACAGAGAAACAAACCATAAGAGACCCCTAAAGATAGAGAACAAATTGAAGGTTGATGGAGGGAGGTGGGTGGGGGATGGGTTAGATGGAGGATGAGTATTAAGGAGGGAACTTTTTATGTTCAGCCCTCAGTGTTGCATGTAAGTATGAATCCCTGAATTCTGCTCCTCAAACCAATATTGCCTATATGGTATTTAAATACAAATTCAAAAAGAAAAAAAAAGAATATAACTCAAACAAACCAAAAACTCACATATATGTATAATGCTCATCTTAGCTGTGATATCATTTCTAGAGCACAGCCTCTGTTGGCTCTGGATGATGTAGGTGTCACATTTCCTGTACCATATCCATGTGCATTTCGGTGCTTGCATACTATCAGTAGGCAGAGTTTGTTTTGTCCTTTCCCCTAATTGTTGTTTTGTATCCCATAGGTTACACATAAGACAGATAAGATTCTTTGGGGGGCAAAAAAGGACTGTAAACCTGACTCCCCAATAAATTTTATATATAAAAATACATCTGCTAGAGATGGGAGTGGCTGCCGACTGTATACAGGTTAAAGGACAACAATTTCTGCATAGTCATAAGGAGTCTGAACCTGTGTGAATATTGAGATGTAAAGTTTAAGGATTGTAAAGGAATGGCGGGTTTTGATTCCATGTAGAGCAGACACCAGGACCCACCATTGTGTCTGACTGCATGCGTGCTCCCTAGGGGAAATGGTTCATGTGTGCATTTTCTCAAGTGCTTTTTTTACATACAGGTGACCTACAACACTTTGGGGCTTGTGCAGCTTGCTGAAGGACACGCCTTGACTTTGTACAACACAGAGGAAGAGAGGATTCTCCCTCACTTTGACAGGGTCTGTAGGGTTGTCCTCACCAGTTAACTGGTGCTGATCAGTTTCCCACACAATTATCACTGATGCTATTGCTTTGAAGTCCAACCTCAAGGCGAGTACCTAAATCCCTACTCTTCCAATGAGTTCTGAGAGTCACTAGCAATGATTTATAGGCACGGATTCTCAGAAATAGTTGAAAATCAAAACCTTAAGAAGATACTGGAATTTCTGCTGGACAAGGAGAGGACAGGGAAACATGGTATTTTGAAGGACTAATATGAATACGATTGTCTTGGTGTTATAAACTGAGGAAACACGGGACATACTAATTATGCTTGCAAAACAGGGTGGTGGTATGTGATACTGATTACCCAGCATAGTTTTGACACTTTAACTTTTCCCCATCTCAAATCTTAAAACTATGAATTGCCCCTGGGGGAGCTAACAATGTTTGACACAGATCAGCAAAGATCCAAACTGGCCAGTATTTGATCTCCTCATAAGGTCTCAGGTATAAGGAAGATAAGATTGATAGGTGATGTAAACCAATAGAATGAGTACTTCCGTCTCTGATTCTTGAGGTAGGAAGTGGGGGAAGAAGCTGGAAAGAAAATGTTAGAATCAGCTATATGCATGGATAGTACTGGAAGAGGGAAGAAGATGGGAACACAAAAGGGTTTCCTTTGTAATTTAGGGGCATCCTTGACGATGACTTTTATACACAGGGAAAGTCATCCAGAAGCTTCTTTTTTTAAACTATTACTTGCTTCATTGATATTTCAAAGTAAATCTAGTTCTTCCTTATGCTTTAAAGTCCAAATTACAAATCTTATGAGTTTATTTACTACATGTTCATTAGTGTAGCAAATTTTAACATCATCTTTGGGGGAGATTTTACAACTTGGTTAATTAAATTCTTTTAAGCACTCTAAACCGCATGTACATATTTAGTATATTTGTTTTTAAGTACTTCGTCCAACAAGCAAACCTTCCCAAGTGCCAAAACACATTTTGTGAATCTCATGAATTAAATATATATGTATCTTAGTAATTAGATTATAACAACTTAAAATCTTTTAAATATTCTAATACTGTTTTCACACTTGTTCACACACTCTTGTACCTCTCAACCTAAAACTCTTAAGTCTAAATCAATAACTCAATTGCACATTTAAATTGGAAGCATAAAGATGATTTTTAGCTGCTCTAATGTTCTAAATACTCTTAAAGATTATAAGCAATTAAAATAATAAGTGTATAGAGGCTATTCCCAAATCTAACAGAAAATATAACATTATAAGTTTTATTTTCACTTTCATTTCTGTTCTTCAGTTCTTAAAATGCGGTCCCAGAACTAGAAGCACCAGCATCACCTAGGCAACTATTAGAAATAAGAATTGTCAGGCCCCATCCCAGACCTCCTGAATCTGACATTGTCATGAGATTCAGCAATTTGTGTCTTAATAAGACCTACAGGTCATTCTGATGCATGCTGAAGTCTGATACCTACAGCTATATTTAATTCTAAATCTCCTCAAGGGTAAGGCAGTCACTATAAAAATAATTAAACTATTCCAAGTAGTTGGGGTTACCTTCTCAAGTGAATTTAGGGTGAAATTCTCATCTGACTGAGGTTGTATATTAATAATTTCTTTCTTCTTTCTTTCTTTCTTTCTTTCTTTCTTCCTTCCTTCCTTCCATCCTTCCTTCCTTCCTTCCTTCCTCAGGAAATGTGGAACATTAGTTATCTCAGGTGATGTGTCAGGAGCATTAGGGGTCTTGGGCGATTTTTCACATGTGTGTTACATTTAGAGACCTCATGTATACTAGTTCATGATCTTCAAACATAGTTACTACACAGCCCATATCTGCTGGACTCAAATCACACCTTAGTTATTTATGAAATCTGATGTAGTTTTGCACTTCCCATCTAAGCAGCTTCACCACTTGATCAGATCCAAATCTTATTTTGCTTGATCTTGCTCTGGATTTTTTTTCATTTTTTTTTTCACCTGCAGGGCTATAATTCTTAAATGTATTTAAATGATATCTACTTTGATTCTTGAGTGATATCCCACTTTGAGTCCGCCTGTCTCTAAAGGTTTTGTGTCTCTCCAGACTCAGCATCAAAATTATGCTAGTAATGGGAAGATTCGGGAGTAAGGCTTATGAGTGGATTTTATTTAAAATTTTTGAAGTGGGGACTTGCAAAGACATCCCAAACCACAAGAATGAAAGGGACAGTAGATCAGGTATCATGGAATCCAAAGGCATTATTTATAGTAAAAAAAAAAAAAAAAAAAAAGGAATGGTACCCACCTGGAGTTATGCAATAAAGCAGACTGTGTCTGTCTGAGCAGGAGTGGCAGAGAACCCAAATTACCATTGGCTTCTAGGGAGCCCCCAGTGGAAGTTAGGATTAGCTGTGAGAGAACCCATAGGCTTGCCAGGAAAAGGGTCACTAGGATAGGTGACCATGTTTCAGAGACAGAGGGCTATAACATGTACTCTGGAGTTAAGAAGAGAATGTGGCTCATCTCAGAAGGAATTCCAGGCCAGGGAGCTGATTTTCTGTTTACCATTATGGGAAACTAAGGGGATAGGGTGGGGAGGGGGAGGATGCACTGAAAACACCTGTGTGTAATTGCTGACTAAATGAGCTACATTTAGAGTAAACAGCATATGAGCAAGCTAGAACAACACCACAAAGCAGAAAATAAACACCATGAACAAGTATGGAAAGAAGAATGGAAAGAAGGAAGTGGAAAGTACAGAGTAAGGGTTAAGTCTATAACCTTCCATCCTTAGTAAATACTTCCTTATTTTGACAACCAAAAGGGTCCTGGCTTGTTCTCACCATGTACCCTAAAGGGAATCCATCTGATGGTGTTATGCCCACCCCATTTACCCAAAACCCTGAGCCCACAGTCGGCCCTCTTAGTCTAGGAACTAGCCTTTGTGAAAATGATACAGGCAAGTTCTGGGGAAACTTATGCTAGCTAGTTAAACCAATGAACTTATTATTTCATTTATAAATATGAATCAGTAACCACAGATCATATAATGTTTGGGAAAAACTAACAGCCTGAAAGAGATCATAATCAACAAGTCAAATAACCACAAAAAGCAAAGATAACACAAAAGGTTAAAGATAATTTTCAAAAATTAGTAAATTCAGAGAACTTCAAGAAAATATTGTATTCATAAGAACAAGAACCAACGGCCATGAAAAGCAGGTAATTAGAGAGCAAGGAAGAGTACAAACACATTAATTTGTACTCTTTTCATACAAGAGTACAATTTGTACTTGCTGAAATAAACACAACACAGGCAGAACTGATGGAATGGACAGAGCTAAGACTATCAATGATCTGAAGGAAATTTACCAGAGTATAAAATAAAAAAGAATTTGGGAGAATGATTAAGAACAAAAATTGAAAAGCAAATTAATAAAAAAATATTTCTTGAACTGAGCACACATGCACACACCTTTGGATGTGAGACTCATGCAATATGCCAAGCATATGTAAAGAATACTGATCCAAACCTGGATATATCTTGGTAAAAGTTATGAACTCCAAGGAGAAAGGAAAATCCTGAAAATTTCTAGAGAGAAAAATTAGATTATTTATAAAACAGAGAATCACACTGGTTTTAGTGTCATATATAACTCGGGATACGAGGAGAAAATCTGGGTCAAACCCTTCAAAGTTTTGAATGGAAATGCTTCTGAATCTAGAATTCTATACTCAGATAGTATTAAAAAGTAAGGGTTGTTAAAAAATAAACTGAGGGCGGGGCGCCTGGGTGGCGCAGTCGGTTAAGCGTCCGACTTCAGCCAGGTCACGATCTCGCGGTCCGGGAGTTCAAGCCCCGCGTCAGGCTCTGGGCTGATGGCTCAGAGCCTGGAGCCTGTTTCCGATTCTGTGTCTCCCTCTCTCTCTGCCCCTCCCCTGTTCATGCTCTGTCTCTCTCTGTCCCAAAAATAAATAAACATTGAAAAAAAAAATAAATAAATAAATAAAATAAAAAAATAAACTGAGGGGGAGCCTGGGTATTTTAATTGGTTGAGTGTCTAACTCTTTGATTTTGGCTCAGGTCATGATCCCAGGGTCGTGGGATTGAGCCCCACATTGGGTTCCATGCTGAGCTGAGCATGGAACCTGCTTAAGATTCTCTCTCTCTCTCTCTCTCTCTCTCTCCCTCTGCCCCTCTCCCCTGCTTATGCTCTCTCTATATAAAGAAAGAAAAAAGATAAAGTGAGGCAAATTAAGAATTTTAAGAGAGTATTTGAGTGAATATTGATTTGAATCAGGCAACATCCAATCTAGCAGAAAGGTGGTCTAAGGAGCTATACAAAATGAAAGCCTTTTATAGGCAGAAGGGGGCAGGAACAAGAAGTTATATGAGACCAAAAAGTGGGTTTGTTATTACAAGGTTACTTTCCTTTAGGAGATAGCAGGGGTCTATTAGGTTAGGGGGGTCTATTAGGTTTGCCTATTTGGTTAGGCAAATTACCTAACCAAAAAGTGGTGATTGGGTACTTCTTGATTGACTGGTTTCAGATTCCATTCCGGGAGAGCCAAAACTGTAAATAAATTGTTTTGGTTTGGGGATAAAGCACGTAGCATAAGTGACTTTATATTGGGCCTATTGTCCTGTTTTTAACAGGGTGCAACAGAGACCTTTTCAAACGTGCAATGAGTTTTGGAAAAATTTGTTTTATAGGCCAAAATCAATGGAACAATCAATTTAATAGAGACAAAGGAAAAGAGGAAGATAGAAGACAAAAAACAAGAATGATAAAACTTGTAAAACTTATAAAGTTTAATAATTGGATTAAACAATATTTGGTATGATAGTAATTCTCTTGTTAAAGGATTTCTAAAGCTGTGTGGACATGTAAAAATATTAATAATAATTTCAATTAAAATTCCAAGTATTTTGAATAAAACAGGTGGGGAATGGAGAGTAAACAATAAAAATCGTGTATTGATTATGTAGTTTTAGCACTAGAGATATTTTAAATTCTAGAATTTGATTGAAAAGCAGTTATACATTTTTTTAAAATGAGAGGTACATTCAGAGTAACAGAGTAAAGTCATTCACTCATTTAAAATAATTATTGAATACCTGTTCCATACCAGGCACTGGGCTTAGTACGGTGGGTACAATAGGGAGATGTGACCTTGCCCATAGGAGCCTAGGATACATTGCAGTGAATTAGGGAAGTGACACAGGAAGCCCAGGCAATACAGGAGCACACAGGAGTGGTACCTGACCTAGACCTGGTAAGATGTGGAAGGTGTAACGTATTCCTTTAGGAAATTATGGCTAAGATAAGATTAGAAAAGTTACCCAGGTAAAGAAAGAAATGTATGTCAGAGAGTGACAGGGAGCTCATAGTGTTTTTAAAGAACTGGAACAATTTCAGGCTGGCTGGAATACAGAGTCAGTGGACTGAAGACGGGTGAGATGAAGTGGGAGAGGCAGGCAGGGGCTGGATCATGCCAGTCATTCTACCTTATGTTGGAACAGTAGTAATAGCCACTGAAATATTCTTCAGCAGAGAAAAGAGTGTCATGACAGATTTGCATATTTGAAAGTTAACTCAACTTCTGATTAAACATGGTGGAAATACATCTTTTTGCCTCTCCAAAACCAATAAAATTTTGCTGTAAAGAATGTATTTAGGGGTGCCTGGGTGGCTCAGTCAGTTAAGCATCCAACTTTGGCTCAGGTCATGATCTCATGGTTTGTGAGTTCAAGCCCTGCATTGGACTCTGTGCTGACAGCTTGGAGTCTGGAGCTACTTCAGATTCTGTGTCTCCCCCTCTCCCTGCCCCTCTCATGCTCATGCTCTCTCTCTCTCTCTCTCTCTCTCTCTGTCTCTCAATAATAAATAAACATTAATTTTTTTTAAAGAATGTATTTAATGTATGTTGGGTTTGTAATTTTGGGTGCAAATCTCAGCTCTGTCATTTACTTAGCTGTGTGATCTTGAATATGTTCCTGAGCCTCTTTGAGCCTTAGTTTTTGTCTTATAAAGGAAAATACTGATACCTTCCCTGACAGGCTTTTGTGGAGTCAAGCGCTACAAATGAGAATTTAATGTGAAACCATTAAGCACAGTGTTGGCAATATGTGGGATCTTTTGTTCCAAGTAGCAGAAGCCCATCTTAAACTAGGTGTGAAGTCAAAGGGAGGCAGTCGTGAGAACACATTGGCACATCTCAGAAGCCATGGGGTAGAATTAAGCTTGGTGTCAGGAATACCTGGAATCAGGGATTTGGAAACTAAAGATCTTGCACCTCTCATCCATACACTGGCTTCCTTCCCATTCCCTCAGGGCTGAGTGCTTATACTCATCCAAAGCTTAAGGTTGACATTTCTTCTGCTCAAAGTAATAGACTGAGTTGTGATTTCTTAGTTTTGTTTCCAAATTTCTAGTTCTCATCTTAGTTCTGGTGTTTTTTTTCATACCCAGTCAACTGTGGCAGTGGGTGAGTTAATGTATTAATATGGGCGTGAGGATATTTCCAGGAGAGGAGTAATTCTTGAAAAGGAGATTAATAGAACTTCAACAGAAATCACATGGCCCACACAAATGATGATAAGAAAGGTTTCTAGAAAAAGTGGCTAACCACAAAAATGTGGGCAAGTTGTAGAACTCTAAGGGATTATGCGTAGAACTGGGCTAGCCCTATCTGTAGACTGTTAAGGATGAGAGGAGAGAGAGTTTACTAGAGCCCAGGATGAGATAGTTGGATAGCCCAGGCTGCCTTCAGAGTAACAATAACCTTTTGTTCAGGGACATGGCCAGCCCAAGGCAACCTCATGGGAAAGAACTGGGATATATATGCCTTCCATACCTTCCCTCCCATATCCTGTCAGAACTCCCCATTGGCTAAAACAACATGGAAGCCCAAGGGCACAGGAATCTGTTGATGCCTTTCACACAGGTTAGCCTCTTAGGCAGAGACAGCAGAGGGGAGAAGCTGTCTGCCTCAGGGAGTTTCAGGCAGATGTAATAGTTAATGTCCACTACACTGCCATATAGAGTATTCTTATTACACTTTAATTTCTGTCTTCCAAAGCAAAATCCACATATTCAGAATACATGTGTGTGTATATATTTATACATATATACATATAAGCATATTCTACATACATATATACTGACTGTTGTTTGGACATTGACTAATTTCATACATTGACTGGTAGACAATAAATTGCAATTTTTAAACACGAGTGGTAGAAATTTCAGTTATATAACTGCCTTTATTGAGTCTACCTGACATAGAAACACATTCTTTCAGATCCCTAAATACTTAAAATATCAGAAGTTAGTCTTTGGTTGGAAAATTGGTGAGCAGTATTGGTCTTTAAAAACAAGTGCATTAAGGGGCGCCTGGGTGGCTCAGTCGGTTAAGTGTCCGACTTCAGCTCAGGTCACGATCTCGCGGTCTATGGGTTCGAGCCCCGCTTTGGGCTCTGGGCTGATGGCTCAGAGCCTGGAGCCTGCTTCCAATTCTGTGTCTGCCTCTCTCTCTGACCCTGCCCCGTTCATGCTCTGTCTCTCTCTGTCTCAAAAATAAATAAACATTAAAAAAAAAAGACAAAAAAAAAAAACAAGTGCATTAAGACAAATAAGTATTAAGAAATTGTAATTTTCTGAGCAATTGCATGTATTTTGGCTAACACTGCTTATATGTGAGTGAATGATGAATGTTTTATTCAGAATTTTAGTATAGACATTTTTGAGAATTCTAATCCCTCATAATTTAGTATCTAAACATTACTTTCAATTGATTTAGATTGTTTAAAAATATAACTTCATCATATACTTGGGATAAATCTATACATTCTGTGACTATTCTAAAAATAATGAATTCATAAGGGAAAGTGGGAGAAAAAAGCCAAAAAGCTTTAAAGTGATTCCTCTGTTGGGATAAACCATATGAGAAATCTAAAACAGCTCTTAATTTCTTCATTTTCAAAAGTGACAGAGTGTCATTTTTAATTGGATTAGACAAAATGGTGGGCATTTGTGTTAGGAACACTAACAGGGTAGGATTTTTTTTTTTTTTTTAATTACTCTCTACAACTGCCACAGAAATGAAAGGTAAAGTCAGGACAAGAACTACTGAATGAGATACATGCAAGTTATTTCTAAAAGAAAAATCTTATCAATCTAATGGTTCTGAGTCCGAATGGAATTACACGTGCAATGATACTGGAATGAAATTTTAAGATTAAGAAGAAAGAGATTCAAAATTAACAACCTATTTACTAACTTTTACAGCTTAAAAAATACACTATCCTTTTCCCCACCCACCCAGTGGGTCCTTCTTAACTTTAAAAATAACACTCCCATCCTTATTCTTTGAATTGGTGTTTGTAGCTATTGAAAGGTTACAATGTGGCATTTTCCGTAGACTAGTTGTTGATGTTTACAAATGAGTGTATTTTTTAAAATGTTTTAGGTCAATCAGGGAGCTGAACTCTGGTAAGCAGAGGGCAATGTCCTTTGGGAACAAGGAAGGAGTTTTAAAGACATAGCCTATTAGAATTGTTTTGCTGTCCCAGGTAGAAGAAATTCCAGACTTTTCTGGAAAGCACTGGCATTTTATTATTTATGGTCTTGATTTCTTAATATGTCAATTTGGCCTTTCTATAATATTTTCTGATTACTAAATTTTTTTTAAGATCCAGAAGTCATTGGAAAGGCTGCTGGCTTGTTAATATGTTCCAGATATTAGAAAAGTCGCAAATAGTCTTGCTCATTCAGATGGACTATCCAAGGCTAGGGCTGGAAGTGTGTGATTCCATCATCAAAAAGATGCCAATTGATTGAGCCATGATATCTCACTGTATTTGGGAAGCTCATTAGTGTACAACCTTTGATAAGCAGCCATCCAAGTCTGAACCAGACTTACCAAAGAGAACAACAGACTGATGCATGTTATGCAGCCTGACTCCTTGTATTGCAGGCAAAGCAATTTAATGAAAATGGCCCTTAGTTCTGATTTCATCCAAATGAAGCCTTAGATTCTGATTACTTGTAGACTATTGTGTTAAACCTTAGTTCCATTTAGGTCTATATGAAAATAGGGGTACATGATCAGTTTTATCATATAAATAAAATACACATTTATGAAATTAAAACTGGGTTTTTATATTTTTGAGCAACATACAATATGAGAAGTGCTCACAATATAAAATTGAATTACAAAATCAAAAAGCAAAATAGTATAAGGTAAGATCCTAGCTTTGCTAAAATATAGCTTAAAATTTACTATAAACTAAATATTAAAAAATAGAAACTTTATATGGTAAGAATAAGGAAAAGTTTCCTCTTTATATTCCTCTATACTATAATTTATTTTACAGTGAATTAACAGAATTATGTTTATAATCAGAAAAGAAGTAAATGTTTAAAAAAAAGAAAAGCAGAAAGATCTGAAATTGTGTACACATAATCCATTTTAGAATATTTAACCATCCTAGGTAATTGTTTCAAGAACATATGCTATAAATAAATGACCCTACCACAAATTCTCCTGGAATTAGAGCTTATATTAGAAAAAGTATATGCATGTTGTTTATAATTAAAAACAGCAGTACAAAGTAGCCCTCTGGTTTTGTAGCTTGTGATTCACAACCAATCATTTTCTTATTCAACATTAATAAATACTCCTATAATTACTATCATATTAAGAATAAAAAAATGTACTTATTAACTCCTTGAAAAATACAAACTCCAAAGCCTTGTGACTGCTTCTGTTTTATGAAAGCAGTCCGTAGTGTCTCGTCGGTCTGTTCCAGACATCCTGGAATAGAGCCAACATAAGATATTAATAAAGAGTAAGTACTGAGCAAAATAATTTAGCTATCAGTTGTTGGCTTCTTCCATTTTAAACTACATGAATCTTTATTCCAAGAGCACAAAGCATCATTTTATTAAAGCTGGCAAATAACTGTTTACATATCTTCCTATAGAATAATTAAAATTGTCTTATCCATTTACATGGGTTTTTTGTTTGTTTGGCCTGTTAAAGGCATTCCCTATCAGAGTTGTGGCAAATATTTTCCTATATTGTTGAATAATATGCAATTCTGTTTATGATACTTTTAAAAAATATATAAAAGTATTTCTTTTATAGATTTATATCCATTGGTTTTTTTCTTTGTGCTTTCTCTGATTTTATTGATTCAACAAATATTTACCACAAAAAAAGGGGCCCTTGAGTGATTTAGTTGGTTAAGTGTCCGACTTCAGCTCAGGTCATGATCTCGCGTTCATGGGTTTGAGCCCTCCATCAGGCTCTGTGCTGACAGTTCAGATCCTGGAAACTGTTTCGATTCTGTCTCTCTCTCTCTCTCTCTCTCTCTCTCTCTATGCCCCTCCCCTTCTTGTGCTTTCTCTCTCTCTTTCTCTGAAAAATAAATAAATAAACTTAAACAACAAAACAAAACGAAAAGAATAAATATTTACGACATACTATGGCAGGTACTCCTATGTGCTATATAGATGCAGCAGTAATCCCAAATGACAAAAACCCATGTCCTCATTGAGCTTACACTCGTCTAGAGGAAGACAGGCAATAAACAAGTAGAGCAGACCCAAGTATTGCATCACCTTAAGCTTAAGTACTTTGGGGGCTATCTTTTTTTTTTAAGCAGTCTCTGCCCAGTGTAGAGCTTAATGTGGGACTTGAACCCGCAACCCTGAGATCAAGACCTGAGCTAAGATTAGAGTCAAATGCTCAAGCAACTGAGCCACCCAGGTGCCCCATGTCTTAAAGAGAAAGAATAGGAAATAAGGCATAGGATCTTGGAAGGGACCTGGGCAAATGATGGGTATCTGAATACATCACATGAGAATGAGTGCTGGGGAGGCAAATAAACTGGAACAGAAGGCTAGGAAGTGCTAGAGCAGAAATGGATCTCACAGCTTTTTCTGGGTGGTGAGAAAAGATCAAATTACTGAGAAGACCTAATTTTAACAAAGACCCATAGAAAGGAATGGAGCATGACAAGGGCAACATCCAGGGCAAAGCATGCCAGGAAAAGAAGAGAGAAAGTACAAATATGTACAGGGAGAGCATGCCTGTTGTATTCAAAGATAGAAAAGGAGTTTCGTGGGGCGGGAATAGAGGGAGCCCAGGAGAAAGTAATGGAAAAGGAGTCACAGAGGTAACAAAAGAGAAGCTGTAGGAAAGGGCGAGCAGGCCTCTGTAAATTTTCTTGTCTTTTATCTCTGAGTGAGGGAAAGTCACTAGAGGTAAAATGATTTGACTTATGCTTTCATTCAGGTCACTAAGTATAAACCATAGAGAAAAAGGATGCAAAAAGGGAGAGGGATGAAGATATTGCAGTGTCCAGTCAAGACATCATGGTGGCTTCGACTAGCCTAGTAGTGGGGATAAAGAAATGTAATTTGTTTCAGAACACATCTTGAAGGTAGAAATGATAAGATTTTCTGGAATATAGGTTGTGAAAAGAGACTTTAAAGGAGAGTTGCGGGTTTCATCTTGAGTAAACAAACTTGGAATTTTAAATTAATGAGATAAGTAACTCTCAGAATAAGCTTGTGGATATAAGATAAATGAAAAAATACATTTGGGGTATACTGAATTTTAGATGCCCATTTGAAATACTAGTGGAGGTTGTTGAATATGCAATTGGGGTTCAGTGGAGAAGTCCAGATTGGACATGCACATTTGAACATCATCAACATATACTTGGAATTTATAAACCATGATATATGTGAGCTATATGCACCATTGTATCAACTAACCTAAGGGCTATGCAGATACAGAAGAAAACAAGATCTGAAAATTGAGCTCTTGGAGTGGACCAATGTTTAGATTACAGAGATGTGAAAGAATCAGCAAGAAAGAATGTGGTAAGTAGAATAATGGCCTTCCATAGATGTCTATATCCCAATTTCCCAAAACCTGTGAATATCTTACCTTACATGACAAAAGAGATTTTGTAGACTTAAATTAAGGCTCTTGATGATGGGGAAATCTTTCCTAGATTATCCTGATGGGTCCAAAGTGATCACAAAAGTCCTTATGAGAGGGAGGTAGGAAGGTCAGAATCAGAGAAAGAGATGTGATGACAGAAGCAGAGGTTGGAGGGATGTGAATTTTGAAAGAGGCCATAAGCCAAGGAATGAAAGAACCTCTAGAAGCTGGAAAAGGCAAGGAGCCAGTTCTTCTCTTGAGTCCCCAGAAGGCTTCACTTCCTGATAGTAGCAAGGGAACCCATGTTGGACTTTTGACCTCTAGAACTATAGGATAATAAATTTGTATTGCTTTACTACTAAATTTGCAATGATTTGTTATAGCAACAACTGGAAACAAGTACAGAGACTGAGAAAGGACCAGTTAGTGAAATAAGTAGGGAAATGAGACAGTGTCATCTCCTAGGGACCAAATGAGGAAAGTGTTTCAAGAAGGAAGGAGTGTTCAGCTACTTTTAATGCTGCATATAGATAGGTCAGTTAAGATACAGCCTGAGAAATGATCATTGTATTTAGAAATATGGAGGTCATTGATGACCTTGACAATATATTTGGTAGAGACACTATGTGGAAAGTGAACTTGAAATTGGCTTAAATAAAGAATAGAGGGAAAGGATTATTTTCTCTCCTTTTGAGTGAGAATGTCTACTGTCTCCATGCTACTGGAATAAAAAGAAAAAACTATTAACATACACAACAACTTGTTTGACTCTTACGGGTATGAATTTTGCTGAGTGAAGAAATTGGAAGCTGAGTAGCTTCCAGTTTATACATATAGAAAAACAATAATAAAGTCACCCAAAGAAATCATATATATTCTATTATTCCACTTATATAATGTTCTTGAAATGACAAAATGGTAGAAATGGAGAACGGATTAATGGTTTCCAAGAATTGGGAGGCAAGGGAGCGAGAAGGAGATAGGTATGGGTAACAATGAGAATTTTGGGGATGACACTGTTCTCTATTTGACTGTGGTGGTAGTTACACCACCCACACATGGGATAAAACTTCATACACCTAAATATGTACAAACACACACACACACACAAGCCCATGTAAAACTTGTGAAAACTGAATAATGTCAATGGCTTGTATCACTGTCAATTTCCTGATTAACATATTATACTGTAGCTATGCTGATATTAACATTGGGGGAATCGAATGAAAGGTATATATTATAACTGATGATCTCAAAATAAAAGTTAAAATAAGTTTTAAAAGTTTTTTTAAAACCTTAAAAAGTTAAAAGAATCATAGAAATAAATTCTAAGTAAATTGACTAAATTTGCAAGTTAAATGGTAAGAATTCTTAGAGAAGATTAAGAAATAATCCATCTGCTTGTGTTTTATTTATAAGAGACCTACTTAAAGCATAAAAGACACAAAAATGTGAGTGTAAAAGAATGGAAAATTATATTTGAGGTAAATACTAAACAAAGAAAGTTGATGTCACTATAGTAATATCAAACAAAATAGACTTTAAAGCCAAAAGCATTCTTTAGGAAAAAGAAGGTTATACCAAATTAATTAATGGAGCAGTTCACCAATATGTATTCAACAGTGTTGCCCCCAAATATATGGAGCGAAAATGAACTGATTTACAAAAAATTAAAATCAAATCTATAATTATCATGGTATATTCTAACATACTTCTTTATGCAATTTTCAGATCTAACATATACAAATTAAGTGTATATATATGTATGTATATGTATTATATATATATATATAAATGACTATGTATATATATTCATTATATGTATACTTTAAGCATATATAAAATCTATAAAAAGAAGTTACAGGATAACATATATAGAAACCTGTACCCAAGAATTAAAGTATATTTTTTCAAACATGTAAGGAACTATTAACCAATGACAACATATTTAGGTATTAAATAAAGCATACTGATCATACATGTGCCTACAATGCAATAAAATTAAAAATTAGGAAAACATGGCAAAAAAGAATCAACATTTATTTGGGAATAAAATAAATTAAAAAACAACTCCTGGGTTTAAGTAAATCATAGCTTCCAATTTATACAGATAGAAAAACAAAAATGAAGTCATCCAAAGACAGTAGAGGAAGGAAAAAAGTAAGGAGAAGAACAGAAAGTTTTTAAGTAGAAAATAAAGAAGCAATAAAGAGGGCAAACAATACCCAAAGTTAATGTTTTAGAGAAACTAATGAAATAGACAAATCTCTGGCAGATGAAGCAAAAAAAGAAGCCATAATGAAAATTAGACCACAATTACAAAGTAGAATTTTTGCCAATGATTTTGAAAATATAAGTTCCTTAGAAAAACATAGTTCATAGAACAGATTAAAGAAGAAATAGAAAATCAGAATGATGCTATTAAAATAAAACACATTAAATCAACAGTTAATAATTTAACCATTGGGAAAAACAACAACAATAAAAAAAAACAGTAACAACAAACAAAACAAAACAAAAATCACCCAAATAAGCAAAAGTAACATGAATCCTAATATATTTGTAGGATAATTTCACCAATCAGGCGTTAGATAATCTCTATTTTATTCACACCATTTTAAAGAAAAATTAATAAGAAAGCTCCTCCACAATTTTATGTTTTGGTAAAGCAAATGTAACATTTGCAAAACCTGATATAACCTGACAAGGACAATTAATAAAAGAGAATTTCAGGCCATTATCTTTTATAAACACAGATGCAAAAATCCTAATTAAAGTAATACCAAATATAACAAAACTATGTATATATAAATTATGACAAAAGGATTTTTTTTAAGAATGCAGGTTTAGCAACATTAAAATATCTATCATATAATTTATCACAATAGATTTAAAAGTTTCAAAACATGATTGTCTCAATACTTGCAGGAAAATTGTTCAATATACTCAAAGCCTATTCATGGCAAACTCTGCAAACAGGAATAGAAGAGACCCTATTTACTATATTGAAAAGTTCATCACCAAATATTACTTACATGAAACAAGACACTTCATAAATAAATGTTAAAACATTATCTTATAGTCAGGAATGAGTCTTTAAGTTTTCTGCTCAACATTATACTAGAGTCTCTTTTAAATAAATAAGCATGAAAAATACATTTATAAGGATTAGGAAGAAACAAAACTGTCATCATTTGTAGCTATTATTATTAACATGTGAAAGTTCAAGAGTAGCTCTGGAGAATGATAAGTATTCTAAAAAAATCAAAGAAATTAATGTATGAAAATAGCAAACAATTTAAAATATAAATTGAAAATATAGCAATCACATAATTTAAACCAAGAATATATGAAACACTGTGATTGATCACTTAAACATTTTGGCTCCATAGGATCACTGAAAACTACATGTGACAATCAAGCTATTGGGTTTCAGTGTTTCAGTGAGTGTGGAAAACACATTTGGATTTGGTGCTAAGTGATTATATATATATATATATATGCAGGAAATTGATAATGGTATAATTCTCATATAAATATATATTGAAGTTTTCACTTTTGACATCTTCTCCATTCTCTGGCACACCAAAAAAGAAACACATTTGTGGGGTGCCTGGGTGGCTCAGTCGGTTAAGCTTCTGACTTCAGCTCAGGTCATGATCTCACAGTTGGTGAGTTCCAGCCCCTTGTCGGGTTCTGTGCTGACAGCACAGAGCCTGGAGCCTGCTTTGGATTCTGTGTCTCCCTCTCTCTCTGCCCCTCCCCCACTCATGCTCTGTCTCTCTCTCAAAAATAAATAAACATTAAAAAAAAATTTTAAAAGCCTCATCTGAGATCCCATATTAAGTCTATGGGAAAACTATTCAGATTACACTTACATCATTTACATGTAGGTTTTCATTAATGCTACATATGTGGAAAGTGGCACAGGTATACCTGACAGTAAAGATAATTTAATAAGAATGACAAATAGTGCCCTAACCCATGGTATAAAAATTTCTATTATTTAAAATGTTTAAAAGTATGACGGCCATTTATGATCAATACTTCTCCCATTACATTCTACTGGCATTAAGTAATATGAGTTTGGCTTTTTTGTCTTCTGAGTCATTCTGCTTTACTATCTCATCTTCCTTCAGCAGTCATTATTCTAATTGGTCATGGTGTTACAGAAAAAAATAAAGAACTCTTAGCTCATCTTGGTGCCCTAGATTTCCTTGGATTACACCAACTTTGTTTATTAGGTCACATAAGATCTAAGTCTAAATTAGATGGGTTTATCTTTGGTATTAATAGTGAGAGTGAAGATAAAATATGAATGATAACTTGACAATTACATTATTCCATTAAAGTCGAAAGCTTTATAAACACAGCCAGTTCATATTTCTTCCATCCAGTCTGTCTGTTGCCATTAATCAGCACTGGAGATTTTGAGTTTTTAGATCATTGTTGTTTTAGGTTGATGCTTTCTTAATTTCATAGCCTCCATGTCTTGAAAACGCATGAAACCAAGGTATTGAAAGTAAAAGACCACTGGACACAGAATTTCGAAACATCAAGCAGAGAGCACTGATTTTCATATATTTTTATTTTGCTAATAATATAGATTCAGATTTTATGCTAACTTAAGGTGGGAAGCTTCACCAATAGCTCTCCTGGATCCTGGAGTTTTGTGTGTCGGAGATCTGGTGCTGAAAATTAAAGCTAACATTGATTGTTAAGTCCTGGTTCTTTACTATGCTAAGAGAGCTTTTGGTAAAAGAAACTGAAGTGGTAATTTTATTTACACCATGTTCATGCAGCAGTAATCTGCTCTATAATCTTCAAAGTTCTGTTTGTTACTAGAATTCTTCCTGTAAACCCAAGTCTGATGTCCATTTGCCTACATTTTGGATGTATTATCCACTTTGTGAGCATGCACAATTTAAGTTAAGCCTGTGTCATGAATTGAAACAAAATTCTGTGTAGGCTTAAACAATTCATAACAACTAGTCCCCCTTTCTCTGTCTCAGCAGATTCAAAATGTTTAAATATAGTATCCTGCATTGTGAAGGTATTTTTGTGTTTAAAATAGCAAACAGGGGTACCTGGGTGGCTCAGTCAATTGAGCATCGGACTCTTGGTTTTGGCTCAGGTCATGATCTCAAAACTTGTGAGTTTGAGCCCCACATTGGGCTCTGTACTGACAGTGTGGAGCCTGCTTGGGATTCTCTGTTTCCCTTTCTCTCTGCCCCTACCCTGATTACTCTATCTCTCTGTCTCAAAAATAAATAAACATTAAAAATAAATAAATAGAATAGGAAACATTCTGAAGAAAGAAGTTAAAATAAATTTTATTGTAAACTCATGTTTTCACTACATTTTTGCCTTTCCGTTTGATAATCAATGATAGGAGTATTGCTCACTTTTGTTGAACTCCAAGGTATCTCAAGAAGTAAAATACTAGTACTGCTAAAAATCAAAATTTACTTTTATAGAATATCAAGGAAAAGTTTAAAATTCTAATTCATTTGGAAATGCATTTATTTTTAAAGATTTTTGAGCACCTACTCTATGAATGGTTACTTAGGTCCCAAGATGAGATTAAACAATAAATGACTCTTGTGTTGGTATCATGGAAATTATGATAGAATGGAGGTGACAAAGAATATGCACAGGAAAAGTAAAAGAATAATAGTCCATATTAACCATGAGAGTAATAAAGAATACCTCCATTAGGAATATTAAAGACAGAAGAGGTCACAATGGGATGTAATGATGTGGAGATCTGTAGGAGCTGTACAGGTTTATGGTGAAAAAAAGGTTTAAGATGAAGCTCTCGAAGAAGTGCTTTAAATTGGTTAGGAGAAATGAGACTAGGGGAAAAGAGGAACAATTAATAAGATGTTAGCTAAGAAGACAAAGTCAAGTAAAGGTGAAGGAGAAAGGAAATGAACAGATAAAGTTAGAAGTTAGCCTTGGGAAAAAAGATATGTATCTATTCCCTGATAAGATGAGAAGGAGAAGATGGGCAAAAGTTTGGGATGTTTGAAACTTAAAAAAAAATGTTTACATCCTATACATTGATTGAATCATATGAAATTGCAGATATTAGACTATTTTTTGTCTCTCAAAATCAATAAACATTTAAAAGAAAAAAGTTCAAATAAAAACATTACATCACAAGGAACTAGAAAAAGAAGAAACTTAGCTGAAATTTAGTAGAGGAAGGAAATGACAAAGAAAAATCAGAAATGAACAAAATAGAGACCAGAATAAATAATAATATGACATTGAAAGTAATGACCAATTATTAAAAAAAGATAAACAAATTTTGCAATGCTTTATGTTAACTAAGAAAAAAAAAGACAAGATTCAAAAACCAAAATGTGGGGCGCCCGGGTGGCTCAGTCGGTTAAGCGTCCGACTTCGGTTCAGGTCATGATCTCATGGTCCGTGAGTTCGAGCCCCGCGTCGGGCTCTCTGCTGACAGCTCAGAGCCTGGAACCTGTTTCCGATTCTGTGTCTCCCTCTCTCTCTGACCTTTCCCCGTTCATGCTCTGTCTCTGTCTCAAAAATAAATAAACATTTAAAAAAAAAACCCAAAATGTAAAGTAGAAGAGAAAACAATACAATAAATTTTCTGTCCCCTTTTCTCTCTCTTCTTCTTTTGGACTCCTGTAATATGAATGTTATTACATTTGATGGAGTCATTATGTTCTTTAAGTCTATTCTCATGTTACATAATTTTTCTTTCTTCCTTTTGTTCAGCTTCATTACTTTGCATTATTTCGTCTTCTAGGTCACAAATTCATTCCTCTGCTTCTTCTAGACTTCTGTTCATTGCATTAAGCCTCTTTACAATCTCATTTATTGCATTCTTCATCTTTGATTTTTTTAAACTCTTTTATCTTCGTGGTACAAGTCTCCCTGATGTCTTCTATTCTTTTCTCAAGCCTATTGTGTATCTTTATGATTGTTGCTTTAAATTCTCCATCAGCTGTGTTATTTATGCCTGTTTCACTTAGATCTCTGGCTGTGGTCTTATCTTATTCTTTCATTTAGGATAAATTCCTCCATCTTGGCATTTTGTTTAAGCCTCTGCCTTCTTCTCTGTGTTAGAAAAGCCAGTTAATGTCTCTGGCTCTCAAAAGTAATGGACTTATGAAGAAGAAGTCATATAGTGCCCAGTACCCGGCACTTCAGGGACTATTTCTGGTGTGTGATGCATGTGCTCTTCTATGGTGTTTTGGCTGCTCTGTCCTTCTGGCCAGTCATCTGCAGAGGCTCTCATCGCCTACTGTGAGCAGTATTTGGTCCCTGGCCTGAATGCGGGAAGTTTTAACTAGGTGGGCTCTGGTCTGCTTGTGAAATAGACCTGACACCAACTCTACCTGAACTGAGGCCCTGCAGAACTGTTTGGTCAGGAGACATGTCTGGGCAGAGGTTTGTGCTTGGTCTTCTGGAAGAAGGACCCAACATACTGGGACTGAGGCAAGCTCGGCTGAGAAGGGCAGTCTTACCATGACACAAGGGGGTTGGTCTTGATGTAAGCAAGTTATGCAGCCAGTGTCCATGCTGAATTGCTTCCCTCTGTGTCAATGCTGAGTGATGGGGGAGGCAAATGATGCCAGCAAGCTCCTTGGTTGCCAGAGAGGAGAGTCATCTTCTTAAAGGCTGCTTCTCAGGGAAGCACTCCTAGGGTAGCAAATCATCTTCTCTGTGTGTGCTCCAGACATTTTTCAAATTGCTGTCTATGCTGTCTGCCTCTGTGTTGTTGCCTGCCTTCTCTCCAGAGCAGCCCAGTGCCCTCCTGGCTCTATCCCAGCCAAGTCAGCTGACCTTTAAAACTCCAGGCTTTAGAGATATAGTGTGGGCAGGGGTTTGTGCTAGTTTCTGGGGCAAGGTCCTGTTGTGTTGAGACTGAGGCATGCTTGACTAAGAAGAACCATCTTGCCAGAGTGGCAAGGTGGGGGAGGACTGGTCTAAGCAAGTGGGGAAGCCAGTGTCAGTGCTACACTGCCTCCCACCAGTGACTCTGTGTTTATGTTGGGGGATGGGGGAGGGAAATGGTGCTGGCCAGCTCCATTGTTCCTGTAGAGTCAGAAAGTTGTCTTCTAGGGATGCTTTCTTCACTTTGTGCCCCAAGATTCCTTAGATTTCTGTTTCCACATCATCCGCCCCCTGAGTTGTTTGCCTTCTCTCTAGGAGCAGGGTGGTGCTCTCTAGGCTCTATTCTAGCCAAGCCTGCTGACCTTCAAAACTCCAGACTTTACGCCCTGCTGGTTGCAAGAACTCACAAAATTCAGCCCCTCTCATTTTCCAAACCAATGACATTGGGGAAATGTTCTCCTTGTGCATTCCCCTTTGTGCTCCCCTCTCTATCACCATTCTTCCTGACCACGGCTCCCTCCCTCTGCAGCACCCAGGATCCAATTCTTTCTCCCCTAAGCAATGTCTAGGCACTTCCTATGTTCTTTGATGTGGCCTCTTCTGTCCCTCTAGTTGTGAAGTTTGTTCTGTCAGTCTTTGAGCTGATTTCTGGGATATTTAGGATGATTTGATTGTTATCTAGTTGTGTCCTGGGACGAGATGAGCCCAGGGTCCTCCTATTCTGCCACCATCTTTGATCTCCTTGTTTTTCATTTTATATTGCAAGGATTTTAGTCTGACAGAAGGTTTAAATCATTACTACGTATTTTCTTTGTGAAAACATATGAAATATGCAAGCAAAGATTTGTTAGCACAAAGTTTGTTTTAAGAAATCAGAGAATATCTTTTTTTTTTTAATGTCATGATTCTCACACCTTACTAGTTTGTTTATCATACAAGTATAACAAATACAAGTCCAATGACTTATTGTGGACTCAGTGAATTTGAAGAGCTTTTAATGTGATTTTTATATATTACAAAGGCATATAATTAACTTCATAGAATGTTTATTTCTTATAGGTTTGATGTTAATTTGACAAAAATAATTGGCATATGTAAAATATCATGTTAAATATTTAGGAAACTAACTTTAAAAAGGAGCATGGTGAATTTTCTCTTAGTAGCTGATACTTTTATCGCCTTGGCAATGCTATTCTACAATATCAGCTACCTTACAAAAAAATAAACAGCAGCATTAGTTAAAATCCCAGAGCAAGATTAATCTAAGATTTCTAGATGAAAACAGAAAAAAAAGATATCAGTTTTATTTATTTACCTACTGTTGGTACTTATCTAAAGAAAACTATAATTTTTTGTGCCTTCTTTTTCATAGACTGACTTCATTAAAATGAAGTGCTGCTTATCTTTCTTGAAACTCAGCACTCTTTGAATGTCATAATATATTTAATAAACTTTTAAGTAACTTTGAAGTTTAAAACTTCTCTATTTCATATTATTGCTAAAATAATGAAATTTTCCACTTATAAAATACATTTTCCTCCTTTATTCAAGGTTTTTGACATATATTACTTCAGTTTGCCCTACAACTGTCTATTTTTGTCAAAATGTTTCACGCAGATTTCATATATTAAAAAAGGTAAGCCATCACAACAAATATAAATTGTATCCTCACCAGGAGAGTGAGACACTGATATAAGAATAGGTTTATAAGAAAACTTACAGGAAATTCCTTTGAGTGCACTCATACTGCTAGTAGGAACCACAGTCCCTGGAATTGTGTGAATCATTAATTTTTCACAGTACAAGATGTCTTGTTTCAACCTTGAGTTTTGGATTGGACCCATTAGATGTGTAATTATATACAGAAACACTAATGTGGATTATTGAGGTTTGAGAAAATTTTCACATACTTTAAATCGTAGAGTGCATGCCTTACAAGAAACAACTAGAGACATAATTTTCAAAACGAATAGCCAATTTTAATCTGTGTTTTTCCGCAGGGTAAAATTATTTTTGAATATTATAGTGAAAGCTTGTTAAAACTCTTTTATTTTAAATTTTGTTTTTTTAAAAAGTAGTGGGTTGACAGTGAATACAGTGTCTTGAAAAGGAGAGTTATCAGTGGGTTTGATGTTCTTCTGTACACACCCTCGGCATATATAAGGGACCCAATGTATCATTTATAATGACACATACAGTTTATGGATTTTTGTGACAGGTATAAAGTCACCTTCAAATGAATGTCTAATGGACTTCCAAGTCACTTCTTAAGTAATATTCCTTTTATTATTCAAATTTACTTGTAATCATGTGATTTCTAGTCTTAACAAATCTTATGTTCCTCTGCTTTTCAAAGAAAATAACTAAAATTAGGTCAGTTCCTGAATTTGTTTCCTGGCTTCTACTAACTTTTACTTCTCTTTATTTCTTCTTCTCCTGTTTATCCTCCTTATCTTGTAGTGTTATTTTTTTAGGTGGTTTGTATGCATGCTATAAAGTTAGAATAACACTTACTTAGGTCCAAAACCTCCATTCATTGTTGACAAGAGGCAAATGACTTGCTGGATGTCCCACTAATTAGTGACAGGACCAGACTGCTATTACTCCTAATTGTATTAAGTAACATTTATTATGTTCTTACTGAGGTCACTATCATGGAGCTGCTATCCCCAATGTCACTGTTAATATGCTCTAAAGAGGGCTTATATCCCTAATTTACATAGATGCAAAATCCTCCATAAAAAGTTATCCAGCCAAATTTAACAATACATTAAAGCACCATATATCATGATCAGTTTATTCCACGGATGCAAGGATGGTTTAACATCTACAAATCAGTCAGGATGATGTCCACATTAACAATCTGAGGAATAAAAAATCATATTATCATTTCATTAGATGCAGAAAGAGCATTTAACAAAACCAATATTCATTTATGATGAAAACTATCAACGAAGGGGGAAGGTACCACAATAGTAAAGGACATATAGGACAAGCCCATAGCTACCATCACACTAGGTGAGAAGCTGAAAGTCTTTCCTCTAAGATCATGAATAAAACTCTTACCACTTTTATTCAACATAGTATTGGAAATCCTAGCTAAAGCAATTAGGCAAAACAAAATTAAATAAATAAATAAGTAAATACTCATCCAAACTTCCTGGAAAGGAAAAGGTAAAACTGTCAGTATGTGCAGATGATGTGATGATATATAGAGAAAAGTTATAGCTGTTACTTTAAGGAAATAGTATCTTAGTCTTTATAATATCTGCTGGTGTAACATCAAAATTAGACATTGAAATAAATAGCATATAATACTGTAATGATTGACCATTTATATATGTGTTTCATAAAATTCTGGACTAATAGTATTCTCCTGAGATCCTCATGAAAACTAGGGACATAAGTAAACAGGTAAATAGGCAGACAGACAGGTAGACAGATAGATGATACTAAATCTAGCTTATACTTTCAGGGGAGTCACAGATCATTAGAGTCTCTAAGTAGCCATTATCATCATATAATCCTTGCTTCGAACATTTGAATATATCAATAACAGCTTAGACCTTGGGCATAGAGAAGTCACCTGAAGATAGTTATATTGTCTTGATACAAGGTCACCCTGATTGATTTACTCAACCACTTAAAGTTTTATGAATGAAATATGCTTATTTAAATCCTGACAACTTGGTATCATATTTTTATATAGAATTAAACCACTTAGGATTTTAAAGAGGAACAATAATTTAGTAGTCTTGATACAATTAAGAATATTCTATTTTACTAGGACAGTCTTTATTGATGTTATTAACTTAAACTAGGTAACCCTAGCATTTCCTAGTTTAACTTAATAACCTACTTTTATCCTCCCTTTCATGTCGTGGGCCTTAAGCATTGCTCCAGATTTTCTCTGCTGAGCTCACTGTTATTTTTGCTTTGAGATTTAATGTGTCGGAGATAACCGTGAGGTATGCCATGTGTTGAGGTCTTTCAACCAATAAATGCTAGTCCTCACACTGAACTTGGAAGTGGTAGCAGTTTATATGAGGGCAGGGACAGAGACTGTCTATGTATACTCTCTGCCTGAATCAAAGTAAGATTGCACACAAAAGTAACGATGATGATGGTTATTTTGTCCCTTGGTTCCCGAGACCATGTTTATCCTATTAAAGAAGACACAGCATATGTCAGTCATCCTCCCTTCTCTGTTAGGAATTCTAGCCCCTCACTTTTTGCTGCAGGTAAGAGCACTACTGAATAGACAAGTAGTACAGGACTGGAAGTTTTTCTCCAGATTTCAGCTTCTGCCAAAGTCATAGGGAAGATTTGCTTTATCAGTTCTTTCTAAGAGAGATATTTTAAAGGGATCACCCATTTTATTTTAAATATCGAATGTATTCCTTATGCAATGGCTATGAAAAACTAATGAGTTACATGCATAACACTATTGCTTTCTCAACAATCACGGAAGACAGTTGGATTTACAACTAGAAGACAATCACATTATACTGAACGACACTTGCAGACTTCATTTATTTCCCCCTCAAGCACTGCAGCTGGAATAGCTGCTAGGAAGCTATAAAAATATGCAAGAACATTTTAAACCTCCAGGAACACTCAGACTTCAAACTACTTTTTTCTTCTTGCATAGCATGTTTAAATAATTAATTATTTCTTTTGTTTCTTTTTTGGTCTTCTGGTTTGGGAAACATTAAGGTAACTGGAAATGAAAGGGAAAAATCACAGAGGAATTTTTATGTGTGATTTTTCAATTTCCATAAGATCAACAACTTTGCTTTTGAGACTGCCCAAGTGAATTCTAACCGAGGTCAATGGTACACTTGTGTGTCATGAAAATTTCTTAGTACTCTTATCTGAAAGCCACAGGACAGCAGCTGAAGCCTATGTGAACAACGATGCGAGGGATCCACAGGATTCTCAGTTTCTATTACCACCAGTGGATTTTTTTCAGGAGCATTTTTGAGAAATGGTCATAAGCCAGCATCAAATGGTTTGGAACGAATCTGTTTTGTTGGAAGAAAAGGTTTAATTAACTTTTGAGCTGCACAAATTAATCTGGACCTGAGCAAAGTCCTGAAAATTGATTAAATTGTGAGCACCTATTCAGAAAGGATTTGACCAGGAAGTAAATTTATTTCTTCAAGGTTAATGATCCTACAAGTTGATGGGTGGCTTAGATTAATGCACACTGGTTTCCAGTTTCAACTACTGCTTGGCAAAGCTGCCTTACCCTCCCCTGCTGCTTGTCATCTACCTGATCTTGCTGTCACTTTATTCTCTGGACCCACATTTTCTTACAGAGAACTTTTCATTGTTTTGTTTTGGGGGGAGGTGAGTAAGGCATGCCGTCAAGGCTTTGTTTATTTTAATTGCTTCATTTTTATCTAAGGATGAATCATCACCTGTTATGATTTAAAAATAAGGCAAAGAACGGCCTTACCCAGATTAATTTTTCCTTCTGAAAAATGTTAAATGACCATCAAACAGAATTGTATTTATCAGACAGTTTCATAAAATCCCACTTGATAGAATGATCTGTTTATTTTCCCATAATGTGTTTTTTGTTTTTTTGTTTTTTAAGACAAAACATACATAACACACACACACACACACACACACACTCACACACACACACACACACACACAGTGAGCATCTGGAGACTCCCTTCTGTATAGCAAGAGGACTCTCCTTTGAGTAATGCAAACTGGGGGGTCAGGTATTAACTATAAGAAAATACTGAAGTAATTAGAGAAATTTTGTTTACGGAATGAGAGAAAAGATTCACTGTTTATTCTAAAAGGAGAGGAAATAGCAAAAAAAGTCTCATCATTGACTTAAGAGAATTTGAAGTATGATTCAAACTTGCTACTCTCATTTATAAAGTAATAAATTTAGTTTTATGAGGGTCTCATCTACTGCGTTCTCTAGCTTACATAAAGCGGCAATGGATGATTTAAGGTGTTTCTGACTCCCCTTGTTTAATGTCAAGCATAATTTAGTGGACAATTATATGCAATACTTTTAATAATTAATTTCCCATACCAAATTAGGTTTTAGCAAACTTTCTTTTATCTTTGTATAATTTTTCTTATAGAATATACTTTCCTTTTGTTTTCTTTTTTATATAAATTTGTAATTGTTTTTGAAGTAAATGTTACCATTCTACATAATTTATAAGTAAAATTTTCAGATTGTAATAGTTAAATTTGTTTCTTATAATAGAGGGAAACATACTCTTTGCAAAAACAAGTTAGCAAATACCTAGACAAGCAAGTTAGAGTTTACTAAAATAATTTTTCTTTAATTTTCTAAATTTAAAAGAATTAAAACAATTATTCATGTGCTTTAACAATTTCTGGCTTTCAAAAAAATAAATTAATTAAATAAATAAATAAAATAAGGGGGCCTGGGTGGTTGAGTTGGTTGATCATCCAAGTCTTGATTTGGGTTGAGGTCATGATCCCAGGATCATGGGATCAAGCCCCTGATGGGCTCCTTGCTGAGCATGGAGTCTGCTTAAGATTCTCTCCCTCTCTCTCTATCTCGCTCTCTCTGTCCCCCTCCCTCTGTCCCTCTTCCCTGCTTGTACTCTTTCTCTTTCTCTCTCTCTCTAAACATAGAATTTAAAAAATTAAAAAAAAAAAACCATAAACAATGCAACAACTTCTGGCTGTCCTAGGAAATGAGTTTTAATATGGCAAATCCAAAAATACATTTGAAAAAAACACAAATAATGGCCTTATCAAATAGTGATATTTATGCCTTTTAAAACAACTCAAAAAATTCTTCTGAATTAGTGAAAGAAAAAAATTATAACTTTGTTTTTCATAGGATAACTTTTCTTCTGTCAATAGTAGCTTGAGTCTCTGGCCCAAAGTATTGGATTAAACGCTATTTTGTATCCTAATTTTTATTCCAAGTATATGATTTGTGCCCCTTGTCAAATCCTGAACCTAAGGGCATACTTCTTTGGACTTCCTGTTGCATTAACATAATCCTCAGCAGATAACAGATTCTCAAAAAATAACTGTGGATTTAGTTGAGGCTAGGACAGCACTAAGAAGCAGGGAGCAGGCCAAATGTGTAGCTGAGGTCTCATAGCACTGGCCTCCAGAACTGCTATGCGAAGTCAAAGAGATTGGAGAGATACCAGATAAGATGAAGGTGTCAGATACTAACAATGATTATTTTCAGAGAGTTTTTTTTCTTTTTTTTTTTTTTGCCCTGAAGTATTAGATGGTCAGTGTGGAAAATAAGCATTACAGAGAGAAGTACAAAGGGGGAAAAATGACATTCATCATCCTAAAACTCAAAAACAACCCCTATTAACATTAGCTTCATTTTCCCCCAGATTTTCATATAACATTACTCTAATATTATTATTTGTTTCATGTTATAAGTTCTCTTTATATTCATAGTTTGTTTTTTTTTTTTTGTTTTGTTTTGTTTATATAGCAGTCCATTATATCTCTAGCATGGCTTCTTTTTTTTTAAATTTTTTTTTTCAACATTTATTTATTTTGGGGACAGAGAGAGACAGAGCATGAACGGGGGAGGGGCAGAGAGAGAGGGAGACACAGAATCGGAAACAGGCTCCAGGCTCTGAGCCATCAGCCCAGAGCCTGATGCGGGGCTCGAACTCACGGACCGCGAGATCGTGACCTGGCTGAAGTCGGACGCTTAACCGACTGCGCCACCCAGGCGCTCCTCTAGCATGGCTTCTTTAAGCATTCTTACACTGCCGAAAATGTTAGACTATTTCTAATTTGTAATATTATAAATAATGACTTAATGAGCACCTTTATGTGTAAATCTTTTCCAGACTTTTTATTTCCTTAAATTCCCAGAAATGAAATTACGGATCAAAATATATGAACTTTTAAAGACTGTTGACATATACTGCCAGGTCTTGGATTATTCACTGAGATCGAAGTTAAATGGGAAGGCGCTGTATTCTAGGAAACCACACTTAAAGGCCATTGTGCTCCTTATATGAACTGACTATTAATTTTGATGAGCCATTTGCATTCCTCCTTTGTTACCTAAAACAGTATCTGTTGAGTTTTACCTAAAAGTGTCTTGATTGATCGACAGAGCAATTATAGTTTCTCCAATGAAGGTTTGCAAAACCAGTATATTCACTGGAAATGAGACTTGTGCATTCATGCTTGGATTGTGTGTGACTTCTCAGATTTAGGATACTGATTGGGATAAAAGACCCCTTTCGTAAATGATAGTAGGCTTTTTTGGTTTTTTTGGTGCTATTTAAGTGAGGAATTTTAGTGTTTTATATTTGTCAACAGCATGTGCAACTATATGAGTGAGTGGGATGAGGGATTAATAAGAAAATCTTGAAGCCAACCTATTTTTATGTGTTTTCCAGTTTATAGAATATCATTCTATTTTCATTTTATTCTTATAACAGTTTTTTTTTTTCAGCAGGCAAATTTTTGTTACCTAGAAATAAAATTTCTGTAATGCTTCAGTGATCATAAACCTTCAGGTTTAGAGGGAAGTATTTTTGATGATAAATTAGCCATTTTCCATAGCCAAGAATTTGATCACAACTATTAAATGCCATTAAATTAAATGGCATATAGTAATCTGCCATTATAATAATTAAAGAATACATATTTCACCAAGTTATATTTAAGTCTGTTCAATTCTATTATTTGTTTGTCTCTAGGTTCAATCAAAAATTAAAGTAAAATAATATAATACTCAGGATATTGTACTGGTTAATACCCTCAGATATATTCCCCCTTATCCACCTTTTCTGTATCTCAGGACATTCCCCAGTGTCCCATGCCCATTGGTGTTTCAGTCAAAGGCAGTGTTATGGACTGAATGTTTGTGTCTCCTCAAAATTTATAACTGAAGCCCTGACCCAAACGTAGCTAGGGTTGGAGATAGACCCTCAAGGAGATAATCAAGGTTAAGTGACGTCATAAGGGTAGGGCCTTGATGTGATAGGATTAGTGTCTTTTATAAGCAGGAGGCACTGGAGAGCTCTTTCTTGTTTTTTCTCCCTCTCTCCCTCTCTTTCTCTCTCATTCTTCATGCCTAGAGGAAAGGCCATGTGAGGACAGAGCCAGAAAGTGGTCATCTACCAGCCATCTACCAGTAACTCACCAGGAATACTGATCTTGGACTTCTGGACTCCAGAACTGTGAGAAAACTGGCTGCTTTGTAAGCCACCCAGTCTATGATGATTTGTTATGGCCACCCAAGGGGACTTATACAGACAGGCACTGGCCAAAGATTAAAGGGCAGAAGAAGGAAGAGAGAAGTCTGGCTGGTTCTGCCCCTTTACTTCTGCATCTGTGGTGTCTCTAGCAGTGACTGCTTCACTGTAACTTGTTCCCTCACTCTGAGGTGCCAGTTCTGACCGAGATGTTTCTGCCATGGCTCTGGCTCCCTCCAGAGAGACAACATTACCTGCCATCGTCCCTCCTACCCTTGAGGTAGAAATGGCTTCATTCTGTTACTTTACTCTTCTGTTTGTTCCTCAATGATTGAATCATCTGTGAAACAGTTTTTTTACACTAAATCTTTCTGGAGGGAAGACCTAGAGGGTTTCAACTTTTTTGGATAGAGTTTGACTATTATAAGGACATTTTGCATAATAAGGCTTATTCTATCAAAAATTAGAGTGAGTCTTTTAGGTAATAATTGTTAGAAATTCCTTGCAATCTATTCTGACTTAACACGTTGGCAATGCGAAATCTCTTTCCCACTTTCTACTAAAGTCTCTCTTTTGTTTTTTTCCTCATAACTCATATACATTAAGAAAGCAAAATAGCAGGTTTAAAGATTCTTCTTACTTTTTTGTTATAAATATCTGTCAGTTTAAATTTAAAAAATGATGGAACCCAAATGATCCATGCTAAAATTGACTACTGAAAGACTCAGAGAAATCATGAACTCAGACACTGATTTTGTCACTCTGATTGCTTCTTTAAGATTTCTGATGGTCCTTTAGATGATATATTAGGTGATGAGTTCTGATTCCCACAGATAATTGAGTCCTCTATCCCTAGGTTAATTTTTTTCCCCCACAATTTAAATTGTGCCCAGAATATTCCCTGGATAGAATTTGATTGCAGATGTCTATTATATTTTGATGAACTCATATCAGTTCAGTCTTCCAAAGCATTTTCTATTAGAGTGAAGCTGACCTTGTAATATAGTATCATACAGGCCACTGAAATATCTCTCTTGTGTAATAGTAGCCAGTCACAATTGACTAGGAGCAGCTTTGATGGACATCCACTGGAAACTTGTATGAATATGGTCTTCACTTATGATTTCTTTCCACAGGACCTTGAGTTTTCTATAGCACATTTCAAGTAAGGGCTACAGGAAACATGATATAAGATTTTAATTAAGACCTGACAGGTGTCTCATGGAGAAGATTTTCTATAGATTTCAATAATAAGTATAAAGTGTTTATTGCATACAATTCAATTTCATACTTCAATATTTATCAAAAACCTCTAAATACAGAGATGTGATGTGATGCACTTTCTTCTCAATTGCTGTGTATTTTCAGCCTTATTCTACTAAAACAAGTATTGTGTGATTAATATTACTCTACCAATAATTTAATTGAAACTGTAAAAATAATATATAACCAGAGAAAATATGGTTTGACCTAAAATTATCAGTATTAATTAACAAATGCAGTGTCCCTTCCTTCTCCTTTCACATTTTCATCTAAACAGATAAGATTATTTTCTTACCTTATACTTGAGTTAGCAATGGCTTGGCCTCAGTAACCTCTCTCAACCAACCCATACATGACACTATTGTCACAAAGACCCACTGAGTTCAATTATCTGTTCAAATTTATAAATGTATAGAACCCTTTTCTTCTTCAGCTTTATTGTGCCTTTCATCCCTATTATCATTATCGAATAATACTTAAAGAACGGCTGTCCTCAAGTGCATGACACTGGGTTGGAGACTACCAAGGTGTATTCAACTGCCTCTGTCCCTTTTTAGTAAGAGAAATTTTCCCAACTGTTAACTAGTAAAGAAAGAGAAGGTGAGAGTTAAGTGTCAGATCCAAACCATGCGTTCTGATGTGTTCTACCACACCAACATTTTACTGTAATTCAAGTGTACTGTGTGTTTTTGTTCTGAGCTAAAACCAAGCTTGGGAGAAAATTTCATTTTCTACATTATAAGTCTGCTGTGCAAGAAATGGGAAAGAATGTCCCCAGGCAGTGTTAGAATGCTGCTTTCCCTTTTTATTCCAATTAGAGTTCTGGCCCCAGGTGACTGGGTAGGTGCAGAAACATGTGACTTGTTTTTGATTGACAAACGGGTGAAGCCAGCTGGATGGAGGGTTCCTGAGACTAAGTGGCGGATTCCTTTGCCTTCAGGGCTGGTTTTGGAATAAGCCCTTGCCTCCCGACTAAACAAACACTTGAATTCTTCTTTATATTAGTCAGAATCAGACTTAGAGTTGGAGAGCACCTGAGAGACAATTTCCTGAAGGCCAACATCTCTGGTAAAGCTTCTATAACAGACACTGTTTCCATCTCTGGCTGATAAGTTTTTGTGAGGATTTTATAACTTTAGGTTTGCAATTTCAGCCCTTGCTGTTCTTTTCGGCAGAGTTCCCCTCCAACTGTGCTGTGGATCAGACAAAAAAACATATATAGCACATGAATGTGTTTATTTTAGCCTTAATAAGTGAAATACATCGCTATTACACAGCAGTAAGTCATTTTGAGGTGGATATAGTCTCCTTTTCTCTTGTGAGTATTATCATTCAAGCCATAGTGGAACTGTATTCTTTCTTTCTAACTCATCCAGAATCCTACTTTAAGTGATTCCTTGACCAGGCTGCTAATTTCCGACACTGTCGTTTTTCACAGTCTGCTGCAGAACAAACTTGGCAGCCAAGACTTGTTTCTTGAATTTCAGGCAATTATATCGAAGTACTTACAAGAAGGCTTGGGTTGGATGCTCCATGGAAAACTGAAACTTAACCTGTGAAAAACTGAAGCCATCATTTCTCCAAACCCCACTTTCCCCAAAACCACTTTCTACTCTGTGGTATTCCTTAGTTCTGTGAATATCATCCTACATACCCATTTGTCCAAAAAAGAAATCTGGAAATTGCTCCAGACTTTCTTATTTCCCCATATGGTCAATGTCCTATACTTCCATTTTGCCATCTCAGCTGCTATTGGCTTAGCTTAGGTCTTCAACATGTCTTGAAAGAAAAGTATGCCAAGATACACAAATATGTGTGTGTGTTCACATTGTAACATTATTTGTAATGCCCAGCAATAGAGGATTTGTTACAAAGATTTATGTGTGTGTAATATCCCATGCAATGGAAAACACTGCAGCCATTCAAATATTAATATGTATATATTTACATGTAAAGTTTTATAGCAAAACATGTTTAGTATGATTCCATTTATAATTAAAAAATACATACACATGTATGTTTGAGTAAACCTATTTTTTTTTCCTCTTTGGAAGAATATAACCTAAAGCTGACAATATGGTTATATTGGGGAGAGGAATGAAGGGTTGGGTGAAGAAAAATTTTTCTGTTTCTTTTCTTTGTTTTATATGATGCTCGAATTTTCTTCTTACATGTAGTTCTTCCTTAACCTCTAAAATTCCAATTAACTCATTTATATTATGATAACTTAGAAGGATTAACAAGCAAGGGACAAAGTTTTAACTCAAGGAACATAACTATAGGAGTGAAACACTTTAAATGAAATGAACGAGATAGGACTGTGGCTGGCAAGTACCAACATCTTCTTAAAAGTACTGAAATTGCATTAAAGTGCTGGCCTCTTCTCTGGAGTCCTAGAGTGGGCCCTATCTAGGCTTTTCCAGAGTCTAGATTTGAGCCATCCTCTGGAGAAAAAAACAGAAAACACAGGTTAGAAATGCTCAAGTTTTGTGTTGATAATGTGTGGCTGAGTAATTCATAAACAGTGGTTAAGGAAATCTCAAGGGAATGTGTGGTGATTACTTGGAGTGGCTTTCTGAGAATAGTCAGACCCCTGAAGATATTTATTTGTATGTACTAAACCCTTCAGAAGAACACCTAAGAGAAGTATCTACCCACTTCCTTCGTACCTTGCCGTGAACACTGATCTGTTGCTAGGTACTGTCCTATGGGCTTTATATATGTTATGTTTTTAATCTGCATGACAACTTTTAAATTGAATGTTAATATTCCTATTTTACAGATTAAAAAAATCTAAAGGTTAGGGAGGTTACATAACTCTCTGTGGTTAGATAATAAATATCAGAGCCAGGATTTGAACCCAGGTGGTTTCGCTCCTGACAGCTTAACAACTAATGTCAGTGAAAGAAATGTCTGGGTTATGCACTTGGATGAATGCAGGGTCCAGGAAGCTAATATAAGTGAACACAAAGGACCAGGTGTAAGGTACCAAATAGAAAGTAGTAGGAACTGTGTGAACCAGAGAGCTGAGGGCAGATCCGGTGTTGTCAGACCTCCTAATTTTCTATGGGAAGTCAGAACCCAGAATGGTCACTTTATAGAGTTTACATGTTCTGGTCTTACTGCCCTACTTTGGGTTAGGGCTTGCTTTCTTGGGTATTTTGACACAGGATAGCCAAGTAGCTGGCTGTTTCCTAGGTGTAAACAAATGGCTAAAGCCTGGGAATTTTCATGCCTCCTGAGCGACATACATTTGGTTGTCAGACTGAATGGAAATTCACCTGTGTTTTGTGAAGAGACAATTTGGACGACTTTCATAAAGCAGGTCAATAATTTTTTAATCGCAGTCTAAAATTTATGCTACTATAGAGTATGTGAGGAAAATGCCTGCTTGCCTGCTGGACTAGTGCTCAGAGAACAGACTTCACTAATAAAGGTCTTTGGAGACAAATCATCTCATCTCCTTCTATCTTTTCTCAAACATCTGAAACAGCGACTATGATGAGCAATATTACAAGGTTGCAGCTCAGGCTGACAATGGGACATTCTCTCTCCCTTCACTCTTAAAAAATAAAAAAAAGTTATTAAGCGCTTATTGAACTAGACACTTCAGCCACATTATCCCATTTAACTCTCACAAGAACCCTGTGAGTACATACGATTTTACACTGTTAAAATGACAAAGCCAAGACTCTGAATGGTAATTACGTGTTTTTTTAAAATCACCAAGGGGTCATACAAAAACTAGTTGTGTATGACTCTAAATATCACTGCCTGAATTTTAGTTACCCTTTTTCTGCCTCCTAACTGATTTAATTTTCATTTGTATTGCACCAGCTCCCTGATGCATTTTCAGCTGTTTGCCACAATGGTATCACTGTCATTACTTGCACGCATGTACACCCATTCTCAATGACTGTGATCATGACCAGGGCAAAGTTTATGATTTCCCCGTGTTCTACACCCTGTTGAGGAGACAGAAACCCTGGAGTCATTCCTTGACACATCCATTTCTTTCCTCATCATATGTCTAATCCATCTTAAAGCACTGTTGATTCTGCCTCCTAAATATTGTTCAACTACAAATAGTTCTTTCCATTTCAATGGCTACCATTCTAGACAAACCTATCAAATCTCACTTGCACCCCTGCACTAACCTCCTTTCCCCATGGCTTCTCTCAATGCCTCCAATCCATTCTTCGCAGAGGGAGAGTCTTCCTTCCAGCTAGAGAGATATTCCTAAACTGCTAACACTGATCAAACCAATCCACTGCATGGTAAACTCAAATCCTTACTCTATTTAAACATTTTGGCGGTGGTTTCCCATCACTTTATTTTTTATTTTTATTTCACATTATTTTGTTTTTAATCATTTGCAATGTTCTGAAGATCACATTTAAACATTTTTTAAAGGCACTTGAGGGGTTCAGTTGGTTAAGTGTGTGACAGGCTCAGGTCATGATCTCGCAGTCCTTGAGTTGGAGCCCCGCGTTGGGCTCCATGCTGACAGGTCAGAGCCTGGAGTCTGCTTCAGATTCTGTGTCTCCCTCTCTCTCTGCCCCTCCCCCGCTCACATTCTCCCTTCCTCCCTCTCTCTCTCTCTCTCTCTCTCTCACTCTCTCTCAAAAATAAATAAACATTAAATTTTTTTTAACATTTTTTTTAAAGACATGAAATAACGTAGTTGTTGTTTTGTTTTTTTACATACAACCACAACTATAAAGTAGAGGAGGTTGAGAAGATAAGGAAAAAATCTGCTTCTTACATAGTATGGGGCAATCTAATACACAACACAATGTGAATCTATCCAAACAAGTTTGCTAAGAAACAGCTCTCGAGTTTCATGCCACAAATACAACAATCTTCTCACTTAGAAAAATCAAGACATCGTTTGGTTAATAAAGCCTATTATTCCCCCAGTTTCACGTTTGTCCTCGTATAGAAACTGTAAATTCATGAGAAAAAGAAAATAACAAATTGTGTTATGGTATAAAAATCTTAGGAACAACAAATTACAAATATTCAGTTTAAAAAAAAAAAACTTTTCCTTCCCAGTATGTAAATATCCAGTTAATAAAATAAACATAATATTCCAGGTATAGAAACACTAGTAATTTGCTTATGAAAGGGTGTACTTGGTGGTAACATTTTTGTTTGTCTTAAGTATAAAAGCACTGTACCAAAAGAATCAGGCCATTGTTATTTAAAGTCTACTCCTTCACCCGGTTTCCTTATCTCTGTAGAAACTCATCAATTTCTATAGAATTTTGGCTATAGGACCAGGCCACAGGAAAGGTCTGAAATATCTAAAAGCTATTTGGTTGTAGAAAGGTGTTTTCTTGAGACTTGGAGGCAGTTATTTATCACTTTGCACTTAAAAGAATTCCTCCATGAACTTCTTTCCTACAGCCTTTAGAAAAAAGCCCGGGATCTGGGCTCTGGGAAGAGGTTGCTTCCAACGGGAACACCTACCAGGTGGGCATCCTTGCAGGCATTCTGCAGGTGGTACTGTTGAAGCTCCCTCAGCCTTGATCCTCTCCTTGGCCTCCAGCCTGAGCTGCTCCTTCAGGTGCTGCAGGGCATTCACACTGGCCCTGGAAGACACAGCATTAGTGCTGGGCTCTGAGGACAGGCAATTTCCCATCACTTTGAAGACAATGAACAAAATCTTTAACCTGACTTAAAAGTCCTACCTCAACCAGCTCTAGTGTACCTCCCACTGCTTCCCATGCCATGTGACCCCTTTCTCTTGCTTCAAAGAGAGGCAAAACAAGTTAAATTTCCCCTGCTACGGGGCCTTTGCACACACTGTTCCTTCTTCCTAATAAACTCTCTCCCACCCACTTGCATGGTTATATCCTACTCTTTCTTTTGACCTCAGTTTCATTTTTATACTTTGGGAAAGCCTTTCCCAGCCCCCTTAACCTGATTTTCCTGCTGCCGATGATCCCATGCTTCATATCTTGGTTACAGAAAGTAATTTTCTACCTACTCAGATGATATAATCTCCTGGTAAACACTAAGCTTCATTTCATGGAGCCCTTAAAATTTTTTTTAATGTCTATTTATTTTTCAGAGAGAGAGAGAGACAGAGCACAAGCAGGGGAGGTGCAGAGAGAGGGAGACACAGAATCTGAAGCAGGCTCCAGGCCCTGAGCTGTCAGCACAGAGCCCCACACAGGGACTCAAACTCAGAGACTGTGAGATCATGACCTGAGCTGAAGTCAGTTGCTCAACCAACTGAGCCACCCAGGTGCCCCTCATGGAGCCATTCTTGTACGCTATTGTATTCCCAACACCCATTTCAGTTCTTGGAAAAAGTAGTTGCTTGTTAAATGTTTGTTGAATCAAATGGATAATTCAATGAATGTTTTTTTTCTTTATGCTATTCTCCTATAAAATACTAAAATGGTATTCCTTTATTACACTACTAAAAAGATGCATGAAGTTTGCTCCAACTATTTTAGTAAGCATTATCATCGTTCTTTGAATATCACACAAATTGTAACTTCCATACTATTGGCATTTCCTTGTTCTTTCTATTTGTAAAGGAGATATGCCCCTTAAAATCAAGGGTCCTACTGTACATATCTGTTGATTTACCTACTTTACTGCCTTCCTCCATCTTATGCTACATCTTGTGCCACAAATAAAATACTGCTAGTTTAGATTTGGTATTAAATAAATATTATGTCAGGGTTTTTTAAAACTCATTAGAAAATTGGTAAAAAAAAAAAAGTTTGAAAAAACAACTGTAGTAGATTAATATCAATCTCTTTGGAATTTTATATGAACCTGACTTTGGAAGTTTAGATAGACTGTGGCAAAACACAAAGATACATTGAAAAGAGAAAAAGGCAGAAAAAATGTAACAGGTGAATGCCACCAGATGAATTAAGGATGGAAATATGAAAGTTGTATGGAATGGAACTTAAGGAAAAATTATTTGTAAATAAAAAGGAATAGTTTATATTGACTAAGATCCAGTCCACCAAATACTTCTTGCAGCTGTGAATTCGCATATACTGAATAATAAAAGATCAACACAAATATAGTACAAACTGACAGAAATACAAGGAGAAATTAAATAATAATAATTTCAGGAGACTTTAACCTAAAACTCCTAGAACTGGTTGTACACACACACACACACACACACACACGAACATACACTCACATGCAACATTCAAAGATATTCAAAGTAAGTAGAAATTAACTAGTAAGGGAGATTTCACATCATTTGCTAATGACTTTGCGATATTTATAGAAGTTCTTCATGTGCTAAGGTCAACAGAAGTTTCAATAACTTCCTAAAAGTACATATTAAAGCTGCATTGTCTGGAAATAAAGTAAAATAACTAGATAGCGTAGTGAAAGGTTATCAAATCATTTGGAAAATGCATGAATTAATTTCTGAATAAATCTTAAGTTATAGATGAAATCACAAAACTGAATATATGGAATATGTGAGGATTACTAATCACAAAAACATGATATTCAGAAGAAAATTTATTGTACATATAACAATTTTAAAATTAAAATACATTTAAATATATAAGATGAAAAGAACATAAAAGTAAATAAATAAAACATAGGTAACCTCTATCTCCAAAGGCACTTGATGCCGATGGTTTTATGGTGAATTTTGTCCCAGTCTTCAAGCACCAGAAAACTTATTTATGCTGCTTTCAAACATTAAAAAAATATAGACACTCCCAAAAGTTGTTCTATGACTTTAGTATAATCCTAAAAAACTAATTCTAAAGTTCAAATCTAAGAGAAAATATTCTAGAATTGCCAAGAATATTTGGGGAAAAAAATGAATTCTGACTTGCCCTAACACATATCAGAGTATAAGAAATAGTTATAGTAATTTAAGCACTTTGGTATTTTTTTTTAAATAGGCAAATGGATTCATTTGGAAGAATGTATTCTAATTATCATTTCAAATCCATTGTGGAAATAGTATAAGATTTGAATATCTTTGAAAAGATATTGGGCCATAAGAGACTCTTAACTATAGAGAAGAAACAGGATTGCTGGAAGGGAGCGGGGTGGGAGGATGGGCTAAATGGGTGATGGTATTAAGGAGGCACTTGTGATGAACACTGGGTGTCATATGTAGGTGATGAATCACTAAATTCTACACCTGAAACCAATTTTACCATATGTGTTAATTTCTAATTAAAATTTAAATAAAAACTTGAAATAAAAAAAAGAAAAAAAAGAAAAGCTATTGGAATAATTTGGGGAAAGCATGTTAACATTCTACTTTACATCATGTCCAAAGAAATTCTGTAAAGATGAAAGATCTAAACGTAAGAACGAAATATAAAATAATTTCAAAATGGAAGGCTTTCTAACACAGTTAAAAAGGAAAGATAAATGGGTATGACTTTTCAGAAATATAAAATTTTTATATGGGGCAAGACACATAAGTAAGTGATATGCTGAGAGAAAATATTTAACACATATATAAAATAACAAAAAATCGTTACTACTAACAAAGAGCATCTATAAATCAGTAACAAAAAGTCAAACAAATAGAAGAGAGGCAAATTTGAGAAAGAAGTGTACAAGTGTCCTGAAAACACAACCTCTGCCATACTAGAAATACAAGTAATAAAAATTAAAATAGTGAGCTAATATTCTTTACCAAAAAGTTGATGAAAATTTAAAACATCTATAATATTCAGTACTAGCAAGGGTGTAGATAACAGGACATACCTATACTTTTGGTAGGTGTGTAATTGGTAAAAACAAAACAAAACAAAACAAAAACAACAACAACAAAAACCTTTGGAAGATATTAAATGTTCATACATTTCAGCCCAATTATTCCACTTTTAGCTATCTATACACTAGAAATACTATAATGATGCATGTGGAAATATGTGCAAAGATGTTCACTGCAATGTCGTTTAAGTCACAAAAAAAATTAGCAACAACCTGAGTATCTATACAGTTAATAAGGTGCATCCAAAGGTGATAGTAGGAAGAGGAAACACAAAACTAAATCCTTGTACAACACTGGTGCTGACCACATAGAATGAATTAGTCAGAATGGACATGGGCCATAAACAATTAGCACAAGAACACTGCTGCATACTGGCTTGATTTCAGCCATGGGTACATCATTTTAGGCAGCTGCTTTTAAAATTGGGACATATTTGTAGGAATTACACTCGAAGGGCACCCATAATATACTACTTAAGGGAAATAGTAAGTTGCAGAATTGTCTCCAGATACTTAACATGATTTTATTTTTTACAAAAAATTAAAAGAAACAGAAAATCCACTGTTTATGTGGCAGAATGTGCTGCATATAATTTTCAAAATATTTAATAATATTTAATTCATCACATATTAATATTTGTTATTTATCAGTTATTTACCCTTCACTGTATTTTTCTATATGCTTTAACCCTTCCTCTAACCAGCTGCTCTCTTTTCCTTCTTGCCTCTCAAAAGGGATGACATAGTGGACAGAAGAGGAAAAAAGAAGAAGTTGAGTTTGAATTTCACATGTTTACTCTGCCAGAAAAAATGGAAATGATGCAGGCATGGAGAAGAGATTTGGAGGAAGGCACAGTAAGGTTAGAAGATGCCACCTTCATCACTTCCGTCATCAAAGAGAAAGGAGGAAGACAGTTGGGGGTAAACAATGAGATGTTGATAGAAGGGGGTTTGTGAGGAGGAGACTCCTAATCCCATCCTTCAGCCATCCTGGGGCAAAGCCAGCATAAGAGTAGGGCAGGGCAGTGACAACCTTCGGGGGGGATTTGAAGAACTGAAAGGAGGGTCCCTCTCCAGAGAGGTGGCTGTGTGGTATGTCTGGGTAGATGGGTTTGAGTCAGCTTCACAAAGTCAGGACTTCCAGGGTGGTGCAGGAACCATGGTAGGATTCTTGTACATCCTGGGACATTCACAATTGTTATTGATGAAGTTTTGGGGTGATAGGAGGTTTGTGGGGTCCAGAGCTGACGGCCAAGAAACAATTCTTGATGACGTTTTTGGTGCAAAAAGGTGATTTTGTTAAAGCATGGGGACAGGACCCATGGGCAGGAAGAGCTGCCCTGGGGTTGTGACAGGTAATTCATTATATACCCTCAGGTCAAGAGGGAGTCAGGGATCAGTAAGTCTCCAAGGAATTTTGGAAACAAGATTTCCAGGACCTTGAGGGGCTGGCTGTTGCTAGGGAAAATGCCAGTTGTTACCATTCAATAAAACCTCAGTCATGAGACCCTTCAGATGCATATTGGGGGCCATAGGCTTGGAGTATGATTGCCAACATATATCTTGGGGCAGATGAGATAAAAGAAGTAGATTTACAGGATCCTCAAAGTTGGGATAATGTTAAGCTAAGATTCCCTTTTGCCCCCAGCATAGTGTCATCCTTGAGGCAGCTGAGCTCCTAGAAGGAGTTCACTCTTCTGGTCTCAAAGACTTGTCATTGGGCTATAGGCAGTAAGGGAATTTAATTCTTCATTTGCCTTAGTTTCCCACATTACCATGGCAAGCACTTAAATCCCTTTCCTTTGTTCTTGGGTAGCTAGGAGTGTCCCAGGAATATCACACATATTCCACCTGGGGTGGGGTGGGGTGTGGTGTGCCAGCCTGTATTTTGCCCTCAGTTTGCCCTACGCTCCCTCATCATTATTAGTCCAAGGACAGCACAAACTTAATACCAGAAGTGACCTAACCTTCAGAGGCTCTGCAGGGAGGGACCTTGATGAGTCTACCACCCAGGATCCTGTTGGACAAGAGTCAAGAAATCTTGGCACTGTGTAATGTCACAACCATGTGCCCAACTCTGAGGAGGGAGGTAAGGTGTTCATCAAGGAGAAGAGCTGATTCAACAGCATGGGAGCTCCTACAACATGCTAAGTGGTTGGGGCACCTGAGTGGCTCAGTTGGTTAGATGACCGCCTTTGGCTCAGGTCATGATCTCACAGTTTGTGAGTTAGAGCCCCGAGTGGGGCTCTGTGCTGACAGCTTGGAACCTACTTTGGCTTCTGTGTCTCACCTTCTCTCTACCCCTCCCCTGCTCATGCTCTGTGTCTCTCTGTCTCTCAATAATAAATAAACGTTTAAAAAATTTAAAAAAAAATAAAAACATGCTAAGTGGTTGTAGAAAAAGAAAAATACCATTTTCTGTATGCTTGCATTTGTAGAGCGAAATTTGTACCTGCCCTTACCTGGATCTCTGTCTTGTCTCATTTTCTTTTATTAGGTTTTTATTTTAATTCCAGTATAGTTAACCTATTGTGTAATATTAGTTTCAAGCATACGATATAGTGACTCAACACTTCCATACAACACCCAGTGTTCATCACAACAAGTGCGCTCCTTTTTAAAACAATTTTTCTGATGTTTATTTATTTGAGAGAGAGAGAGAGAGATAAAGAGAGAGAGCATGAGCAGGGAAGAGACAGAGAGAGACAGAGACACAAAACCCAAAGCAGGCTCCGGGCTCAGCTGTCAGCACAGGAGCTATGAGATCATGACCTGAGCCACAGCCAAAGTCCGATACTTAACCCACTGAACCACTGAGTGCCCCACAACAATGGCAGGACTTAATCCCCATCATCTATTTCACCCATCCCCCACCCACCTCCCTTCTGAGAACCATCAGTGTGTTCTCTATAGTTAAGAATCTGTTTCTTGATATGTCTCTTTATCCTTTATTCATTTCTTTTGTTGCTTACATTCCACATATGAGTGAAATCATATGGTATTTGTATTTCTCTTCTCTCACTTTCTTTAAATCCAAAATCCTTATTGTTACCCCAACCCCCTGAGAATTTTTATGGAGCAGGTGGAGATTTTCACTTTTTTCCTTATAAACCTCTGTTATGATGAATTTTTTTTTTACAATGGCACACACTTCTTCTGTAATTAAAAATAACAAAGAAAATAATTGACATACACTCCCATGCATCAAACAGTAGCCTAAAAGAAATACCAAATTGGTTATTCAAGGTTAAATGTTTCCAAAGTAAGCATCCCTTTAATTTTTGGCTGCAAAAATCATTCATATTGTCTACATCTAAATTTAATTGACCAAATAAAATAAATGAAGACTTTTTGTTTAAAGAAGACAGTGAGATGTGTTGGACCTGCTTCTTTTCATGCCCTACCACTGCTCAGCAATTGAAGCAACTATTAACTCGGCTTATGCCTATTAACGGCTGGATGCAGTCTTTCAGAATTTCCTTCCTAAGACAGCAGGGCAGAATCAATGGCAGTTTCAGCTCTCTTGAAGATTGATACAGGGTTGCAGTGCTTAGCAAAACCATGTGATCTTTTAATCAATCACTGAAATAAATCTATGCAACTGGTGTCGGGAACCAAAGTCATTTCACACTCACCTTCCCAATTCCCTAGAATCAAGGGAAATAGAATCCAAATTAGACTCACTGAGCCACACTACTGAGCCTCCACTCCCAAAAGGTTTTAATATTTGTCACTGTTCAGAAGACTTGTCTTGCAGTAAAAAACAAACAAACAAACAAACAAACAACAACGGAGGCTGGCATATTTATCTGTAAATATGAGAGTGATGGAGCATCCCTTATGGTCCTGGCTCATAAATAGGCTAAGTCAGAATATTGTTGCATGAAACCATAATCCCCAATCACTGGCATGTAAACAGTAGCTACATCTTTTCATAGGATACTAGAAAGGTTTTGCAGAAATCTTATGATTCACTCTCCTGACTCATTTTATTAAATATAAAATTTAATAAAATATTTCTACACAGAAGATTCTTTTTTATTTTTATTTTTATTTTATTTTATTTTTTTTAATTTTTTTTTCAACGTTTATTTATTTTTGGGACAGAGAGAGACAGAGCATAAACGGGGGAGGGGCAGAGAGAGAGGGAGACACAGAATCGGAAACAGGCTCCAGGCTCCGAGCCATCAGCCCAGAGCCCGACGCGGGGCTCGAACTCCCGGACCGCGAGATCGTGACCTGGCTGAAGTCGGACGCTTAACCGACTACGCCACCCAGGCGCCCCTCTTTTTTATTTTTAAATATCTTGAGGAAAGAAGTTTCTCTAAAGATATCATTTATAACCTTACCTTCTTTACTTCTAGGAATTTCTTCCACGTAAAAATCAACTCTTGATTTAATCTACATAATAAGAAAGATGAGTGAACCAGTGAGTCCACAATGATAACTTAAAAGTAATTTAACCTTGCCCTGAAGTATTGTGGGAGCATTACATAGTGAAGAACAATGCAATGTTATCTGAGTAATGTTTTTAAGAGCTTTTATTAGCTGACCCACCCCAAATTCAAGTGTGTGTCAAAGGAGTGGCCACGTCCAGTGTTTCTCAAGTTCAGGACCAAAACAGCATCTTAAATCATCTTCCTGGCCTCTGTGTTTGAACATTTAGCCTCTCATTGAACACTTTGTTAGTTGCCTATAGTCTCACTGGGTACGCAGGTAGAGTAAGCAGCAGAAATGTACATTTCACTTGAACAGACATGGCTCTCAGTATGCTATAACGTATAAAACCTGGGCTGAAAGCATACGGGGGTCTTCATAGCACATCAGGGGAATGGGAAAGGAATAGGAAACAAGGGACCAGAGTTGAGGAGCTAACTCCATGGCAACGTGGACTCCAAAATGAGGGGATCCAAGACTCCTCCAAATAGGTTAGGAGTATGGTTAACTTGAGTTTGAGCTTGGCTGTCGTGAGTACACAAAGCATGTACTGTAAATGTTGGGACAAGATAGTAGTAGTTTTGAAGCAGCATTATGCTTTATGGAATGAGGTGGTGGCATCACAATTCTAGATGGTCCTAGCAACTACTAGGAGCATATCCGAACAGAGTTCCAGTTCCCTGAGAGAGGAAAGGTGTGGCAGTGTAAAACGATCAGTCCAGCTCTACCACACATGCCAAGACATTTAGACAGAAGCCATCTGTGTAGATTAGACAAATAAGTGGGCTTCAGAGGAAAGGTTGTGGTTCTTGGGACAAAGATTCTCAATGTGTTGAGCATGCCAGATATTGTAAGATCAATAAGATTCCACCAGCTGGTCGCCAGGAAGCCACTATCATACTCTCTAATCAGCTCAGAAACTGGGCAGAAATGAGTCTGGTTAAGGTCTGAAGATTCAGCAGAGCTGAGGAAGTCATGAGCACCAGTTGTCTATGTTAGTTAGACATTTAGGACCCTCTCCCACCAACTACTGTGCTACCAGGTGCCCCAGAGATATATGACATAGATAAACCACAAGATTCCTTCTAGGAAGCATTTTTCTCCCTGATCAGAGTTTAAGACAAAATAATATGTTATTTTTAAGTCTAAGTTTAAAGATGATTTATTGTCATTTCAAAGCATATGCTACTTTGTGTTTTATAAATGGAAACCAGGTGAAATGTATCCTTTGAAAGACATTCTCTGGGGCTATGTTTAATCAAACTCTAACACCCAGATGATGGCGTTTCTGGCAGAATTTCAAAATAAAGGCCATTCTGAGGACAGAGCATGTAATTATATTATAGCAAGGGGTATTTAAGCAAGATCCTAAGATGAGAATGCCAAATACAGTGACTTTGGAATACAGGACTGTGAGGTCACATGACTGTATGAAATTAGGTCAGGGTATTTTTAATAGTAAGTTGTGTTTAGTTTAAGAGTGGTGTCACCTGGGAAATAGACAACTTGCGTCTTATGATTTCACAAATTTTCTCCTTTTATTTTAAAGCATTAAACCATTAAGAAGACATTTTACCAATTTTAAGTGAATAACATTTTCTTAAAAAAATTTTTTTTAATGTTTATTATTTTTGAGAGAGAGAGATAGAGACAGACAGAGAGCAAGCAGAGGAGGGGCAGAGAGAGAAGGAGACACAGAATCCGAAGCAGGCTACAGGTTCTGACCTGTCAGCACAGAGCCCAACTAGGGGCTTGAACTCAGAAGCCGTGAGATCATGACCTGAGGTGAAGTCAAATGCTTAACCCACTGAACCATGCAGGCGCCCCCCTCCCCAAGAGACTGATTTTTAAAAATTTTTTATTTAATTTTTAATTTTTTTAAATGTTTATTTTTGAGAAAGAGAGACAGAGTCGAGTGAGGGAGGGGCAGAGAGAAAGGGAAACACAGAATCCAAAGCAGACTCCAGGTTCTGAGCTGATGGCACAAAGCCTGATGTGGGGCTCAAACTCACAGACCGCGAGATCATGACCTGAGCCAAAGTTGGATGCTTAACCAACTGAGCCACCCAGGCGCCCCCAACAAGGCTCATTCTGATTCAGGATGTATGAGTGGTCTCCTTCTCAGTGAAACTTACTACATCCTCTCTTTCCAATGGGATGAACAGAATCAATCTGTTTTCAGAAAGGTGGTCTTCGTGTCTCCAGTGTGTGTGTGTGTCTACTAGGAATGTCCCTCCCATCTGGAAAGATCTAGCCTAAAACATTACTCTTGTTGGAAAACTAATTAATTTTTTTTTTCCTTAGGAGGTACACTGTGGTATCGTGGAAAGATACTTTGAAATTTTGACAGCACACTGGCAAAAACTTCCTACCCTTCACATCAGGGACTGTGTTCTTTGCAGGGCTATGCAGATTCTGAAACACAATGCTATAATTACAGGCCTGGATTCTGTGTGTGTTCTCAAGCCTTGAGACATCAAGGTATTAAGTTTTCTTTCCCAGAATAAATGCAATGTTTCTTATATCTGATTATTTAGTGTGACAGAGACCACATCTTATGCTGCATTAGAAAGAATGATTTATCCATTAACACCTTTTTAGCTATATAGTAAGGAAACAAAATCTTGTTAAATCCGTGAGTCCATACTTCAGGGATCCTTTTGTTTTGGATAAATATGTGCCCCAAGCTAGCTTAATTTTCCTTTAGAGGCAGGGAGCTTAATGTAAGAACTAGCCTTTAAACTTGGAGAAAGCTGACAGGCTATGTCTGCAACTTCCTCAGTAAAATAATTTCAAAGTCATTTTGAGTGTAACTTCTGGACAAACCAATTAAGAGTGGTGCCTTAAAAAGTGAGATCAGAAACTTAACAATATTTATGGCCAAGATGTAATAGAAGATGATTTTAGCACAACGGGCAAGTTGTAAGAAAAGGCAGGCATCCGAGTGAGAAAAGAGGACTCACCCTTCTGATTTGTACTCCAGGTCTTGCTACTTCTGCCAAAACCCTGTAACTCCAAAGTCCCCGATCAGGCTGCTGCTCTTTCTGGCCAGACAGCAAAGCCTCCCGCCAGGTGCCTGCAGTCCTCTATCCAAAAGGGAAGAGTCAAGAATAATGAAAGCACACGACTAGAAGGCACCTCAAACGTCTAGTCTATTTCTTGAATCTCCTTTGTAACATCCCTCCTGAATGGGCATCCAAAAATGGAATTTATTCTCTCCAAAGGCAGTTCACTTTACATTTGTAAGGCTCCAGCTATTAGAAAAATCTTGCTGGTTAAGAGTTGACCTCTCTCTGTGTGTGGCTTCCTCTGCTCACTGTTGCCAATTTTCCTACTTGGGCGTATACTAAACACATATAATTCCTCCTGTTTATGTCAGTTCCTCAGATATTGGAGCACAGCTATTCTGTTATTCCTGAGGCTTCCCCCTCCTTTTCTTCAATGGTAAACACTGCTACCTACTCCTTTGACCGTTTTTCATTTAACATGGTTTTAGAACCCTTGCCAGTATAGTTGCTTTCTTTGAATACATTGAGTTTGTTTACAACTTAAAAAAAAAATGGTATTAGGACACAACCACTCTAAGATTGGAATAATCAAGAAACAGAATAGAGCTGGCCTCATACCTGCCCCTACTTCCATCAATGCAGGCTAAGTTCAATGTTTTTCTTTTCTTTTTTTTGGTTATCTCAATATTCCATTGACTTGTCTAGCCCTTCTTTTTGAAAAACAGCTTACATCTTTTGTATTTGTGATCTGTATTTTCCCCATTCTATACGTGCACAGCTGTTTTAGACCCAAGACAGGACGTTGTATTTTCCCAGGTTAAATTTTATCTTGTTAAAGTCAGATCATTGCTCAAGTCTCTCAGAATCTTTTAGTTTCCAGGTTTAGTCAGTCAATATATTTTCCCTCTGCTCTTCAGTTTTCTCACAAATGAGAAGAGAAACTACCTCATAAGATGGTTGTAAAGACTGTGTGATCCAATACATGAAAAGTGCTTAGAAGGGGGACAAATAGTAATAAGGACTCCATAAAGTAAATTATAATTTTGTAAGCTAGTCTAGTGTACAAAAGTGTCTCATAACTTTAAAGGACATTTGTTGACATCAAGCAAATGAGCCCTGTTTTAGAATAAAATAATTTAGTCACAACTATATTGTAAGCAGAGTTTCAACAAAAAATTGTTTAGGCAACATAAATGAACACTAGAGACCTTGGTGGTTATAGAATTCAGGGATAAAATCGTTTTTAAAATCTCTATTCATTTCCAAGTCAGAGGGCTATATAATTGGACAAGTTGAGGCTCATTTGAATTGCCTCCTAAACCCACATTCCCACCTCCTAGAACCATCTGCTACTAGCAAACTCTAGATCTACCAGAATGATAAATTGCTTTGCATCTCCTCTATGTGAAATCATTACTCAAAGCTGTAGGGGTGGATACAAGTTTTCAATGACACAGCACCATGTGTGAAAAAGTTGAAACTTGCCCCACTGTCAATCTGACACCAGAAGAATTAGCAGGATAACATTCAGGAGGTGCTCTTGGTTTGTGATGTCTCAGATCCGGGTTCACCTCTTAGCGCAAGAACATTTCAGCTATGTGACCTTGGAATAGCTACCAACCCTCAGTCCCTCCATTTTCGCATTTGTGGGAGTGGGATATTACTTCTAAAGATGTAAGGAGTTTGAAGTAACATGTGTACAGTACCAACTATGGTTAATATTAGCAGCTATTAGTCATTGCTATGAATGGATGATGATGACGACAGTAATCAACAAGAACTTTTTGATGCCTACCAAGTTTCTATGAACAGAACTTGAAAATCCACTATGTCAATAATACAATACAACTAGAAGACAATAGGAAGAAGAGAAGAGAGAAAATAGGACTATATTATACTGTGATTACGTGCTTTGGAATCAGTGTGGAAACAAAATTCTCTTAAAATAATAACTGTTCATTTCTTAATTGAAAACATAGGATAGAAGAAAGTCAGATAGTCTTATAAAATCGCCTAATATTATGGCATATAATTTCATTGAAACGTGAAAATATAAAAAATTTATAACTTCATTCAACTTTTCTTTTTTACCTCTCTCTCTCTCTCTCTTTTTTAAATGTTTATTCATTTTTGAGAGAGAGAGAAATGCAAGTGGGGAGGGGCAGAGAGAGAGAATTCCAAGCAGGCTCTGAGCTGACAGCATGGAGCCTGATGTGGGGCTCAAACTCACAAACTGTGAGATCATGACCTGAGCCAAAGTCAGATGCTCAACTGAGCCACCCAGGCATCCCTCATTCAACTTTTCCTAAGCAACTGATACCTGACAGGTAACCCACGCTCTAAAAAGACAATGCCCTTGGTGGTCATAAAACCTTTCTTATAGTACTTCTCCAATGTCTAAGCACTCTTTCTGAATCCCTTGAATTAAAATTGAAAATATTTTTATCTCAAAAATCATTGAATCATGGAACATTATTAATATTTTCTTTGTCTACACAACACATTAAGCATGAAATGAAACTCCATATCAAAGAGTGAAGTTTCCACCTTTGAATAGCTTTTCCTTATATCAATAGTCAGTAAAGTCTTTGCTTTATAGAATGGGGAATTAGAATACATTTAACAAATGCAAAGAATTCAGCAAAATTTAATCTCTGTATTATAATATTTGAGGTATGCAATCTCATACAAAGGTAAATATGGGTTTAATTTTGAAGTAGATGTTTATCCCAAAGCCAAAGGAATATTTTAGTAAATTCTCCTTTAAAATGGAGAGTACAGAGGCCCTGGATGGCTCAGTAGGTTAAGGGACTGACTCTTGATTTCATCTCAGGTCATGATCTCATGGTCATGAAATCAAGCCCTGCATAGGGCTCCACACTGGGCATGGAGACTTCTTGGGATTCTCTCTCTCCCTCTCCCTATTCCTCTCCTCACTCCCCTACTTCTCTCCTTATCTCTCTCAAAAATAAGTAAAAATAAAAATAAAATAAAATGAATACATTTCAATTGTAAATTTTCAAATTTTCAATATTACTATTTGGTTCTTTATATATTATTATTTTAAAATGATGTATCTTATATTTACCACGGTTAATTGCCTTGACATCCCTAAAAGTTTCTACTTATAAATCTTCTTAATGTTAGAGAACTTTAATAAAAGAACATTAAAAAAATTATTATTCACTGAGAGGATATAAAAAACTTAGATATTTCATTCTTTTAAAATAAAAACCAAGCAGGCCTTGATATAGATCTCAATTCAAGTAAATCAGGGTAGTACATGTTTTACTGTGTCAGAGTGAGAACAAGATTTTGTAGACCACCGTGTAATGAAGTATGCCCCCAATGGTCAAATGTTAAGGTGTAAAAAGATTACACACGAAATACCAACTCCCAGAAATTATAACCCAAAGTGGGATCAGAAAGCTGGGCCAGCTCTCTGGGTTAGGATGATTTCAGATAAGGGACAATTTAGAAACAGAATAAAGAAGGATTCAAAGAAAGGCAATAAAAATATCACATGTACTTACAGAGAAACAGCATTTCTAAGGAAGATGGGTCATGAGAGAAAGTCCATCAAAGTGAGTTTGTCAGATCAACTTGGAAACGCTAAATATTTTATCTATCCCATAGAGAGCGAGAAAGCTTAGAAGAGAAGTCCTGCAGCAAATAAATTTGGTTCATTTTGTTTAATAATTGATCATATTAAAGATTTTCTTAACATAAAATTTACCATCTCAAGGACATTTTTCTGCCCGGCCAGACCTAGGGTGGGCAAATGATTTTATTTTCATAGACAAATGGAGATGTCCGACGACTGGCTGAAATTCCTATCACTGGGTACCAGGTGGTGCCAATGCCTGCCCCAGAAATCCAGGCTACTACCCAGGGCTTGTGCGACTACATCAGCACCGACATAGAATCATGAAAGAAATGTAAAAAGGCTTCTGAGCCTTGCTGAAAGATAGTTGATAGAATAAATGGTTTTTAAAAGAATACTAAGTTAAGAGTCAGGAGCTGTAGGTCCAATTACTTGACTCTACCAGTGTCTAGCTGGTGTTGGTTCCTTTGAACTAGGTGAGAATCATTTTAGGATGTCCAGCAGCCCTGTTGGTTCTTCTGATAACAGACCGAATCTCTTCTGTGAGGACTCATGGGCTTGTGGTTGAATAGAACTGACCCTTCTTCCCTGTGTTCTCTCCCTCTCACCACAGGAATGGCAGTGACCGAGGACACCCTGCTTCCTCCAACCACCCCAGTCACAGAGATTTGTTCAAGGATAAACACATGGTCCAAACTGGGCTAGAGTTCGCCCAGGAAGACAGTTTCTTTCTGCTATAGTCATTAGACGGGTAAAATGTGAGTGTGGGCTTGGAGGGGGGTCTTTTTTTATTCCCCTTCTCTCTCTAGGTGGAAGAGCTTTGCTGAAAGAAGGAGATTGTGGAAGAATCAGAATGGCATGATACATCAGCTTCTTGTGCAGCTGAAGTAGCTGTACCCTTGGTCTTGCAAGTCCCCTGAGTCAGGAAGTTCAGCATCTTACTTAACCTTTGCTTGAATAGGGTTTATGATGATGGCAACTCAAAGAGTCTCAATTAACGTAGTGCATTCTGGGTTGAACGTTTTGTAAATTTAGAAGATATTTATGTTACTCAGAACAAGGATACATTCTTTTCTTAGCTCATTTATGAAATGTCAGGCAGGGAATTTCACACTTGATCCTTTTTGTTAATTATTCAGGCCTTGAAAATTCATGGTGGGGGAAATGAATAAAACATGTATTCCCAAGCTGAATTTGTAGAAAAATATAGGTAGCCTCAAGAAATTCATTTGGAGCTCTTTCTTTAGGCCTTCCATATTCATGCTTATCTTGAGCTTGAATATATAATGTACAGTGAGCCTTATGTATGCTACCTGAAGGCATGGGAAAAAGTCAAATTAAGTTGTTTGAGTAGTCCAGGCCTTCACATTAATTATAGGGAATAGAGAGTACTTCATCTGTAAGGGGAAAAGTCACAAGTATGTGTATCTCATATGTAACTAGATCTCCATAGACACAAATCAAGCAGAAGACAGGATGGGATCACAGAAGGCCTCTTTAAATTCCATGATACTTTGCACTCACCTTCCAAGGTCTAAGTTAGTAGCTAGTGCAGAGGCATGCCTATACTAGATACTAAATAATAAATATTTATTGATGATAAAGATAAGAAGATCAGGCAAGGCTTCTTTGACCTTTGGATATAAGAAAATTGAGCTAGCTATATATAACAGGATGCTTGCAATAGTGAGAGGCTCTGCAGAGGAGAGAGAAATGGAGGAGGAATTAACAATTTTTCACATTCTTCTTTCATTGCCTAGCTCTTTCACCTGGTAGTCTCTGATCCTTTCTTAAGTCTTCTAAATGTACAATTTCCTAGTTGCCATTTTGAGAATTCAGAATCGCCTGTAAATTTCTAGAGACTTAATAGGTTCTTCTTGTTTTCATTGATCTTCTTCAAATTTAGGGTCCTTTCTCATTTCTCTTAACTTAGCATTTAAAGATTTTTAAGCTTGTGCAATATATAATCTTTGACTTTTCTGTCCCTTGGGGTTTTAGTTTTCTTTTTTTCTTTCCAGTTCTTAGATGAAGATTGAAACATATATGTCAAGATAGAGATGTATTGTAAGACTCTAGGCAGCTTGCATAAATCTTATTCACTCAACATTTTGGGACTATTGCAACTTTTCTATGCGTCATTTTATTGCAAACAGATAGTATAAAACAGCTGGAGAATATGTGATGCTTACTTATAGTCTGCAGTAGAATGGCTATGTTTCATCAGTATAAAATATGGGAGACAGAGTATGTGAGTAAGTGCACGTGCACCTGCCTTAATCAATACTATTTAGAATATGAACTACATGATCCTGCTCAATTTATAGGAAAATAAATACAGCAAAAGAGACACTCCGTATCCCAGAGGGATTCTTTTCCCAAAGTAATCAGACATGTGGAGTCTTGGTCTGATAAAAATCAATGACTCTTTCAGGGCAGTATATCTTTAGATGTGGGTGAGGGATGGAGTATATAATGAAAGAGGAATTGGTGAGGGCAGAAGGCAAATATGAAAAAAAATCTGATGAGAAAAACTAACATTTTCTCCTTGTAATAAACTGTGCCAACATGGAGGCTATAGTGTAAATATGTATGTATATTCATATCACTCTGAATTCCAGAAATAGTAAATAGGAGCAATTTCTTTATTATTTGACTCTTTGGGGTAGTTCACATTCCTTCCCTCCTGTGTGTTTATCTGTGCCTGTGTTTTATGGCTCAAATGAGTAGGAATCATCTCATTGTCTCAGTAATAACTTGTAATGTACCATGTATACATGAGTGCTTGACAAACACTATCTGTTTGACTGGTGAGTTTGGAAAATATTACTGTATAATGGAAACTAGTTTTACAATGGGAGCAGGGCAGAGTTTTGTTCCAGCATTATCACAGATAGCTTGACCTTTAATGTATTGATCACTTTGTGCCTGCACTTACCCACTCAAAAAATATTTCAGCAAGCCAACCCTTACGTATATCTAGGGATGGAAACGCCCTTCAAAAAATAATAAGTAGATCAATGAGTATATGCTTTTTTTTATTCTCATTGAGTATATATTATTTAGGTTAGAAGCAAGCCACTGTTGGTAAGCTTACTGAGAAGTATTTAAAAGTGCATCTAGTTATCTTTGTAACGGTTCTTGTAGAAGCTCCCTCTGAAATCTTTTGACTTCTTCAAATATAAGTAGTAAATTTAGACTATTCTATTATGATCACCATAAATGATACATGACTTGCTAATAATATTACCTACTTTATTTTTTCCTAAACTGTACTTTCCAAGAATTTTTAAACCTAAGCTGATGCTATAAATTTGATCCTAGACTTTGAAACATTTTAAGCATCTAAAGCAATACAAAAATATTTGGAAAGGAAGACTATGAGATTGGCCATGGAAGCAATTAACCATTGAGCATTTAAATTCAGAGATTAGGAAACAATTACTCTTGTTGGAACTGACTTTAAAACATATCCCATTTGAGCTATTGTGCACATATCTAAATGGGATTTGGCAGGTAGATAAAAGATTTGTTGATTCCTGTTTTGGGGATTGCTGTAGACTTGCAGCTTCAACAGGCTTTCAAACTAGGTTTGAGTCTTACAGAACAAACTGAACCCTGGAATCCTTTTCTGGCATTGCAACCCCCCCCTCCCACCATGACAATTATAATAAGCCAAGGCTAACGAAGGCTCTAAACTACATGTGGAACAGCTGCTGTGTGCTGTCACGGAGGCTCAGAGGGGAAAAATGCTTTGGGGGAGAAAAATTGGCTGTTGATTTGTCTTCAAACACCCAAGAAGTTTCTGTAAACAACAGCACGTATTATCCTGAATGTGCACGATCTAGACAAATCGCTTGCCAGTTGTTTCCTGTTTTTGTTCGATGGGCTTGCTTTCAGTGTGCCATCCAGTGAGAATATAGAGATCAGGAATATTTAAGGCACTGGTGAGATGACGTGTGCTCCGTCAGTTTACAAACTGCTGTCTACCCAGGGCTGGTTGGGTGTCTGAAATTTTGCTTTGATTATTGCAAGTAACACATTATGAGTCAAAGAGTACTTGACTCTGGGCAATAACATTTCTATGCAAAGGACCAAGATTGCAAAGATAAAATATATTTCTAAGGTACCTCATAAAGAGATGTATGGAACATCTTAATGGACAAGGAAATGTTAAACAAGCTAATTCAATAGAACCATAGAATTGGAATGTCCTTATAGAATTCATCTTTTTCATTTCAGGGATGAGGATACTCAGCTACTCAGAGACTGGAACAAAGCTTTCCTGCATCATAGTCCAGTGTGTCTTTCCCTTTCCACTCAAAATTAGTGCAGGAAGACACAGTCACAGGACTGACTCTGGATCCAAGGAGAAGTTAGGATGGCTCAGAAATCAATAATCAAGCACAAGACCTAACCCAGGTGGATGACCTTTATATTTTGACTTCCCTCAAACACCTTCAAGGTGTCCAGAACTCAAGTTCTTAATACATTTTCAGAGAGAGTGGCAAGGTCTATATTAAAATCCTAAGAAAAATAACATTTATCAACAATTGGCTAAGCCCCTTAGGTGGAGGGCACTCAGCCTCAGTGGCATCAGCGGTTGTCTTCACAGCCTGAGAGGGGTTACCACCCTGCTAATCTACTTGCTGAGTCTCACAAAAACCTCTCTCTGCTCCTGCTGTATTTCCAGAAGGGTTTCAGGAAATATAAGATACCTCCCCATGGACTGTGTCCGAAGCAGCAAGCTTTTACAGAAAGCCGTCTCTCTCTCTCAGGACTTCCCACTAATTACTGACCAAATGGTGGACCTAAGTGTGGGATGATATAATCTGCCTGTTTGCATCTTTCTGTCTCAATTCCCAATCTCTTAAGGCAGAAACTGTTTTCTCAGGCAAAACAGATAGTGACTTTTAAAACTCACTTGCCTTTACAGCATGACTGTGGGAAAGGATAGATGCTCCATACACTCTGGGCAGGATTAAAAAGTTTCATTTAATGTATTTGTAGAATCAGAGAGAGACAGAGCCAAAGGCAGGGTGAGACAGGGAGTGGTGTGGGACAAAAGAAAGTGGCTGCCGTGTGGCCATCAGGGAATAGGGAGTGTAAAAAGCTTCTTGCACACATCACCTCATCTATAAAAACCAGAACCACTTGGCATCTCTCGAAGTAACAAATGGATCTAAGGGCTGTGGAGAAGAGTTGTTGGCAGGAAATGGTCCCCAGGGCTATGATATTTTCAGACTATGTGCATTTCCCTATAAATGCATAGATCATGGATTACATAGCTCTGTTCACATATCTTTTTTTACCTAAGGACTAAATTTTGCACGTTCTGGTTTGTCTGACAATCACAATTTCTGGGAGCAAGAGAATAAATTTGGATAGTTGAGGTAAGGAGAAACTAAATTTTCTTTTGCAGGGAGGAGGAAAGAGGTATAAAGTAGTATTAAGAGGAACAAGTATGAAGGAAATTGTATTGCTAGGGGAGATGGTAGGAACAGAATAGCTTGGGCAGGCCCCTTTTTCAATTTTCAGGACTTGGGCTTTCAATGGAAATGTCTGTTCCAGACAAACAAGCGAAAATGGACCCGTAGGTGTGAAACCTTTCTGTCTGAAACTCGCTAGAAGCATGCTCCTTGCACAGCAGAACACGTAGCAGGATTCCTAAAAACTCTGGCTGATTAGTTTTTTATTCCAAATCGATTTCCACCAGAGCACTGAATTCACTGATGGGCTAATAAATTTGTAGGAATACGGAACCCTCAGCAGATGTGGCAGCCACGGAAGAAACCCGAGTTTAATTTTAAACGTCTGGTTTGTCCCAGCGTGAACGGGTTGCTGTGTTTTGTTTCTCTCTTTGAAACAAGGAGGCAGCAGATTAACTTGGTGCCACAGAAACTGTCTACTAAAATAAAAAGCCTCCATTTCCTGTCCTATCCATTAGCAAAAGTAAACTGTCTTCCATGACTCACCCTTAACTACATGTTGACGCTGCTCCCCTCCCCAGATACAAAAAACAAAAACAAAAACAAAACAAATAAGCAAACTCTTACCAGCTGCAAAGACAGGAACAGCAGGCAAAACTTCCCAATCCTTTTTTGCAAGCCTGCAACCTACCAGCATTCAAAAAACCATTTGAAGTCATAATTCCTGGCAAGATTTGAGAGTGAAATCCACACTTAATAGGGATAGGATGTTAAAGGACACTCAAGCCTTTAGATCCCCACCTTTGACTCAATGGACATGTTTCCACCAGTTGTGCTTCTTCCTGAGTAAATGGGACACATTATTTTTATTGAATTTTAGTCAGTCTTGTGTCTGCTGTTGTGAAGTCTTGCATTGCTATAGTATAGTAGAGGGTCCTTTATGTTTTTGAAAATATTTAGGATCCTAACCCCCAAGCGTGAATACAAGCTGCTCTAACCCTCTTATCAAGTTTAGGCTTGAAGTTCTTGTATTGTATGGGTTACTTTCACATTCACCGTTTTCTAGGCTCTTCTTTCCATCACTGTTCAATTTCTAAGTCCTAAATGTGCCTCCCACCATCTGTAGTTCCACTCCAGCCCATCCTTCCCAGTTTGGGTTGTAATACTCACCCCCCCCCACAGGACTTCAGGACCTTGGCTAACTCCTCTGAACCTTTTTATCTGAACTGGGGTTGGGAACTCCAAATTAAAAAAAAGCAGATCGAGTTCCCCTTTTAACCAGGCCTTTTCCCTAGAAAATGTAATATGGCAAAGACAATGCATGCCGTGTTTTAGTAACAGTGTTTTACCTCAGGGAGACTTAGCCTCATTATGTACTTTAGCAGCTACTTTTCCTCACATTTATTCATTAATTATTTATTGATTCTTCGGCAGCATCCCGACGCCCTCTTGCTGACGTTGGTCAGGGGCAAGACGCCCTCCCTGAAGGCTGGCCAAACCATCTCTTCCCTTCATTAGCGGTGTAACCCCGTGTTCTCACTGGAGCCCTGCACGGAAGTGTCATCTTCCCCGCGGGGGCCTCCTGTTGTCTGTCCCGGCTCAGAGAGCTGAGCCTAAATGAAATATAAAATATTAACTGTTAGAGAAAACAAAGGATGCTGCCTCCAGCATGGCTCCTGTGCCTGAGGCTTGGCCACGTCTGACTAGTCCCTAGGCCTCTCCGTCTTGCCCACACCCTCGTCCTTCCTCGGGATCCACGAGTTGAATTGCAGCTCTCCAAAGCGAATTCCCTGGGCCTGTAACCTGACTCCTCACCACCACGCATTCCCTTCTGCCTAGAGCCCAGAATGACCACCAGGAAGCCAGGAAAAAAACCACTTAAATGTTGCGTTTATTAAGGAAATGTTAAATACGAAAAAAAAAAAAAGAAAGAAAAAACTCAAAACTGTGTCATGAATGTCAAGAGCACTTTTGTGGCGTAAACCGTGCAGTCACGAGCTACAAGTTCTATTCCAAGTCTTCGCCCCGGCACTAGCTAGGGCGTTAACCACCTCCCCACCCCCGCACCCTAACCTCCCACGCCCCCCCCCCCCCGGTTGCAAATTCAATAAAAGAAACAAATCACCCAGTTCACATTCGCAGGCTCCCCCTCCCTCTACCCCTTCTCCCACGACAACAAAACTCTAACCCCAGGCAGGCAAACAGGCCACTAGGGCAACAAAGGACTTATCAAATATTTGTATTCAAGCAAACAAACACAAAATCCCTTAAAACGGCACGTTACAATCAATCAAAGGTATTTATAGTCTCTCCCGCCAGGGCTGGGAGGAGCGGGAGAGAATGGGCGCGAATCCTGACACTGATTTGTGTGTCCCCATTAGTTCTGTTGCGTGGCGTATACACCGGTCACTTTTCGGGCCACCAGGCAATCGGTGCCGCTGGGTCTCTCCCCTGCCCGCCCTCTCCACCTGCCCCGAGAGCTCGGCCCACCTGCGGTGGAGGAGGGCCGTCGACCCGGTCGGTCTCGCCGCATCCCACGCTAGCGGCAGCTTCCAAAGTTCTGCGCCCTAATTGCCCTCTTCTTGCCACTTGCTGCTGAGTCCAGTCAGGGCGCTCTCCTCCTACTGCCAGGAATGGGGGCTTTCAGAGGGCCAGCGAGAAACGGGTCGCTTCATCCCGAAAGGCAAAAGTCGAGAGAAATAATTGACTCCGACAGGTTTGCTTCGCCCAGTCTCGGATGGTGAGGGGCGCGGCCGGGCTGGCTAGGTGGGGAGGCGTTGGGGCGGCTGTCGCGGAGGTGGGAGGGCCGGTCAGTAGGGCCCCACGACCACCGCCTCCACCTCCTTAGACGGTCTCCGGTCTTTCACCAGGAAGTTGATCATGCCCTCGGACTTGATGAGGAGGTTGCAGCCAAGGAAGAAGATGCCAAAGACCACGGTGAGCGAGAGCACACACATGACGGCGATCTGTACCACGCGCATGATGTACAGGCTGCGCTCGTCCGGGCCGCCCTCGGCGAAGCCGTCGTCGGTCACCACCGACGCCTGGGTGCAGCAGCGCACGGCGCGCTCCAGCGCCTCGCTGCTGTTGGCCAGCAGCAGGCCCGCCACATCGGTCTGGTTGTCCAGCGCTGGATTCATCGCGGGAGTCGGCGAGCGCCCGGGGAGGCGCGGGTCCGAGGGGTGGGAAGGCGCTAGGGTTGCGAGAGGAATGGTAGGGAGCGGAGCGCACACTTGCAGATTTGCGCGCGCCGGGGCTGCTCGCTCTCTCCTTTCCAAAGTCCCCGGGTCGTGGGACTTTCCCAGGAGCCTTTCCGACGCACGCCGCAGCTCGGCTGGTCTGAGCGCCGTCTGCTCCTGCCGGAGCGGTGCTGGTTCCCGGCGCTCGCTCGACTGGGGGCTGTTGGAACTTGGCGGGGCTGGGCCAGTGGGGCCGTGGGAGGTGCGGCGGCGGCGGCAGCAGCGGCGTGGCTGCTCTGAGCGAACAGCGGCCCCTTCCGGCCGCACCGCGGCTCTGCGCCGCGGCCGTTCGGCAATGGGGGAAGCAAAGGGGCGAACCTCCTTTCCTTGCTTTCCTTGCTTCGCCTCTTTTCCAACTCCAAAGACGAGGCAGAAGTGACTGTACTTTTCTGGCTTGATGGATGATTAAAGAGTTTCGGTTGGGGGAGGGGTTGCGATCAGCTGAAAGTTTCCGAAGAACTGGGTCACACCATCTCGGCGCGCGTCCTTTGCCTTCTGCCCCTCTCACCTTTGGGTGGATGGAATGTGGCGATGAATCGCAGGTGCCAGATGGTGCTTGCTAAAGCGCGGGCCAGCCGCCTGTGCTTGATTCCGTCTTGCCTGCGACAGTTCTGGTGGAGTAGGGATGATCTGGGAGGTGTGTGTGTGTGTGTGTGTGTGTGTGTGGATTTTAGGAAGAAAGAAAAGCAGGTAGGAGGGAAAGAAAGAAGGAGGAAAAAGGAGAGTGGAAGGAAAGAAAAGGAGGAAGGAAGCTATTGGAAGAATAAAGAGTAAAGGTTTTGTAAGATGTTTGTAGAGATTTTTGAGGGGTTAGGGGGAGGAGGTGCTCTTCTGTGGCCTTTGTGTGGAAGTGGTTGCCAGGAGCAGGGTCACCTCTCTGGTGAGGGTTGGGAAGGTGGTCAGAGTGAGCACCCTTATAATCTTCATTGCAGATGAGTTTTTGGATGTGCTTGCAATGTTTTTCTCCGTTGGCAGTAGATCAGTTATTTTATTGCTCATCAATATCAATCACCTAGAACACTGGCCAACTGCTGGAAGCCTTCCTTATTTTCCATAAACTGATGTGTTTCATCTTAGTCATTTTAAACAAAGCTACAGATGTTTTAGGGGCCTGACTGAGGCTTCAGCCCATTGTGATTTTGCTGATAGTTTCAGTGCAATGTTATAAACTTGTCAGTTGTTTCTTAAGCTCTAGAAGAATACTTGAGGTTTTTTTTTCTCTCTTCTACTCTTTTTTTCTCCCTCACTCCCCTCCTCCCCCTCTCTCTTCCTTCCTATTTTTTCTTTCAACTATTAACAGGTGGAAACCAGTAATGGGAAGCCCAGCCCAAACTTTTGATAGAATACATTTACTACATTTCTATTAAAACATAGTAGCTGTCTTGCCATTTTCAACTCCATTATCAATTCTGTTCTAATTGCCAGTTAAACCCACTTATGTTTCTCTCCCCAAACATCATTTATTCCATGTTCAGAGATTTCCTTAATGTTTTTTTTTTACTAATTTATGACCACCTTGCAGAGTGAACTCCCTTTTTAGTTAAAGAGTTTTCAATTTTCGGATCTTGATTATATATCCGCCTCAGTAAACTTAGATCCTTCTAAATAGCTACTTTTATATTAAGGATAGTTTACTAGCTAAAGATCCAGACTTCCGGGCCTTATCTGTAATTCACCTGGTTTATTGCTCTAGTGTTCATGATTACATTAGCCTTGAAGAATACTCCCAACAATTTCTCCTTTGTTTTTTTTTATTAAATTTTTTAACATGTATTTATTTTTGAGAACAGAGAGAGGCAGAGCGTGAGTGGGGGAAGGGCAGATAGAGAGAGGGACATGCAGAATCTGAAGCAGGCTCCAGGTTCTGAGCTGTCAGCACAGAGCCAGAAGCAGGGCTCGAACCCATGAACTGTGAAATCATGACCTGAAGTCAGACACTTAAACAACTGAGCCACCCAGGTGCCCCAACAATTTCTTCTTTAGACAAATGTATTATTAATTGATTGAAAAAAATTATTTAAATCTCATTGTACAGTCTATCTTAGTTAATATGGATGGTACTTAACAATAAAACATACCACATATGTGAAAAAGTTATAGAAGAATTTAAGAAAATATAAAGCGATACTAAAATGAATAGTAAAGGCAAATAGTAGGAATTTAGAAGAGCAAAATTGAACAGAAGTCAACGTCCAGGGATATTAACTTGCAAACAATTGTATGTTTAGGAGAAGTTGAGCGTGAATGAATAGGCATGGATGCTTCCTTCTCTATGTGACAAAACCGAATAGAGTTACATAGCACATGTATAAGGTCCCACATAGTAGGACTTGAGTTACAAAAAAAAAATTCCTTAAAATGTTAATTGAAACATTTTCAGAATTTGAGTATGTTTGTTGAGACTACTTAGTTAGAAGCTAGTATAAAAGTGGGGGCGCCTGGGTGGCGCAGTCGGTTAAGCCTCCGACTTCAGCCAGGTCACGATCTCGCGGTCCGTGAGTTCGAGCCCCGCGTAGGGCTCTGGGCTGATGGCTCAGAGCCTGGAGCCTGTTTCGGATTCTGTGTCTCCCTCTCTCTCTGCCCCTCCCCCGTTCATGCTCTGTCTCTCTCTGTCCCAAAAAATAAATAAACGTTGAAAAAAAATTTTTTTTTAAATAAAAATAATAAAAAAAAAAAGTGATCAAACCTTGGAGCTCAGGGGAGGTTTGATCTCATCAAACCTTTAGATTTCAAGATCACATTCTTAAAAGAAATAACTTTATTTTCTTTTGGTGTTATCTACTAACCAGCCACAAAATTGTGAGTAAGAGGAAAATAGCCATTCCCACCAATTAGTTCAGATCTCTGGGAACGTGGTTGTTTTTTCACCTCCACACCACCCTGTGCCACTCAGATTTTGTTGAATAAAATTGCTTGCAGTATTTAGATCAAAATTAACTACAAACCTGCTATGGTAAAAATTATATTAATCGTTATTAGAATTAAGGGGAACTAGGCTGCTAGAGCTTTTCTGCAGAAATCTTTTATTTATCTTTCCATTTTGCATTTTGCATGAACATTTTTCTCTCAGCTTTACTTCTGTTATTCACCTATTTCCTGAGAAAATCTTACAGATTTGGGAAAAAATCCTTTAAAAATGTGGGTGTAGAAAAAAACTAATTTCTAGAAAAATAGATAGTGATGTGGAACACTTTAAATAAAAAAAAATTGATACATAGAAGGACTCACCGTTACATTTATTTAACTAGTGACTTCTACTTCATTGGAAAGAGTTTTGACTTTCAGAAAGTTAAATGCTCAGCATTTCACAATATATTTACTTGTTTATTCTTTCCAGAAGACATATCTATGGCATGTAATAAGTTCTACAAAACTATTCTAGGCTGATATTGATAGGCATCTGTAATCAGTAATCATTGGATCTACAGGTTGAATTGTCTTGATGTAGGACCAGACAATTTTAATATCAAAAGCCTTTTCCTTGGTTCTCTATTTGTGCATATTATAGAAATATTAAGTAGACATTTTTCAAAAAAGCATATCAGACATAGAAAGGATATTTGCTTTTCGGGGGCAAGCTTTTTTAAAAAGTAAGTTACATTATATGAAAAGTAAGAGTAAGCATTCATGTTCATTCATAACAGCGGACTCAGCACCTGGAACATAAGAAACAAGCCAGAAATAAGCAAAATATGTCATCAAACCACCAGAATAAATATATGCATTTAGGTATTTAAAAAAGCCAACTTTTCTTCCTGTGTTTTTACTATGCGTATTTTGACTTAGTCTTGACCATACGGTAATGCAATTTAGACTTTACTTTTTCCCTTTAATCCTATATTTTCCCATGACATTAAAAAATTATTACTTGCACATTTTTAATGAGTATATAGCACTTCATTATGTGAACATACCCTTGTTTATTAAACAATTGCCCTATAGCTGGGCAGTTGCCTTACTCTCAAATACTGTTACTGAACCAATTACATACGAGGAACATTTTTTGTTCACAAATGTCTTCTATATTTAGATTACAAGGATAGGAAATTTACAAAATTGCCATTTTTACTGAAAATTATGTTATTTTTTAAAAAGCAACACACAACCAAATTGTAAAAATGGTTGTAACCAATCTGCACTCACATTTGAAAAGCATATGAATACCAATTTATCATGTCCTCTATACTAGGTGTTAAAAATGTTTAATATCCAAATGGAATCCATAAAGATTAATTCATAATTTCTGAGGGCAGGACCCAAGCATATGTATTTCTTAAATTTCCCTAGGTGATTCAATAGTCCACCCATGGTTGAGAACCACTGCTTAGAGTAATATTTTCAAGCTTGCCTTGAGATCACCTAGGACAGAGATGGGAACTTTCTGACTCCCAGGTCCTACTGCAAGTCAATTAAATCAGAATTTTAACTTGCTTCCTGCATCCTTCCACTGGGACTTTGCTCTGTTAGGTCTGGGATGGATCCTATAAATTTGTATTTTTAGCAAGTCCCCCAGGAAATGCTGTTCTTGAGCACCAAATATTATAATTGAAAAAATTAAATTACCATTGCAAGTTTGAAATTGCATGTTCTCATTGTGGACGGATAATATTTTCACTTATGTGTTATGGAACTGTATGTCCTACTTTGTAATCTTCACGTTCAGATTCAGGTGCTTTGTCTATTTCTCATTTGACATTTTATCATTTGTATTGATTTACTGATTTATAGTAAGTCTTCTGTATCAAATATATTAACTGCATATATGAAATATTTGTAAATATTTTTCCAGGTGATTTGCCTTTTGAATTGGGCTGTAGTCTTCTTGGGTATGTGGAATTTTCATGCATCGACATTTTTATCTGTGATTTTTTTCATTGCTTTATTTATTTAATTTTTTTTAAAGGGGAAAGCACATATTTATTACCTTACCAGAGAAAGTTCTTTCACATAAGACCCACCTTAGGGATACAGGTTCAGACATGTCTCCAACACAGCTGCTTTTGGCAGGTTGCTCACTGGAGATGTACACTCCAACCTGGCTCTGCCTCAATCTTGTAGAATGCTCCCATAACATCTGTCAGGGCATTGAACCAGGGTATGAAATTGTTGCAAACTCTTCCATAAGTTTTTCGTCTAATAAACAGTCTCGAGTTGCTATCATAAAATTAACCATTTCCCTAATAAAATACAACATCTACATTTTACATGCAACATCAAACAGGATTGCTTTCTCTTCCTCACTAGGTGCCAGCTACAGGAAAGCTGTTCTGAGTCTCAGATTATGTAGATTATACACCCATCTACCAGAAGACATTTAGAAAAAAACACCCCCATACCCCCCCCCCCCAGGAGACCTTTCACATCCACCTTGTAAATTGCCTGGTTAATTCTGCAAAAGAATGGTGAGCAGTGGATGGTGGAGGGTGATCATCCATTCACACTGGCAAACACATCTAACTCTCATTCTTTTGGTCAGCCATAAAACCCTAGCATAAAGAAGGAAGCAAAATGAGATAAAAAATTTCTGTGAAATACAAAGTTAAGCCAACCCTATCAATACATAAAACCCACTTGGACTAAGTGAAATAAGCTACTCACAGAGGACACATACGATATGTATACAAGGTATCTAAAGTAGTTAAACCTATGGAAGCAGCAAATACAATAGTAGCTGCCTGGGGACCCGGCATGGTGAAAATGAGTGGTTCAATAGTTACAAAATTTCAGTTATGTGAGATGAGTAAATTTTAGGTATCTGTGGCAAGGCATAGTGCCTATAGTTAGCAATATGGTAATGTGCACTTGGGAATTTGCTAAGAGGATAGATCCCATATTGAGTGTTCTTACCACAAAACAAAAACCAAAAACCAAAACAAAGGGACACAAGAAAACTGTGGAGGGGGGTGGATATGTCTATTACTTTGATTGTGGTGATGGTATCATGGGTGTTTTTATATGTCCAAACTCATCAAATTGTACACATTAAACATGTGCAGTTCTTTCTATAGCAATTGCACTTCAATACAGTTTTTTTTAAAGAATGAATTAGTTGTCTGAGAGATAGAAAGAAGAGTGTCTTCCAGAATTCACTGCAGAAGGAAAAGTAGCCTGAAGTGCTTTGCATATTAGCCCCTTACCCTATCCAAAAAGAATTATCTGGGTTATCACTCCCATCAGTAAAGCTAGTATGTGCTATGTATTCAGAAAGCTATGGACTAAGGAGGGATTTTTTTCTTTGCTTCTAAACTTAGATGGTTCATCCTCATTCAGAATTATACTTGTATATTATTTTTTATTTTTTAAACATTTTAAAAATATTGGCATTGCTTTACCTTTAACACAATGCTCTATCTGGAAGTTATTTTGGCACAAGGTAAGTTTGCCCCTACCTTAAGTAGTCCACTAATAGGTAAATAGTAATACTGACCAAGTTTTAGAGTTTAGAACTGAAATAAGAGATTTCAGGTATCGATTTCTTTACAACAGATAATATGTAAACATTCATATTTAGTAAAATATTTAAACTTTAAGTTTCTAAAGTATAAAGACTGCATCTGTCTAATTTATCTTTTGATTTTTGCATTGATTTTGTTATAGTTCAGAGGAAAAACAGCCAGCAGTAAACAATAAAAATTAAACCAAGTGCTTGCGTCTTCCTCTTTTATTTAAATGGACTCCCTGGATTTCTGACCCGATGCCATCTGGTGACTGTTGACTTCTTTCTGTAGGAGGAGAGTGAACACTGTCCTTGTGTCACATAGGTGACCTCTTTGAGTCAGAGCTTTCTGTCAGTGCACAGGCACGTGGAAGAACACAATGAGTAGCAGCCACTATGTTCTCATCTGTTAATACCTTTTTACTGTTGTTGAAATAAAGGTCCAGGAAAAGCATGTAATAACTCACCCCCAAGTTTGATTAAAAAGCCCTGACCACTGAACTTGCCGAGAAGTTTTCAGAATGATACATTATAGACCTATAGCATCCTATTTTTAGATGTGCAGCATAGACAATTTTTGCCTCCATGATATTTGTCATTATTTCATACTGATTTTTCTGCCCACTCTTTAAAGCCTGTGTGATTTAGATTTTAAAGTGAAAAAAGCACCGAGCTGCATAAAGCCTTTAGTGTCACTGGTGCATCCCTTCCCACATTAAAGAAACAGGACTTGCACCAGCCTGAAAATGGGGAGAAGCAGGTGGCTGCAAAGACGCATGAAAGATGCAATTTCTCCAATTTCTCAGCTTCAGCTCAGTGACTCCAAGTCATGATTATATCTTCTGTTTCTATAGGACAAGTGCTGTTTCCCTCAAATATTTATATAAAAATATGAAGGAGAAATCATTCTGGAAGCAAAGGAGGAAAAGAAGTCTTGCCCATAGAATGTTGAATTTAGACTTGTGTATTTAAACTCACGAAGAGATGTGTCTCTGGCAAATTCGTAGACACTATGGAGGGAAACAATGAAGGTCACTTATTTTCAGATAACAAGCAGGAGTGGTAGTGTTTTTATATTTGTACACTGATAAGAGTGGCAACAAATAGTCCAATGTTTACTATATGCATATCTGTGATTCTGCAGTTGACAAATCTATCTTTAAAGATGTTTTTAAAAGTCAGTGTGATGATGTAATTGGGCAAGTTACCTACTAACATCACTGCTCAAATCCATTATCCACCAACCGTTTCTCCTCCTCCAAGATTTTTATGACAAGTAATTAGAAAATTTATTCAGGAAACATTTATGGACCACTTTTTTAATTAATTTATTTTTTAAAAATTTACATCTAAGTTAGTTAGCATGTAGTGCAACAATGATTTCAGGAGTAGACTCCTTAAGGTCTTTAACCATTTAGCCCATCCCCCCTCCCACAGCCCCTTTAGTAACCCTCCATTTGTTCTCCATATTGAAGTCTCTCCTGTTTTGTCCCCCTCCCTATTTTTATATCATTTTTGCTTCCCTTCCTTTATGTTCATCTGTTTTGTATCTTAGTCCTCACATGAGTGAAGTCATATGATATTTGTCTTTCTCAGACTGGCAAATTTCACTTAGCATAATACCCTCTAGTTCCATCCACGTAGTTGCAAATGGCAAGATTTCATTCTTTTTGATTGCTGAGTAATACTCCATTGTATATGTATATATATATATATATATATACACACACATATCTCCTTTATCCATTCATCCATCAATGGACATTTGGGCTCTTTCCATACTTTGGCTATTGTTGATAGTGCTGCTCTAAACATTGGGGTGCATGTGCCCCTTCGAGACAGCATACCTGTGTCCCTTGGATAAATACCTAGTAGTATAATTGCTGGGACGTAGGGTAGTTCTATTTTTAATTTTTTGAGGAAACTCTATACTGTTTTCCAGAGTGGCTGCACCAGCTTGCATTCCCATCAGCAGTGCAAAAGAGATCCTCTTTCTCCGCATCCTCACCAACATCTGTTGTTGCCTGAGTTGTTCATGTTAGCCATTCTAACAGGTGTGAGGTGGTATCTCATTGCGGTTCTGATTTGTATTTCCCTGATGATGAGTGATGTTGAGCATTTTTTCAGTGTCAGTTGGCCATCTGGATGTCTTCTTTGGAGAAGTGTCTCTTCATGTCTTTTGCCCATTTCTTCACTGGATTATTTGTTTTCTGGGTGTTGAGTTTGATAAGTTCTTTACAGATTTTGGACACCAACCCTTTATCTGATATGTCTTTTGCAAATATCTTCTCCCATTCTGTCGGTTGCCTTTTAGTTTTTCTGGTTGTTTCCTTCACTGTGCAGAAGCTTTTTATTTTGATGAGGTCCCAGTAGTTCATTTTTGCTTTTGTTTCCCTTGTCTCTGTAGACATGTTGAATAAGAAGTTGCTGTGGCCAAAGAACAAAGAGTTTTTTCCTGCTTTCTCCTCGAGGATTTTGATGGCTTCCTCTCTTACATTGAGGCCTTTCATCCATTTTGAGTTTATTTTTGTGTATGGTGTAAGAAAGTGGTCCAGGTTCATTCTTCTGCATGTCACTGTCCAGTTTTCCCAGCACCACTTGCTGAAGAGACTGTCTTTATTCCATTGGATATTCTTTCCTGCTTTGTCAAAGATTAGTTGGCCATATGTTTGTGGGTCCGTTTCTGGGTTCTCTATTCTGTTCCATTGATCTGAGTGTCTGTTTTTATGCCAGTATCATACTGTCTTGATGATTGCAACTTTGTAATACTGCTTGATGTCTGAAATTTTGATGCCTCCAGCTTTGGGTTTCTTTTTCAAGATCGCCTTGGCTATTCGGGGTCTTTTCTGGTTCCATAAAAATTTTAGGATTGTTTGTTCTAGCTCTGTGAAGAGTGCTGGTGTTATTTTGATAGGGATTGCATTGAATATGTAGATCGCTTTGGGTAGTATTGACATTTTAACAATATTTGTTCTTCCTATCCAGGAGCATGGATCTTTTTCCATTTTTTTGTGTCTTCTTCAATTATCTTCATAAGTTTTCTGTAGTTTTCAGTATATAGATTTTTCACCTCTTTGGTTAGGTTTCTTCCTAGGTATTTTATGGTTTTTGGTGCAACTGTAAATGGGATCAATTCCTTGATTTCTCTTTCTGTCGTTTCATTGTTGGTGTATAGGAATGCAACCAATTTCTGTGCATTGATTTTATATCCTGCTACTTTGCTGAATTCATGAATCAGTTCTGGTAGTTTTTTTGGTGGAATCTTTTGGGTTTTCCATATAGGGTATCCTGTCATCTGCGAAGAGGGAGAGTTTGACCTACTCCTGGCCAATTTGGATGCCATTTATTTCTTTGTGTTGTCTGATTGCTGAGGCTAAGACTTCCAATACTATGTTGAATAACAGTGGTAAGAGTGGACATTCCTGTCTTGTTCCTGACCTTAGGGGGAAAGCTCTAAGTTTTTCCACATTGAGGATGATATTAATGGTGTGTCTTTCATATATGGCTTTTTTGATCTTGAGGTATGAGCTTTCTATCCCTACTTTCTTTTATCAAGAAAGGATGCTGGCTTTTTTGTCAAGGATCATGTGGTTTTTGTCCTTTCTTTTATTGATGTGATGAATCACACTGATTGTTTTGCAGATATGCAACCAGCCCTGCATCCCAGGTATAAATCCCACTTGGTCATGGTGAATAATTTTTTTTATATATTGTTGGATCCGGTTGACTAATATCTTGTTGAGGATTTTTGCATCGATGTTCATCAGGGAAATTGGTCTATAGTTCTCCTTTTTAGTGGGGTCTCTGTCTGGTTTTGGAATCAAGGTAATGCTGGCTTCATGGAATGAGTTTGGAAGTTTTCCTTCCATTCATATTTTTTGGTATAGCTGCAAGTGAATAGGTGTTAAACTCTTCTTTAAAAGTTTGGTAGAATTCCCCTGGAAAGCCATCTGGCCCTGGCCTCTTATTTTTGGGGAGATTTTTGATTACTAATTCAAAATCTTTACTGGTTATGGGTCTGTTCAAATTTTCTCTTTCTTCCTATTTCAGTGTTGGTAGTGTATATGTTTCTAGGAATTTATCCATTTCTTCCAGGTTGCCTATTTTATTGGCATATAATTGTTCGCAATATTCTCTTATTTTTGTTTTTATTTCTGTTGTGTTGGTTGTGATCTCTCCTCTTTCATTCTTGATTTTATTTACTTGGGTCCTTTCCTTTCTCTTTTTGGTCAAACTGGCTAGTGGTTTATCAATTTTAATTCTTTCAAAGAACCAGCATCTAGTTTCATTGATCTGTTTTACTTCTTATTGTTTGTTTGTTTGTTTTTTGGTTTCAATAGCATTGCTTTCTACACTAATCTTTATTATTTCCTGTCTTCTGCTGGTTTTAGGTTTCATTTACTGTTCTTTTTCCAGCTCTTTAAGGTATAAGGTTAGGTTGTATATCTGAGACCTTTCTTCCTCCTTTAGGAAGGCCTGGATTGCTATATACATCCTTATTATGACCGCTTTTGCAACATCCCAGAGGTTTTGGGCTGTGGTGTTATCATTTTCATTAGCTTCCATGTACGTTTTAATTTCCTCTTTAACTTCTTGGTTAGTGCATTCATTCTTTAGTAGGATGTTAGTCTCCAAGTATTTGTCTTCACTCTAAATTTTTTATTGTGGTTGATTTCAAGTTTCATAGTGTTGTGGTCTGAAAATATACACAGTATAATCTCAATCTTTTGTACTTGTTGAGTCCTGATTTGTGTCCCAGTATGTGATCTATTCTGGAGAAAGTTCCATGTGCACTTGACAACAATGTGTATTCCCCTGCTTTAGGATGAAGTGTTCTGAATATATCTGTTAAGTCCATCTGGTCCAGTGTGGCATTCAAAGTCATTGTTTCCTTGTTGATTTTTTGATTAAATGATCTGTCCATTGCTGTGAGTGGGGTGTTGAAGTCCCCTACTATTATGGTATTACTATCGATGAGTTTGTTTATGTTTGTGATTAATTGACTTATATATTTGTGTGCTCTCACATGTGGCACATAAATGTTTTCAATTGTTGGGTCTTCTTGGTGGATAGATCCCTTAATTATCATATAATGCCTTTCTGCATCTCTTGATACAGTGTTTATTTTATTTTAAAGTCTAGATTGTCCAATATAAGTATGGCTACTCCGGCTTTCTTTTGTTGACCATTAGCATGATAGATGGTTCTCCATCTCTTTGTTTTAAATCTGAAGGTGTCTTTAGGTCTAAAGTGGGTCCCTTGTAAACAGCATATAGATGGATCTTGTTTTCTTATCCATTCTGTTACCCTATATCTTTTGATTGGAGCATTGAGTCCATTGACGTTTAGAGTGAGTACTGAAATATAAGAATTTATTGCCATTATGATGCTTGTAGTTTCTGATGCTGTTCTCTGGTCCTTTCTAGTCTTTGTTGCTTTTGGGCTTTTTTTCTTTCTTTCATCTTTTCTCCCCTCAGAGAGTCCCCCTTAAAATTTCTTTCAGGGCTAATTTAGTGGTCACGAACTCCTGTAATTTTTGTTTGGGAAATTTTTCTCTCTCCCTATTTTGAATGACAACCTTGTTGGATAAATAATTCTTGGTTGCATATTTTTCTGATTCAGCACATTGACTATACCCTGCCACTCCTTTCTGGCCTGCTAAGTTTCTGTGGATAGGTCTGCTGTGAATTTGACTATGATATGCCTTGTTGATGGTCGGTTTTTGTTGAATCTAATGGGAGTCCTCTGTGCTTCCTGGATTTTGATGTCTGTGTCTTTCTTCAGGTTAGGAAAGTATTCTGCTATGATTTGCTCACATAACCCTTCACCCCTATTTTTCTCTCTTTCTCTTCTGGGACCCCTATGATTCTGATGTTGTTCCTTTTTAATGAGTCACTGATTTTCTAATTCTTGAATCATGTTCTTTTGCCTTATTCCCCCTCTTTTTTTATGCTTAATTATTTGCCATAAGTTCGCCCTCTACACTGCTGATTTGCTGCTGTGCCTCATCCTTCCTTGCCACCATGGCATCCATTTAAGATTGCAGCTCAGTTATAGCATTTTTTATTTCATCCTGACTAGCTTTTACTTCTTTTATCTCCACAGAAAGGGATTCTAATCTATTTTCAACCCCAGCTAGTATTCTTATTATTGTGATGTAAATTCTGGTTCAGACGTCTTGTTTGTATCTGTGTTAAGTCCCTGGCTGTAATTTCTTCCTGCTGTTTTGGGGTGAATTCCTTTGTTTCATCATTTTGGCAGAAGACAAGGAATTAATGAGTCAAAAAAAATTAAAATTAAAACATTAAAAACAACACACACACACAAACACACACACAAATCAAATAAATGATGCTAGATCCTAGGTGTGTTTTGGTCCGGTTGTTGAAAGGATTAGAGAAAAAATGGGGGTGGGGTGGGAAAGGAAAACTTTGAAAATTGGAGAAAATAAATACAACGAAATAGAATAAAATGAAATCACGGAAGTAAAATAGAAAATGAAAAATTTACAAAATAAAAAATATAATAGAAAAAATAAAGAAAGGGGCGCCTGGGTGGCGCAGTCGGTTAAGCATCCGACTTCAGCCAGGTCACGATCTCGTGGTCCGTGAGTTCGAGCCCCGCGTCAGGCTCTGGGCTGTTGGCTCAGAGCCTGGAGCCTGTTTCCGATTCTGTGTCTCCCTCTCTCTCCGCCCCTCCCCCGTTCATGCTCTGTCTCTCTCTGTCCCAAAAATAAATAAAAACGTTGAAAAAAAAAAGAAAAAATAAAGAAAAACATTTTAATAAGAATTGAAAATAAAAATAGATTTTTTTCTCTTTATTCAAGAAAAAGAAAATTAAAAAAAAGAAAATTGAAGAGATGAACCAGTGAATAGACTGAAATATGATTGAAATTACATCAGTTTCCCTTAGAAGTCAAACTATGAAACACTTTATAGAGTGTAAACTAAGCAAGGGGAGAGATTTGCGGTGTTCCTGAAAAGCGAGTTTGGCCCAGTTGGGCGGGTCTTAGTGTAACGCATGTGGGCACGCGTTGTGCAGGAGGGGTGAAAATGACGTAACCCAGCTACCTAGTCTCTAGTATTGGAACTATGCCTTCTCCGACCAGCAGTCGTGCACCCGTCCTTTGTCTCTGGCTTCTGTCCATTCCTCACTTTTACACTGTCTGTGACCAAGCCATTAGGTTGCATTAGGTTGCCAGGTAGCACCTCCCTCCTGAGTTTTATCTCAAATATGGCTGTGTCTCCCGACCCCTCACTTCTGAGGGACTGCCTCTTTGACCTGTCCTGACCCCCTGCTGGTGAGTCTCACCAAGCAATGGCCAGGTGCTGGCCACACCCAGGAATGTTCATGGGACCCTGCTGCTGCAGATGCCCTGAGACTGCAGCTGGGTACCAGCCTGCCCCAAAAAAGTTCACGTGATTGTGTAGCAGAAGCATTTCAGGGATTATGGAAAATCACAACACACATCTGGCACCAGGCTTCACCCTTAATGACCTTGTTCCAGCACCACTGAATGTGGTTGTTCTCTGGGGTCTGCTGGGACCGGTGGCCACACAGCCTCTACCAAATGTCTTTCCAGCAGTGGAACCGCTTCTCCCTGTGTGATCTGAGAACTTCCCAGACCCCACTCTGCTCCTGGGGATTCGCCCTTCCCACCAGAGCACTGACAGGTATTGAGCTGTGGAGTTTCAGGCACTGCACTCCTCCCGTTTATAGAGTATTAATGAAATTTAAACCCTCTCCTTTCTCCTTTTTCCCTTTTTAGTCCAGTCCCTGCAGCTAACACTTTGGGGGGGGGTGCTTTTCCCATATCCTCCCTGCCACCACCCCAACTCTGTCCTCTCTCCACATGCAAAAGTAGCTCCCTGACCTCTGCGGCTTCTCTCTCCCCCAGTTCACCTCTCTGCACCATGCACCTGCTGAGTTCTGTGGTTCAGGTTGTGCAGGTTGTTGTGTTAATCCTGAAATCAATTTTCTCAGTGTGCAGGATGGTTTAGTGTTGATCTGGCTGTATTTCACAGATGCTAGATGCAAAGAAAACTTCCATGCTGTTCTGCCATCTTGGCCCCCTCCCATTTATGGACCATTTTGTGTAGATTATACCATTTAGGGGTATAAAGCTGCTGTAGATTGAATGTTTGTGTCCCTCTTCCAAATCCATGTGTTGAAATCCTAACCCCTCATGTGATGGTATTAGGAGGTGGGATCCTTGGGAGGTGATTAAGTCATAAGAGGTCTATTCTTATGGATGAGATTAGTGCCCCTATGAAAGAGACCTCAGAGAGCTCTTTCACTCCTTCCATTCTTTGAGATTATGTCAAGAAATGGCTATGAACCAAGGACAGACCCTCACCAGGCACTAAATATGTTGACAACTTGATCTTGGTCTTCTCAGCCTCTCACATACCAGGAGAAATAAATGTTGCTTCAGTCACCCAGTCTATGGTATTTTTGTTATAGCGACCTGAAAGGACTAACATAAGAACCAAGAGATGCAGTCTGTGCCCTCCAGTAATTGGGAAGGCCGACTGACAGAGACATTTGTTGTAGATTATGATAAATCTTTGGGAGATATGTAAAGAGCATCTAATCCAGATTGGGGCGTTGGAAGGGTGGTGATGAGCACATGATACTAAACTTAATGTGAAGGATCAATAGAAGGTGATTTAGCCAGGTGAAGCATGTTGAAGGGACCAAGGTGTGAGAAAAGGTATATTTTATTTTCTTCATCTACAAGTACTTCTTGTATTTTTAGAGTACTGACTACGAGATGGAGAATGATTAAAGAGTTTATAGAGGCCAGACCATGAAAAGTTGCTTATATTGTCTTACGGAATTTAGATTTCCACTTGAAAGCCATGGGGAGAAATGAAAGAGGATTAAGCAACAGACTGAAACAGCCAGATTTGTGTTTTAGAAAGAATCTCTACAGCAGCGCTAAAGGTTATTAAGTTAAATGAAAACTCCTTAAAGAGTATAGAATCCTGTGTCTTAGCTATTGAATAAATCATATGACAGATGCCTGGGGCCCACTGACAGAGATTGCTCCTCATTTCTAGAACTTCGTTTTGTAATTCACTCAAGACAGGATCTAGAACATAAACACACAGATTTTGGTTTTCATTTCTTCAGTTGTGCTGGACACTTCTGTGATAGAGGCCATTGTCCCCAGAGTGAACCTGACTGAAATGACCACAGGAGACATTTCCACCCAGTGAACTTGAGTTCTTTTTCTGGGATGACCACCCTTCTTTGTGCAGTGTTACTGCATTCAGCATGTCACATTCAATCATACTAAGCAGATACTCTGAGTCCTTCTTGCTAGGATGTTCTTTTAGGCACTACTTGTCTCTCAGCACCCCAGAGCTATAATACTCTGCTTCAGGTGGAGATTTTGTGATGCTTGGTAAATAATTTTTTTTTTTTTAGGCTACTACGTGACCTGCTTTCACTTCCATCGTCACCAACCAGCTCAATGTCCTATTAACTAATGATGTCCTTAATGATGTGTTTGATGCTTCAATAAACATAAGAATGCAGATATTTCTTCCAGGTAGTGAATTTACTTCCTTTGGATACACATATCCTAAAGTGAAATCACTAGATCATATGGTAGTTCTATTTTTAATTTTTTCAGGAAATTCCACACTGTTTTCCATAATGGCTACACCAATTTATATTCCTACTAACAGTGTACAATGATTCCCTTTTCTCCAGATCCTTCCAACACTTGTTATCTTTTGACTTTTTGATAATAACCATCCTAACAGGTATGAGGTGATACTCATTGTGGTTTTGATTTGCATTTCCCTGGTGATTAGTGATATGGAGTACATTGTCTCATACCTATCAGTCATTTGTATATCTTCTTTGAAAATTCTCTATTCAGGTCCTTTGCCCATTTCTTTATTTGCTATTGAGTTATAGGAGTTCTTTGTATATTTTAGGTATTAAACCTTAATCAGATATATTGTTTACAAATGTTTTCTCCTATTCCATAAGTTGTCTTTTCATTTGTTGATTAATTCCTTTGTTGTGCAAAAGACTTTTAATTTAATGCAGTTACACTTGTTTTTGGTTTTGTTGCCTTTGCTTTTGGTATCAACTGCAAAAAAATCATTGCTCTGATCCCATGGCAGGGAGCTCACTGACTCTGTTTTTTTCTAAAAGTTTAATCAATTCAGGCTTTACATTTAAGTATCCGATCTAGTTGGAGGTATTTTTATGTGTGGTGTAAGATAGGCCAATTTCCATTCAAAAGAGAACACATGACCTAGAAAATACCCTGGCATGCTTAGGAATTTGAGAAGATAGAAGAACTAGTACAAATCAATAGGAGAAAGAGTGAGTTATAGAATAAATGGTTCTGGGAAAATTGTTTGGATTAAATTAAATTCATTAAGATTTGTATTACATGTCATATATCAAAATAAATTCCATTCCATAAATAAGTCAAGATATCTAGACTAAAATATGAATTGATTTCTCATAATAAAAGAAACAGAAACTGAATAAATAGCATTTGACATTACCATTAAAAAAGTCATTAGCCCCCCCTTTTTTTACCACAATGCAATGTAATTACTGTAAAAATTAAAAGAATAATTTTATGATCAGTGGGGAAAGCAGAATGATGTTCCTCAAAAATATGTTTGTGTCCTGATCCCTGGAACCCGTGACTATGTTAATTTACATGGCAAAGGGGCAGGTTACAAATAGAACTAAACTTGCTAACCAGTTGAATTTAGGAAAGGGAGATTATCCTGACCTATCTGGGTAGAAAAATATAATCACAAGTGTCCTTAAATGGGGAAGAGGGAGGCAGAAGAGGTCAGAGTGATAAGATAGAAGAAGAACCCTAATCACTGTTCCTGGCTTTGAAAATGGAGGAAGAGGAGGAGCCAAGGAATGTGGCTGGCCTCTAGAAGCTGAAAAGGGCAAGGAAATGGATTCTCCATTAAAGCTTCTAGAAAGAAGAACAGTCTTGTCAATAGCCTGGTTTTAGCCTAGTGAGGCCTAGTTTGGACTTTAAAACTATAAAATAATAAATTTGTATTGTTTTAAGCCACCATGTTTGTTACAATTTATTATAGCAGCCATAGAAAACTATGATCTAGAGTAGTTTTCAAAATTATAAGAAAATATTGTGTATAATTCTATGCAAATACATTTTAAAGGGTAGTTGATTTGTTAGATAAATGAAAATCATCAAAATTGACTCAAGAATAAGAAAGCCTGGCAAGTTAGAAATCAGGTACTATATTACAAAAATAATACAAAATTTTATTCAAGAGAAATACTGGTCCCAAATCATCTTACTCATGAACTAAATCACACTTTGAAGAAACAATGATCTCATGTTACATATTGTGCTAGATCATAAATAAAGGTGGAGAGCCTCCTTATACATTTTGCATTTTGAAGATGTGTCTTCACCCTGATACTCCAACTTTAGAATGACAATACCAACAATACACCAAGGATATATATATATTGTAATATATATTAATACATCTTAACATATATTAATATATAATATGAATATTATATATTGTATTTATTAATATAAAATATATTAATATACTATATATTAATTTGTCATATAATATATGATCATAATTTATCTAATTGGGAGTTTAAATGAAAAAAGCTGAATGGTCAATATGCAATAATAATTTTTCTTTAACCCAGCAATAATAGATTATATGTTAGAAATAAGTCACTTCACAATAGCAATGAAACATGAAGCATGCATAAAATAAACATAAGAAATGTGTATCTTTAAAAGGAAAATTTTAAAACTTTGCTAGAAAACATAAAGGAAGTTTTGAATAAACAAATAATATATCACATTCCTGGATGAGGTAATTAATATGTAAACATCTTAATTCTATTTAAATTCATTTGTAAGGTACAGTGTTATATGAATCAAAATCCCAAAGGGATTTGATTTGCTTTAATTCTTGTGAAAATATCTGAAATAGTTTTGAAGGGGATCCTAATGAGCACCGACTTTCCTTGTAAGAACTAAAACAGTGCAGTACTAATGAAAGAAAAAGCCAGACAAGCACGTCAGAGAACTCAGAAACAAATCTAAACTATACTATGTTTATTTCTATATTATTAAGAATTTCAAATCAAAAGATAAATTTTATAATATATGGAGCTAGGAAAACAGGTTGGAGAAAAATTAAGTTCCAATTCTAATTTAAAAATTAATCGTAAAAAGTGACTCAAATGATATACTACATATAAAGGAGAAAACATAAGTAAAAATATTAAGAGTTTAAAGAACTCTGGGAGGATGATGCTGGTGGTGGAATAGTTTGTGTATTTTATCAAATTCCCCTATGAAAACAGAAAGCAATTAAAATATGAAAATCTAACCCAAAGACAGCGTCTACAATGAAACAAGGTGACAAAATATCCACATTAACCCTAAAATACAGGACAAACCACTGATAGCTAGAGACCAATGTAGCATTAGCATGTGCAGGAAGTAGTAAAAGAAAGCAACAGGATGACTGAAGGACATGAGAAGATCAAAACAACTAGCTGGTACCTATCCAAAAACTCAGTCTAGCAACTGGAGAAGATAAACCCAAACTTTATGGATTGGTTTGCACAATCCAATTATGGGTAAGTCCAAATGGTCCACAGATAAAACTAAAGGAACTGGCAGGAGAGCCTGAGACCATGAACTCAGATGAATCAGCCAAATCTCCCTTCCCAGAATGGAATAGAAAACAAATTGAGCAGAACAACAAAGAAACAAAGAGAACAATGTTCATGTACACATGGAGCAAGTGGCAGAGCTAGAATACTCAAAAATTAAGCTACAGTTGAAGTGCCTGGGTGACTCAATGACGCCTCTGAGTCTGGGTTTTGGCTCAGGTCATGATTACTCAGTTTGTGAGTTCGAGTCATGCTGACAGCATGGAGTCTGGGTTTCTCTCTCTCTGCTCTCCCCTGCTAATGTTCTCTTTCCCTCAAAATAAATAAATAAATAAATAAATAAGCTTAAAAAAATTAAGCTGCAACCATCTTAACCCAATTTATATTTATAGAATACTACCCATAAATAAGTATAGAATATACTTTTTTAGGGCATGTGATACATTCATTAAGATAGACCATATGTTTGGATCCAAAACTAGTCTCATTAAATTTAGAAAGTACTCAAATATTATAAAACACATTTTCTGACTGTAAAATAGCTTAGTATTCAGTTATAATGAAACATCTAGGGAAACTCCAAATATTTGGAAATTTGACAACCAACTTTTAAATAATCAGGAGTAAATGGAAAAACAAAGAAAATGAAAATTTCAAACTGAATGATAATGAGAAAACCATATAACAAAATATGTGGGATTGTAGCAAAGCACTGTTTAGGGGGACACTTTAATCATTAAATGTTATTAGAAAAGAAGGGCTCCAAAGGAATGATCTACAGTTCTACCAGAAGTTAGAAAAATAAGAGAAAATAGGCCCCAAATAAGTAGAAGTCAGGAGATACTAAAGCTAAGAGCAAACATCAATGAAATGGAAAGCAGAAGGAAAATTTAATGCAGAATCTGGTCTTTGAAGATATCAACAAAATTAAACCCCAAGCAAAAATAATTACTACTTTAGTGACAGAGAGGGGAAAAACATCACCAATATTAGAAATTAAAAATCCTACAAATATTAAAAGAAAAATATAAAATATTGTCAATAAGTTTTATTCCAAAATTTCTATAACTTAAATGGACAAATTCTTTGACAAATATAACTTGTCCAAAATTTATACAGTGTGAAACACAAAATCTTCCTAGGCCTATGTCTACAAAAAGTGAATTTTTGAAATCAAAAGACCTTGCCCAGAAAATTTCAGATGATTTCACTGGTGAATTTTATCACAATTTAAGAGGAAATAAAACCAATCTTACACAAAATCTTTCAGCAAATAGAAGGATAGTAAAGAGGGAATGTTTCCTAACTCATTTTATGAAGCCAGCATAATCCAAATGCTGAAACGTGACAAGGCATTACAAAAATAAAACCATTGCAGACTAATATTGCTTATAAACACAGATGGAAAAAATCTTTAATAAAATGTTAGTAAATCAAAGTCAACAATATATGAAAAGGATCAAGTAAAATTTATCTCAGGAATGAAAACTTTGTTTTAGCATTAAAAAATGTCAATGTGGTTCACCAGGATAATACACTAAGTGAGACCAACATATTATTTTGAGGGATGCATTAAAAGTATTTGATATAATGTGTTAAATCACCAATTTCTAATAAAAACTCTCAGAAACTCAAATTAAATTGGTATCTTCTCTAACTAACACACAACATCTACAAAAAAACTTAGTCAACACTCTTGTGAACATTTTCCCTATGATTAGGAACAAGACAAACATGTATGCTCATGACTTCTATTCAATACTGTACTAGCATTTTGGGCTATTGCAATAGAACAAGAAAAATAATAAAAGTTATAAAGTTCACAAAGAAAGAGTAAAACTATTTCTTGGCTGATGAATTGTTTAGTTTTAGAGGACTAGAGAATTTGAAAAACAAGTACTAGAACCAGTGACTGAATTTTCAGAGGATCAAGGGTTAATATAAAAAGCAAGCAAACAAATTTTTATGTACTAGCAGCAATCCATACGTAGGGATAATTTAACAAAAGATAAACAAGATCCCTTTACTTAAAAGCAATGAATATCACTGAGAGACATTAAAAAGGCCTAAGTAAGTGAACAGATAGATATGCCACATTCATGCATTTGAATTCTCAGTATTATTAAAATGGCACTTTATCTAACTTTATACACACACACACATATGTTTCAACACAATTCCAACAAGAATTTCTCACAGACACTTATAAAATATAAATTGATCAGATGCTTCTAAACATTGTGTAGAAATCAAAACAACCTAGAATACTCAAAACAATTTAAAAGGAGAACAAATTTAGTAGAAATACACTATATTATGTGTGAAATTGGCAAAAGGATAGACATAAAGAACAGTAGAACAGAATAGAGTCTAGAAATAGACCTATATGTATATAGCTAATTGACTTTCAACGAATGCTCCAGAACAACACAGTGGAAAAAGAAAAGTTTTCAAGAAGTTATTGATGGGAAACTGGGTAAATGTATCAAGGAAAACAAATATTGAACCTTACTTTATAGTATACCAAAAAAACTAACAAGAAATAGATTATTGAACTAAATGTAAAAAAATAAAATCAAAATGTTTCCAAAAGGAAATATCAGAGAAACATCTTTGTGACCTTGATGCAGGCAAAGAATTCTTTGGAAACACACAAAAAACATAAGCCACAAAAGAAAAAACAATGTTACATTGGACTTTATCCAAATTTAAAAGTTTTACTCTCTGAAAGATGCCTTGAGCAAAGCAAAAAGGTAAGCCATATAAAGGGAGAAAATATGCATGTGTAAAATATATGCAATACTTTTACGAGTCAGTAATGAGAAGGCCAGAAGAAACCTAATAAAAATGGACCAAAAATTTGAATAGACACAAGAAAAATGTTCAAATGACCAAAATATTCAATGGAAGAAGATTCTCAACATCTCAGTTGGGAAAATGCAAATTAAAATCACAATGAGGTATCACTACACAGCCTAATCAGTCATGCCACAAAACAGGTACAGTTTTACTTGTTTTTATTGATTTTTTGGCCTTCATTTTCTTTCTTTTCCTTCATTATAATGGCTAAAATTTAAAAGATGGAAAATAGTATTGGTGAAGATGTGGACAACTGGAACTCTTATACACCCACTGGTAGGACTGAACCATGGTGCAACTACTTTAGAAATATGTTTGGCAGTTTCTTAAAATGTTGGACATTAGACCTACTACAGGAGTGATCTCTTCTTTCCTTGGCATTTACTCAAGCGAATGAAATGTTTGTCCACAAAATGACTAATCCAAGAATATGGAATTGCTTAAGTCATTGTAACCCAAACTTAAAAACAATCCTAATTTCCATCAAGATATGAATGAAGAAATAAGTTTTTTTCTATGCATACAACAGAACCCTTCAGAAAACAAAACAAAAAGCCCAAAGAAACCTACGGCCACAAACAACAAATTGGACAAATCTCAAAATGTTAAGTGAAAAAACCCATACACAAAGAGTCCATAATATTTGGTTTTATTTATATAAAATTCTAAAGAATGCAAACTAATTCATAATACCAAAAAAGAAAACAATGATTTCTTGAGGCCAGGGGGGAATGAAGGACTGCAGAAGGGGCATAAGAAATTTTTTGATTTTGTCTTGTTTGTGATGGTGTTTTTCTGTGTATCTACCATGGTCAAAACTTACCAAAGGCTGACTTGAGAGAAGCAATGAACTTTCACTGAGGGAAAAGTTAGTGTGAAGTAACATTGCAGGGAAAGTGCCAGGAAAACAAATATCCTGACCTCACTTTGCTTCTTCTCTTGGTCTTTTGCCAGATAAAGTTCCCATTGACTCAACTGACTGGAAATCAGAGGTTATGGCAGCCCTATTGATTTTGTCCATACCAATCAGTCTGCAGCAGAAGAAAGCAGGGTGGAGAAGGGCTTGGAGTAGAGATGAATGGGGCAAATGGAAGATACCCAGCACTGATCATCTGCCAGTGTTCAAACAAGATTTTAGAGTTTGACTCTCCCCAAGCTTCATTAACAGCCTCTATTGCAATATATTCTTCACAGCATTGTCCCATTTTCTTTAGCTCAACAAGTTCACATAAACCATGGTTTCGGCTAAGAGAATGCTTTTTGAAGGACATCCTAGTGGCAGAGGGGAATCAATATTTAACTGCCAGGAAATCTGGGACCGTAGCTTGAAATTTACTGTGCATATGAAATTTCTTCCATGTTTCTTCTGGTTTGTTTCAGCTAAATAATTTATGTGAGTTTTGAATTGTACTGCATAAAACACTTGTTTGTTCTTATATTGAATTAATTACAAAAAGGAAAAATCAAAACCAAAAAATGATCTTAGCTTTTTTAGGTAGTCTTTTCAGATCTATCAATTTCCAATAATTATGTAAAATTAAGATCATGTTTTCTTTCTTGAATCTATCTAATATTAGAAGCCATAAATATTAAATCTTCACATTCTTACCATCCACTGTCATGTTTCCTACTACTTTTCAGTAGAACTCTGCTCAGTGAGATACTGGTATTCCTTAAGATGGTATCACTTGTTAAATAAGACACAAAAGGTACTGCATTTCCCTTTTAGTGAGTTACAATCCACATTCAAATATTAGAAACTGAGGAATTCTGCAATTAACAACAAGCCTGTTGATTTTTTAAATAGCCAAATGTTTTTTAAATTCATTCGACCATGGAATTCTTTTCTGCTGAACACCTATTCACATCTCAGAGAGCACTGAATATAATTGATAAATATCACTCTAGGCTAAAGAAGAACAAGCAATAAACCACCTCAAATGTGTATATTTATACATGAGTTTTTTTCAGATGAAGATCAGCTGTGTTTCTTTTGGGGCTGATATCCACTACCTAAACCCTTTATGAGCCTCTTCCTCTATATTCCCACAATCTTTGTTTATATCCCCTTCATGTGTAGATCTCCTGGTGCCTACTGATGTTTGACACATAGAGGCACTTTATAACTATCCTGAATTTGAAACACATTAAGCCCGTTAGGGAATTCTTATTTTCAAGTCTCTCCCAGCATCTTTTAAAAGAGAGACCATTATTTACTCATCAATTGCAAATATTTCTATTTGATATTAGGATTTGGGGAGGGGGAATTGATGATGAAAAGAAAACTTACAATGTTTTTTATGTACTTTAATGTATAGAATTGCTGGCAGAGCAATTCTGCCTGTGAAAACTATTTTATTTTTATGGATGCAATTGACCAAATACAAGCAAAGGGGCCTGCTTTTTGGGAACCATACCTTGAGATTATTTTGTACCTTTGTTAATCTTGCCTATAAGGATTGCAAAGAAACAGATCAAATTACAGCCAATATTTCAGGTCATGCAGTGACATCTAGTGTGTGTAGGAGACAGTATGTTGTAGTCACATATCTACATGACTCTCAAAAGAATTTTTCTTCTTTTTATAGTCTTTAAAGATTTTGCCCTAAAGTTGTAAAATAAAGGTAGTGATAACCTTTGCTTATATTTAAGAGTTTGAAACTGTTGTAAATCGTTAGATTAATGTGCAGGCAGTACAGAAAAAGCAGGATAAACTATTTAAAGACATTTTGCAAATAAATTGAGTAGATGGAATTTGTTAAAAGGATTGTTATGGAAGGTCATTTAATTGCTAACATATAAATAAGAGGTATCAGATTTCACCAAGCAATATTTAACTCTGTGTGTGTGCGTGTGTGTATGAGAGAGAGAGAGAGAGAGAGAGAGAGAGAGAGAGAGAGAGAGATCTTTGTTTAGCCAAGGGATTGGCTGACTTTGATTAATTAGTTACAACTATTTTCTTCCTCTCTTGGATTGGATTACAACATGCAAAGCTTTATCCCCTAAGAGATTCTCAGAGTAGACCAGCAAAAGGCCTTTCTCTCTCTCTCTCTCTCTCTTTTTTTTCCCTCTGTAGATTATATAAAGTTTTCAAGAAGTCCAGCTTCATTTCATTAGGGTGGGGGGGAGGAGACGGGTAGAGGGGATAGCGTTCTGCTCGTAAATTAAAATGCTTAGTTCAGGTACAGAATTGAATTTGGACTTTAGTGACACTTATTTTGCTATCAAATATATCTTGATCTCATTTTCACTTTGCGCTATGTTGTTTGACTTTACTTATCTGATGAATGTTTTCGTAACCATGCTAGGATTTATCCTCAGGAGCTGTGGCCCTTTAGGGTCTCAGGGAATTTAGAAAAGAGACAGAGTATTTAAATGCAAGCAGAAAATGTTCCAGCCCAAAGGTGACTCAGAATGCACATCTCACAATGATTTATTTTAAGCCACAGTATTGCAATATCTTTTTTAGTCTTGTCCCAATTACATTTCCCCATCCAAATCAAAGGGATAATCCTAATGAAAGGGGCCAGGAGAAAGGTTTCTGAGGTATATATTGTTTCCAAAAATCTTATCTGGTCCTTTGATGTTCTATTATTTATAATAGCACCGCACACACTATGGCCAGAAGCCTTAGCTCCCCAGCTTGACTTCTATTCAGCAAGTGATTACGGAGTACCTACAACATGCCAAGAACCATGCTTAAAGATCTTGTCCTCAAGGAGTTTGTGGTTTATTTGGGGAGACTAAAAGCAAACATATATAAAGCAAAGATGGGTAATACTGAATGCAGGTTGAGGAAGTATTATTTTACATAGGTTGGTCAAGGGAAGACCTGGGTGATGAGATGACATTTGAGTCATGGGAGATACTTGAGAGAAGAAGTTTCCATCCAGGCAGATGGAATGCCAAGTACAAAAGCAAGAGTGTATCTGGCATGCTCCAAGAACAGTACAATACCTGATGTGCTAGAATAGAAACAGAGAGAGAATGGAAAGAGATGAGGTCGACATAGTAGCACGGAGTCGTGTCATACCAGGAGTTCAAGAGATTGTTGCTATCAGACAATTCTAAGCAGTGGTGTGACATGATCTAAATAATGCTGTAAAAGCAACACTCTGCTGTCTTGGTGAAGGGTAGCAGCAAGAAGACCAGTTAGGAACCATAGTAATAATGCAGAGAAAAAAAGATAAGGGCTCAGATCAGATCCTAACATTGAAAGTGGTGAGATAAGCAATCAGGTTCTGGATTTGTTTTGAAACAGAATTGGCTGATGGTTTGAAGATGAGATACAAAAGAAAGAGAGTCATATATGATGACTCCAAGATAACATTTACTCTGTGTGGGTCCATGTAGCTGGCAGGATAGAATTGGTAGTTACTGAGTTGGGGATGAAAGCAGAGGGCACGTTAGCTTTGGAAACTATGTTATCCATCCCAAAGTAGGTGACAACAGGAAGTTACAAACGAAATTCCAGAGTTCAGGAAAAAGGTTTACGCTAAAGCTATACATTAAGAAGACACCAGGTGTTGGAGTATCTGAAACTGAGAGATCGGATAGGATCACCTACAGAAGTGCAGATGGAAAAGATTCAAGGTCTGAGACAAGCCCTGGGGCCCTCCTGTGTTTACAGCAGTACTTTTCATCCTGGCTGCACATTAGAATCACCTGGGGACGTTTAACAAAATTGCCTAAACCTTTCACCTTGCCTCCAGAGAGTCTGATTTAATTAGTATAGCTGAGACCTGGGCATGAATGCATTTTTAAAGCTCACTAGATGATTCTTTTTTTTTTTTTATTGAAGTATGTTTGACACGGTGTTTCAGGTATACAACATAGTGATTCAACACATTTATATGTTATGCCCTGCTCACCACAAGTGTAGCCCCATTTATCACTGGAAAACACTATTACAATACCATGGACTATCTTCCCCATGCTGTACCTTTTATCCCTGTGATGTATTCATCCCACTTTCCTTCACCCATTTTGCCCATCTCCCAGCCCCTCCCTTCTGGTGACCAACAATTTTTTCTCTGTATTTATGGATCTGTTTCTGCTTTGCTTGTTTTTTGTTTGTTTTGTTTTGTTTTGTTTTTTTAGATTGCACATATAAGTGAAATCATATGGTATTTCATAAGGTCTTTTATATGGTCTTTTTCTGACTTATTTCCCTTAGAATAATACCCTACAGGTGCATCCACGTTGCTGCAAATGGCAACAGGTGATTCTTATATCATCCAGAATTGAAAAGCACTGGTGTAGAAGCTGTAGGGAGTGGAGTGTATCAGCAAAGGAAGCAGAAACAGTGTGGTCAGTGAGGCAAGATGCAAACAAGAAAGCTTGTTACAGATTTCAACCGAAGAAAACATTTCAAGCAGGAGAGGGTGAGGAGTCAAATACTGGAGAGAAGAAAGAATTGACCACTGTAGTTTCAGGCAACATGGAGGGTGCTTTTAGACAAGAGCAGACTCATTCCAGAGGTAAGGACAAAAAACTCTCCCTGTCTCCCCATCTCCCCCCATCTCCCTTCCTCCCCGCCCTCCACCCCTTTCTCTTTTCATCAGAGCTATTAAAGTGTGTTCGCATGCTCGTGGGGATAATCTAGCAGAAAGGAAGAAATTGATGAGGCAGGGCAAAAGGAGGAATTTCTAAAAGAATGTCCTTGAGTGTAGAGGAGGGACGTTTGTATTTCTTTTGTTTCAATGAAATAGAAAGTCAGAGGAGAATGTGTTTGATGTCTGAGGCAAGAGAATATCGTAATTTTAGGAGAGAAGGAAAATAAATGCACTGGGACCACATGAAATCAGTGGTCATGAAATTAAATATAAGCCAGTTAGCATGGTTGTATATTTTTCACTAGCTACTTTCAGCTGTGTGAGTAGACGTTCAGAGTAAATGAAATGAGTAAGAGAGTTGATTTTTACCAAGGTTGGGTTTGTATCAAATGCATACGAGAAAACTGAGTAGGAGCATAAGTTTTCTGAGTGACTACACAAGTGTTCATAAATTTGAACTATGAAATGTCACAGTGGTAACAGGGAAGCTAAGACAGGAAGGAGATGGAGGGTGCAGGAGAATAGGTGGTCAGATAAAATAAATCAGGTCTCAGTGGTGAAGAGTAATTGGAGTCTGGGTACTATAATTAGAGTGCTGGAAACAGAGATTGTGTTATTGCTTGAATGTGAAATTTTGAAGGAGATGCAAAATCAATTGCTTGATATAATAAAATACTTTTTTTTCCAAATTTTTAAATTAAAAAAAATAAAGTAGTGTTCATTCATGGAAAAATAAGAGGAGATGCAGTTATTTGTAATCACTAGGTGACCTACCGTATGAGAGGGTGAGATCTGGTGGGGACCGTGTTTGAGGGGTGGAGGAATTGAACTGAAAGTCCTGGGAATCATACAGATTATCTGTAAGGATCCTGAAACCACTTGGACATATGAGTATTGGAGACAATGACAGTGATCCAGGGGCTGAGTCATTAAGGAAAGGAGGAGGACCCTGCAGTTTGTAGTTGACTCCTTCAAAGCAAAGCAGCATGTGGTGGAAACTGATGGTTGGAGCTTCCAAAGTGGGTTTTTTAGGGAAGGAAAGGCAGTAGTTTGGAGGACACAGTGTGGCGGTGGGGAGGTGAAAAGCACCTACACAACTTTCAGGCATAATGAACAAAATCTGTGGAAGAAAAAAAACAGCCGTTACTTGAGAGGGCTATGGACTTTTTACACCAGATGAGAATAAAAGCAATATTTGTAAATTTATTGACAGCAGCAATATGTAATGATGGTTAACAGCATAAGCTCCAGAGCCTAATTGTTTATACTCCAGTCACGGTTCCTTTACTTACTAACTCTGTGGTATTAATGCCTTAGTGTTTTGACTTCCTCATCTATAAAATTGGGAGAATAACAGCATCTGTCTCATAGGGTTACTGTGCACAGTAAATGAGTTAATACATGTTAAAAAGACTTAAGATAACACCTGGTATGTATTAAGAACATGTAGTCAAATGTTAGCTGTGATGATTGATGATGATTACTCATTTTTAATTTGCCTTTGAGGAGCAAAGATTATTATTATTATTACGACTATTACTCATTTTTAATTTGCCTTTGGGTAGAGAAAAACAGATGCCTGGCAGAGAATGAGTAAAACTGGTTTCTGCCCAGCTGAGTTGACTTCAATGTTGTTTGAACATTTGGTCTCCATATGATTTATATTAGGTTTCTTCAGCAGCAGCCTCTGTAATATTAATTAATAATTCTCAACATATGTTATTTGCGAACCTAAAAAAAATTTCTATAATCTTCTGAGAAAATCCAAAATAGAATCCAGAGCCCCAGACGTGGTATTGAATTTTAATCTATAGGATAAAATATCCATTCAGTTCATAGTGATCAAGATAAATAATTGAATAAATACATTTCCGTTTTGTTTTTAGTCTCCAAATTCTTTTGGGTTAAATATATTTCTCACAGACAACATCTTCCTGGTCCTTCTTCCAATTTGAGAGTTTCTGAATCTTATTTACTTTTATAGATTGATATTTATTGAAATTGCTTCCCTCCTAGAACTTAATTTTGTCTTCCTATTCAGGGAATTTTATTTTCCATAATTCCTCTTTTCTATTTTTTTGCCTTCCTCATTATCTTGAACAAATCAAATTCTTCTGTTTCTTTGGGAGCACACTTTCAAATGTATCATCTGTGGTTATCCCTAAGTTACTCAGATCAAAACTTTATCTTTGTTAACGTCTAAATTTATCAATATCTGTCTAGTGAAAAAGAAAATAATCTGAGCAAATTTTCATGTCCCTTAGGTCACTTGCTCTTACCCTCCTCTTAAAAAAACAAAACAAAACACTTTATTAAGGTATGGTTGACATGTAAAAAGTTGTACCTGTTTAATGTACACAACTCCAGGAGTTTAGTTATGACACGCCCATGATATCATCACCACAATCAAGACCATGAATGTACCTATTACTTCCCCATGTTTCCCCCCATCCCCTCTATTTCTTACCCTTTGTCATGTTAGTACCTAAATTTTGGATTTATTTATTTTTCCATTGGTCTTTTACCCAGACAACAAAATACCTGATTCAGTTACTCTTTTACTGTTTGTATCTGTTTCTTCCTTATGAACACTCTCCTTTTTGCTAGAGTGCAGCCATCATATGTTTTGTTTTCGCAATATACTTTGTAAATTACCCAAACCTTCATGCACCAGAGAATATATTTAACATTTATTATTACTTTTTATTTATTTTTGTTTTACCAAAGTCATTTTTTTAATTTTTATTTATTTATTTTTATTTTTTTAAACTTACATCCAAATGAGTTAGCATATAGTGCAACAATGATTTCAGTAGATTCCTTAGTGCCCCTTACCCATTTAGCCCATCTCTCCCTCCCACAACCCCTCCTGTAACCCTCAGTTTGTTCTCCATATTTATGAGTCTCTTCTGTTTTGTCCCCCTCCCTATTTTTATATTATTTTTGTTTCCCTTCCCTTATGTTCATCTGTTTTGTCTCTTAAAGTCCTCATATGAGTGAAGTCATATGATTTTTGTCTTTCTCTGACTAATTTCACTTAACATAATACCCTGCAGTTCCATCCACATAGTTGCAAATGGCAAGATTTCATTCTTTTTGATTGCCGAGTAATGCTCCATTGTGTGTGTCTGTGTGTGTGTGTGTGTGTGTGTGTATACATACACACACACACACACACACACACACACACACACACCACTTCTTCTTTGTCCATTCATCCATCAATGGACATTTGAGCTCTTTCCATACTTTGGCTATTGTTGATAGTGCTGCTATAAACATGGGGGTGCATGTGTCCCTTTGAAACAGCACACCTGTATCCCTTGGATAAATGCCTAGTAGCGCAATTGCTGAGTCGTAGGGTAGTTCTATTTTTAGTTTTTTGAGGAACCTCCATACTGTTTTCTAGAGAGGCTGTACCAGTTTGCATTTCCACCAACAATGCAAAAGAAATCCTCTTTCTCCGCATCCTCACCAACATCTGTTGTCGCCTGAGTTGTTAATGTTAGCCATTCTGACAGGTATAAGGTGGTATCTCATTGTGGTTTTGATTTGTATTTCCCTGATGATGAGTGATGTAGAGCATCTTTTCAGTGTCGGTTGGCCATCTGGATGTCTTCTTTGGAGAAGTGTCTCTTCATGTCTTTTGCCCATTTCTTCACTGGATTATTTGTTTTCTGGGTGTTGAGTTTGATAAGTTCTTTATAGATTTTGGACACCAACCCTTTATCTGATATGTCTTTTGCAAATATCTTCTCCCATTCTGTCGGTTGCCTTTTAGTTTTTCTGGTTGTTTCCTTCACTGTGCAGAAGCTTTTTATTTTGATGAGGTCCCAGTAGTTCATTTTTGCTTTTGTTTCCCTTGTCTCTGTAGACATGTTGAATAAGAAGTTGCTGCGGCCATAGAACAAAGAGTTTTTTTCCTGCTTTCTCCTCGAGGATTTTGATGGCTTCCTGTCTTACATTGAGGTCTTTCATCCATTTTGAGTTTATTTTTGTGTATGGTGTAAGAAAGTGGTCCAGGTTCATTCTTCTGCATGTCACTGTCCAGTTTTCCCAGCACCACTTGCTGAAGACTGTCTTTATTCCATTGGATGTTCTTTCCTGCTTTGTCAAAGATTAGTTGGCCATATGTTTGTGGGTCCGTTTCTGGGTTCTCTATTCTGTTCCATTGATCTGAGTGTCTGTTCTTGTGCCAGTACCATATTGTCTTGATGATTACAGCTTTGTAATACAGCTTGAAGTCTGAAATTTTGATGCCTCCAGCTTTGGGTTTCTTTTTCAAGATTGCTTTGGCTATTCGGGGTCTTTTCTGGTTCCATAAAAATTTTAGGATTGTTTGTTCTAGCTCTGTGAAGAATTCTGGGGTTACTTTGATAGGGATTGAATTGAATATGTAGATTGCTTTGGGTAGTACTGACATTTTAACAATATTTGTTCTTCCTATCCAGGAGCATGGAATCTTTTTCCATTTCTGTGTGTCGTCTTCAATTTCTTTCATAAGCTTTCTATAGTTTTCAGTGTATAGATTTTTCACCTCTTTGGTTAGATTTATTCCTAGGTATTTTATGGTTTTTCGTGCAACTGTAAAAGGGAATGATTCCTTGATTTCTCTGTCGCTTCATTGTTGGTGTATAGGAATGCAACTGATTTCTGTGCATTGATTTTTATATCCTACAATTTTGCTGAATTCATGAATCAATTCTTTTGGGTTTTCCATATAGAATATCATGCTATCTGCAGAGAGTGAAAGTTTGACCTCCTCCTGACAAATTTGGATGCCTTTTATCTTTATGTTGTCTGACTGCAGACTAAGACTTCCAATACTATGTTGGATAACAGTGGCGAGAGTGGACATCCCTGTCTTGTTCCTGACCTTAGGGGGAAAGCTCTCAGTTTTCCTCCAGTGAGGATGATATTAGCGTTGGGTCATTCATATATGGCTTTTATGACCTCGAGGTATGCTCCTTCTATCCCTACTTTTTTGAGGGCTTTTATCAAGAAAGGATGTTGTGTTTTGTCAAATGCTCTCTGCATCTATTGAGAGGATCATGTGGTTCTTGTCCTTTCTTTTATTGATGTGATGAATCAAACTGATTGTTTTGCAGATATTGAACCAGCCCTGCATCCCAGATATAAATCCCACTTGGTGTGGTGAATAATTTTTTTTAATGTATTGTTGGAGCCAGTTGGCTAGTATCTTGATGAGGATTTTTGCATCGATGTTCATCAGGGAAATTGGTCTATAGTTCTCCTTTTTAGTGGGGTCTCTGTCTGGTTTTTGAATCAAGGTAATACTGGTTTCATAGAATGAGTTTGGAAGTTTTCCTTCCATTTCTGTTTTTTGGAACAGCTTCAAGAGAGTAGAGTAGGTGTTAACTCTTCCTTAAATGTTTGATAGAATTCCCCTGGAAAGCCATCTGGCCCTAAACTCTTGTTTTCTTGCAGATTTTTGATTGCTAATTCAATTTCCTTATTGGTGATGGGTCCGTTCAAATTTTCTCTTTCTTCCTGTTTGTTTTGTAGTGTATGTTTCTAGGAATTTGTCCATTTCTTCCAGATGCTCATTTTATTGGCATATAATTGCTCATAATACTCCCTTATTTTTATTTCTGTTGTGTAGGTTGTGATCTCTCCTCTTTCATTCTTGATTTTATTTATTTGGGTCCTTTCCTTTCTCTTTTTGATCAAACTGGCTAGTGGTTTATCAATTTTGTTAATTATTTCAAAGAACCAGCTTCTGGTTTGATTGATCTGTTCTACTGTTTTTTTTGGTTTCGATAGCATTAATTTCTGCTCTAATCTTTATTATTTCCTGTCTTCTGATGGTTTGGGGTTTTATTTGCTGTTCTTTTTCCAGATCCTTAAGGTGTAAGGTTAGGTTGTGTATCTGAGATCTTCCTTCTTTAGGAAGGCCTGGATTGCTATATACTTTCCTCTTATGACCGCCTTTGCAACATCCCAGAGGTTTTTGGGCTGTGGTGTTATCATTTTCATTGACTTCCATATACTTTTTAATTTCCTCTTTTAACTTCTTGGTTAGCGCATTCATTCTTTAGTAGGATGTTATTTAGTCTCCAAGTATTTGTCTTCACTCTAAATTTTTTATTGTGGTTGATTTCAAGTTTCATAGTGTTGTGGTCTGAAAATATACACAGTATAATCTCAATCTTTTGTACTTGTTGAGTCCTGATTTGTGTCCCAGTATGTGATCTATTCTGGAGAAAGTTCCATGTGCACTTGACAACAATGTGTATTCCCCTGCTTTAGGATGAAGTGTTCTGAATATATCTGTTAAGTCCATGTGGTCCAGTGTGTCATTCAAAGCCGTTGTTTCCTTGTTGATTTTTTGATTAGATGATCTGTCCATTGCTGTGAGTGGGGTGTTGAAGTCCCCTACTATTATGGTATTACTATCGATGAGTTTGTTTATGTTTGTGATTAATTGATTTACATATTTGTGTGCTCTCACATGTGGTGCATAAATGTTTACAATTGTTGGGTCTTCTTGGTGGATAGACCCCTTAATTATGATATAATGCCCTTCTGCATCTCTTGATACAGTGTTTATTTTATTTTAAAGTCTAGATTGTCCATATAAGTATGGCTACTCCAGCTTTCTTTTGTTGACCATTAGCATGATAGATGGTTCTCCATCTCTTTGTTTTCAATCTGAAGATGTCTTTAGGTCTAAAGTGGGTCCCTTGTAAACAGCATATAGATGGATCTTGTTTTCTTGTCCATTCTGTTACCCTATGTCTTTTGATTGGAGCATTGAGTCCATTGACGTTTAGAGTGAGTACTGAAAGGTATGAATTTATTGCCATTATGATGTTTGTAGTTTCTGATGCTGTTCTCTGGTCCTTTCTAGTCTTTGTTGCTTTTGGGCTTTTTTTCTTTCTTTCATCTTTTCTCCCCTCAGAGAGTCCCCCTTAAAATTTCTTTCAGGGCTAATTTAGTGGTCACGAACTCCTGTAATTTTTGTTTGGGAAATTTTTCTCTCTCCCTATTTTGAATGACAACCTTGTTGGATAAATAATTCTTGGTTGCATATTTTTCTGATTCAGCACATTGACTATACCCTGCCACTCCTTTCTGGCCTGCTAAGTTTCTGTGGATAGGTCTGCTGTGAATTTGACTATGATATGCCTTGTTGATGGTCGGTTTTTGTTGAATCTAATGGGAGTCCTCTGTGCTTCCTGGATTTTGATGTCTGTGTATTTCTTCAGGTTAGGAAAGTATTCTGCTATGATTTGCTCACATAACCCTTCACCCCTATTTTTCTCTCTTTCTCTTCTGGGACCCCTATGATTCTGATGTTCGTTTTTAATGAGTCATTGATTTTCTAATTCTTAAATTGTGCTCTTTTGTGTTCATATCCCTCCTTTTATCTGCTTCATTATTCTTTATAAGTTTGTCCTCTATATTGCTGATTCTCTGTTCTGCCTCATCCATCCTTGCCGCTGCAGTATCCATCCGTGATTGCACCTCAGTTATAGCATTTTTTATTTCATTCTGGCTACTTTTTACTTCTTTTATCTCTGCAGAAAGGGATTCTAATCCGTTTTTAGCCCCAGCTGGTATTCTTATTATTGTGGTTTTAAATTCTGGTTTAGACATCTTGCTTGTATCTCTGTTGGTTAAATCCCTGGATGTCATTTCTTTGTGCTCTTTTTTTGGGGTGTGTTCTTTCGTTTTGTCATTTTGAAGGGAGAAAAGGAATTAATGAGTTAGAAAAATTGAAATCAAAATTACAATTAAAAAATTAAAATTGAATTTAAACACACACACACACACACACACACACACACACACAAATCGGTGATGCTAGATCCTAGGTGTGTTTTGGTTCAGGTGTTGAAAGTGGTTTGACAGATTAGAGGGAAAAAAAGGTAGGGGGGGGGAGGAAAAAAAAAGGAAATCATTTGAGAAATTGAAAAAATGAATACAGTGAAGTAGACTAAAATGAGATGATGGGAGTAAAATAGATTTGAAAAAATTTACACAAAATAATATAGTGAAAAAATTAAAAATACTTTCAACAAAAATTAAAAATAGAACGATTTTTTTCTCTTTATGTTCAAGAAAAACGAAGAAGAGAGGATAAAAAATAGTTTGAAAATTTGAAAAAGTGAATACACGATAGTAGACTAAAGTAAGATGATGGAAGTAAAGTAGAATTTGACAAAATTTACATAAAAGTGAAAAAAATAGTTAAAAAATATTTTAATATAAATTGAAAATAAAAATGAATTTTTTTCTTTCTGCATTCAAGAAAAGGAAAAGAAAAAGAGAAAAAAGAAAAAGAAAAAAAGAAAATCATTTGAAAATTTGAAAAAGTGAATACACTGAAGTATACTAAAATAAAATTTGGAAGTAAAATAGAACTTGAAAAAATTTACACAAAATTAAAAATATAGTAAAAAAATATTTTTAATAAAAACTGAAAATAGAAATGAATTTTTTCTCTTTCTGTATTCAAGAAAAGGAAAAGAAGTGAAAAGAGAAAAAATAAAATTGAATAGATGGTCGTGCTAACAGATTGAAATAGGACTGAAATTATTTCGTTTTCCCCTAGAAGTCCGTCTATGTAGCGCTTTATAGTCCATAAACCAAGCAGCTGGTGAGACTTGTCTTCCGGTTGGCCCAGTTGGGTGGGGCTCAGTGTAACAGCTCCGTTCTCCACTAGATGGCACTGCTAGCCTACTGGGGTGGAGTGTTGTGGCGCTCATAAGTGCGTATGTGCATGTGCAGGAGTGGTGAAAATGGTGCCATCCAGCTACCCAGTTTCTAGTATGGGAACTCTGTTCTCCCCGATCAGCAATTGTGCACCCATCCTCTGTCTTTGGCTTTCATCCACTCCCTGCTTCTTCATGGTCTGTGACCAAGCTCCAGGCAGTACCTCTCTCCTGAGTTTTTTCTGTGATGCGGCTGTTTTCCCCTGCCCCTTACTTCTGAAGGACTGCGGCTTTGACCCATTCTGCCCCTCTGTGGGAGGGTCTCATGGAGCAATGACCAAATTTGCTGGCTGCACCCAGGAATGCTTGTGGGACCCTGCTGCTGCCAGTGCCCCGAGACTGCAGCCAGGTGCCAGCCCGCCCCAGAGAAAGTTCATGAGATAGTGTAGCAGCAGCATTTCAGGGATTATGGAAAAATCACAACACACATCTGGCACGAGGCTTCACCCTTAATGACCTTGTTCCAGTACCAGCAAATGAGGCCATTCTCTGGGGTCTGCTGGGACCAGGTGGCTTCAACAGTCTCTACCAAATGTCCTTCCAGCAGTGGAACTACTTTTCCCTGTGTGTCCCAAGAACCTCCTGGACTCCTCTCTGCTCAAGCTGCTGAGTTGCAGACTCTGCACTCCCCTTGTTTACAGTGTTAATGGCATTTAAGCCCTCTCCTTTCTCCTTTCTTCCTTTTCAGTTTAGTCACTGCAGCTGTTTCCAATTTACCACTTTCTCTCCAGCTGCTTTTGGGGAAGAGTGCTTTTCCCGAGTTCTGCCCCCCTCCCCAGTCTCTGTCCTTTCTCTGCCTGCAAAGGCAGCTCCCTGCCTGCACAGCTTCTCACTCCCCAAGTTCACCTCTTTGCACCGTGTACCTGCTGAATTCTGTAGTTCGGGTTGTGCAGATTGTTGTGTTAATCCTCTAATCAGTGTTTTAGGTTTGCAAGATGGTTTAGTGTTGGTCTGGCTGTATTTCATGGACGCAAGACACACTAAAAACTTCCATGCTGTTCCGCCATCTTGGTTCCTCCCCCTATTTATTTAACTTATAATGGAAATTTTAACTCTACATAAAGACCTAAGTTCAAAATTCTTTTCCTTCAAAGCTATTAAGAGAATACTCCATTAGCCTCTTGTATCCAGTGTTGTTGTTAATAAATTTGGTGACACTTTCCTTTATAAGTGATCTTCTTTATCTCTGGAAGCTTTCAGGTGTGTGTGTGTGTGTGTGTGTGTGTGTGTGTGTATGCATATGCATGTGCGTGCGTAGAAGCACTTGTGTGCATTTCAATAGATTCTGGAGAAATTCTAGATTCACAACAAAGTGTATTGGAAGGGACAGATTCTCCATATACCTTCTTCCCCCACACATATATAACCTCCCCCACTATTACCATCCTCCACCAGAGTGATATATTTGCTTCAACTCCTGAAACTTCATTGACACATCATTCTCATCCAAAGTCCATAGTTCACTTTTGGCATTGTACTTTGTGAGGGTTTGGACAAATGTACATTGACATGCACTGACCATTATAGTACCTTACAGAGTAGTTTTACTGCCCTTAAAATCCTTTGTGCTACACCTTTTCATCCCTCCTTCTCCCCTAGTCCCTGGCAACCACTGATCTTTTTATTGTCTCCATAGTTTGCCTTTTCCAGAATATTAGAATCCTACAGTATGTAGCCTTTTCAGATTGGCTTATTTCACTTAATAACATGTATTTAAGTTTCCTCCTTTCCATGGGTTGATAACTCATTTCTTTTTAGCACTAAATAATATTACATTGTCTGGATGTACCAGTTTATCCATTTACCGACTGAAAGACAGTTTGGTTTTCCCAAGTTTGGGCAATTATTATGAATAAAGCTGCTATATACTTCCATATGCAGATTTTTGTGTGGACATAAGCTTTCAATTCCTTTGGGTAAATACCAAAGAGAATGTCTTTGGTGGTTTAAAAAAAAGGATACATTTTACTTGAAGAGGGTGAGGGGCGGGGTCATGAAGAGAATGTCTTTTATTAAGTTTCATATTTGTACTAGATTTGTACAAATATGATTAAGATTGTATTTGTACTAGTTAGTGGACCTACCCAGATTTTCTTGACCTTTCCTGTCCCCAGCCTTTGGCCACTTTTTAACAGACTCTGGATTCTACCAAGGCTGATGACTGTCTTACATTCCCCTGATTAAGGCCATGGCTTCAGCACAGCTTTGAATCATGCCAACTGCGCTGGTTTCACTGATCAGGGTAGGCATGACCAGACTCGTGGAGGTTATGAGTTTTCCCGTTACTTTCTCGAGTTCAGGGAAATCCCAGACGTGTGGGGAGTGGCTTCTAGAAGTCACAAAGGTAGGCAGTTGGGGTGGGGAGGGGTACATAACACAAATCAGAGGTTCAGGGATGTTAACATCCTGTGAGGAAAACTTTGACCAATGAAGGACAGAAAATGGGAAGAGCTGGCAGATAAATCCTATTCCCTGAGCCCACTGCTTCTCTGGTATATGTACAATATATATAACTGAGCACCGAGCTGTGATTTACTTCAGAAAGCTATGGTGAACTTGGAAACATACCACCTTGTATTTGCCTCTTCTCTTTCTTTGGTTCACTTCCCGTTTTCACCTACTCTTGCCACCTTAGAATTGCAGTTTCCAAAAAATCTTTAGCCTGTAAGCTTTGCTTCAAGTTCTGTTTTCTAAGGGATATTTATATCATTACATTACTTCCAATTTGAGATATTTTATTGTCTCTAATTCTGGGGAATTCTTTTTCATTATTTCTTCAAATAATCCTGTTTGTTCTTTGTTCTTGCTCTGGAATTCTTAGGTTGACATTTTTATTAAATTCTTATGTATCTTATCTCCATTATTTCCTCCCTTTTGTCTTTTGTTCATTCTTTCTTGAGGACTTCCTTGCCCTAATCTTCCAGCTTATGAAACCATTTTTTAGGCCTATTAAATCTTTTTTTTTAACACCTCCACTGAGTTCCTTATTTTGATGAATATATTTTTCCAGCCCACTAACACCAATTGGCTGCACTCAGACTTCATGTTCCTTCTTTATCTTGCTCATATCTTTCCCCATCTTTGAAAATAAATGGTGATTTTGTGTTCTTACTTTCTCTGCTCTGCAGTCGTTAAGGTGGTTTTTGCACTGGCTGGCCAAACCTACAGCCTCTTCTTGCTAATAACACTAACTTCGAAGCCTGGGCCCTGGCTTCTGCAACTCCAGGAGAGTTGGGAGGTTGGGAATAAGGTTCATAGATGAGAATTTATAGAGTTAGAGTCCAGATTCAAATCTCCCTTTTCTCTCTCTTCCTCATCGTTCACCACTCCATTCCCAGAGAACTTACAAGGATTTCCACTCCAGTCTTTGCTATTAACAAGGGGCTACTACTCACGTTGAAATTGTCCAAGGAAAAAGAGGTTAGAGTGGGAGAGAGCCAAAGCATAAGAGACTCTTAAAAACTGAGAACAAACTGAGGGTTGATGGGGGGTGGGAGGGAGGGGAGGGTGGGTGGTGGGTATTGAGGAGGGCACCTTTTGGGATGAGCACTGGGTGTTGTATGGAAACCAATTTGACAATAAATTTCATATATTGAAACAAAAAAGAAATTGCCCAAGGATTTGTAAAGGAATCAGGATTAAGAACACTCAGACACTGTTTCTTTATTCTGTTGGCTACTCTCACCATGCTCTTGGATGCCTGCTATGATCCTGAGGTTTCTAGCAGAATACTACCTTCCTGCCCCCAAATCCTGGTCAGTCATCAGTCCAGGGCAATGTGGGAAAAGAAAAGCACACAGATGGAATGCTTTCCCCTTCCTGGCTTGTGGCTCCTTGCCTTCTCCAGGGTCCAAATCTTTTCTCACTCCCCACCACCCTCTGAAGATCTGACAGTTTCTAAGTGTTATGGTTAGTTGGTAAATATTATCCTAAGATCCATTAAGCTTCCCATCTTTTTGGTCCATTTCCAGGTTGAATGTTGAGAAAGAATATTTTTACCCAAACTGGTTCACTATCTTTGCTTTATTAGCAAAATTATTGGGGTTTAAGTCCTTCAGTGGCTTCCTATAAGGTATACTCTGAAGGGGAAATTGCTTAACAGATCATAGAGCCCATCTTATTCTGGTCCATTTTCTTTCCAGACAGATATTCCCACTTTCTGACCTGCCTCACTCTGTTCATACAGCAGGGGGTCCTTGGCAGTCTCCTGAACATGTGCGGCTATTTCAGGCTTCTGTGCTTTGCACTCACTAGTCCCTTTGCTATGAACATCTTCCTCTATCTATGAAATTCCTAGAAAAATTTACCCCTCTGTTTTGCCATCAGCAAGCAATGAACCATTCTGAATGTATATTTAGTGAACAAATATTTGCTGAGCAACACCCATGTATCAAACACTTGGATATAACACTAAGATAACAGTGGTAAGCAAATGAGTTAGAACCTCCTTTGGTGAAGAAGTCCGGTCAGTAATGAATGGAAGGTATAAAATGTGATTGGTGTAATGATAAAGTATATGATCCTACAGGACCACCTAATGCTGGTGCCCAATGTACTTTAGGGAAATTAGGGAAAACTTGCTGCTCAAATTAAGTTAAATGCTGGTTAGAAGTTACCTGGACAAAAGGGATAAAGAAGATATTTTCTACAAAGTGGTATTTTATATTCAGAGATCCTTAGATGAAAGAGAAAAGGAGTGTCTGGGAAATTAAGAGATCTCCTTTTGGTGGGAAGCAAGAGGCTGGATGGATTGACAGGTGCCAGGCACTGTGCCCCCTGGTATACATGTTAAGGAATTTTGTCTGTATTCTACCAATAGTCCATGACAGCAATTGCATGATTAAATTTATTTTTTGAGGAATCATTCTGGATACTGTGTGCAGAAAGAACTGTGAGGTTGGGGTGACCATAAAAGAAAGAATAATTATGACACCATTGTACTTTAGTCTAAGAAAGTGATAGGAGTTGAAATAGAGTGGGTGAGGGCAAAATTCTCATTCCTCTCTGATACTTCTGAGTAGATCCATACAAATATTCTTTCATGGCATGGTATTTCAACTACGTCTTTATCTGTCTGCACAACTTAGACTAGAACTGCTAAATGTAGCTGTTGTTTATTTTTTTGGACAATGGATTCTCAGTGCCTAATGTATGATAAATCATCAGTAAATAGCTGTGGCATGAAAAAATTATTTTACTGGATGATTCATTTGGCTAAATGGATTAAGGAGGCAAAGGGTCTAAGGCAGGGACCTAGTCACTTAGAAGTTGGGGAATTTGCAGCAGTTGGGGGATGGAGGAGGATGAGTGTTGGCCTTGAATGGGAGTAGAGACAATTTTCATCATAATAGTTGGGAAAGAGAAGTATGAATATAATTTTGGGTAGATTGCACTCAGATCTATGGAAGAACAATACAAAGGATAAAATTCAAGGCCCACCAAAATACTTCTAGATTCTCTTTAGTCTTTTCCAATTTTCTCTTGTACCCAGTACTCAGTTGGGGCTCTTTTGTTTTCTCCTCACAGTTAAACAGCTTTCTCTCCCATAGGGTTTAATTTTACCTTCCCTTTCACTCAGTTCTCATTTCTTTATTTCTTTTTAAAACAATTTTTATTAAACAAAATTTTTTATGTTTTTAATTTTTGAGAGAGAGAGACAGACAGAGTGTGAGCGGGAAGGGGCAGAGAGAGAGGGAGACAGAATCTGAAGCAGGCTCCAGGCTCTGAGCTTTCAGCACAGAGCCCAACGCGGGGCTTGAACTCATGGACTGCAAGATCATGACCTGGGCTGAAGTTGGATGCCCAACCGACTGAGCCACCCAGGTGCCCCTCAGTTCTTTATTTTTTAACTTAGTAATTATTCTTTTATCCTAAGTTCTTAGCGTCTTCCTCTGCCCAGGCTTTGATTCTAGGTCAGAAGAGACTAGAGGTTGACCTTGATAAGAGACAGAGAGCATCCAGAAAAGGAGCTCTATTGGACTTGTTATTGCAGGATGGATAATTTTTTTAATGTTTCCAACTTCATTCTTTATCAGGCCATAGATATAGCAGATACTTTGCTTACTTTTTAGAACACTAGGTCTCAACCATGTAAAAATAATGCTTAAAAAATGTATATGCTTACTCTGTGGCTTTTTAAAAATTCAGGTGTCTAGGCTATGTCTTCAGAAGTTCAGATTCAATAGATTTTGACTGGTTTCAAACCCCTCAGGCAAATCTAATATGTGCTCTGAGTTAAGAATTACTTCTCCAATAAAAGGAAACCACAGCTTCCAGGAGAAGTGATTGGTTTCAGGGCTCAGATAAAAAAAAATATAAAATGAGCCTAGAACCCTTTGTGGGGCCAGAAAACAAAGAAATGCTTTAAAAAAAGGTTTGTTGAGAACAATAGGGTGGACAAAAGTGAAGGAAGTAATGGCCAAAGCTGGAATAATTTGAGCAACAAAATAACTAATGACAATATTGAGTTTTAGCCGGTATAACAAATCTCCATGAATCCTTAGGCATATAAATAATTGAATACATAAAAATTGAATGAATAAATAAATAAATAATTGAATAATAAATAAAAAAATAAGCATTTTCTTACTGTAGAATTTCAATTAATAAATGTAAAAGGAAAAGGAAAATAGAAAATAACCATTAGGCAAATACTACAGTAATAACTATTGCAGATAAGATCCACCAATGGATGCTAAAATTAGTGGGCAACCGGATTTGCACAGTCCCAAAGTACTTCTCAACTAAGAAGGAAAATGTTAAATTTGCACTAGAGCACACAGCACACAGCAACTTAATGAAATAATCACAGGTACCATCACGGGTTATAAGACTGATGGATAGCATGAAATCCTTGCTTTGACACAGAGGAGAGTATATCGTTTTAAAAAAAAATATTCTTGGGGCGCCTGGGTGGCTCAGTTGGTTAAGCGTCCAACTTCGGCTCCGGTCATGATCTCACAGTTCGTGAGTTAGAGCCCCACATTGAGCTATGTGCTGACATCTCAGAGCCTTGATCCTGCTTTGGATTCTGTGTCTCCCTCTCTCTCTGTCCCTCACTCATGCTCTGTTCTCTCTCTCTCTCTCTCCCTCTCTATCTCAAATAAACATTAAAAAATTATTTTTTAAAAATTATTTTTTAAAAATTAATCTTGACAGAAACAAAGACTCTCATTACAGCTCCGAGAAAGAATGATAGTGCCTTAGGGCCTTCACACATTTTCTCTTTCTGGAATGCACTGCCTCCATTTCCTGACCCCTGCCTAACACACATATCTTGTATTCTTGCTCTGACTGGTTCTTTTCATTTTTCCAGCTTTGTTCCTCCTTAATTTGGACATATTCTCTGACTAACCAGTCTAAATATACCCTCTTAGTAATTTTTTTTAATCTTAGTTCTTGTAGCCCTTATCATAATTAGAATCTTAGTTTCTGCAGTGTGCTCCTTGATGGGAAGGACCATATGTGTTTTGTTTATCAGGCTATACTTAATGCCTGGCATGGTTCCTGAAATGTATACAGAACACATAACAATTGTTGAGAATGGGATTGAATGAATAAACAGAAAAAGTCCTATTTCTGAAGTTGAAATAATGTATTTTTCTCAACATATTCTTTTTAAGTGTCACAACACATAGGTTTGAATCATATCTGCTACCTACTTACTTTAAAATCCCTGGCAGGATTTTACTTCTTTGTATTCTAGTTAACCAAAACTATAAAATGAAAGGTTTGCAGGAGTTCCTAGTGTTGTGGAAAGATTACTATTTTTTTTTTAAATTTTATTTAAATCCAAGTTAGTTGACATATAGTGTAACAATGGTGTTGGGAGTAGAATTTAGTGATTCATCACTTACATCACTTGTTGGGCTCATCCCAACAAGTATCTTCCTTAATGCCCATCACCCATTCACTCATTCCTCCCTTTCCTTTAGCAACCTTTAGTTCTTTGTATTTAAGAGTCTCTATAGTTTGCCTTCTTTATGTTTTTACCTTATTTGTCCTTCTCTTCACCAATGTTCATCTGTTTTGTTAAATTACACACGAGTGAAATTATATGGTATTTGTCTTTCTCTGACTTATTTCATTTATCATAATACATTCTAGTTCCATCCATGTTGTGGCAAATGGCAAGATTTCATTCTTTTTGATTGCCTGGGGGGAAGATTATTATTTTAAATGGTAAAATTGTTATTCTAGCTTTGGCTCTGTAAGTATTTAATGGTTTCTAGAACAACACTAGCACGTGTGGACCTCATTTTTCTTTTCCCCCCATCTATATTGAGGTATAATGGACCTATAACATTGTATAAGTTTAAGGTGAATAATGTGTTGGTTTGATATACTTAATACTTAGCTAATACTAAGGTGGTAATCACTTTGCAAACACCTCCATCATATTTGTTTTTTGTGGTGAGAGTAGTTAATATCTACTCTCTTAGCAACCCACAAAATATTTTAACTTAAACTATAGTTTTAAAAGCTGTATATAATACTGCAACATTAACCATAATCACTATGCTGCCTATTAGATCTCCAGAACTTATTCATCCTGTAACTGGAAATTTTTACTCTTTGACCAACATCTCCCCCATTTCCCCATCCCCTTGCCCATGGTAACCACCATTCTAGCTCTCCACCCCCCCAGGAGTTCAGCTTTTTTAGATTCCACGTATACCTTGTCTTTCTCTGATTTATTTCACTTACCGTAATGCCCTCAAAGTTCTATCCATGTTGTTCCAAACGTGAGAATTTCCTTCTTTCTCATGGTGGAATAATATTCCGTTATACATGTGTGCATGCTTGCTCATACACATGCAAACAGCTCACACGTGGGCATGCAGATGGTAGCGAGTGGGAGTGGGCAGGGCTGGCGCGCTCTCTCAGGTGCAACTAACTGCCTGGGGGGCCAGAGGCTGGGCCCAGAGAAAGTGGTTGCAGTCTGGGGTTTGCGGAGTTCTCAGCTGGGCGCACCCATCAGCTCTAGCAAGTAGGTGGGATAGTTCCAAAATGGTACTGCAGGAATGGACCTTGGTAAGGTTGAAAGTCACAAATACGGCATCTGCCCATAGCTCCATCCTTGGAGAAAGTCCTAATGGTTTCCTTTTCTCTGGAAGGTACTTAAGTGGATCTCCTTTACATACGTTATTGGTGCTTTCAAATTGGTGTTTTTGTGCTGGGTCCCAGGGCAGGTGAATGAGCCCTTTAAGAGCAGGTTCTCTTTTCCCTACAGTTCTTCAGTTTTCCTGGATGCAATTTCTGTTGGTTGTCAAAACCCAGTGTTTGTAGGACTCCACTCTCTCATGTAGGATCTAAGGGTTGGGGTGCCTGAGGTGAAGCATAAACCCTTCATTCCTCACGGAAAATTTTTGAATTTTTGAGATCCCTCCTGACTGTGGATTGCTGCACCTGAGATGGGGTGTTTTTAGTGAGATGGTGTCTCTGTGCCTCTCCTACCTGTCTCAGTGCCTTTTTTTTTTTTTTTTTTTTTTTTTTTTTTGTGGAGGCTCTGTTGTTTCAGGTTTCTGCTTTTTCCCCCCCTGAGGAAAATAATCCATATCTAATATATATTGTTGTATCTGTATGTGGGAGTAAGTTTAGGATCTTACCCACTGCCATCTTGAACCCATCTGTTTCTTTTTTTTTTTTTTTTTTAACGTTTATTTATTTTTGGGACAGAGAGAGACAGAGCATGAACGGGGGAGGGGCAGAGAGAGAGGGAGACACAGAATCGGAAACAGGCTCCAGGCTCTGAGCCATCAACCCAGAGCCTGACGTGGGGCTCGAACTCACGGACTGCGAGATCGTGACCTGGCTGAAGTCGGATGCTTAACCGACTGCGCCACCCAGGCGCCCCCCCCCCCCCATCTGTTTCTTAATGTAGGCATTTACCATTAGGAACTGCCTTCTTAGAACTGTTCTTGCTATATCTCCTAAATTTTGGCATATTGTACTTCCATTTTCTTTTGGTTCAAGATATTTTTAGAGGCTCCTGGGTGGTTCAGTTGGTTGAGCTTCTGACTTCAGCTCAGGTCATGATCAGCTCAGGTCATGATCTCAAGGTTGGTGAGTTTGACCCCAGAGTCAGGCTCTTTGCTATCAGCGCAGAGCTGACTTATGATCCTCTGCCTCCCCCTCTCTCTCTGTCCCTCCCCTGCTCATGCGTGCTCTCTCAAAACTAAACTTAAAAAATATATGTATTTTTAAAATGTCTGTTTTGATTTTTCTTCCTTGACACATTGGTAGTTCAGAAGTGTGTTGTTTAAGTTGTACATATTTTTGAATTTTCCAACTGTCCCCTGTATGATTTCTGGTTTCATACCGTTGTGGTTGAAAAAGATACTTGCTAGGACTTGAGTCTTCCTAAATTTGTTAAGGCCTATTTTGTGGCCTAGCATATGATCTATCCTGGAGAATGTTCTGTGTCCATTTGAGAAGAATGTATATTCTGTTTCTGTTGGATGGAATGTTCTAGAGATGTCTGTTAAGTCCATTTGATCTAGTGTGGTTAAGTTCTAACGTTTCCTTCTTGATTTTTTTCTGGCTAGGGGAATCTATTCATTCACCAAAGTGAGGTTTTGAAGTCCCCTACTATTACTGTATTGTCTACTTTTTCTTTCTTATCTGTTAGTATTTGCTTAAGATGTTTAGGTGCTCTGATGTTGGGTGTACATATATTTTTGATACATCTTCTTGCTGAATTGACCCCTTTAGCTTTATATAATGACTCTTTGTTTCTTGTTACCATTTTTGCCTTAAAGTCTATTTTGTCTGATATTAATATAGCTACTCCTATTCTCTTTTGGTTTCTGCTTGCATGAAATTTCTTTCTCCATTCCTTTACTTTGAGGCTGTATGTCTCCTTAAAGCTGAAGTGAGTATCTTATAGGTTGGATGTAGTTAGGGCCTGTTTTTTTTTTTGTTTTTGTTTTTGTTTTCTTATTCCATCAATCCAGTCTATTTGATATATTTTATTGGTATACATTATAGATATGTCTCTTTTACATTAACATTTTAACTTTAATGGCATACAATCTCTACCCTTCCACTCCCTACTTTTATGTTTTTGAGATAATTTACATCTCTTCCATCGTGTATTAAGGAACAAATTATTGTAGTTATAGCTATTTTTAATATTTCCATCTTTTAGGGGCATCTGTGTGGCTCAGTCAGTTAAGTGTCTGACTTAAGGTCATGATCTTGTGGTTCGTGAGTTCACGCCCCGCTTTGGGCTCTGTGCTCTGTGGAGCCTGCTTGAGATTCTCTTTCTCTCTCCCTCTCTCTCTCTGCCCCTCCCCCACTTGTGCATGTGTTCTCTCTCTCTCTCTCTCTCTCTCTCTCTCTCTTTCTCTCAAAAATAAACTTAAAAAATATTTCTGACATTTCACCTTTTGAGTAGATTTAAGTAGTTAACACACTACCATATTACAGTATTAGAGTAATCTGAATTTGACTCTAAGCTTACCTTTACCAGTGAGTTGTATATTTTCATGTTTACATGTTACTAATTAATGTCCCTTCATTTCAGCTTGAAGAACTCCTCTTGGTTATTTTTTTTTTGTTTAATTTTTTAAATATTTATTTATTTTTGAGAGAGAGGGAGAGAGAGAGAGAGTGCGCATGTGCACAAGTGGGGGAGAGGCAGAGAGAGAGAGAGCGAGAAACAGAATGTGAAGCAGGCTCCAGGCTCTGAGCTGCCAGTGCAGAGCCTGATGTGTGGCCTGAACCCAAGAACCATGAGATCATGACCTGAGCCGAAGTTGCTTAGCCAACTGAGCCATCCAGGTGCCCCTCCCTCATTCCTTATGAGGCAGGTCTAGGGGTGATGAAATCCCTCAGCTTTTGTTTGCTTGGGAAAGTCATTACCTCAGCTTCATTTCTGAAGGACAGACTTTCTGGGTAATGTATTCTTGGCTGCCAGTTTCTTTCTTTCAACAATTTGAATATATCATCCCTTTCTCTCCTGGCCTGCCAAGGTCTGTGCTGAGAAATCCGCTTATAACCTTATGGGAGTTTCTTTGAATGAGAGAAATTGTTTTTCTCTCCCTGCATTTAGAGCTCTCTCCATGTCTTTGATCTTAGACAGTTTCATTATAACGTTTCTTAGAGAACATTTTGTATTGAAGTCTTGGGTGAACTACTGTAGTCATGTACTTGGATGTCCAAATCTTTCCCTAGGGATAGGAAGTCCTTAGCCATTATTTCTTTAGATATACCCTTTTCTCCCTCTCTTCTTGTGAGACTGGTGTGCACACAGTGAGCTGCAGGTGCCCGCATAGTGGCAAGGGTCAGTTGTAGACCCTCATATAGTGGTGGGCCAACTATGGACTCACTGGCAGCTGCAGGTCTGGGGCCAACTATGGACTCACTGGCAGCTGCAGGACCCTGACTGTTGGCATGCACTCCTGTGCTTGCTGCATCTCACCAGGGACGCGTGGCAGTGGAAGATGGTGTAGGGTTTGGGTTGGGGACGTGCGGGTGTGCAGTAGGAGGGGCTAGCTGCAGGTGAGCACAATACTGCAGGCCACTAACAGAGATGGAGACTAATCTTGGCCCATAAGCAGCTACATAGGCCCTGAGTGTTGGCAATCACTCCTCTGGCGATAAACCTCCCCTGGACATGCCCATTATAGTGTAGGCCAGTGATGGGTGTCAGGCCAGTGGCATATAAGTGCATAGCTAGTGGGGCTGGCTCTAAGCACGTGCATAATGGTGGGGATGAGCCAGGGTGTCTAGGCTGGTGTCTTATGCTGCCATAGCCGCAGAGGACGGGGATGGCTATAGGTTCAGTTCCTAGGCTCCAGTTAGGCGGGGAGGTGGTGAAGACTCAGGAGGCTGGTGTTAGTGGAAGTGAATGCCTGTGGGGTGAAAGCTGTCGAAATCTGCAAGGGATCCATGAAAGCAGCTGGCCACTGGTTTCTTCAGTGGCGAAAGCTGCTGGATTTGTATGCAGAGCAGGTCATGGTGAACTGTGATTACTTTTGCTGCATGGCTAGTGCTGGTATCCCCTGCTTTTTTTTCTTATTCCTAGTTGTCTCTGTATGCCTTTGTTTGCCATTCTGGATGAGGTGAAACTAAATCAGTGCCTTTGTGTGGTGCCCCAAAAGGCTAAGGAATCTGGCTACTCACCTTCCTCTTTCTTTCCCATCAAGGGAAACTCTTTCTGGCTGTGAAGTTCATTGACCGCACCAAGCAATGCCAGTGTGGGAGCTGGGATGATGCAGGCAAAACGAAGCTGTCTTACTTCTATTCTTGTGTGCTATTCTCAGGTTTTTTGTTCTGTATTGCTGAAGTTTCTTCAGTGGACTCTAGAGCTCACCCAGAGCTGGTTTTTGATAATTGTCCAATTGTTGTTCTTTGTAGGAAAATGAAGGCTGGTCTCTTAGGTGGTCATGTTGGTGACATCACTCTAGGTCTTATTTTTCTTATTAGGAATGGAAAATTGGTTTCATCTGAAGCGAGAGCTTATTGAAAAAGCTTTTATTGGTTCATCAAAATATAGTTCTATAATTGGTTAGTGATTTCTGCCTCAGATACATAAAGGTATGTAAGATCCATATGTTAGCTAGATGATTTTCATCCTTGTAATAAATGACTTATGTTTCTTCAATTTATGTTAATCGTGTCATTCTATACATGATAGATTGCTTATGTCTATAACTGCTCCTAAGACCTATATGAATGGGATTAAGGGTGAACCCGTTGGGTTCAAGGCTCCTAAGACCATTACAGACTCATTCAGCCTAATTTTACACCAAAGTGTTGCTATTCCACACATTTTCACATTTAAATAGGGTTCTTTTTATGAACTCTAAGATAGACATTTACCAAAGTTAAATGGCTTTATTTAATAACCCACAGGGTTGATAGCATGTTTGTTATGAAATATTGATTGTTGATATTGTTAGCAGAGTTAATCAATAAGTCCTGTGGGTGTAACAGTTTACTTCCCATTCTTTGATGATTGAAAACAGTTGGGCACAGCATGACATAATGCACCAAAAAGACAGGAAAAATTCAAATAAGAAATTAGAGGTAAGTAAACAGTATAGTAGGAGTAGTTCTTAAATTTCCAATTGGCTAACAATGATGGATTGCAGCGCCACCTGCTGGCAAGAAGCATTGTTTTATTACTGTTTTGTGAGTTTGTTGCCCCCTCCTGGGCTTTTTCTGTGTATTTTATCTGGGTATGCAGGGTTTATTCACATAGAATTTTTTCAGATGAATAAGCTGGCAATAGAATGGTTTGATTTGTCATTTTTTGCTGTAAAATATACAACAATAGGCTTGAGTGGGAAACATTTCATGTGACAAAAATTCTAAATCCTATTTTTTCTTCTATCTTGTATTACAAACAGAATGCTAGTATCCAAAGCTGAAGGGAATAACAAGGCACTGTTGGAATCTATATTACATTTGATCGTTCTGGGTTTGTTTTAGCACTTCAAGGATAGTATTATTCCTTAGATGAATCTAGAATAAAGTGTTCTGGATCCATCACAAATGCATTCCAGCATCACATAATGTGGCCTGAAGGTCTTTGCTTTTTGGAATATGACTGCCTTTATTGGCTATTACTATCTGCAGATGTGGCCCATCTTTAATCTCTCTCCCTGTAGGGTTGGCCACAAAAGCAGCAGATGCTAGATTAAATGATTAAACATGATCATGTTAGCATGAGCTGGACATCCACCTGTCTTACTAGAAAAAAAAATCACTCGTTTTAAAATGACATATAACAACATATTTGAGCTATTATACGTTTTAATTACCTTGATAGGTATAATGAATTTTATTTCAGGCAGTAAGGTACCTAAAGGAATGGAATTGTTGCATTTTCCCCCCAGAGGTTATAAGAATAAGTTGGACACTAAGCAATTTAGGCTGCTTGAGATGCTGATTTGTTGAGGCTCCTGGGTGGCTCAGTCGGTTGAGCTTCCGACTTCGGCTCGGGTCATGATCTCGCGGTCTGAGGGTTCGAGTCCCGTGTCGGGCTCTGTGCTGACAGCTCAGAGCCTGGAGCCTGCTTCAGATTATGTGTCTCCCTCTTTCTCTGACCCTCCCCTGTTCATGCTCTCTCTCTCTGTCTGTCTCAAAAATAAATAAATGTTAAAAAATATTAAAAAAATAAAATTTAGAGATGCTGATTTGTTGGGATGATTAGCAGATAAATTTAGTGACCTCAGAAGAGTAATTTGAAGTTTATAATTCTCCAGAATTTTCTGGTGATGAAAGAACCGAGCTGTTTTCTCTAGTTCAGGCTCTGTGAACTGTGGATTGTTAGCTTCACCGAAAAATTACAGATGTATATGCAAACATGTAACCTGAATGAATCTGAACTCTGTCCTCAAGAATGCTCCATTTATTTCTTCTGATGACAAGAGAACTCATTAGTGGTTCCAAGCATGAGTTTCATCTCCATGCTTAAAAAATAAATGTAAATCTGAAATATTGGTACAGTGGCACCTCCTATTTTCTTGGTATTGCTTCCTTGGTGCCTATCATTTGTCTTATTAAAGGCTCAGTTCAAGACCATTTCTATTTTGATAATTTCCAAAATAGTTTAAGAACACATGTAGTGACACATTATTATCTTGATGGGGGAATTATTAGAATATAATCATCAAATCTGAATAATCCTGTGATCACAGACAAAAGTATATGGACAGAAGAGATGATGAGATATTATGTAAATCACAATTAAGTTATTTTGTTTGTAAATATGAACTCATTGAGATAATTGAATGGAAATTGCTTTTAAACTGCACATTTTATTAGTGGACTTTTATGACTTCCATTATAGCTTCAAAATTTTTGGTGCACAACAGATTCCAAGTATAATCTTGTTCTATAGTTTTAAGTATGCTTATTTTCTTTTAAAGGAGTACGGTGACATTTAGGAAATATACCTAAAACCACTATGTGAAGGATGCTTGTATGTTATATTTGGTATATGTTGTAGGTGACTGAGTGCATAGCGCTTCTTATGAAAGAGTTCCAAGCATATTTTAAAGCAGTGTAACTAATTTACACAGGGACACTATGCAACGTGGGTGATAAATACTTTAGATTATTTTCCTAATGGAAAAGTTATAGCAGGATACTTAAGCTCCTTGCCTTGTTTATAGAGTTCAAGGGCATAAATTGCATACATTTTTAAACTGAATAAAACATCTGTTTTGTTATTTATCGCTATTTGTTTTGATATTTATTTTTAAATGTTTATTTATTTTTGAGAAAGAGACAGAGAGTGAGCAGGGGAGGGGCAGAGAGAGAGGGAGACACAGAATCTGAAGCCGGCTCCAGGCTCTGAGCTATCAGCCCAGAGCCTGACGTGGGGCTGGAACCCACAAACTGTGAGATCATGACCTGAGCCGAAGTTGGGCGCTTAACTGACTGAGCCAGCCAGGCACCCTTGTTATTTCTGTTTTTGACTGTGATAATCCTTTCCACTTTAGTTTGTCACTCATTCACTTATTTATTCCATTATTTTACATTGGGCATATAATAGTATAGAACTTTACATTATCAAGTAAGTGATGTTTCTATTCTCTGGGTACTTTTACTTTAGGAAGACACACAGACATGTGAGTCAAATTTTTAAATAGTGTGATAAAGGTTTTTAGTTTGAAGATATATATATATATATATATATCTTCAAATACATATGTATATAAATATATGTGTGTATACACATATAAATATATATAAATATATATGTATAAAAATAAAAATATATAAAATTATAAACATAAGGCACAATAAAAATATGTAACATGAAAGAATTATAAAATACATTATATATAATAACATGAATAAATATATTCTTATGAAACAGTATGATCAAGGATTTGACAGTATTCATTGTTATGCACATTTGGTTGAAAGCTAACTAGATCTGACTGAGAAATCACAACACAAACTGCCCCCCCCCCACCCCAGCTTTGTTGATACATAATTAGTATATAACATTGGTATTGGTATTGAGCTGCTTTTCAAAGGACAAGTAGGATTTAGTAGGCAAACTAGGTGAAGGACAATTCAGTAAGAAATCAGTGTGAATTCCCAAAAGTGTGTGTTGCCTGCTGTGTTTAAGGAAATATAGGTAGTTCTCCCCTGGTGAGTGAGAGGGAGAGATGAGGCTGCAGGGATGGGTAGTTCATGAAAATGAACACTAATCTCGCACTTGAACTTTGGGAAATCGTTAAAGGATTCTTAAATGGTAGTTGGTTGGATTTTCCAAGGAACACTCCGGCAGAGAAAAACCTGTTTAATGCTTTCGCAACTACCAGGCAAGAATCTGAGGCCGTCTGAACTAAGACTGTAGCTGTCTGGGCATGAGGAATCTCTTTGGAAGATAAAAGCATCAAGGTCTCTTTGGTAAGTGAGTGATTGTGCAGGTGCAATGCATCTTCTCTCTTGGGTGCCTGGTGAATACTGGTGTCATTTACTGAGTTGGGGAATGCATCAGGAGGAACAGATCTGGCAAGTAAGATTATGACTTTTATCCTACTACCTGGAGAGGTAGCACATGATTTTTATTTTGCATTTTATACCGCATCACTAAACATACATATCTAATGAAGTTTTGAAATTGCAACCAACTTTATATATATATATATATATATGATGATGATTTACATGATGTAGGAAACAATGACAGAAGGAAATATAGGTAAAATTAAATTTTGTTGTAACCTGCAACCTATTGACAAATACTTGAGGCTGGCAGATAAGACATTCTTCCAGGAACTCCCAACTGTCTTAGTGTTAAGCGCTTTGCTAGAGGGTAAAACAACTTTAGCTTGAAGATAGCTAGGCCTCCAGGAGTCAATGAGTCTTCCTTAGCATCTGAATATCCTTTTGGAAACTCCCCTTGCCTTTACCTTCTCCAGCTCCCAAGTATATAATCAGTCACTCCTCACAATCCAGCATCGGTCCTGTCCCAGTGCTTCAATAAAACTGCCATTTTGCACCAAGGATGGCTCAAGAATTCTTTCTTGGCCATTGGCTTCAAACCCCAGCACTTCAAACTACATCATTACATACTTTTACAATTTTGTGTGTGATGTACGTTATTAATAGAAATCTTAAAAGGCCGAGATTGAAAACCATCCATAGATAGAAGTTCTGGTACTTTCTTTCCACACACCATTAATTGCTTTGTAACTGCAATTTGAAAGTCCCTGCTTTAAAACAAGTCTATAGATGAGGTCACCCTCATCCATCCACAGGAGGATCAATTGTTGAGTGAAAAGTTTGGGAGGGTGAAGGTAGATCTCACATTTATGAACACATTTTAGATATTAAACAGAGGATGGGGCGCCTGGGTGGCTCAGTTGGTTAAGTCCAACTTCCGCTCAGGTCATGATCTCATGGTCCATGAGTCAAACCCCACACTGGGCTCTGTGCTGACAGCTCAGAGCCTGGGGTCTGCTTCAGATTCTGTGTCTCCCTCTCTCTGCCCTCCCCTACTCATGCTCTGTCTCTTGCTGTCAAAAATAAACATTAAAACAAAACAAAACAAAACAAAAAAACAAACTGAGGAAAAGGAGACTACAAAGGATAGTGAGATGGTGTGGCCAGAGAGGTTAAGAACAATATCATGGAAGTTAATGGAAGACCAGGACTCTTGTGTTTATTGTGCTGATCCACACTTCAATTTATTGAGTGTGTGCACTGTGGCAGGCACATTCCGGGGCCTGGAGATTCGGGGTAAAATAAGACCTTGTCCTGCCTGAGAGATGCAAAAGGAAATGCAAATATTACAGGGTGATAAGTATTTTAGTAAAAAATATACACATTGAGTCTTAAAGTGCATGTTTATGTGTCAGGGAGGTTGGATATTTAATGTTTCTCAGAAGAGGTAGTGGCTGAGCTGAGTTTTTTTCTGCTGTAGTTATTCAGCCAAGTGTTCGGTAGAGAAAGCTTAAAATGTTTGTGACTTTGATTCTCCAGGAGAACAAAAGTTTCAGTTAGGCACAAGGAATCATCTTTCTGGTGTCTGTCATCATCAGGAATACATGCAAGTACTGGCTCATTTATATTCCTGAAGGGAATTACAATTTTCACAAATTGTTACAGATAACAGTCCTCAACATTTAAATGAAAACTTTTAAATACCTCTCTCTATTTATAGCAGGAAAGGAAAGAAGTTTCCCAGTTCTGCTCCCTGGAGGCATTCATTAGGGGAAGTTTAATGAAGCAGGCAAACAGGTGCTTTTTATGCTTTTTATAAAGGGTTGCAACAGCTTTTCCCATCCCTTCAGCTTCCAACTGGGAGCACACGTCATCCGCTAAGCTAATAGCTCACAGCAGGGTCCTTTCGTGTGTTCCACATAAATATTCAGTTTTATCTTCCTCTGCCTGGTGATCGATCATAAGCACAATAGACAGAGAAAGATGGAAAAAGTAAATACAGAAATGTATGATTTCTGAGTCATAAATCCAAAGTTAGTGTTTGTAAAGTAAGATCTAAGAAATATACACTGAATATAATGTTGGTACGTGAGTTAATAAAAACCCTGTGACTTATTTAAATATTTTTCTAAATCCCCAATATCTAGGGAAAAATAAGTCTAACTAGTAGCCATGTTTCTTTTCTGTTGCATGTTTTAAAGAGAGAACAAGTGGGGAGAGGGGCAGAGAGAGGGAGAGAATCTTAAGCAGAGATCAAGACCTGAGCTGAAATCAAGAGTCAGGCACCCCTCTTCCATTGCTTTTTGATCTTTCTCCCTTGCTAACAATTCATATGTCAGTGGGCACTTACAACATTTACAAGCATTCTTACCAGGTTGGACATAACGTAAATATTGTATGAAATCTTTGTTGGTTTAATTATTTGGGTGCTTGAATACTTGCCAATTTGGTAGTACTGTTTCCTTCTAACAGTAACAGAGTGGAAAATCACTTTAATTCATTTCATAAATGCTCACTTAAAAAATAACCTGAATGAGAAAAATTAACAACAATGATTATCTAGCTTGGATGGCAACTCATGTTTCAAGTAAGGCTTCTCATCGTTTAGGATTTATTTGGAAAACTTTCCCGAACAATTTCTACTAGGTTACAAGAATGAAGTGTTCTATAGCTGAGAGTTCAATCTCCGTGTTATGGTAGAGACTGAACCAAACTGAAGTATGTAGTTACTCTTAAGTGGTAAGCAATTATTACCTCTTACCAGGAATCCTAAATTAGTAAGATCATTTATGATCATTTTGGGTTATATACAGTAACATAAAGGTATGGCAAAATGTAAACATTGAGGAATATTCTCCAGTAGTTTAAAGGCAAACAGAGGTGGAAAAGAGGTCTGGGGATTGGATAAGTTATCACCCCAACAAGGATCAGTGGTAAATGAGGTAGCATAAAAACCTGATTATACTTTTTATTCTGTACTTAGGATTACAGTTTGGCTGTGAGAAGGAGACTCAGAAAAGAAAGACTTGAAACAAGTTAGGTGTGTATATATGTCTTTCCCTTAAGATTGGTGGTGGGCAGTCCACAGATGGTCAGATGGTTCTGTGCCATGAAATCCAGAGGAACACAATTACTTTGAGCTCCCTGCTCACTCATCCCTGAAGTATGGCCCTTGTTCTTAAGGTTCAAGACGACATCTGGAGCTCCAGATACGCTATCCATGTTCTGCACAGCAGAAGAAAAGACAGAGGCAAAGGATGGGTACAGATGTTGATTCAATTTATACATCATTAGCCACTATTTAGTCACCCCTCATAGTTAGCTGCAAGGCTGACTAGAAAATGACTACTTTATCCCAAATGTCCTTGTGCCTAGCTAAAAGGCGAAGGTTCTGTTACTATAGAAGAAGTGGAGAATGGATATTGGAGGGCAAACAGCAGTCCCTGCCCAGGCTGCCTCTATAGTAAATGATGCATTAGTAAGCAAAACTATTCCATGGGCATGGGACTGGTGCAATGCATAAGTCCCTATGGATGGGTTCTGGGTTGCTCACTTCTTTATCTCCTGGAATCCTGGACCCCATCTGGCCTTGCCTTCATCCCTACCGGCCACCACTACTACCCTGCCCTCCAGAGAGGGCCTGGGTGTGGGTATGGCAAAAATTGGGGTCATACTCTTGCATCTGGGGAGAGGAAACCTGGTGGCAGCCATCCCCACCCTGGCCTGGCAGCTCCACAGGAGCCTCTCACCCAACCCTGACCCGATGTGGGTACCCTGCACTGAGGTTACAATGGCCTTGGTTGCGGTGTGTTGGAGTCTTAGCCCTTAGGGGGAGGATGTGCCTGGCTCAGCTTCCCTGGCTGGCTGGAAGGAGAACCCAGCTGTGGTCAGGTATCAGCACCTGTTAGCTCTGGGATGTGAGCCAAGCTCCTGGTAGCTGTGAGGGTCTGCACTTGCCCCATGAATATACAAATTGATGTTGGGGGACATTTTCTTCCTGAATCTGGCTTGAGTTTTTCTCTTCTGGTCCTCTCTGTGCACTCTTAAGGGACAAGCCACAAAATTAGTCTTAATCTCAGTTGTTCCTAATAGGAGTTAAATGCTCTGTTAATTACATTTAAAACTGGCATTTCATCATACAAAGATAAATGGTAAAATTCACGCTAATAATTTAAAATCTTAACATTCTTAGAATGAAATTAAGTAGTAAATATCGCATCATCATGACAAATTGGAAGACAGAGTGCAGAAGAGAGGAAAAAGCTTTAGGTTTTAATGCCTTTAATGGCATTTCTTCCCCTCTTCCCTCCAGTGATTTGGAACAGGAAACCTTGCATTTTCATTTTGCGCTGGGCCCTACAAATTATGTAGCTGTTTCTGTAGGTGAGTTTCTCTATTTCAATAAGAATATCTTGCTTTTGAAGTTTTGGAAGCAAGTTTGTAAAATTTCATGAAAGGATTAATTAGAACAGCTCCCCTTTGGCTGTACAGGTGTGCCCTTTTTGTCAGGTGTCAAATAAGATTATGCAGTCCCCTTCATCTCATTACCTAGTTAGCCATTTGCTATCCACAGTCAAATAAGATACTCTCATTAATGCCAATAAGACTTGTGTGCAGATCAAGATTGGTATTAGCATTAGATGCAGAATAACTTTGTCAATAAATCAGTGTGGATGTTGCCTCAATAACCACAATGTAATTTTCAGCATGTCTGATGTAGATTTATATCCTTTTATTATATAAAATAAATGATGAAGGTCTTCTGTGTTTTCCTAAATATTTTTGAATAATTGTACCCTTTCCTACCTCTCTCTAATTCTGACAACTCCTGTACATATAAATGGATAAGACAATTTCTCCTCTAAAAGATGAGATTATATAAATGAATGTATTCTCTTGTTTCCCTTCGGCTATGGCCCACCTACTCAGGGTTCTATTTATAAAGCTAGCTTGGCATGTAATTTGGTTGCCTAATGGAATGGAGGTGAATAACAAGTGGTCCCACTGTAAAATAATCATGTGAAAGATGGATGAAGTAGAATGTTTGGTTTCAAGAATTTCCTGCACTATTAGTCCCTTGGGTAATACATCTTAACTTCTCCCAATGCATATTGTGTCCCTATTATGCTGCACATTTTCAATTTTTGCAAAATGCACCAATGTGCCAGGCCCATACTGACATTTCCACATTGATGTTTCCTAATAAAACAACAACTGACAAGATACATTTTTTGCCCCAATACAGCTCCTTCAAGGTTGTACTGTTTCAAAATGCTCTGTGATAAGATGGCATGGTGAGGTGTTACTGCTCATATAGAACACCATATTACTTCTGTTTTCATTGAAGATAAATGCATCAGTACCACAATAAACCAGCCATTAGCATTCATATTACAGGTAAATTCCAAGGTTGAGAAATTGGACGAAAAATGAATGAAGATGAAATTTCTCTCATTTTAATAAGCTACGGTTAGGGTTTTGATGTATAAATTAGTTTGGTCATTCAACAAATTTAGTGAGGCTTAATGTTTGCTAGGTACTATTCTAGATACTGGAGATATAGCAGTGACAAGGACAAAAATTCCTACCTTCATTTCCTGAAGCTTGTGTTCTCATGAATAGATAAGAACACATGTAACTAGTTAGGGAAGCTTAGATATTATACAGAATAGATCTTGTTTTTTTTTTTTTTAATGAATTAGATTATGGGAGTATTATTTGCAGAAATTACTGAGCAAGATAGAGTAGTGGTGTGGAGCTTGAACTCTAGAATCAGCTAAATGAGAGTTTGACTCCTGGATCTTTTAAAAGCTGTGACTATTGGCAAGGAGCTTGAGCTCTCTGAGTTCTAATCTTGATACCTGTAAAATAGGACAAAAGTAGTTGATTGCCATAAGAATAGAATGAGAAAATTCTTGGAAAGCACTTGGTGTAGTGCTTGAAACATAGCTGACATCCAGTAATTGTTTTCTTTATTGTTGGTAATATTATTTAATGTCTCTATTCTCATAGGTAGACTTTGGAAGACTGAGCCTCCAGCTTTAAGTTCTATCGGAGCTCGATAAAATTGCTATAGGGCATTGCCTCTCCAACTTTAATGTGCATGCAAATCCATGGGGGCGGGGGTCTTGTTCAAATGTAGGTTCTTAATGATGTAGATCTAGAATGGGGCCTGACATTTGACATTTCTAAGAAGCTCCCAGGTGATACCTGTGCCGTTGCTACTACTCTGTGGATCATGCTTATGCAGCAAGGTTTATAAAGCACCTTGATTTCACATTGATAGGAGAAATAAGAGATATAGGGCACTATAGGGCAATATGAAGCAAAGGGTATGCTTCCAAACAATAGGGGATGTCAATGACCTCAACTGATGATATATATTAATAACCCCAAAGAACAGTAAGGAAAATACCTTGTTTATTGTAAAACACACAAATGTAGGTGATGGGTTAGGGATCACTGCTGCTGCCTCTGGAAAATTGTCCTGTCTTAACTATCTTGGACAATAGGAATGAGTTCAAACTTCCTGGGAAAAGGGCTCCCAAACCTTTCCATTTGACCTACCCTACCAGAAACCTGTATCAAAGTGGACTTTTGTTTCCACTTTTGTATCTTTAAGAACATATAAAACACATTGGTATGCTTCAATCAAGCAACCATATAGTGAAAAATACTTGATATAATATTACATCCAATAATTCCACTTCTGATATATACCCAAGAGAATTAAAAATATGTACACACAATTTGTACATAGATATCCATAACAGCATATTCACAATAGCCTCAAGTATAAGCAACCCAAATGTCCATAAATTGATGAATGAATAAATAAAATGTAGTATATTCCTACAGTAGAATATTATGTTCAGCCATAGAAAGGAGTAAAACGCTGATATATTTTACAATATGGATGAACTTTGAAAACATTGTGGTAAGCCAGACACAAAAGGCCACATATTACATGATTTAATTTATGTAAAAAATCCAGAAAAGGCAAATCCATAGAGACAGAAAATAGATTAGTGGTTGCCAGGGGCTGTGGGAAGGGGAGAATGTGGAGTGACTATCAATGGTTATGAGGTTTCTCTTTGGGGTGATAAAAATTAGATAGTGGTGGATGGTTGCACAACTGTGTGAATATACTAATAATCACTCAAATGCACACCTTAAAATGGTGAATTTTATGGTATATGAATTATGTCAATAAAAATGTAGAAAATAAAAGCATATCAAATGCCAGATGCTTCAGCAGCTGGAGACCTATAAACAAAAAACTTGAAGACCTTATACATATTCTTTAATTGTGGTTTTAAGGACTCAGTTTCATTATATAAGTCAGTGGTAGTTGAAAAATAGGAATAAATTCTTTGTGATTCCTCAGTTCCTGAGGTGGAGTCCATTTTGCCACTCTTTAAAACTGGGATGGTCTCTTGGCTTGTTTTGTCAGTAGAACATGGCAGAAATTACGTGTGAGAGCTCCAGGCCTGGGCCTCAAGAGCAATTGAAGTTTCTACTCTTGCTTTCTTGGAACACTGCAGGTGATATGGAGAACAAAGGAAAAAGAAATCTAGAAAAAAAACTAAACCTCCTTATAACTTACAGCCAGTCCATTGACAAGGACTTGAGGCAGGCAGAGTGACCTTCTTCAAGTTGCTTAGCTGCATGAGAGAGACTGTGAGAACAGCCTCAGCTTTCCTAGCCATCCTGGCGGTCTCAGCTGGAGGCCCAAATTCTACAATGGGCTCAGCATAGACAAACTTTCCAGTTTGTCTGAGCCCAGTCCAAATTGCCTACCCATGGAATCTGGAACAAATGCATAATTGTTGTTTTTAAATCACTAAGTTCTGGGGTTGCTAGTTACATAGCAAGGTCTGTTTTGTGAAGTAGCTATCGTTTCTTAACAGGACTTTGCTGATGACCACATTAAAATAAGAAAGACTAATATATTTGGTAGTATCTAACCAGAGTTTTCTTGGTATCCCACTTTCCATTTCCAACCCCCCCCCCTTTTTTTTTCAAGACCTCTCTAGCTTTGTCTTCTTCTGAGTTAATAAAGGCCTGACCTCTGAGAGACCGTGGCAATATTTAAAAGACTTCATGGGATAGGTCCAAATAGGTACTTGGTCTTGTACCAGAGAGAAGAATCTTGACTGAAAGGTCATTGCTTTCCTGCTTCATGTTTCTGGGAACACCATTTACGAGCCTGGCTCTACAAGATACCAGCTAACTAGTAGCAAAGTGATCTCTCAGTTCTGGGTTATTTCCATACATATTTGCATATTGACAATGTATAAAATGTCTTGGTTATGAATCCCCTAAGTTTTGATTTAGCTGTTCAAGTATGCAGAGCACTCTTCACTGGTCTTGAGAGCATTCAGCAGGCATCACTATAATGCCCATCACTATTACTGTCACTAACAACAGGCACTTCCTAAGTGCCTAGTACATGTAATGAACCTTGTCTACATCCAAGTCAGTCTCCAAATACTTCTATCATTGATAATCCTCGACTTTGCACAATTTATATAATTCTTTATCTTTAATGACAGCATTGTCATTGCATACATTGAACAGTGTGATTGGTATGTAAATGACTTAATTCACTAGTCCATTTAACAAATATTTATTAAGTGACTGCCAGGTCTTGGCAATTTTCTAGACACTGGGGATACAGCAATGAACAAAAAGATCTGCCTTCATGGAGAATATATTCTATTCAGGGCAGGGATAAAAATTAAATGTGTAGATTATAAAGTATGCCAGACAGCAATAAATACTATGGAGAAAAATAAAGCTGAGAGGGTCTAGAGAGGGCTGTTGGGTAAGATATTGTAATTTTAATTGGAGAAGACAAATTGTAATGTCCAACAAAACCTTGACCAAGCCAATGGGGATCCCGGAACAAACACAGCTCATCAGAGTTGTCTTATATCAGGCCAAAATGACTGGGCCTTTCTACACCTGCTTTGCTTAGTTGTTAGATGCAGGTGAAGCAATTTTTTCACCTGATGTAGATCCTGAGGGAGTGACAACAGAGGCTGTCAGATGACCACACTTGACATTTGGGAGGCAGTTTCCTCATTGAAAGCACGTCTCATGGTACATCTTATATTTACCCCAGAAACCAACAGAGCTTTTGGACCGAGGAGTAGTGAGCTATAAGTGATAACATAAAACAACGATACTGGATGCAGTGTTGTGAATGGACTGTGAAAGAGACAAAGGAAGGGGATCCTGGGTGGCTCAGTTGGTTAAGCATCCGACTCTTGATCTCGTCTGAGGTCATGATCTCACAGTTCGTGGGATTGAGCCCCATGTTGGACTCTGTGCTGACAGGGTGGGGCCTGCTTAGAATTCTCTCCCTCTCTTTCTGCCTTTCCCCTGCTTGCACTCTCCATCTCTCTCTCTTTAAATACATAAATAAAAAATAAAAAGAGAGACAAAATAAGCCTTAAGGAAAGACAAAGGCTGGGTAAAGGAGACAGAGTAGAAGACTATTGTAATACAGAAGAGATGTGATTAGGGCTTGGACCAAATAGTATTCATGGTTTTGGTAAGAAGGAGTAAAATTCTGAATAGATTTTAAAGTTTGTGCTAACAGTGTTCATTGATGAATATCAGATGTGAGAAAGAAATCAAAGATAACTTAAAATTTTTTAATGTGATGAGCCACTGAAAAAAATGCAGTTTTCATTATTGAGATAAGGAAGTTTGTGAGGAGGATATCAGGAATTAAGTTTGGGACACATCAAGTTTTGTCCATTCAGTGTCAGTATATGATCTTAGGCTGGTCGTTGGACATATGAATCTGGAGGTCAAAGCATAATTATATTTTGTAGATATAAGCTTGGAGTCAGTATATAGATGGCCTTTAAAGACATGAACTGACTGAATCAAGTCAGAGTGTAGACAGAGAAGAGAAGCGTGAGAACTCAGCCCTGGTGTGCCACACTCTGAAATGCTTATGGAGATGGGGAGGAATCAGCAGAACCTCAAAAAGAGAGGCCAGTGTAGTAGAAAAACAAACAGGAGAGTGGAAGATCCTGCGAGCCCAGTGAAATAGTGCTTCAGGGCAGAATGGTCAGTCGTGTCAAATGTTGCTGGTAAGTGAAATCCAATGTCAGTTTTTACAGAAATAGAAAAATACTCTTAAAATTTGTAAGCACAAAAGACCCCAAATAGCCAATGCAATCTTGAGAAAGAACATAGCTGGAGGGACCACACTTTCTGATTACCAAACTATAGTAATCAAAACAGAATGGTAATGGCATAAAAACAGACACATAGGTTGATAAAACAGATTCGAGATCCTAGAAATAAACCCATGCATATATAGTTAACTAATTTTGACAAGAAATGAGTGAAATTCTTGACAAGAAATGAGTGAAAATGAGTGAAGCTTGTCAAAAGGTACAGACTTCCATTTTTTTCAATATATCAAGTTTATTGTCAATTTGGTTTCCATACAACACCCAGTACTCATCCCAAAAGGTGCCCTCCTCAATACCCATCACCCACCCTCACCTTCCTCCCACCCCCCCATCAACCCTCAGTTTGTTCTCAGTTTTTAAGAGTCTCTTATGCTTTGGCTCTCTTCCACTCTAACCTCTTTTTTTTTTTTCCTTCCCCTCCCCCATGGATTTCTGTTAAGTTTCTCAGGATCCACATAAGAGTGAAACCATATGGTATCTGTCTTTCTCTGTATGGCTTATTTCGCTTAGCATCACACTCTCCAGTTCCATCCACGTTGCTACAAAGGGCCATATTTCATTCGTTCTCATTGCCACGTAGTACTCCATTGTGTATATAAACCACAATTTCTTTATCCATTCATCAGTTGATGGACATTTAGGCTCTTTCCATAATTTGGCTATTGTTGAGAGTGCTGCTATAAACATTGGGGTACAAGTGCCCCCTATGCATCAGTACTCCTGTATCCCTTGGATAAATTCCTAGCAGTGCTATTGCTGGGTCATAGGGTAGGTCTATTTTTAATTTTCTGAGGAACCTCCACACTGCTTTCCAGAGCGGCTGCACCAATTTGCATTCCCACCAACAGTGCAAGAGGGTTCCCGTTTCTCCACATCCTCTCCAGCATCTATAGTCTCCTGATTTGTTCATTTTGGCCACTCTGACTGGCGTGAGGTGATATCTGAGTGTGGTTTTGATTTGTATTTCCCTGATAAGGAGCGACGTTAAACATCTTTTCATGTGCCTGTTGACCATCCGGATGACAGACTTCTATTTTAAGATGAGTAAGTTCTGGGGATCTAAAATACAGCATAGTTAGGGGCGCCTGGGTGGCACAGTTGGTTAAGGGTCCGACTTCAGCCAGGTCACGATCTCGCGGTCCGTGAGTTCGAGCCCCGCATCAGGCTCTGGGCGGATGGCTCGGAGCCTGGAGCCTGTTTCCGATTCTGTGTCTCCCTCTCTCTCTGCCCCTCCCCCGTTCATGCTCTGTTTCTCTCTGTCCCAAAAATAAATTAAAAAAACGTTGAAAAAAAATTAAAAAAAAATACAGCATAGTGACTGTAGTTAAAAACAAACAAACAAACAACAAAAAAAACCTAACCTGTGTTGTATACTTGAGAGTTGCTATGAGATCTTAAAATTTCTCAACTTCCTTTCCTCCTAGAGATAACCATGTGAGGTGATGTGTTAATTTTATTGTGAACATTTCACAATATATACATACACCAAACCATCCTATTGTACAACATAAACTTACACAATGCGACATATCAGTTATATCTCAATGGATGAAATGTTTCTGATCAAATAAATATGACCAAACATTTATCACTGGATTTAACAACATGGATGTTATTTGTGGACACCAGAGAGAAGTTTCAGTGGAGTTGTGGGGCAAATGCCTGTTTAAATGGATTCAAGAACAAAATGAGAGCAGAAGACTTTAAGAGAGTAACAGAACTCTGAGGTTGGCTACCAAGGATAGAAGAGAAACAGAGCAATAAGTAAGGGAAATGTGGGTCGAAAATATTTTTAAAATGAGAGAAATTTTAACACATTGATGTGTTGCTGGGAATGATCCAGTAGAGAGGAACAGATTGAAGGTGCAGAAGAGAGAAAGGACAGTTTCAAGGGGGGTGTTCTAGAGCAGGGGAGAAGAAGCAGGATCACGCGCCGAGGTAATTGAAACTGACAGAGAGGAAGCCAGAATGGCCAGCTTCTTAGTCTCTGGGGGGGAGTCAGGGTTTATAAACACAGATGCAGGCAGGTGAGCAGTGGAGGTGGAGGGAACTGGTGAGGGTCTTCTGTCTAATTCCATTTGTTTTTCCTCCATGAAATTGGAATCAGTCTCATCAGTGAGAATGAGGATGATAGAAAGAAGATGTTTGAAGTGAAGGAGAGAGCAATGGCGTAAAATGGTTTTCTAGGAAGTAGGGAAACCATGGTTAAATAATTCTTGCATTGGAGTGTATTAAAAAGAGAAAATTGGAAAAAGAAGGAAATAATGGCCAGTGAGTAGCATGTTGGAAACTAAGATTATAGAGGTTATGTTTATTGGTAAAAACCAAGTTTAGATTGATCATGTGTGTGAAATTGGGTGTAAAGCTCACTGGAAAAGACCATATCAATGAACAGCCTGGACTGTTTGCAGGATGTTAAAATCATCAGGACGTATGATAAGGATATTCCTGGAAGGTATGAAAGTGAATGTGAACCTTGTCAAGGAATTAGGAAAAGTGCGCCTAATGGTAGAATTCAAATGGATGAAATAAAAAACTATGTTTTAGGAAGGAGAAAGTGGAAAGATCTGGAAATGGCAATGGGGAGCCAGGATAACAGCTACCTACTTTCAGGATTAAGAGGATGATGGGTCGGGGAGCCTGGGTGGCTCAGTCCGTTAAGCATCTGACTTCGGCTCAGGTCATGATCTCACTGCTTGTGAGTTTGAGACCTGCGTTGGGCTCTGTGCTGACAGGCTGGAGCCTGTTTCAGATTCTCTCTCCATCTCTCTGCCCCTTCCCTGCTCACGTTTTTCTCTCTCTGTCTCTAATATACATATATATATATATATATATATATATATATATATATATATATATATGAGGATGATGGGTGGGGGAAGAAAGAAGCTTCAGGTGAGCGTATTCTGGTGAAGCAATGTCCTTTGGGGAGAGTCAAGCTCCAGACAGGGGAAGCAGGTGAAAGGAGCTTCCATAGATGCTGAAGATATAAGAGGCTCTGCCCAGGATGGACTGAGTCTCCATGGGTTTCCCAGATTGGGGAGTGGATGAGGTATACCTTAGGCAGCTTGGGTTTCTTATGGTGTTTGACATGAAGAGGGATACAGGAGATAATGAGAGCTAGCTACTGTGTCTTCCAAGAACTAACTTGAAAATCAAAGTTTTTGTGATACTCTCAAGTTAAAAGGAAAACACAAAGCTTGGTCAGTTGCCTCAAATGTGGCAGTTGGTGCCACACAGATGGGAATGGCAATAGTGACAGAAGCTATTTATGTTCTGTCATGCAGTTTCTTCCCTCCTTAACTCAGCACTTTGTAGATGCATTTTTCCAAAGCATATTTGAAAGACATGCATCTGGAGTTTAAAACAGTTCCTAACATTACAAATCAGTCTTTGTGTTGAATCATATATTATTGTCTCAGAAAGGGCTTTTACCACAACCAGAATCCTGGAATGCTGTGTGCATGTACTTATGTGCACGTATTGGGTAATATACACATACCATATCGACTGTATACACAGACTGTCTTTTGTGTACTTTCTTGGAGGACTGAAGTGACCTTTTCACCATGTGTTAATTCTTAGCTCTAGTCAAGTCCTCCTACCATATGATATCCTATGCTTTCCTTTTGTGATATTTTTTCAAAATATAAAATTATTGTTTGTGTGTGAATGTGAGAGACAAAGACTGTGTGTGTGTATGCGTGTGTGAGCGACAGAGATGGTGTTTGTTTAATGTGTATCTCTTCATTTGCATATAAGCTGTGTTTGGGCAGAGACTGGTGTGTATCCCCAGACACAAAATATCACCTAACACATAGTAGATACTCAATAATATTGGTTGAGTAAGTGAAAAACATGATTACAGTCTGTGGTGCCTTTCAAAAATTTCATTTGATTGTGTGTTTCTATAGCTTACATGGGTGGAATGGATTGTATTCTCCTTTCTTGACCTTTTTGGGCTGTTATAACAAAATATTATAGACTAGGTAGCTTGTAAATAACAGACATTTATCTCTTACATTTCTGGAGGCTGGAAGTCCAAGATCAAGGCTCAGGGAGATTCACTGTCTGATGAAGAGTTGCTCTCTGATACATTTTGCTCAGTTCTCACTTGGTAGAAGGGGAGAGGGCATTCTCTTCAGCCTCTGTAAAAAAACACTAATGCCATTCATGAAGGGTCCACCTTTGTGATACAATCACCTCCCAAGGCCCAAACTGAAAGTAACATCTCTCTGGGGATTAGGTTTTCAAAATATAAATTTTGAGAGGACGTAAACATTCAATCTGTAGCATCTCCCAAATATATTTTGGTATTCTTTTGATTATAATTTCATGAGTGGGAAACAAAAGCTTTGGTTTTAAATAATAATAACAAAAGTAATAGTAACAAACACTGATTGTTTGTTACCTGCTAGACATTACTGTAAGCACTTGCAGTGATTAATTTGATTCTCATGACCAACTCCACGAGGTAGTTAGTGTTATTATCCTATTTTACATATGGAGAAACTGAGACATAAACTATTGAGACTCAAACGGTGGGAAAGCAGCAATGTTTGACGCCTGAACCTAGGCAGTTTGGACCTGCGCTGTGCATGCTCTTAACCACTTTGTTATGGTGCTTCGGAATGATTGTTCTTAAGAACAGATTTAATTTTCTTTTAATGTATAGTTGAACCAATTACAGTATTAAAGGAGAAAGATGATAATTGCATAAGATTATAAGAAGATTATTATTAGCACGTAACTTATTTGAATACTCATTAATTCAATGCATTAAATACAGCATAATGCCTTTGCCTAAAGCTGGGGAAAATAAATTTGTTGTGGAAGGACAAATGCCACTATAAATTTTTATTATAAGGGTTGCAGATGAATGATGATCCTTTGTCGTCCTAATATTTCTTTCTGCAGTTATAGTGAAATAACTTTTTTTCAGTTAAGTGCTTCCACACATTTTCGATATTTTTCATTCCTTATTCTCTTTTTATAGATGGTGATGCTGGAAATTATATAATGACTTCCCAGTTTTTCAAAATGGGACCATGTAGGAATGAAGAATTACATATGATAGCCTAATGAAATAATTTCTATTATATTTAGGCAATTGTAATTAGAAAAAAATGACAGTAAGATGCATTGTAAGTTAAAAGAAATTTATACCTCATTTAAATGTCTATTTCCCCATTAGAGTATAGACTTTATATCCTTAACACATCAGAGAAAAATGAAATTTAAAATGAATATTTAGAGTGCATAATGATCATAGTTCAGATAATGTAAAATATATCTTTAAGCAAATATCATTTTCAGAATTTTATAAATTTTTCCATAAAGACATAATACTTTTTAAAAAAGATTTCTGTCCTAACCCTTAGCATTTCAGCCATTTTCTCAATTTCTTTTGTGGGCTTCATGGGTCTCTACCCAAATGTTCAGTATGTAATGAAATTGTTCAAGACTACCCTACATCCTCTTCTTTTCTCCAGCCATGTTACAAAAACCGAAATGCCTTTAAAGCAAGCAGGTATTGCAAATGTACTAAGAGGCCTGGTAGAAAAGAGAGAAAATTGTTAAACTGGAAAATGCATGTAATATAGAAATATTCTTAAGTTCAGAAAAATTGAAAACATTTGGCTGGTAAAAATCAAATCAACCTTCCCTGTTGACTTGATTCAGCTCACTGAGGGCCCTGCTCTGTACCGTCTCCCTTTAGGATATCTTGTTTTTGCTTCTGGCCTCATTTACCATCTGGCTAATGCCTCTCATATTTCTAGACATTCCTTTGAGCTATATATATTTGCATTCATTTGTCCATTTGGCATTTCCAATAAAGTGTCCTGTATTCAACCTATCTCAGACCTAACATCTCCAAGCCTAATTTTCTTTGAATGTTTCTAATCTCCACAAATGTGGCCTCCACCCATCCAACTGCACAAACAAGACACATAAGGGGTTTCCTTGACAACTCCCTCTGCCTTACATCGCTTGCCCCATTCCCCTGTCCCCTAAGTAATCCCTTCCCAAGTTATGCCTTCTTAACATGTCTCTTAGGCTTTCTCTTCACCTCCACTGCCACAAACTTTGTTTTATTTACTGTAATATCTTGCTTGGACATTTGCAACACCCATTTACTATCTTTCTATGTATTCAACTTTCTTTACAGTGCATTCCCCATACTAAAACTAGAGTGATTTTCTTAAAATAGAGACTTGATCTTGTTACTCCTCTGCTTAATATTCCTCAGTGACTTCCAATTGCTCTTAAAATAAAATCCAAATTCCTTAATGTGGCTACAGAGTTTTTAAAAGTTAGGCTTACCTCATTCTCATCTATACTCATTCTCCTTTTAGTTCTGTTATGGCCCTTCTGTCCTCCTGTAGCTGCATGTTTACTCCTTCAGTACCTCTGCCTGGAAAAGTTTCTGCCATATCAACTTTTCCCAGAGCATACTTTTTCTTCCTTCAAACCTCAGATAATTGTCCTTCCCTGGGAAAGCCATTTTGGAATCCCTAGCCAACTAAAGGATCCCTTTGATACATACTCATAAAAAAAAAAACAACAACTTTTCTTATCACAGTTTGTGATTTTGTGTTCCTCATGCTCATTAGTGTGATTATTTGATAAAAGTATGTTCCCCCACTTGACAAGAAGCTCTACCAGAGCAGAGTTTTTCTGGTTTTGCTTAGAGATCACAGGTATCATAAATATGTTTAAGTGCACAGATGTTTAAATAAATAAAAGTATAACCTAATGCTCAGTGCAAATAGCACTTAGAAAGACTTCCAACTTAGAATGTAGGAACACCTAGCAAACATCTGAGTCCCTCATATGTTTACTGTTTGGGGATGCTGTTATTTTCTACTGCTCTGCGTGAGCCTGAGGCAGCTCCATATATCCTTAGTGGGCAGAATTTGCAGATAGGCCTAACGGGGCTTCACTGAAAACAGAGCCAGCAGCAACTCATGAAGAGTTGTTCTGTCATTTGTAATAGCTCCTCCAGCTGTAGCCCACATATTTTAGAGATGGCATCATAAACATCCGCTGCTGACCTCCTTACTGTGGTTTCTAAAAGTGGTTTGTACTTGAAGTAGCAAATTGAGCCCTGCTGTCTTTCCTACCCAAGGTCCCTTGTAGGTTGACATTTATAAGTGTACATCTAATTCTATTTTTTTTTGACAATAATCCCGAGACAGGTGCAGAAGCAATCAACTGCCTTCAGGTGATGACCCTCCCCAAATCAGAAAATAATTCTACACTGTTCCTGTACATAGATACCTTCTGTTAAAATATACTGGTTGTGTACTCTTCAAGTTATGTGTTACAGCTCCACTGAAAAATCCTAAACTCTTGAGGGTCAGGTGATCATCAGTTTTGCCTTTGCTTCTTTCCCAACAGACAAATGCAGTGTTCTGAAGCAGTGGATATTTTATAAATATCAGTATGTGAAAAGTTAGGAAAAATGGCCAATGACACCAATAAGATGTGGTAGTGTGTCTGGGAAGTTGGATATTTTGGCATACAGAAATTTCATTATATTTTTGTGGTGATAAGAATGAATATTGGCAACTCTGAAAATCTCACAGGTATTGCTTTGTTTTCAGGGTATATACATATATATGTATATATGTATATATGTTATATATAAGTGTGTATGTGTACACACACACATTCAAGTTTATTTATTTTGAGAGAGAGAGGGAGAGCACAAGTGGGAAAAGGACAGAGAGAGAGAGGGAGAGAGACAATTCCAAGCAGGCTCAGCAGTGTCGGCATAGAGCCTGATGCAGGGCTCGATCTCAGGAACTAATAGATTATGACCTGAGCTGAAACTAAGAGTTAGACCCTTAACCGACTGAGCTACCTCGTATGTCCCTGTTTTCAGAAATATATTAAGGCAACTCTCAGGTATTATGTTATTTCACCCAGAAATACATGAGTATGCTTCTCTAATGAATAAAGTCATTTATTTTTGTAATTTTGTAATATAACCACCATTATTACAGCTAACAAAATTAGCAATCATACCCTAATTCTATTTAATACCCAATCCATTTTGAAATTTTCCTAATTGTCTTAGGTCTTTTTACAGTTGGTTTGAGTATAAATCCAAGAAGGATGCCACAGTGCTTTTGATTTTTATGTCTCTTAAATATTCTTTGTGCTCTTAACGATCTCTCGTCCTTTTGCTTTCCATACCACAGTTGAGTTGGAGAAATTGAGTCCAACACCCTCTTTGTCCGATTGTTTCCTTTTAGTATCATTTACCATATCTCTCTATGCCCTTATTATAAAAGTTGTAGAAATATATAGATGGATAATTAGATTTGGATTCAGTTATTTGACAAGACATCCTCATCGAGTGTGCTCTATACTTCCTGGTGCATCACATTAGGAAGAACAAAAATGTTCATTTTACTTTTTACTAATGCTTACATTTAAGTATTAACAGCCTGATCCCTCCATTAAAAGATTCCCATAAACTTTTTACTTAGTAATTTTAGAATCCATGGATTGTTGTCTGTGTTCATTTTTTAATTAGCATTTGCAAAATGGTGATTTTCCAATTTTACCACTTTAGCTGTGTTGATTAGCTATAACTCTCTCTAAAGAGGAACTGACTTTGTTGTTTTTCAATAAGAAAAAAGGATGTCTTTTAATTTTTTATTAAAATATCAATTTTCAAGCTAGTAAGTTGTTTTCTAGCAAATTTTATAGTATCTAATCAGTTTGTAAAATATTATTTCTTACAGATTTTACTGTATCAAGTGTTCTCATCCATTACAGCGTCTATACTTTTTGATGCTCTATGTCATGTAATTTAGGACAGTGGGAGTCCCACCAAGTTGACACCTATAATCTTTAGACATGGTGCCCTAGTGTTATCTTGTACACTACTCGCCTCAGACCTGGTATCAGCCATTTCTTCAAAGAGTACTAGTACCCTTTGGTGGGAAAAAATAAAGACCATAATATGAGTCCTGTAAGTATTCTCTGCTAGTGGGCTGACATTGCTTTAGGGCTTTCCAATGGACAAAGCTAGGAAATAGATTCATCTTTTAAGGGAAAAGTTTCCAGTGTATATAGATGTTACTAATCAAGTGTACAATTACAAGGTTATAAGGTGTATACTTTGATTTTTTTTTTCTTGTATCTAATTCCTTTAATGCTCCATGGATGGATGGATGCATGGATAGATATATAGAAAGAATTTTTTTCCTCCCAGATTAAAAAACAAATTCACCAGTTTTCCAGTACTTTTGTAAATTTATTTCTTCTTTCCTTTCTTTTTCTTTCTCTCTTTCTCTCTTTCTTTCTTCCTATTATTTATTTATTTATTATTTTTAAAGTTTTTTAGAGAGAAAGAGCAAGTGTGAGTGGGGAAGAGGGGCACGGGGGGAGGGGAGAGAGAGAGAGAGAGGGAGGGAGAGAGGGAGGGAGAGAAAGAGAGAGAGAGAGAATATCTTAACCAGACTCCATCCCCAGCACAGAGCCTGGTGTGGGGCTTAATCCCATGACCGTGGGATCATGTCCTGAGCTGAAATCAAGAGTAGGGCACTCAATGACTGAGCTACCAGGTGCCTCATAGTTTTATTTCTTTATTTGGAAATCTCTGATTCACTTGGAATTTATCCTAGTATATGATAGGAGGAATGGATAAAATTTTTATAAGTTTTTGTATGCTTATCCATTTGTCCCAATGCCATTTATTAAAAATCTGTCACCCCTTGACTTTAGATAACACTTTTATCATTACTAAGTTCTATACATGCTTGATGTTTTGGATATACTATTCATTTCCATTGTTTTTTCAGTTTATTAGTGAAATAATACCATGCTGTTTTAATTATTGAGCCTTTAAAGTGTTTTATTTTTTTATTTTTTAAATATTTTTTTAATGTTTATTCACTTTTTGAGAGACAGAGTGTGAGCAGGGCAAGAGCAGAGAGAGAGGGAGACACGGAATCCGAAGCAGGCTCTAGGCTCTGAGCTGTCAGCACAGAGCCTGACGTGGGGCTCGAACTCACGAGATGTGAGATCGTGACCTGAGCCGAAGTCGGATGCATAACTGACTGAGCCACCCAGGCGCCCCTAAAGTGTTTTATATTAGGAATGATAATTACCCCCACCACATACTTTTTCAGCATCTCCTTTGCTGATTTTGCTTGTTTATTTTTCAATGAACTTTCTGATCAGCTTGTCTTATTCCAAGGTAAAACATTATGGTATTTTTATTGGGACTGATTACATTCCAAAATTAACTTAGAATTGACACCTTTATGAAGTGGAATTTTCATATTCAAGACTAAGATATACATTTCTGTTTGACCATGTATCTTTCAAGTCTTTCTATATTTTTCCTTTTATCTTTTATTGCACTTTTAAAAGTTTGTACCTAACAATTAATAATAATAATAATAATAATTATTATTATTATTATTATTTTACCATAGAGAAAGCCTTTCTTTCATTGTATCTTGAAAGTGGTGTTGTTATTGCTTGTAAATGCTAAGACTATTGATTTTAGAATGTTAATTTTATATCCCACCATTTTATGAAATTCTTACTGTTTAGAGTAGATTCTCATTGATTCTTTTGTTTTTGTAGTTGTAATAGTATAGTTTCTGCAAATGAAAATCTTTCAAATTTTTATGCCATATCTATCTGTCTAAAACCACTTGGGTTTACATAAGGCCTGCAATTTAATGTGAAAAACAACTGAAGATACACCTAACTTGTTCCAGACTTCATTGGCAATGCTTTTAGAATGTTCCCATTGAGTTTTGAGTTGAAATAATACAAATTTTATTAAACAAATGTCTGTCTTCTTAAATCTATTAATGTGAATTAGGTTAAAAAATTTCCAAATTTTGAATCAAACATATAAAACAACATTTTCAGGGGTGCCTAGGTGGCTCAGTCAGTTAAGTGTCTGACTTCAGCTCTGGTCATGATCTCGCTGTCCGTGAGTTGAAGCCCTGTTTCGGGCTCTGTGCTAACAGCTCAAGCCTGGAACCTGCTGCAGATTCTGTGTCTCCCTCTCTCTCTGCCCCTCCCCTGCTTGTGCTCTGTTTCTGTCTCTTTCTCAAATACCAACAAACACTACAAAAAAAAAATTAATGAAAACAACATTTTCCGCAATTATATAAGAAACTCCTATTTTCCTTTTACCAGTATTCATCAATGTTTTTTACATTCTGCCTCTTTATCATTCTCTGTCTCCACCTGCATGTGTGTACACATTAATGCATTTATCCAGGGCACATGTATATATTTTTTTCTGAACCATTTGTGATTAAGTTGGAGATACTGTGCCTATTTTCTGTGTGTTTGCTTTCTTCTAATAATTACCTTAATATATACAGTTAGTCTATTGTTTTAATGATACTGTCTACCACTTTCATAACAATGATGAAATGAGTAACTTCCTTTTTATTCCTTTTGTTTCTCTCAGAATTTAATTAGATATGATAACCTCTTATACCAATTGGCATCCTCTGAGTTAGTGAACCATACACTCTGCCTTTTTTACTATTAGCTGTAAAATGTATTTTTATTTTTTTTTTTGGTCACAGAACATGTTTACACCCTATTTGCTCATGTTATCAGCAGCGATTGGTATTTGTTGTACAATTACATTTATTGTAGTCATCATTTTACAATTGAAATGCTGAAACTTGCCCTGAATTCGTGGTGTTGGGCTTCTCCATTTTAAATTCTTAGGAATAGATCTGGTGATCAGTGTTCTCTGTGCTCTTGCAAATTTATAACAGTATGATTGAAAATCAATTTGACTTAATTTAAAATCCTGAGCTCACACTTCTCCCTTAAGTATTTATATCTCAATTCTTATGTTATGAAGTGTTTCTGTTGATGCCTACTTCCAATGCAATTATCTACCTGATTTCGTCTTTTGCCTTAGATGCTCAAGAATTCTTTCTTTAATTTTAAACCCAATAGTTTTACTTGAAGTTGTTAGAATGTTGGCCATTCTTCAGTAATTTTTTCCAACTGTATGAGTACCTTTGCAAATACTGCCTTTTATTTTCCAGGATTATATGAATTATATTATTTATGATGATGATTCTTTCCCTTGGGATCATGTATTATATCTATGTTATACTTTCTTGTTTTCTATGTCTATCTAACCATCCATATATGCATACATAAACATTATTGGTCAGTTTTACTCCTTTTTATCCTTTGCTTTCCTTCCTTTACTCCTGTAAGGTATCCCTTCATTCAAGTTTATTCTACATGAGCTTTCCATACTGACAACATGGTTTTGTTTTTTGTTGTGCTTTGTTGTTTTGTTTTTTTGTGGGTTTTTTTTTTGTATTTCTTATTTGGTACTTCTAAAATTCTATTTGCAAAAGCTCCTCTTGTTTTTTAATCTTATTTTTTAAGAATTTTCTATTTATGATTTATATATTTCATGAAGCACTTTAGAGTTTTCTTGATTAACATTTTTTTCCCCTCTGTTTACATGCTGTGATACTGTTTAATTCTGCTTTGTAGGCAGGCTTTTTAGTGGACTTCCATGTTTTTATATTTACCTTAATTTCCTTTTCTTCTTTTTTTTTCTTTTAATAAATGGTTTTCTTATATTTTTAAAGGAATGCTTTTGTGATAAGTGGGTCAGACTGGCTTCACTTCTTGATAGCCCTCTTCCATTTTAACTGTAATGTATTAAAAATATGATTTCCTTGTGGAATTATGTCCACAATTCTAAGCAGCACCTCCTTGGGATCTCCCTCCATCTATTACCTAGAATCTGAAACTTCTTTTTCCTTTATTCCTTGGGTTTTTGCCTTACTCAGCTTGCCTTCTATACACCGAATTTTTAAAAATCCTCTTGAGTCTCTGTCCTTCTGTCCTTCCATAGAAGAGTTTTTGTTTTGGGGAGCTTGGGTGACTCAGTCTGTTAAGTGTCTGACTTCAGCTCAGGTCATGATCTCACGGTTCATGGTTTTGAGCCCCATGTTGGGCTCTGTGCTGACAGCTCAGAGCCTGGAGCCTGCTTCGGATTTTGTCTCCATCTCTGGCCCTCCCCTTCTTGTGTCTCTCTCTGTCTCTCAAAAATGAATAAACATTACATTTTTTCTTTTAAGAAAGAGTTTTTGTTCAATAACTCAAAACCCTTCTTTGGTGGACTTGACTAGTGTCCTTGCCTAGTTCCTTATGTTGGAACTCACTCTCAAATGGGAGCCAGTGTAGTCTTTTTCAACTTTTGCTATTCTTAGATCTGCATGGCTGAGAATTCCAGAAAGAGACTACTCTCTTCTTGCATGTAAGTTTTTTTGGAGGGGAAAAGGTGTTTCTGAGCTCTTAGTACCACTGGAGCTACCCTTTCTCTGTCTTAAACTACTTTTGTCCTATACAGGTCATGCTACCTACCGGTGGTTTGACACCACCAGCCTATATTCTAAGAAATTGATAGCAATATTTTGTCAGTAGATTTTTCCCAAATGTCCATGGGTTTTTTTTTTTTTTTCCTTTTCACTATCCTGGTTGTTTGACTTTATGAAAAGATTGGGAAGATTTGAAGAGTACATTTATAAAGCCCTTTATTACATACTATCTATGCTGTCTCGATGTTCTATCCTCTCCATTTTCATAATTTGCTTTGAATACTAACACAGTACTAAATGAGTATTCATTTGGCTTTTAAAATAAGTGGAGAAGTAGACATATACTTTTGTTGTCATTTTAAAGAAGAACAAATTTTTCAGTATAAATTTTAAACAGAAGAGATAGTATTCTCATGAGAACCATGCTGTTTTTTGACAACATCAATATTTTATAAAGTGCTTGTCAATCAAACATGTGAAAACAGTAGATGTAAATATTTAAATGACTCTTTGGAGATACCGTTTAAGTGGGGTCAACATATTAGCATTAATTTCTTTTTTGGAGTTAAAAACATTGTTTCTGATTAAAAAATAAACTTAGTGGAGTCTGTACTAAAGGCTAAAGGTCGGCAGTGTGGGTAAATTTGGCTAGTGATCTTTGAAAAGGAATTGTTAACCAAAAGTATTATCATACAGTGTGGACACACCCTAAATTGACTCCCAGCGTGTCATATCTTTGGATTAGATTAGATTATATTATATTGCAAAGGTGATGGGATGTTGCTCTTATGATTAAGTTAATGTTGTATATGACTCTGTAGTGGCAGAATGGAGTCAGAGATTCTTCTGCCAACCTTGAATAAGCAAACACCCTATTTATGGAGAGGGCCACCTGGCAGGGAGCTCTGGGCTGCCTTTAGCACATGAGGGCGTCTTCCAACAGCCACAAGTAAGTGCATTCTTTTGACAACCTGATGCAGATTCTTACCTAGTTGAGCCTTCAGATTAGCACCTGTGAGAGCCTGAGCAGAAAACACATCTAAGCTGTTATGCCTGGACTCCTGACCCACAGAAACAGTGAGATAAATAGATGTGTGTTGTTTTAAGGTGCTATGTTTTTGGTAATTTGTTGGGCATCTTTAGACAACAAATGCACAACATTACACAAAGAAAAAGTGAAGGGTGAGGAGAAGGGAAAGGAAAGCGAAGGAGGGATCACAAGGAGGTAAATGCTTGACTATGTGGTCTCTATAAGTGCTGGAAACTCTTAAATCCAGAGGCTTTTCTCCAAATACATTGGGAAATGATAATAGGCGTTCTAAATTAACATTAATTAATGGGTGGATAATTTTCCTTCATTGTTAGCAAATCTTGTGTGTAATGTCATTTGCTTCCAGATTAGTTTTCAACGAAGCTTAGGGGACTTAAAATTGGGTGTGTATGTATAGATAAAAGCATATATTTATATCTCCATAACATATATATTTTGTACATAAATATTTTAAATGTATATTAATGTTTATAAATAATAGATATTATTATATATGTATTATATATTATATACATTATAAATTATTATATGTACATTATATAATATTTACTGTCATAATATAATTGTCATATATTACTTGTCATATAATATTGTCAAATATATACTATTATGTATTACATACATTATATACTATTATCTCTAATATATATTTTATGCATACCTAAGTGTGTACATACACAAATGTACATACACATGCATACATATGTGCCTCTCTATATATGCACACAGATTATTTAATCTGAAGTTATTTCACGTTTAATTTTCTGTGACTTATAATGAAAATATCCCTCTATAAGGTTTGTTAATTATGTCAGGCAAAAATAAAAGACAAGTTCCAAATAAAGATTGGTAGGTAAAAAATGCAAAGGGAGACACCTGCAACTTCATGTACCATACTGATGCTTTTTAATGTAGTTGTATTTCTGCCTTCTTTATGTCTCTTAATTATATGATATCAAAGGTAATAAAATACATCTTTACTAATAAAATCTCTTTTGCTGTTTTATTTAAATGTTTGTTTATTTTGAGAGAGAGTGTGTGAGCAGAGGAGGGGCAAAGAGAGAGAGGGAGAGAGAAAATCGAAAGCAGGCTCCACACTGTGAGCACAGAGCCCAATGTGGAGCTTGAACTTACAAACCATGAGATCACGACCTAAGTTGAAATCTAGAGTCAACGCTTAACCGACTGAGCCACCCGGGATTAATGATATTTTTGAACTCATGTGGTTAGGGGTAAGGCTAAGTTAAGTTCTAGTGTGGCCAAAGCTTGCTCTTTATAGTTAAAAAAATGAAAAAAAATAAAGCAAAGATGAATGAATATACATTGACTGATAAATAGGGCAAGGCCAGAATGAGCAAATAGTGGAGAGGTGGCTATAGAGGTAATGTGATCTACAAAGGAGACTTAATAATAGCAGATGAATGAGAAACAGCAGTCCACAAACTGCTCTAACATATTCCTCCTTTTATCTCATACTCTTCTTTCTTGCCTCTTCTTTTGCTTTTCTCAGTCTTTCCTTTTAGTTCCATCTCAGTGTCCTAATGCATGCTCAAATGGGACAGGATTTGGTAAACATTGCCAGGGATGGGGAATTCTAGGCCAGTTCTTATCTTGTTGCATCTCGAGCCTGACTGAGTAAAAAATAAATGTATTTTGCTCTGATTTCTGCTGCCTTCTCACTGGAGTTCTCAGAGGAACTGGCTTGTACTGGTTGGGAGTCAGAGGCGTGAAGAAACCACTGGATTTGGAATGCACCCCAGAAAACAGCATTTTGAGATTCTAGAGAGGCAGATGCATAACGCATGCCAGAATGTGGGTCCTAAGGGTGTCTTTCCAGGTGAGGTGAGGCGGTTGGAAAAGAAGTCTGAAATCTAGTATTTGTGGTAGTTCAGGCAAGGCTATGCAGGTTGGTGAAGAGTGAGTGCCACGTGAATGTCTTGGCTTGTAGGCAGAGCATGATTTTGGAAAAGCTTGGAAATAGGCATAGGTCACTGTCCAAGGACATGCTGGCTATCAGCACCAAGCAAATCCAGTGAGAATCTCACAGAAGGCAGGTCATGAGAAAAATGAGAAGCAGCACAGTGGGACTTCCATTCAGGAAGTATTGAAATGTGAAGCAAGGCACCATCAGGATATTCCTGGACAGATCACTCAAAACAGAAACCAAGTAATGGGAACCAGGTTACTAGGCAAAATTGCTTAACAAAGAAGAGACAAGAGCTAGTTATAAAAATAGGTTATATATACAAAAAAGCTGGTGATAAATAATGCTAGCCTAGGGAAATATCAAGAACAGTAGGATTTAACATTATCAAACTACTGAATTCCTGGAATTCCTGGAATTCCTGAATTCTTTAAAAGTATTCTTAGTTATTTGACCCCAGGATCTGTGACTAGGCGGAGCATGTAAGGTCATGGACTTTAATTAGCATTAGGTTTGGGTATCTGAGGAATGCAGGACAGAGAAATACTTTAGCTTCCTTATGCTTCCATTAAATTGTTTCCTCTTATTTTGACCCGGTGATTTCTGTTATTTCTGCTGTTTACATCTCTAACTCTACTGAAGGAGATTCTCAAATGGTAGATTGAACCTGAAACTCTAATTTTGGATTCTGTCTCATAGAGGGAAAGTTTGTTTAACTTTAAACTTCACATGTTAAGCATAGATTGACTTGTATCATGAGGCCAAAATATCATTAGTTCTTTGAATCTGCTATTTTGTGTATTAAAATTTAAATATTTCATCAAGGTTTCTATTAACATCAGAATCTGAAACTGTTACTTGGATACATGGCCATCAAGTAGTACTAGATTCCTAGACTATCAAAGAAAGAATGTTTTTTTAAAAAATTCACTCATCTCCATAGCGGTGAATTTTTATGCTTTGTTGAATAAAAGTACAGTTTTTTTAAATACTCAGTTTTGAGATGACATTATTCTGATTGTATTGTGATACACATGCCTGAAGGTGCATCTATTACAAATGTACAGCTCAATACATTTCCAAAAAGGTGAATGTACCCATGAAACCAGAGCTCAAGTGGGGGAGAGGGGAACAATACTAAACAATACTAGCCCCTAGCCAGTATGTAGTTCCTCCAACGGGATCACCAATTGACCTTGTAGCCTCACAGATTAATTAGATTAAGGATGAGTTTTTTTTTTTTTTAATTGTTGTTGCTGTTCTGAGATAAATCTCACAATTTCATAATCTAATACAGTAATATATAATATAGTCACGATTAACTACTAAGAATGAATGTTAATACATATATAATCATTCTTTATGTTTATTGTATATTAATAGAATAAATATTCCTTATTAGCATATTCCTTGAGTCTAAATTTTTCTTTCAACATGTCTTGCAATTCATCTGTAATATAGAAAGAAGTTTATAGCTCATTTATTCTCATTGTTGTATTTCATTTGGTGAATATGCCGCAATTCATTTATCCTGATGAACATTTGAGTAATTTCTGACTTAGGGCTGTTGTGAGTAGTACTGCTGTAAACATTTTAGTACATGTCTTTTGGAAAATATATGTATGTTATTCCTGTTGGGTGGAGGGGAATTCTAGTCCATAGATTATACTTACGTTCAATTTTAGTGGAAGCTGCCAAATAAGTAGTACTTGAGGGTTTGACTTTTTTCTATATCTTTGTCAACACTTATTTTTGGTTTTTCTCATTTTAGCCACTCTGAAGTCTGTGTGCTGATGTTTCTTTGGGTTTTAACTTTCATTTCTCTGATAACTGAAGAAGTACCCAGCTTTTTGTATGTTTGAATAGTTGCATATACACTTTTCAAAATTGTTCAAGCCTTTTGTGCATCTTTTCATTTGATTGCCTTTTTTAGTTGATTTTGAGTTTTCTAATGTAATTTTACATGAATCCTTTGTTGGATATATAGCATAAATATCTTCTCCCACTCATTGGGCTTGCCTTTTTATTCTTTTTTATGATTTTAAGTTTATTTATTTTGAGAGAGTGCATGTGTGTGACAGCAGGGGGGAAGGGCACAGAGAGGGGGAGAGGGAATCCCAAGCAGGCTCCATGCTGTCAGCACAGAGCCCAATGCAGGGGCTCAATCTCATGAACTGTGAGATCACGACCTGAGCTGAAATCAAGAGTTGAACGCTTAACAGACTGAGCCACCCAGCTGCTTTGGGCGGCTTGCCTTTTTGTTCTTAATGGTCTCTTTTGATAAGCAGAGTAATTAATTTTAACACAGTGAAAATTATCGATTTTTTCGGTGATTGCTGGTGTTTTTAACGTGCCATTTAAGAAACCTTTATTTGCTTTCCACATTACATCTGAAAATCATTTAGAATGGACTTTTCGTGTGTTTGGTATGAGGTAGAAGGCCCAAGATACTTCTGCACCCCTCATATGTGTATTAGTTACCCCAGAACTACTTACTAAAGACACCATCTTTGATGTATTTTGACATGGCATTATTAGAGGAATTTTCACAGGAAAAGAATATTCACGGCATGTGCCATTACCTTTCTTATGATACTTAACCTTTTCTTTGATTTATCCTAAATTTTAGATTGCAATGAAAAAAAAAAAAACACCTCTTAGCAAGGTCTTAAAGTTTCAAAGCTACAGTGTTGAAGCATTGCTGGATTGCTTATCATTTACAAGCCAAACATGCTTTCTTTGGCAGACACATTTCCTTAACACTGCTCTTCCAGTAAATTGAAGGAATACCTGTGGTTTTCTTTTCTTTCTTTCTTTTATTTTTTTAAAGTTATTTATTTTTGAAAAAAGGAGACAGAGCGTGAGCACGAGAGGGGCAGAGAGAGAGGGAGACACAGAATCCAAAGTAGGCTCCAGGTTCTGAGCTGTTAGCACAGAGCCTGATGCGGGTCTCAAACCTAAGAACTGTGAGCTCATGACCTGAGCCCATGTCAGACGCTTAACCAACTGAGCCACCCAGGTGCCCCCTTGATTTGCTCTTCTAACTCACAGAATAGCTGCTTCCTTTACCTGAAGCAGAAAAAAAAAATTAGTATATAGTATTTCTCAAAAAGAGAAAGACTTGCTTTTCTTTTCTTTTTTTTTTTCTTTTTTTTTTTTTTTTTTTGTAAGTACCTTCTCCCTGAGTTGTCTTTATTGGGTACTACAGCCTAAGAGTGTATGTGTGCATAGTACACACACACACACACACACACACACACACACACACAAGATACTCTTAATTTTGTAACAGTCTTAGACAAAATTGGATTGATGGCTTTATGCTACTCACTATTGTTCAGACACATTCCTTTTGTAAAAGACCGCATTCTTGGACAAAATATTGTGGAAAAAAATTCAAAATGTTTTAAAGATGAATATAAAGTCTTTTGTTTCCATGTCTGAAAATTTTACTTAATTATTTTCAACAAATGTATGTTGTCTAAAATTTGTACTCTAAACATGACAATCCATCTCTGTATACATATGTATTTATAATTGTGCATATACATATACATCCAAAAGCACATATAAAAGACCTTTTTATTCAAGGAGCTTGTAATCAAAATGTTTATTTGTATATACATTTATATATAATTTTATACACATGCATATTATTTTGTAAGTATTGATGTATCCTTAGAATCATTTTAAACATTTTAAACTCTAAATTCTTAAAGAAATATAACTTTAAAATAGTTCTCTTTGCACATTTACCAATAGTTCTCTTTGCACATTTACCGCCAGTTTTAACATAGTCCAATACATGGCACCAATATATGTGATTTTTTTATGTCACTTCTTGAGTTTAAGCGTCAAGGGTAAATCTGTAACTGAGTCAATAAAACAGTTTTTCTTTCACGCTAGATTGTAATAATTTAATCTCGAGGAAAATAGCATATATAAAACTAATTTTAATCTTATTCCAGTATAAGATCTAAAATCTAAATTCATAAGCTGTAATATCAACTCAAAGACAACATGTTTGGTACAGAGTCATTGTAATAGCCTCCTAGGACAGTTGATATCATTAGATCATAGGGAAGTCAAATTACCCTAGTAAAAGATAATGTGCCATTTGTTAAGTCAAACCTCCTCTCTGTGCTGAAAATTCACAAAACTGTATGAAGAAGCCTGATTGGCAGTGACCTTGACTGTCAGTGGAAATAAAGACCTTAAGATTCTGAAGGCACAAATCCAATAGCTTTAGCTGTTTAAGTCTAGAAAGACAGCACAAAATGAGAAAGTTGACTGTGATTTTGTCTCAGAGAATGAGAACCATTTCACCTGTGGGATAGTAGAGATCCAGGGACTCGAGGTCAGCTGAGCAGAATGTTGTGTGACTTTAGGAATGGTCAGTAAGCAATATTTTATGGCATTATTCTCACAAAACTAAGACTGCTCAAGTGTGTGAAACACATTGGTGTTACTCCTGGAATTGTTAACAGTCCTTTGCAATTTACAATGGATTTATACAGGAGAATATAAAAAAGACATAAATGCTATGAGCACTTACATAATTCAGCTTTCATTGCTAACATGACAATTAAATCAGACAATGAGTAAAAGTCTTTTCGTCTTGGGCTAGTTTTCTGTCTAATATATTCTGGTCGATCTCAAGTAACAACCTTAAACTTACAAAGGGTCTATTATCTCCTAAGGTTCTCCTAGGCATATTGTTTAATATTTAAATGTTTTATTTTTGACAGAGGGAGAGAATGAGTGGGGGGAGGGGCAGAGAGAGAGGTGGACAAGGAAATTAAACAGTCTCTGTACAGACAGCAACAAGCCCGATGCAGGGCTTGAACTCATGAACCAGGAGATCATGACCTGAGCTGAGGTCAGATACTCAACTGATGGAACCACCCACGTGTCCTAGCATATTGGTTTTTATTGAGTAGGGAGCAGGGAAACTCCAGCTTTCCCAGAGTATAACCTCATAGCTGGGAAAACCTAAAATCCCTCTTGTTAGGTGATACAGATTTTTGTGCTACTCTCCAGTTTAGGAATTAAGATCGATCCTAGGTGTTGTCAATCCCAGATTTACTGGAAGATCTTACCAAGGCATCAGAGGGGCTTTGCCCAAGAGTCATGGGGCTAAAAGAAAAAGAAAAAAAAAAAAGGAAGATATTTAGTGTAGTATCCCAAAGTTTTATTTGCTTGCAAAGTTTTATGGCTTTCTATTTATGTTTAAGGTGATTATAAAATGTGTTGTTAAGCCATCAATAGAAGTGAGTTCAATCAGAGAAAGTCATTGGTCTTCAGAGAAACCTTTTGGGAAAGGAATATGCTATTGTTCTATTTGTAATGGTATTTTGAATCATTTAAAATTTTTAATTTATAAAGTCACCTACATGATGAAAATGTAAGCATAATACAAAGATAATTGATAATAATTTAAGACCAGGAGTAGAATTGCATGAATGTTTCCCTGTTCATTCCTTATGGACTTTTACATAATCCATTGGTTTGAGTATGGTGAATTATAATCTGCTTTCTTTGTGATTTCATGAGATAGAGAAAGCGTGCCATCAAGAGCACCCAGGAAAAGCACCCATGAGTTTCAATTTAGCTCAGACACTCAAATTTAATTTTTAGTATTTCTTATCTCCTCAGGGAAATGGTGTCATAGCTACATAAAAACACAGAATGGGAGGGAAAATGAATCATATATGTGGACCCTATAGTTTTCTGCAAAGTAAGGCATCTTTCATACACTTGAGTCCTCTGTACATTATTTCATTCTATAGAAAATTTCATGGATACAACAATTTATAGATCAGCTAATTTGAACAGATGCTTTCCAACAGCACAAAAATCCATTTGACCAAAAAAAAAAAAAAAAAGTGCTGCCAGAGATAAACCACACCATCATGTTTCCAGCTGTCTTTAGAGAACTGATAGAATAATCAGTAGGCCCACCTGGAACTCAGTTTTAGCTGAGGAACTCCAGTACATCTGCTTATACAGCAGGTGAGAGAACCAAGAAAAGCATTATGGGAAGTAAGTTTTCTGCCAGAAAAATCTACACCTAAGTGAACAACTGATGTGAGGGGACATAAGAAATTGTGGTTTTATAAAAACAATACAGGCGTGTCTGGGTGGCTCAGAGTGGTTAAGTGTCCTGATTCTTGACTTATGTTCAGGCCATGATCTCATGGTTTGTGAGTTCAAGCCCCACATTGGGCTCTGTGCTGACAGTGAGGAGTCTGTGTGGGATTCTCTCTCCCTACCTCCCTCTCTCTGCCCCTCCCCACTCCCTCTCTTTCTCTCTCTCAAAGTAAATAAATAAATAAACTTAAAAAAAAGACTGTACAGACAAGAGGGAATGTAATTTATTTTTTCCATTTTATTGAGATATAATTGACATAATTTCCTGTTGACAATATTGTCAATGTATTGACGTATATTTCCTGTATCACACTGATTGATTTGCAGATGTTAAACTAATCTTGCATCCCTTGAATAAATCTCAGTTGGTCACGGTATGTGATGTGCTGTTGAATTGAGTTTTTGTTGAGGATTTTGCATTTAGGTTTATCAGGGATATTGACCGGTAATTTCTTTTCTTGTAGCATCCTTGTGTTGGTATCAGGGTAATGCTGGTTTCATAACATGGATTTGGAAACATTCCCTCCTCTTCTGCTTTTTGGAAGAGTTTGAGAAGAGTTGGAATCCATTCTTTTTAAAATGTTTGGTAGAAGCCATCTGGTCCTGGACTTTTCTTTGTGAAAGGTTTTAATTACTGATTCTGTTTCCTTGCTAGTAATTGGTCTTTTTGGATTTTGCATTATAACTTCGTAATTCAGTGTTGGTGGGCTTTATATTCCCAGGAATTTATCCATTTCTTCGAGGTTGTCTAATTTCTTGGTACATAATTGTCATACTAGTGTCTTATGATTCTTTGTATTTTTATGGTATCAGATGTAATGTCTCCTTTTCCATTTTTAATTTTGTTTTAGTGTTCTGTCTCTCTTTGGTGAGACTAGCTAAAGGTTTGTCTATCTTAAAAAAAAACACAAGCCACCTGTTTCACTAATCTTTTCTATTGTCTTTTCAGTCTCTATTTCATTTATTTTTGCTCTGATCTTTGTTATTTTCTCATACTAGCTTTGGGCTTTTTAAAATTATTTTTCTAGTCCTTGAGGAGAAAAGTTAGGTTCTTTGACGTCTTTTTCTTTCTTTCTTTCTTTCTTTCTTTCTTTCTTTCTTTCTTTCTTTCTTTCTTTCTTTCTTTTGCAATGTAGGCATTTATTGTTGTAAACTTTCCTCTTAGAACTTTATGGTGAATCCTATAATTTTTGGTGTGTTGTGTTTCCATTTTCAGTTGTATAAATATTTTTTTAAATTTCTCTTTTGATTTCCTTTTTGACATATTGATTTTTCAGTAGCATGTTATTTAGTCCCATGTATTTATGAATTTTCCAGTTATCTTCTTGTAATTGGTTTTTAGTTTCATACTATTGTGGTTGTTGCAAGATGCTTGACATGAATGCAATCCTCTCAAATTTTTTAAGACTGTTTTGTGGCCTAATGTATGATCTATCATGGGGATTGTTCCAAATGTTTTTGAGAATAAAGTGTATATTGTTGTTGTTGGATGGAATGTTTTATAACTATGTGTTAAGTCCATCTGTTCTAACATGTAGTTTATGTCTGACACCTTCTTATTGTTTCCTTCTGGATTTTCTATCCATCATTGAAAGTGGGGTTTTGAACTTCCCTACTATTATTGTATTACTGTCTATCTCTCCCTTTAGGTCTGTTAGTATTTGCTTTATATATTTAGGTACTCCTATATTGGGTGCATAAATCTTTATAAATGTTATATGCTCTGGTTGGATTGATCTCTTTAATATTATACAATGACTTTTTTTTTGGTCTCCTATTAGTCTGTGGTTTAAACTCTATTTTGTCTGATAGAAGTATAGCTACACCTGATTTCTTTTGGTTTCCATATGGAGGAATGTATTTTTCTAAATCCTTTCTAAATCCCAAATTTCAGTCTGGATGTATCCTTAGAGTGAAGTGACTCACTTGTAGGTAATATACAGTTGGATATTTTTTAAATCCATTTGACAAATCTGTGTCTTTTGATTGGAAAATATAGTTCATTTAAAGTAAGTATTGATAAAGTAAGTATTGATAGGTATGTACTTATTGCCATTTTGTTCATTATTTTCTGGATGGTTTTTTTCCCCCCTTTGTTCCTTCCTTTTTCTCTTTTTCTCTTCCTTTGTGATTTGAGGATTTTCTGTAGTGGTATGCCTAGATTGCTTTTTTTCTCTTATGTGTCTCTACTATAGGTTTTTGCTTTGTGGTTACTATGTGGCTTATAGTAAACATATTTATAAATGTCTATTTTAAGCTGCTAACAATTTTGAACACATACACAAGGTCTACATCTTTACTCTCCCCCTGCACATTTCATGATTTTTATTTGTTTAATGAAGTGTTTGTTTTCACCTCAATTACAAAACGCCACTCTAATAGCAGAGTGCCAAATATCAACAAGCCAAGACATTGATATTGAATCTCAGATTTTACACCAATAAATAAATCAGGAACTTGACTCTCTACATTAGTCCAAAACATCGAAGTTGAGAACATATAAGGATCTGATAAGCTAGCAGATTTCTTCTCAATTTTGGCTTAATTCTTTAAAAAATTGTTTTTAATTTTATTTTTTATTTTTTATTTTTTAAAATTTACATCCAAATGAGTTAGCATATAGTGCAATAATGATTTAAGGAGTAGATTCCTTAGTACCTCTTAACCATTTAGCCCATCCCCCCTCCCACAACCCCTCCAGTAACCCTGTTTGTTCTCCACATTTATGAGTCTCTTCTGTTTTGTCCCCCTCCCTGTTTTTATATTATTTTTGTTTCCCTTCCCTTATGTTCATCTGTTTTGTCTCTTAAAGTCCTCATATGAGTGAAGTCATATGATTTTTGTCTTTCTCTGACTAATTTCTCTTAGCATAATACCCTCCAGTTCCATCCACGTAGTTGCGAATGGCAAGATTTCATTCTTTTTGATTGCTGAGTAAAACTCCATTATATATGTATACCACATCTTCTTTATCCATTCATCCATCGATGGACATTGGGCTCTTTCCATACTCTGGCTATTGTTGATAGTGTTGCTATAAACATGGGGACGCATGTGTCCCTTTGAAACAGCATGCCTGTATCCCTTGGATAAATGCCCAGTAGTGCAATTGCTGGGCCGTAGGGTAGTTCTATTTTTAGTTTTTTGAAGAACCTCCATACTGTTTTCCAGAGTGGCTGCACCAGCTTGCATTCCCATAAAAAAAATTTTTTTAATGTTTATTATTTTTGAGAGAGAGAGAGAGAGACAGAGACAGAGAACAAGCAGGGGATGGGTAGAGAGAGAGGGAGACACAGAATCTGACGCAGACTACAGGCTCTGACCTGTCAGCACAGAGCCCAACTAGAGGCTCAAACTCACAAACTGTGATATCATGACCTGAGTTGAAGTCAGCCGCTTAACTGACTCAGCCACCCAGGCGCCCCTTGGCTTAATTCTTAAACACATTTCTTGTTTTAATGTCACAATTTACATCTTTTTAGCTTGTGAATCCATTAACAAGTTATTGTAGGTATAGTTATTTGTAATACTTTATCTTTTAACCTTTTACTAGATTTATAATTGATTTAGCCACCACCATTACAACATTAGAGTTATTTTTTTAAGTCAACTACAAATTTACCTGTACCCAAGATTTATACTTTTATATGTCTTCCTGTTACTACTTACCCTCCTTTTGTTTCAGCTTAAAGAAGTTCCTTTAGCCTTTCTCATAAAGCTGGTCCAGTGGTGATGAACTCCTTCAGCTTTTGCTTGTCCTGACAACCTTTTATTTCTCTTTCAATTCTGTAGGACAGTTTTGCTGGGTAGAATCTTCTTGGTTGCCAGATTTTTTCTTTCTTCTTTTTGAATATATCGTGCTGTTCACTTTTCACCTGCAAAAATCTGCCAATTATCATGTATATGAACAAGTTGCTTTTCCTTTTCTCTTGCTGCTTTTAAGATTCTCTCCTCTTTAACGTTTGTCAATTGTAATGTCTTTGGTGTGGTTCTTTTTGGATTCTTCTTGTTTGGAATTTTGGATTCCTGTCTCTGAATGTCTGTTTCTCCAGGTTAGGGAAGTTTTCAGCCATTATATCTTTGAAAAAGCTACCTGCCCCTTTCTCTCTTCTCCTTCTGTGACCCGAATGATGCAAATATTGGTCCACTTGATGTTGTACCATATGTCTTGTAAGATAACACTTCCCCCCCTCCCCTTTTCTGGATAAATTCCACTGCCCTGTTTGCATCCACTAATCCTTTATTTCTACTTGGTCTATTGTTGAACTCCTCTATTGAGTCTTTCAATTCAGTTGTTTTCTTCAACTATGTTGTTTTTGTTTGGTACATTCTTATATTTTCTATCAGCTGAAATGCTCTTTTTTTCATGCATTGTTTTTCTGACTTCAGTGAACATATTTTATGACCATTATTTGCAACTCTTTATCAAGTAAACTACTTATCCATTTAATTAAGGTATGTTTCTGGAACTTTAACTTGTTCTTTTGTTTGGAATATATACCTCTGTTTCTTCATCTTATTTGATTCTCTGTGATGGTTTCTGCACATTAGAAAAAAAATAGTCACCTCTCCCAGTGTTGACAGGGTGTTTTTTTTTTTAATGTTTATTATTTATTTTGGAGAGAGTAAGAGACAGATCATGAGTGGGCAACGGGCAGAGAGAGGGAGACACAGAATCTGAAGCAGTCTCCAGGCTCTGGGCTGTCAGCACAAAGCCTGACGTGAGGCTCAAACTCACAAACTGTGAGATCATGACCTGAGCCAAAGTCGGATGTTAACTAACTGAGGCACCTGGGTGCCCCTTGACAGTGGTTTTGTGTAGGAGATGAAACTTCTACCCTGGTTCAAGCTCTTGGTTGTCTCTCAAACCTTTGTGATTGTCTGAGCTGCCTTTGTTCTTAATAGCTCTCAGTAATTGGGGGTGTGTCAAGAACTTGTTCATGTACCAGTGGGCAGTATCTCGGTGAGCACCTAGATGTAGACTAACTGGAAGCTGGACCCTCAGGCAGCATCTTTTAAACTATGAAAATAGGTATGTTTCAGGGAAAGACTGGAAGATGGGCCTTCCTGTCTGCCCTCTGTGTACTGAGCCCTGGGAAAATGGCTTGTTAAGAACTCTCATTTGCTACAATTGTGTGGGACCTGTGAATGCAAGCCCTGCTGGTTACCAGAACCAGGCAATCAAGGGTGTGTTCCCTGGTGGCAGCTGCAAAGACTGGTGTGTCAGATGTGTGCAGAAGCTCTCTCTAGGGAGACACTGGTATCCTGTTGTGGGCCAGAGAGACAACATGGAAGTGACACCCTCTGGGCTTCCTAGTTCCTAGAGAGGATCACAGTCTCTAGAAAAGGTTAGAGTCTCTAGATGTGTGCTAAATGAGATGCCTGAACTTTAGGCAGCAACTTTTAAAGTTTGCAAATAGGGCTTTTTCAGAGAATGATAGGGAGATGGATGTTTCTATCTGTTTTGTCTATGCTATGCCCTGGGTGATAGACTGACTGAGCTCTTGTGAACTCACCAAGAATTGTGTCTTTGTTTGCTATGCTCTTGTGGGTCTCATTGATGCATGCCCAGCTGGCTTTCAGAGTTTAGTGTTTTGGGAACCCATCCTTCAGGTAGAAATTTTAAAAGTTGGGGCCCTAGATGTTGTGTCCAAACTCTTTATTCCTCTGGGAGAGGTTGGAGAGTTTCTTCCTGATTGCATGTTGCTGTGTGAGGATGGGGTTTATGGTGAGAATTTGTTTCAGCCTCTTTTGCCCTTTTCCATGTGGGTTCATCCAACATGTATAAATCTCTTAGCCAGTTTCTGGATTTTTTTCAGAGGGAATGGTTCCATGTGTAGATTTGGTATGTCCATGGGGTAAGTTCAGGACCTTCTAATGGCGCCATCTGGGACTAGAACTCTGAAAATTTATGAAAATCAAAGTAGTTTTGCTGGATCTATAAGAAAAATAAAAATGGAAATATAACCTTTCAGTAAAAATCCTTTTAAAATTAAATCCATTGTATAGACTTTTTGTGGCAAATGATTAAAAAGGAACAACTATGGGCACAAAATTGTTATTAATAGAAGGACCAACAGTAAAATGTACATTGTAGTAGTGATATTGGTTACAGCAGTATGATATACTCCAGTCAGTAAATCGTTGTGTGTAAAGGAATTGTTTTATCTTTTTTTTCTCTTGAAGTATTAGATATTGGTGTTCATATTTAAAATTCCTATCCATCCTCCAAGGCTATTTCCAAATGAAACTTCCTCTCTTGCCTTCATTTATCTAATGCATATCCTCCTCCCTTAAAGATCTTTACACATTCTTTATTATAGTGTTTGACTTTCTGCATTGTAGATCATTGTTCATATGTCTTTGTCTTTGTATCTTATGTCACGTTTATGACCTGTTATGAGATGTCCTTATGCTTTGTTGGGATCTTCAATATTTGGACATTGTATAGGACATTGAATTGCCCAATAAATGTTGATTGTATTACTAAATATTTTGAGAAAGTACTCTTTTCTAGAGTGGCGCTTGATTTTTAAAATAATTCTTGTTTTGAGCCAGTCATTTAACCAATGAATAAATACAAAGTACCTAGAATTTTGAGGCAGTCTTCTATTCTAGTGTGTTTACCATCAGTAACTTTGATTTTTTTTCTCATTTCTTTCATTTATTTATTTTTTCTCCATTCTTTTATTGGTAAATGCTGAATTGTTAATGTTAACCTTGTCTTTTTTCATATTCTTTCTACAAGTGTGCATAAAATAGGTATCTCCAAAAGGATAATAAAAGTTGATCTTTCTATTCAAAAATAAATATTAGTACCTAAAACTTTCTTATTATCTTCTGTGTGTGTGTGTGTGTGTGTGTGTGTGTGTGTGTGTGTGATTGGTTATTTTATCCTGTCCTATTCATTAGGACTGAAACTGTAATAATTAGATGTAAGATTCTGGATGGTCTTTTGATAAGAGAGAAGCCTGGTGTGTAAGAATAAGAAAAGATAAATAGCCATTAATTCATTTATTAATTCATTGACTTAACAAAGATATGTTGATGCCTTGCTAATTTGTGAGAGACGGTAAGCCTACAAAAGACCTGGGTTGTGTCCTCAGAAATTACTTTGATTTCCTACCTCTCCCCTGCCCCACCCATTTTTTTTTTTGCCATAGTGGAATAAAGAATAATTATTGTTACTTTTATTTCTTTTCTCTTTCCTTTGGCCTTGATCTCTTCATAAACAGTAAATATTTAGATTTTATTGTTTCTAAAAATGAGTTGTGGAAGGAATTTTTAGTCTTCTTTTCCACTGTCACTTACAAGGCAAGGCTGCCAATTTCTGTAAGAAGACAGAAGTTTATATTCTATGTACCTTTTAGTATTTGTAGTCTATTTGGAGTGAACAGCTCCCAGCCTCTGGGAAAGTAGTCAAAGTTTCCTGGGTATTTGCCAAAATATTTTCAATTTCTTTGCATGCTTATCATGCAATACAGAATCAGCCATTTTTCAGTTTAGTCAAGTGAATATTTGTAGTTCCTAAGCCATTAATTGCATTCAGTTTTCACTTGGCTTGATTAATGTTCTACATTGATGACCATCTCCGGAGTAAATACTGATTTGCCTAGTCTGGCATATAGTGGTTTCTAAGGGATTTTATTTATCAATGTAAATAATTATGCTGTTATATATGTTATTGGCTTTTGAATTATTTGAGTACCCGAGCAGAGTGTTTATAAATTAGTCTACTAGAATTGATTATAAATTAGTAATAATAAAACTCTGGTTATATAGACATTCAGTAACTTCAGGTATCAAAAACCATTTAAAGTTTTTGGCCAAAAGAAATATATTTATCCAATTTACAAGAAATAAAAATCTTTCTTTAAGAACTAAAATTCTATTACAATATTCTTAGGGATCACTTTTTACCATTTAGTTACTTTAAAATTTATAAGAATATGGTTACATCAATAGAAATGGTATCTTTGATAACAGGATCTATAATTCACTATAATTCACTCACTGTTCATTAATGAGTCAGATTAGCTCTACATATTCTTGAAATAATGAATAAACAGACGGGAAAAATAAACATCCATTTTCTAAGTACTAAAATATTCGAGTATATAAGATGCTTTTAGCTTTTTAGATGCTATGCTTTAACTTTACTGGGTATAAATTTTAAGTGCAGAGTACCCTTAGAGTACCCTTATTGAATAAGGGTACAAAAGGGTACAAAATAAATATTGTATTTTTAAGATTATTCCTTTCTTCCACCTTTCAGTTATTTGACACACACTATATGCCAGGCATAGTACTAGGTACTGGAGACAAAAATGGGTAAAACAAACATGGTTTCTATGTTCCTGTTGCTTAAAGTCTGATGAGCAAAAGAGGCATTGATTAAATAATCACAATTATAAATGTAAAATTTCAGCTGTGAAACCTCTTATAAAGGAAGTGTGCATGAGTGTCCATGGGGGAGAGAGGTAACTTAGTACGGAGGTTGCCATGGTCTGAATATTTGTGTCCCCCCAAAATTCATATGTTGAAAAGTAATCCCCAGTATGATAATTTTGACGTGGGGCCTTTAGGAGGTGATTAGGCCCTGAGTTTGTAGCCCTCATTAATAGGATTAGTGCCCTTACAAAAGAAGCCCCAAAGAGCTCCCCTGCCCTTTTGCTTTGTGAGGACACAGGGAGAAGGTAGGTGTTACCTAAGCAGCATGCTCTCACAGGTGCTGAATGTTCTGGTTCCATGAAGTTGGACTTCCCAGCCTCCAGAACTGTGAGAAAGAAATGTTGGCTATGTATAAGCCACCTAGTTTATGGTAGTTTATTTATAGCAGCCTGAATGGATTAAGAGGTCAAGGAAGACTTCTAAAAGGAAGCATCACTTACACTGAGATCCCAATAAGCAATTGGTCTTACATGATGGAAGAAGGGAGAAGGGGAGCTGCTGACTGAGGGGCAGATGCAGTGGAGTGTGTGAGGAGATTCATGGAAATAAAATTATCATTGTTTATGCACGAAGCACATGAAATTACCGGGATCTGACCGTTTGTGACATATAACATGGCAATTTCGTATTTCACCTAATGTTAATGTAACAAATGTGGAAGAATTAACAATACAAAATACCAAATTTAGGAAAACAGTTGCTCTGTTGTTCTTAGGCCTCTTGATTATTTTCTCTGTATAAGGTAGAAAAAACAAGGCAAGGTGGTTAAGTAATCAGTATAACTGCACAGGTGTTATTATAACAAGGTAAATGGCCAGTTTTAGATTTTCTCTTTGAATTATAGAACCACCCAGCCAAAAGTTGCCTAAACTACTCAAGGTAGACATAGTTCAGCTATAAGCAAAAGTGCCTTTAAGCACCTTGCAAAGTTTTAACTACAAAATACATAGAAGTTGTAAACTAAAAGTAGAAAGATAAATGTTTCTTTTTCTTTTTTAATTTTTTTTATGTTTATTTATTTTTGAGACAGAGAGAGACAGAGCACGAATGGGGGGAGGGTCAGAGAGAGGGAGACACAGAATCCGAAACAGGCTCCAGGCTCCGAGCTGTCAGCACAGAGCCCCACGCGAGGCTCGAACCCACGGACCGCGAGATCATGACCCCAGCCGAAGTCGGCCGCTTAACCGACTGAGCCACCCAGGCGCACCGAAAGATAAATGTTTCAATTAGATTAAAAGAAGTCACTTAGAGGGCACCGGGTGTCTCAGTCGGTTAAGCCCTCTGACTTTGGTTCAGGCCATGATCTCGTGGTTGGTGAGTTCCAGCCCTGCAATGGGCCGTTTGCCATCAGAACAGAGCCTGCTTTGGATCCTGTCTCCCTCTCTCTGCCTCTCCTCCACTGGTGCTCTCGCTCACTCTGTCTCAAAAATAAACAAAACAACAACAAAAAACCTCAAGATGCTGGGGAAATGGATCCTATGAGCACGTGATTAGGTAATCCTTTCTGCCTATTGTGTCAACAGTGTCCTTTTCTCAAAATCTTTCATGACCCTGTTGTTTTTGTTTAGGTTCTTTGCCAGGTGTTTCCTGTCTCAACAAAATGTTGTTTATTTGCCATCCTTGTGAACAATTTCTGCCTGGTGGAGTGAAATGGGGAGTAAGTGTGAGGGTAGAGGAGATGGTGGCAGGGTGGTGGAGAAGACACGAGAGGGCTTATACCCTTTTTCCCTAACAGCACGGATTCCTAGAAAAATTGTTTCCATGATTTAATATGCAATGTTCCCCACTCAATGTTACACTAGAATGTAACATAAAATACAATCACTGGGTTTGATAAGTCACTGACCCATTCTCTCCTGCAATAAGAACTCTCCCAGCAGCTAGTGGCCTTTCCATTTCTCTAAAATCACATACAGAGTAATGTTCTACAAGTCCATGAATGCTGAAGTTTCGTGAAATGGGGTTAGTTTTAGCTAAATAACTCTCCACAAAATAATCTGACCCATATTGACAATACATATCATAGATATTCTGTACTTGGTAATTATCTGTCCATGATAGGCAATTTACATCAATGAGGGTAACTAATAATCCATACAGCCAAACCAGATTTCTAGTTTACCTTTACTTTGCTGATTTTTTGAAATCTAAAAGTCAAATGAATGTGAAAAACGTTTTCCTTGATGTTTACATATTTCAGTTTTCTTGCACTCTCCCTTGGTTTCTCACATACAGTTTAGTAGATATTAATTCCAATTACAGTGCCCATGACAATCAGAATTTTGCCCACAGCACTCTACTAAAACTGTTGTAATAAAGGTTACCAATGACTAAAGGCACACGATGAAGGTTTAATTTTTTTATTAAAAATACTAGAACTTACTGTCTGACTTACAATATGTGCTCTGGGTGATCATACCTTGCTTTGGGAAACATCTTCTTCTGCTTCCACAACACTGATTTCTCCTGGATTTCTTCCTACCTCTGACTGTTTTCGAATCTCCTCACGTAAATTATTTCTTTTCTATTTCCTTTTTAAGTGATCACATTACACAAAAATCTATCAGTTATCTATGTTTAGTTTTGGTGATCCTCTCTTTTCCAATAAGTTCAACTACTCCATGTATGGTAATAACTCTAATACCTTTCTTTACCTTCTGAATCTGATCTTTCTACTGAACTACAGATCTATATTTCCTATTGAAAGTATCAACATAGTGCTCTAGGTAAAAACGTTTGTTCAAAACATATTTTTTCCCTAAACCTTCCTCCTGACCATTTTGCTAAGTATAAATTTTAAACACAGCAGATTTTTTTTTAAGTACAATTGACACACAGTATTACATCAGTTTCAGTTGTGTACAACATAGTGATTCCACAAGTCTATACATTACCCTATGCTGATCACAAATGTAGCTACCATCTGTCACCATACAGTGCTATTAAGTACTATTAACTATATTCCCCACCCTACACCTTTTATCCCCATAATCTATTCGTTCTATAACTGAAGCCTGTGTCTCCCACTTTCTTTTACCCATTTTGCCCCTCCTCACACCTCTCTCCTCTGGCAACCATTAGTGCTGTGTATTTATGGAGCTTTTTCTGCTGTTTGTTTATTCATTTGTTTTTCAGATTCCACATATAAGTGAAATCATACAGCATTGGTCTGTCTCTGACTTCTTTCATTTAGCATAATATGCTTGAGGTCCATCTACATTGTCTCTGTGGCTATTGTAAACAATGCTGCAATGAACATTGTTGGGGGGCATGTATTTTTTTAAATTAATGTTTTTATTTTCTTTGGGTAAATACTCAGTAGTGGAATTACTGGATCATATGGTTTTTATTTTTAATTTTTTGAAGAACCTCCATACTGGCTGCACCAGTTTGCATTCCCACCAACAGTGCACAAGTGTTCCCTTTTCTCCACATTGTCACCAACACTTATCATTTCTTGTCTTGTTGATTCTAGCTGTTCTGACAGGTGTAAGGTAATTTCTCATCAGAGTTTTGATTGCCATTTCCTGATGATCAGTGATGTTGAGCATCTTTTCATGCAAACACAATAGTTTCATAAGCTAGACGCAATAGGGAATCTGTGATTAACCCTTTTACTAATTACCCCTTTCGCCCTCATCCAGCTTAGAACAAATTTATTCCCAAACATACAAAACCTCACGTTTATAGCACCCATGAGTACTTGGGGTAACTACTTGATTACAAACTCAACCAATCAAGAAGCAAATCAAAATCAGAGTGTCTAGAATGATAAAGCTATAAGGAAGAATACTAAAATACTATCTAAGAGTAAATAATAACATAAATAAATTTTAGATCCATAAGAAATATAAAATGACATAAGTCTAGATAAAATATCAAATGCTAGTTACTTTGCCATACTGGGGGATGGAGAGAGTATGAGAAAGTCAAGAAAATATAAATGCATATTTTTATTTGTATATATTTACATTAAAATTTTTCTTTATGTTTTTATTTTATTTTTAAGAGAGAGAGCACAAGTGGAGAAGGGACAGAGAGAGAGACACACACACAGAATCCAAAGCAAGCTCCAGGTTCTGAGCTGTCAGAACAGAGCCTCACACGGGGCTCGAACTCCTGAATGGTGAGATCATGGCCTGAGCCGAAGTAGGATGCTTAACCGACCGAGGCACCCAGGTGCCCCAGTATAGTTTTATGTTTAAAGAATTTTTTAGAGTTGACGAATTAAGAAATGTTTAATTATATAATTTGAGGTGTTAACAGTACTTATTAGAAAATTAAGCATAGTCTGTAAATCTTCTGGGTACTTTGATAGGAAAAAAAAAAAAAACCACTCAAAAGGGATAATATAGACCAGGTACCAAATATTAGGAAAAACAATATTAAAAACCTAAAACATAAAATTATTAAACTCGACCATTTTTATGGCATTAAATGTAAATAAGAGAAAACATCTATTAAGAAAAAGGCTCTCAGATTGTGTAACAAAACAAATCCAATTATATGTTACAGAAAATAATAATTCATCAGAAATATTATTCCAGAATGACTGAGCAAGATGCTTTGAAAATTTGATAAACCTGAATAGCTATTCATGATATTTTAAAAAGCTATTTAAAAACTCTTAGTAAAGTAAAAATACAGGGAACTTTCTTTACAGTGGTTTTGTTTAAATCCAGGTAAGATATCTAGAAGGATTTTCATTGACATTAGCAATAAAACAGGAGACCTATATTGCCACTGTATTTTCACCTTGTTTTAGATGTATTGACCAATACAATTAGACATGCAAATAAAATAAGTAGTGTAAAAATAGGTTGCAAATGGTATTTGAATTCATATATGAGAAACCTAAAAAGTAACTTAAAATAAATTAAAAATAATATGGGGATGCCTGGGTGGCTCAGTTGGTTGAATATCTGACTCTTGATTTCAGCTCAGGTCATGATTTCAGGGTTGTGAGATCAAACCCCATGTCAGGCTCTGTGCTAAACATTGAACCTGCTTAAGATTCTCCCCCCACTCTCTCCCCCTTTCCCTTCCTCCCTATGCCCCTCTCCTCCCCTGGTGTGTGCACGCTCTCTCTCTAAAAAGAAAAAAAAAAAGAAAGAAAATTCAACATAATGGGTTCTTAAAATTTTAATTTATAAAATAAATGATATATAAATAATATACAAAAGTGGTCTTCTCGTATGAACAAGTGAGCAAATAACAAGATGGGAAAAAGGGAAAATTTTCTATTTACACTAGCCATGAAAACACAAATACTTAGTGTTCCAGTTATTCACTGCTTCCTACTAAAGCACCTCAAACTTAGTGGACTAAGACAACATATTTTTTATCTTTCACGATTTTACTTCTGACTAGGCTCAGCCAGGTAGTTCTCATTTATTTGCTTCTAAATGACTTCTTAAGTAGCACTTTCAGTAGCTCTTAGGAAGTCAGTCTTCTGTGGTCTTAGTATTTAACATTGAGATAGGAGTCAATACGACTTTATTAGCAATTTTAAGAAATCTCAGTTGACGTTGTAAATGTGCCAGGCACTGTGTTAAGCCTCTCAGATTTAAAATCTTACCGAGTCCTTTTGTATCAGGAAAGTGCTATCTTCTCCATTGTACTAATTGACCCAAGGGTACACTTGTAGTTAATAGTAGAGCTGGGATTTGAACCTAAAGCCAGACCTCTTCACTACTGCTCTCTGAGGCCTCCTGACTGTTTTACCATATGCATTATCACATTTTGAGAAGTGAAAGATCAAGATGTGAAACCCTCAGGAGATGCCCGAATATAACTAGGGGAGGCTCTGAGGGTGGCTGGACGCTGTAGTACGAAGGCTGGATTTTCATTATTACGACTCTGCCCTTTTTAGTTCCTAAACTGGTGTGACTAAGAAAGGATAATTTATACATGTCTCCCGATTTTATTCTCATTTCACAAAATCACTTGTAAACAGGTTCTTGAATGGATCACTTTGTCCTGCTTCTCAGAGCTGTCACTAAAGCATCGCAGCTGTAGCAACAACTTTGGATGATATCCGCGGCTACAGGGCTGATGGACACGTCTTAATGAGGTGGCACAGCTGAACTTATGTAAACACTCACCCACTCCCACCTGCACATCACTACCATCCCAACGCCTTCAGGCACAGAGGACTAGATAAATTCTGTCCCAGCCATGAGAAAACATGTTTCTCCTTCGCTGGTGTGAACAAGAGAAGCCAGAATCAAAGATAGGGGGCAAAGTGAGGTGTTTTATGCATTTGTTTAGTTTATGCTCTAAACGCACAGCCTGTGTTTCTCTTTCCCAATTTCTTCTTGTCTCTTTCTGATAGACTGTGGAGTGGAACATTTTTCTGTTTCACACTATCTAAAAGTAACACTTTATAATGAAATATAAAACACAATTCGATTTTCTTCCAAAGTCCCACTGAAACATATAAATATATCAATCAGGACTTCTGCTGCAAGTATGAGAAAATCTATCTCAAATGGGCGTAAACTAGAAGGAAGGGTTTGGTTTGTGTAACTGAATATTTTGGGTGGGGTGCTAGTTGCAGTATGATGTGATCTCTGCGTTCGCGCAACGTTTCCACCCCCTGGTTCTGCACTTACTGCGTGTGTGCTTCCTCCTCGAGCTCTACGGGCACCTAGGAGCTCCAGCTTTTCATTCTTCCAATCTCACACTCCCCAGTAAGGGAGACTTTCCTGACTGGAGTTTAAATCCGAGAGATTTAAATTCTGCCTTAATACACTCACTGTTTCAAGACAATGGATGCATCACACACGAACAATTAACTTTTTTTCCTCGGCATTTTGCACGTTAACAGTGAGGTGCTGTCTCTGGGATAATTGAGAATGCAGTCATGAAACCATTTGCTGTGTTGTGATTCAGGTGAGGAACCCCAGCTGAGAAAGGCTGAGGGAATTCTAAAAAAAAAATATCTGGATCTCACTCTTAATGGTTTGAGTTATGCCACATAATCCCCCATGATTCACTTAGTATGGTCAGAAGGATGAAATACACAGATGGGCCAGGCCTAACTCATAAATACACACGAAGGTCATAGACCGAGTGGCTTAAAGTACAGAAATTTATTTCCTCACAGTTCTGGAGGCTTAAAGCCTGACATCTGGGTACCAGCATGGTTGGGTTCTGGTGGGAGCTCAGACAGCCAGGGTACAGACAGCCCCCCTTTCTCTGTCATTACATGGTAGAGAGAGATTTTTTTCCCTCTCCTCCCTCCTCTTGTAAGGGCAAAATCCCATATGGAAGACCCCTCCTGGGGTGCCCAGGTAGCTCAGTTGGTTGAACATCTGACTCTTGATTTCACCTCAGGTCACAATCCCAGGATCATGGGATCGAGCACTGTGTCAGGCTCCATGCTCAGCGTGTATTCTCTCTCACTTCTCTCTCTTCCCCTTTTCCCCTCTCCTCCACTCATGCTCTTTCTCTCCTAACTAAAAAAAAAAAAAAAAGAAGAAATTAAAAAGATCCCACCCTCATGACCTCATCTAAACCTAATTATGTCACAGATGCTTGTCTTCCAAATAGCATTTTAATAGGGTTTAGGTCTTTAGGTCTTTAACATGTGAATGTTGGGAGCATAAACCTGCAGACTATAAGAGTCGTGAAAGGAGTCAAATCACATACAGACTGTGAAAGGGGAAATGATGGTACTGGGAAAGAAATAGAAGGCATTGTTAACCAGAGAAGAAGAGGCTAAACAGAACAGTAAGTCTCAACCACACCATGTTTAGACACACTTACTATCTTCAAATTTACTTCTTTTCTAAGCTTTTTTGTTCTTCCAATTTATAGTGCAGTATTGGTTAGAAATTTATTTCTAAATCAAGAGCTATGTTAAGTGCCTTAGCCACTGATGAGTTTTCCTGCCATGATTTTAATATTACATGTTCCTGAAGCAGTTTATAGCAGTAATGATGGGAAAATATTGTCTTTTGTGATTTGAGACTATACAATGTAATAAACCTAAACTCTATTAAGTAAACTATAAGAAATAACTTGCAAAGGATGCTGACACTTTTAATTGTTAAAAAACATGATGTATATTTTTTTCCTTGAGGAGAGGAGTATAAAGAATGACATTTTTCTTCCTGTGACAAATTTCACTGTTTTTCTTTTCTGGTTTCAACATTCCCACATATTTCCTTTCACTTCGTGTCAGATGCAATTTCTCAAGCTGAACAGGAGTAAACTCTTTTCATTTCCACATTGTCACTCCTGTTCAGTTTGGTTATAGATGAAATGAAAGTGTGTTGTACAATAGACCTTATGTGTGTTATAATGCCAGAAAATGATTTCAGCGCATGCACAGAAGCAAATGTTGTGTGTATTTAGGCCTCGTATAATGTTTTAATCTCATATGGGCACACAAAAGATGCACCTCTTGGGAAAAATGAAAAAAAAAAAAAGGGCTCCACCAAATGGAAGATGGAGTGCAAATTGAAAGAGAATATACACCAAATAATATTAAATATGTAGGCAAGGAAGAGTGCTAGAAAGCTGCATTATTCCTATGTAATCAAAAGGGACTTAACCATGGTGACTCATTTGATTCATTCAGCCATGTGTAATAGGTCAATTAAAATGCGTACATTGGCAAATTCTCAGAAGAGCAAATGTTTAGTCTGATGTGGATCTGTATCCAGCTGATCTGTTGCTATTGCATAAATAAAACAAAAATAAAGAAAGGCAAAGAGCAAACCATGAGGATTTATAGATCAGCAAATTTCCATTAACTATGGATCTGGCTTAGCAAACAGAACAGTAGATATGAGGAGTTCACACAGGTCATGTTTTTATGCTTTTTATGCAAAGATACAACATTAGTTTCTTTGGCAAACACATTATGCATTTTCTATATTATAAATACTGGTCTAGGTACTAAAGATGTAGTGAACAGAAGCCTGAAACCCCTGCTTTCATGGTGCTTAATTTTGGTTTGGGGAGACAATAAACCGAATATGTCAATAGAAGTTGGTGAAAAGAGCTTAGGAGAAAAATACGTGTGTGTGTGTGTGTGTGTGTGTGTGTGTGTGTGTGTGTGTGTGTACACACACATGCCAATGAGCAAAAACTATGACCAGGAGAGTAGAAAGTCATGGAAAACAAGTGAGGAATGTTCTTGGAAAAAATAATCAACTCTACAAAATACTGCTGATATACCATACTGTGATAGAACTTGACACCTATTGCCCTTTTGAATGTAACGGACTTACTGATTCTTTGTTAGAAGAGTATTAATTTTGAAATGGTTGGCTTTGTGGTTGTGCTAAATTTGAAATTCTGACCTGGTTTACTTTATGATTAATGGAATGCATTTATAAGATGGATTTTGGGGAATGTTTTCTTTTATAAGCAGAACCAAAGAGACTGACCTTTCAAGAGGCATGATGTCTGGGATTTAATGTCATCAATACCACCCTCCAGTCAAGGAACTTAAGAATGGGTTCAAATGTTCTTCATTAAAAGATACGTCTGTATTCAGCACAACTTGGTTGCCATATGAGGTTATTATGTCTTGGGTAGCTTTAATAACAGGATATATTGATCATTCATCTAAAAAATAAAAGTGTTATTCCAGTTTTCTTCTTTATTCTACATATCTACAAGTACATATGGCTGCTTACAGTAAGACTGACTGCTGTCAGGTGTAATCTTACCATTAAGTTCTGGTCTGTGGAACATAGGAAGTATTTATAAGTACTGGGAAGTATCTTCTAGGAGGGAACATATCCTTCTCTTTTCATTCCATACAGATATAATGACTAAGCAAAAGAAGCTATTTTGGAACATCAGGTAAACTTAGGAGTGACAGCTACTCATGATCTAGAAACAAGAGGAGAAAAGCTGGGATCTTGAGGAATTTATGAATCGGAGCAGCCATATGCTGACAGCCTACATCAGGACTAATTCTAATTGAATTAGGTCTATTCTAGAGTGGATACCCAAATGTCACATGTTTAGGTATATAATGTGTTTAAAGAAAAAAAAGACACAGTGAAGAGGCACCTGGGTGGCTCAGTTAGTTGAATGTCCAACTTCAGGTCATGATCTCATGGTTTGTGGGTTTGAACCCCATGTCAGACTCTGTGCTGACAGCTCAGAGCCTGGAGCCTGATTGAGATTCTGTGTCTCTCTCTGTCCCTCCCCTGCTTGTTCTCTCTCTTTCTCTCTAAAAAATAAATAAACTTTTTTTAAAAAAGAAAATAGTTATTTGACTCAAGGTGATCATAACCCTATTCTTTTTATGTTGGTATACATGGGGCATAGTATTATTTTATAGACTAAAAAATTTCAGTATTTCTTTCATTTTCAGACTCTTTTGGTAAACTCTACTGTAATATTTGCTGTGAAAATAATTACTCCTCAACATCTTTTATGAGCAAAGAGAGAAGGATGTCCCGTGTTTTATTTCACTGAATATTTGCAAATAAATTTCCCCTTAGGCTGATTTAATATTTTAAAAACAAAAGGCTGGAGGTGAGATTATACATGATGTAGAAATGGTAAAACTCCATGTAAAATGGTCTCAGGCTTAGGTGTCAAGAAAGGAAACATGTTATTTTAGAGTATTGTTTCAGCTTGTAGACACACATTAATTTTTTTTTTAATGTTTGTCCATTGTTGAGAGAAAGACAGAATGTGAGTGGGAGAGGGGCAGAGAGAGAGGGAGACCCGAATCTGAAGCAGGCTCCAGGCTCTGAGCTGTCAGCACAGAGCCCAAAGTGGGGCTCGAATTCACAAATCGTGAGATCATGACCTGAGCCAAAATCGGATGCTTAACTGACTGAGCCCCCCTGGGACCCCTACACCCACATTTAAAACTCTGGATATAGGAAAATTTAATGTGTATACATCATTATCTGTGTTATCATTGTTAGGAGAGCTTCCCCTCCCCCACAGATACCTTTTATATTTATCTTTAATAATCTCTTTCATGGATGGACAGAAGTCAACATACTACTAACTAGAGAAAGTAGTTAGAGAAGCTGTAGCATTTCCAAAGGTTTTCCCTTTCCTTCTGTCGTTGTCTCCCCCTGCCAAGTTGTGTTCTGACTGCCTTGGGGGCCATCACCCTATGTCCTTAGCCCTTTGATTGTCCTTAGCCCTTTGATTGTAGTGAGTGTCACAAAGGATTTAGCCCCATCCCAATCTCTTTCAAAGGAGCATCAGTGTAACCTGAGAATGGCATGTGGAAATTTTATGCAAATGTTGTGTTTACCGATCACTCTCTCAATCTCTCTCCTATTCACATAGGACTTTCAGAATAAAAAGAATTGCAATTAGACTTCACTGCAGCCAATGATTTAGTTTCATTCTTCAGTTATTTGGCTTTGACCATTTTTATCATTACAATCTCAGTAGAAACAAGTATCCCCTCCTGAACAAGATCACTATTGTAACTGGTATCCATAAAAATATGTTAGAAAGTATTGGTCATACTTATTAGTTGCATTCTACGTCAAAGTGCCATCTCTATGAAACTCTTAATATTTATTTCAAATTATGTGTGGTTTCCTTAGTTATGTAATTTGTTATTCTAATCAATGTACATTGTCAATATGTATCTTTTATGAATTATTTTAACCTCTAAGTATATACATGTATGATGTTTTTCTATCAAGAGAAATGTAACATAGTTTTTTTTTTATTAGCACAAGGAGCACTTATTAGATGCCTATTGTGTACCAGGCTCATTACTGAGGCAAAGAAGAAACAAAGTTTTTATTTTCCTGAAGCTCATAGACTAGAGCTCAGAGAGTATCTAATTCAGTTGTTCATTTTTATGTGTGAGGAATATAGGGCTCAGGTAAGTTAAGTGACTTTCTTAGGATCGTGCAGTTAGAATCCAAGCCAAGGCCAGAGGTCAGGTCCTCTCACATTCTGTCTGCACAGGATGATTTCTACTATAATTTTCTGCCTCCCTCTGTCCACCCTGGGTGCGTTAAGGCACAGGAAAAGAAAAACTCAATGTGCTCGGTCCATTTTCCTCCATTCTTGAAATTCCAAATAGCTTTCTGGCAGCCTTTTATTCTGCTTGGTCTAGACCCCATTCTTTTTGCTCTCAGGTAGCAGTAATAGATAGGCTTTTTTTTTTTTCCCTTAACACAGAGCTGGTAATCACTTCTTGACTCCTGACCAAAATTAAACTCTTGCTAAGCAAGCTCATCTGACTTTATGGATAGAGGCTTTTCAATTATCTAAGGCCATCATATATGCTCCTAAATTGTCTTGTTTTCTTTATTATTATACACTACTTCAGCATACTGCAGTGAGCTATTAGCTCTCATGGAAAAAAAATGATTTTTTAACTTCTTAAATATAAGGATGTTCTTTGAGAGAGCATGGCGTATTTGATGAAAGTTTTTTAGTAGAACTTTTTCCCTTGACTGATCCAGATTTAAACAGTCTAAAATCAATTCCTCTGGAGCCACTTGTCATTTCTTGTCTTCATTTTAGCAATGTGGGTGAACGTGTGTCAGACTTTACTTTTACCCAGAGTTAAAAAAAAAAAATTGGTTATCAGTTCTTGGCCTTGCTTCTACTTCTGTATAAAAATAAACTGGCTTTTTCACACACATTTAAGCAAAACTGTCTGCAAGAAAGACTGGTCAGAGTTTTGAGGATAAGGTAAGCAAATGTTATTGCTATGTTTGATGAATTGTTCTGAGTCCAATCACTTTGAAAGATTAGGCTCAGAGGAGAAAAGGGAGCCAAATTTGCACTCGTGCTGAGATTTCATGCAGTACCTCATATTCATGGACTTCATAAATTCTGGCACCAGAGTCTCTTGGGTTGATATGAGGACCCTTATAATTAGAGCAATAGTGAGGAGGAGGTCAGAGGCCAAGTTCTAAACAAGGTGGTATTCAACACCCTGCCCCCCCTATTTGCACTCTCATATCCATCTGTAAAAGCAGTAATAGTGAGGGAGTGTCATGCAAGATGGTGAGCACCCATTAGATCCAAAGCAAGAGTGGGTTAACAAATATATATATATATATACTGCCCTGCATGCAGTTGAAGCCTTGGGAATCTGTGGAAGATATTCTTTCTATAGGTTATTTCTGACTAGTAGAAGTAAAGGCTTTAAGAGAGCTCTCTGCAGAATTATCCAATACACCCTAATCTAACACTGTGTTTTGGAGACCAAGAAGACATAACCTTGAACTCTCAAGACAAACCAAATGTTCCTAGTAAGTTACCCATTATGAAACCCGGATTAGTGACCAACACAGTAGCATGACTAGTAGCCACATGGCCTAGAGCCAGGTATTCTATTTCTTCCTAAAGTTGGAGATGTGGCCCCTGTTTACCTCTGCTGTCTCTCGTCTCACTTCTGTCCTCCTCACGTTCTATTCTCCAGACTTACTGAGCTTCTTACAGTTTTCTAAAAATTCCAAGTGATGTCTTTCTCTGGGTTTTTTTTTTTTCACACACTGTATCTTTTGCCTGATGTGTTCTATCTCCATGCCTTCCATCAACAACTTCTATTCTCCATCTCCCTTTGCCTGAGTAATAACTACTTATGCTTCTTATTTCAGTATATATATATCCATTTTCTCTTAGGAGCTTGTGTGAGATGCCTCTCAGCAGCCCCTGTAGCACTCAGTACCATCTCTGTATTAGCAGTTATTGTGGAGGCTTGTCAAATTTTCATCCACTAGGACCCTATGTTCTGTGACTTATTTGCCATTAAATTCTCAAAATTAACTCATGGTAGGTGTCCAGTACTTACCTGATGAGTGACACCAAAGGTTAGGCATACTCTTTGAAATAAATTTAAGGGTGGCTCCATTCCTGCATCATTGAGTAATATTTATTGCTACCTTCTACATGCAAAGAACCATGCTAAGAACTGGGGAAACAAAACAATGATGAATAAAAGATAACATCAGACAGTAAAGCAGACTTCCTTCATGGTTTGTATAGTCTTGTTTTCTAAATATGTTATCAGAGAAAATTCACATTAAATGGATTAATCTGTGGTTTAAGCCTATGATAAGAAAAAATTGCTGCAAATGTTCAAGTATGACTAAAGGCAGAAAGTATCCAATTAAGTATCTTTTGTATTCAGAACTCTTAGCACCACCAAAGGAAGACTAACAAAATTATCATTATCTTTCATTTCAACTGAAATAATATATATAAAACATCACATACATTTTTATAAGAACATATTTTCCTAGGAAGTACAAAATTGGACACAGAGCCTAAGTTGAATGTAAGTATGTATTTGCTTAGAAATAGACAAGGCTCTGTTTTCTCTTTGTTTCTTTTAATTTGACAAACTCAGCTATAAGGTAATTTTAGTAGGAAAAGGTGGTGGTATTTGCTATTAATAAAACTGTCAAATAGCTATTTGTAACTTTGGTAGCTATGGTCTCCATAGTTCTTAAACATATCCAAAAATTTCCTTGGAAATGTTTGTAGAAATTTTCATCACAATTTAGAAAATGATAGTGCAGACTGAGAAACAAGCATATGAAACAGATGCACATATGAGGGTCTTCCAGAAATAAGTATGAAAATGAAAGGGGATAGTGCTATTATCTAATTTTAATGAGGCTAAACAGATTTTTCCCCCAACTCCTACATATAGAGTTCTTGTTTAAGATGCTAAGAACTTCCCTGGAACAAATAGCCAGAGGTACTTTAAAGCATAGCTGATATTTAAAGGAATAGCCACATATATTTAGCTAGATTTCCTAAAATTTTTGTTTGTATCCAATATATATGTATGTTTTTCCTCCCTTGAAACTATTTTCCTTCCGTAGCCCACCATCAACTTTCTTTCTGTTCTTGAACTAGAGAGGCAGCCTCCGGGAGAATTAAGGACTTCTTTGAACCAGCTGGAGGGACTTTAATCTGAAATGTTTACAGCAGAGGTGTTAGATTGTGAAAGCCTTCTAGATTGTTCCCTGTTTGGTGACAACATGCTGCAGAGGAGGTCAAGAGATTAATAGCAGATGAATCACATTTTAAGTATCTTCTAACAAATTGTATTTAAGCTTGTATCCGGTTCTATAACCTATTTAAAGATGTTTCATTTCTCTGAGGGCTTAACAAAAGTCCTAAGGACAAGTGTTCTATCTTACATCCCACAGCTTTTCTGTCCTGTATCCCACCCATGGTGGGATACAGTACTGAGTATAGATTGAAAAAGAAGGAACATTGTGTGGCAATTTTGAAGCAGGTAGAAGATGAAAGGAAAATACTTTGTTTTCCTTTTAAAAGCATATTCACACAAATGCCTTGTTTAATTGCTTCTGAAATTCTAAAATGGTACCTGAGTACCCATCACAATGATAGTGCTTTATGCTTTAATAGCAACAATGGTTTGATAAGATTGAAGGGACTTAAAGACTATTATTTTAGTACTTAAAATATGAAGGTATATATAATATATAGTATATATATATATATATATATACACACACACATATAAATATATATACCTCTGAGAATCTCAGAGGTAGTCACACATTTATACATATATAAATTATATGTAAAATATACTCAAATATAAATAAATTTAAATTATAAATATAAATATATGAATAAATATAAAATATACAAATATGAATATAATGTAATTATATATACACTTGAATATATAATAAATATAAATTTTATATATAATAAGCTATGTATACATAACATACATAAAATCTGAGAATCCCAGAGGTAACTATAGGTGCAATAAAATGTTCTTTAAGCCATACTAATTTCTGGCTCTTGGGTCACTCTTCCTAACTAGGGAGAAGTGCTAGGGTGAAAGAGGTGATGATTTAACTACTAATCAGAGATACTGCCTGTACTTTGAAAGCTGTTCTGAGCTACAGTTTGGGAACAGAGCCAAACTTCTGGTCTGCTGTCTGTTGTTGACTGCTGGGAGTGAGGTGAAAGTCCCAGAGAATATGCTCCTATCTCATTATTTTTAGTGAAAGTTGTTAATATTACCAAAGTAGATGAATAAATAAATAGGATTTTTAACATATTATAGAAAGTTAGCAATATAGTGAAAACAGAAGGAAACCATCCAAAGTATCCTACTAAAACATTCACATACAAACACGCACAGAAAAGAAAAAAAATATACTAAGGGAAAGAAAGTAAAGGATCAGGAATGCAGAACACGACATCAAAGAAAACATTTTAATTTAACATTTGCGAACAGATTGGGTCAAAAACTAAAACCCAGCTGTAGGCCGTTTACCATAAATGTAGCTAAATGAAATGTTTCAGACATAGGAAAAGTAAATTAAAGTGAAAACTAGGAAGATGTCAACAGTAAGAAAATATGAATTGTGTTATTAATATTAGAAGATGTTGATGCCAAGACAAACCTTTCCAATGAGAAAAGAGGAAAAGGAAATTTATAAGAGATTACAGTTCACAGTGAGGCTCAAGAATTTTTTTTTGTACCAAGAAGCACAGTATTAAAATACAGAAAAAAATATAGGAAATACAAAGAAATGTGACAAAACAGTCCAGTAATGCATAAATTAGATAAGGAATGTAGTTCTGATAAAGATCAAATGTCAAATAAGAAAAAGAATTATTATTTTAACTAAGTGGTTTTTCAGACAACTGGTTAACCATTAAAAATATAAAGTTAACTCCCTAAATTGTACTATATACCAAATTAAATCCAAAACAATTAAAACTTCACCTATAAAATACATAATAAAAACACTAAAAGAATAGCCAAGTATTGTAGGTTCTAAATGACTTCTTTTTGACCTAATATTTATGATTTAATTGCACAAAGTAGCATACCTAAAATGTAGCTGACTGGGTCTTGAACCTCAATAAACGAGCTCTAGGGTCAAAGCATTTAATGTATGCCATGGGTAAAAAAACAGAAACAAAGAAATTGTATATAACTCTAGGGTGGGGAGTGCATGTTAAGAGTAACATGGAAAACTAGGTCTTCACAGAAAAAACTTGATGGATTTGACTACCTGAAAATTATAATCCTTTCAAAGTGAAAAAATACAAACATAAAAAATCAAAAGTCAATTGAGAAAGTAGTTGCAATATATATGATAAAAATTAATATTTGTAATATATTAGAGTTCTTATATCAATAAGAAAACATAGTATAGCAGAGGGAATATAGTCAATAACATAATACATTTATCATGGTAAGCATTTCATAATATATATAATTGTTGAATCACTGTTGTATACCTGAAGCTAATTTACCATGTGAATAATAGCTCAATTAATTTTTTAAATATTAAAAATGAAATGTAATATAATTACAAACATTGTGGAAATAGTAAGTGAAGAAAAACAGGCAAAGAACACTCACAAGAATACACAAATGGTTAATGATTTGGGCAGTCACAAAATTAATTGCCGATCCAGTCAATAAAAATGATCTTGTAAGAGTCTATTCATTTCCACAGAAAGATGAATAATCTATTGCTTAAAAAAATGACAAATAACATAATATTTGTACATTAATATTTTCCATGATGTATATGTATATGTGGCATAGAAAATTTAATGTATAGTTATTTGTAACTTTAGCTTTCCTTATTTTTTTATGGATGATTTTGTAGGGCCGTATGGGAATAATGCTAATATGTATTGCAAGAGCGAGAGAAGATAAATAGAATGGGCACATAATAACTACTGTTGGTATCCTACTCAAAATTATGCCTCTTCTTTCTAAACAGATCGGCATTTTGTCAGATACTTCATAGGCTCCTCTCCAACCTCATGATTTGAGTCTTGATTATATCAGCTAATTATAGTCCGTCTTGCAGATGTATAGGTACATGACAAAATGCTAACCAATGGGACATTAAAATATCAGTTGGTGGGGGTGCCTGGGTGGCTCAGTTGGTTAAGCGGTCGACTTCGGCTCGGGTCAGGATCTCGCCGTCCATGAGTTCAAGCCCCGCGTCAGGCTCTGTGCTGACAGAGCCTGGAGCCTGTTTCAGATTCTGTGTCTCCCTCTCTCTGACCCTCCCCCGTTCATGCTCTGTCTCTCTCTGTCTCAAAAATAAATAAACGTTAAAAACAATTAAAAAAAATATCAGTTGGTGGTTCTGAGAAAATGTTCTTCATTGTTAAAATGGAACATGCGTAAGGGTCTTTTTTTTTTCCTGCTTTGGATGTTTTAGGGTTAGAATGTGATATTTGGAGTTGTTGCAGCCATCTTATTGCCATAAAAAGAGAACAAAAATTGAAGAACAACCAAACTGAAGGCCTCCCATTTTTGAGCCGCTAAGTAACTGCCCTGAACTCACCTTGCCTCTATTCTTATTTAGGAAGATATGTTTTGCATTATCCATGTGACTTTTGTTTGACTTTGTATTTGTTTACTTGTGGCTGAAAGTATTCTGATACAAAGAGGGAGATACTTACAGAAGGAATTAATTTGGAAGCTGACAGGAAGGAGAAGTAGAAGAGGGATATATAATCAGTGCAGATTTCAACTTTTTCTATAGCACTTTGAAGGCAAGAAAGCCATAGATTTTTTAGCAGATAGTATAAGGATTTGGCAGAGTATACAGCAGGGCATGGAGGTTTTATAGAAGCTGTGCTCTACGTCAATACAATGAAATTATCTCTGTGCTGTCTACTTGAGCGCGTTCCATAAAGATGTGCATTACTTTCTGAATATTAAGTTTGCATTGGTCTTTCTGTTGGATGTATCACCACATGTAGAGTGGCATGAGCTTTACTAGGGCTTTTGATTAGATGAGAAAGTCTTTCCTTTTGAATAATAAGCCTAAAATATATTCTACGGAGACAGATTTTATGATCAAATTAGTTCAGGAAAACCTTAAAACATTCTTATTTTATAAAAAAAATATTAAATCTTCATACAAGAAAAGTGTGTAACCAAGAATTTCCCACCTTGAGACATGGTTAAATCACTGAAGGAATTCCAGGAATTATCTGAGTGGCTTCTCCATGGGGGTGAAGGTTGGATGAAAGGATGATTATTCCTTGACAGTGAATCTTAAATGTAAATACTCAGACCACTCGACAGATGACCAATGCTAAATCAATAATAGCATTTGAGTGAAGTCTCATTTTATCTTTGAAGACATTACATGTAAAATGGAACTCATACAATATTTATTTGATAGGACTGTTCTGAGAATTAAATTAGATTATTGTGAAGTTTAAGGAAGTATTGCATTTAGAAAGTACTTAGCCCATTGAAAATATGCATTGTTATTATTTAAAAAATTTTTTTAATGTTTATTTATTTCTGAGACAGAGAGAACGTGTGAGTGGGGGAGAGGCAGAGAGAGGGAGACACAGAATCTGAAGCAGGCTCCAGGCTCTGAGCTGTCAGCACAGAGCCCAATGCGGGGCTCAAACTCACAAACCATGAGATCATGACCTGAGCTGAAGTTGGTCGCTCAACCCACTGTGCCACCCAGGCACCCGCGTTGTTATTATTATTGAGATGATTACCACTGTTATAATCATCATGTCATGGAGAAAATAGTAGCATGCAAGTTTCTCCAGAACATTGGGAGAAGTAGGTTAGAGTCCTCAAGCAGAATAGAGTTGATGTTTTGGGTTGGGGTCACCTCTAACCTCTAGCTGACACAGGCACAACGACTTGAATGATGATTAGTGTGCCAAGGACTATTTGGGACTTTATGTCTACTTTTATACTAATTTTATATTGTTATTTTCTCAAAATATTTTTTTGACTTTCTATTTTGGAATCCCTGTCAATTCTTGAACACTTTGATTTTGGGTCATAATAAAGTGAAATGTGCAGGGTAACATTTAATTTTTGGGCAAAAACATCAGTTAGAAGTTAGTTTGGCAAAGTGAGTAATACATTGGATCACAACATTTTTTATTATAAGTAAGGTATAGCTCTAAAGGAAGGCCACACTGGGGAATATTTACACTGATATCTGCGGTGTTTTTGAAATAGGTAGCATCGTTGGAATTCACTTAAGGTGTTCAAGGGGACAACTTTGAAGAATAGCATTTCATGAATATATAAGTCCTAGTATGTTAATTATAAATAAATATTACTATTTTATAGTTCTCTTCCCCACCGCCCATGAGCAAACTGTGGATTTTCTACTGATATTAGGTATAAAAAGTGATTCAAATTTCACAGAAATCAAAAGGTCTTATTTACTAAGATCTTAAGTGATTTTGACAGGGAAGTGAGTCATATAAATTTATACCTAAGAGGTAAGAATAAGGTCATATTTTAAGGTATTCCTGATATCTGCTAAAGTAGTTGCTTGAATCCTGAGGCATTGGAATAGCCACAAAAGCGCATTTTATGGCATTTCTTCAAAAATTGAGTGTGCATGCTATCTCAAGGTTGAGGTAAAACAGAGATGATTTGTGTATTTAATTTATGGTCTAGCCGGAGGGTCAAGGCGCTATGATTATTGGTGCCAGAGATACACATAATAGATATGGTAATGGACATTCCATAAATTTTCCTAGAAAAAGAGTCCAAATGTCTCAGGAAAATGCAAGCACAGTGTCCCATATCACCCTGCTGATAATTGTATTCGCTATTTATTATGTGTGCTCAGAATTTTTCACAAAATAAAAAACAAAGATCTTATTAATGAAAGTTCTATCTTTAATAGGTAGTGCCTGGAGGTCTCATCCTTTACAATTCTTCACAATGATCTTGTGGCAAACTATATTCTGCTCTGATCTTTATCCCAAATTTTAAAATTGCATTAAATGGCAGACAAGTGGCAATAGAATTTTTAACCATATATATAAAAGTAATACATATGTACTCTGGATTAAGAATGATTTTTTGGTGAATAAATGAATGATGTGGTCACCCCTGTTGAAAATAGAAGAGCTTAGGGAAGTCCTGTAAGTTCTATGATAATACAAATTTTCTAGTTTTTTTTTTAATGTTTATTTTATTTTAGAGAGAGAGAGAGAGAGCGAGTTGGGGAGGGGCAGAGGGAGATGGAGACACAGAACCGGAAGGCTGCAGTCTCTGAACTATCAGCATAGAGCTCGACATGGGGCTTGAACTCCAGAGCTGTGAGATCATGACCTGAGCCAAAGTTGGATACTTAACCGACTGAGCCACCCAGGCTGACCCCAAATTTTCTAGTTTTTATGTTTAATATATATCTTGAAATATATAGGTAATATGATTATTCTTTATTAATTTTGATGTTCAGCTATTTAAATACACATTCCCCATTGAAATAGGTTCCTATGATGGGAGGCTATTTATTCCTGCAGTAGAAATGCTGTAATATGAGTGAGTAGTTTGTAATTTCTAGAATCTTCCTTTTTGCTGTAACCTGCTAGGGCCCTAGTCCAAGATCAGCTGACTACTTTGACATTGGGCAAATTACTTCATACTTTCCTCAACCTTGCTTTTCCTCAACGTAGAATAAGAATATTTAGCTGTACTTATCTCTACGGTAAATGTGCTTTATTAAAGACCTATTAGCTTTTTGAAGTATAAATTTATAGTGTTGGTGAAGTTTGCTATAATATGGCACTTGGCATCAAATCTTTTCAAATCTTTATAAATGCCACTCTGTTTAAATGTGCTTTCCAAGGACAAGTGAAAAGGAGTTTACTGTGCTACAAAGGAGGACACTGCCTTTATTCTAACAATAGCTGAACCTAAGTAGGTTCCTTCTAAATAATGGCAAATATTCTTTAGGTCTTTAAAGTAAAATAAAAATGGCATAATTATATAAGGAGAAGAGGACTATATATAATTATTATGAAAATATATGACTGTGATAAAGAATAATATGCTTCAGTTTATTTAAAATGTTGTTTGACTTGGAGAAATCCTATAAAAGAGAAGCACTTGAATTTCTAGGACAAGATAAATACAAGAGATGATTTAAAGATCAGAGATAAAATTTTATACATCATTAAAAATTAATTTCCTGCCTGCCTTTTAACACATTTTTACCAGTGTAGTTTTTATTTAGGATCCATTGAGCCAGGTATTTGTTTTACAACTGAGGAATGATAGGAAGTTTTTAGAGATGGTACACTCTGAGGAGCCAATAAACAGATTGGCTTAAACATAACACCTGCCAGTATTGTGTGGCAGTCATTTGGAAAAACTCTTGCCTATCACAGGCCCCAAAATTTGTTTTAAACGTGAAAATGTTTTTACCTCATCTGATAAGGACGGTGTATAAAGGTTGGGCAAGGGAGTTCGTTCGGAGATTGGAAGAAGGAAACGAGATACCTAACTTATTCCAGACTCTATGTTGACTCTTTGAACACATTATCCCTAAGGATTCCAAAGTTAAATGGAAAAAAAAATGTAAGGACTTATTATGATTCTTTCTCTCCTATTTAAGAGCTTTTATAGTGATCCAAGGAGTAACTCATTCAGGAAACATAATCTTAGAAGGAGCCTCCTGCTGTAGAGCATTTGTCTTAGACTATATTTCTGGTATATACTGCCTTCCTCCCTTTCCTCCTCACTGATTCCCTGTGACCTGGTGCCCCCCTCTGGTGGGAAATACTTCCCTGCCCTTTTATTTTGATCAATGGATATGAACAAATGGGATGTATGCTTTGAAAGAGATTTTGTAATTCATCTCACTTGCTTTTGCTCTCTTCCATAAAAACCACATGTCCCAGACAGGGACTACACCTCCACACTGAATGAGAAGACTCACAGCAGAGCCAAGCAGAGTTGAACACTGACATAGTAGTCATTGCCAAACCACAGTTTGCATGTAATGTGAGAGAAATAAAATGCTTTCTGAGGTAATCCACTGAGCTAAGGGGTTATTTGTTACAGCAGCAAGAATGTCCAATTGAGAAATAGCTTTTAAATCTTGTGGGCTGCTGTAACAAAAATGTCAAATATATGTGACAGAGATTTCGTGGGACACCAGGAGGAAGAGAAACGGTTATTGGAAACTAGGAAAGTAAAGTATTACATGGTGGCAAAATGTTTTGTAACATTTTTGTTTGAGACAGTTTGGAAGGCAGTTGATGTATAATAAAGGGTCATGGCTTTGGGAAGAAAGGTTTCAAAACTGTACATTACTAGCATGAGTTGCTTGTTGTTAGGTGCATTTGAGAAGGCACCATAAGAAAGCTGAGATCAGAAAAGAAATGGTGTGTCTGGAAGTAGAGATGAAAGGAGATGAAGAGCCCAGCAATCCTAGAACTTGCAGAATTGGAAAAAGGAATGGTTTCTCAATTCTCATCATCAGACATAAAATTAGGAAATCTTTTGTCTACAGTCTCAGGGTAAATACTAAACATGGCCATGCCACATTCCACGTTAAGATTTCTGAGTAGATTCAGATGTTCTTTCCATTGGACAAAATGTGGTAAAGAGAAGGGCATAGTTCCACAAAAATCTGACTCAAAGAACCTGAAATTAAGTCAGGAGAAAAATCTACTTTCAACAGGAATTGTGGGGCTAGTGATTGCTTATGGAGCTGACTGTCATACAAGTGAGTTTTAAATAATGTTGTTTTTGAGAAATTTGTGTTGACAAAAGTAACAGGAGCCTAAAACAAAGACATTGTGACTGTTCAAGGTATTACAAAACCCTTGATCCTCCAACTTTTATTTTCACGTTGGGAAGCAGGCTGAGAAAGTGGCTTCATCCAGGAGAATTTAAAGCTCAGAGAAGTCACACAGTCACAGCACTTTTGAATTTTGAGAAAACATTGTGAAAAGTCCTTGTGCTGGAGTGGGCAATGATCTTTCACTGGGCCGCTGCTCTGCAACCCTGTTCACTGTTCTGCATGCATTTTGGCTCCGTGGTCTGGGAAGTTCTCCCTTTCCTATTATCCTTCTTGGTTACTCCCCCCCCCCCCCCCGAAGAGACCAATGGGGAATCTTTAAATATGATTGCTTGGTTCATCTTGGTCTTTTCTCATGCCTCTGCCATAAAAACAAAATGTCCTCCGTAGGAGTTTATTCTCCACAATGGGTTCTAGAATGAGACTATGTTGGAGAGCTGATGAGTTCCAGTGCATCTGCAGCCTCCCTGCAGGATACATGTTACATGAGGGGAACTAAATGAAGGTTGATGGAAGCCACCCACTGAACTTCTGGAGTTGTTTGTTGTCCAAAACTGATTTAGGGCATCGTTAATCTTTCCTGTTTACTCACCAACTTCTTACTAGTTGCTATGTACTCCTTCCATTTTGCAAATTGAAGAGGATGTTCTAAAGGGAAAACATTTCTCAAGAGCGTGAAACCTATACCCTCACAAGAGGTGTATTCCATGGAGATACCATCTCAACTGCCCCAATAATAATCAGTCACCAGTTACCAAATTCTCACATAAGGATTTGGTTCCCAGCTGCAGATATGGGAATTCTTCCAACTCAAAGAGGGATAAACTTATTCATGGGACACATAGAAGGTGAAAAGTGAAAAGAGGAAGACACTAACACAAAGATACGTGTTATTGTAATAGGAACATAGAACTCTTTGAGTAGTTTTGTACATAAAATAATCAACACAGAGTAATTCAAAGGGAGAGAGAAATAAAACATACATATTTTTTCTGAATATGGGCTTTAAAAATAACACTTCTGGATGCTATGTTCTTTTCATAAGGGATCTTCTGGACTCTAAGGATTCGCTATATTCAGTGATTTCCTCTGATTCTACATTTTTTTCCTCAGTTAAATACCTATTGTTTGAATAGGAACCTGCCTCACTTTTAACATGGTGGCATTTTCCATGTCTGGCACACAAGCAATGCCCAGTAATATTTATTCAGTTGAACTGTGTTCATGATAAAACATGAAATATTGTATCGTTTTGCATCATTATTGTTGAAAGCTAGTTTTTGCACAGCCTTAAGCTAAGAATGGTTGTACAATTTTAAAGAGTTGTGAGTAAAACCAAAATACAACAGGCAATAGGGATTCCATGTGGCCCTCTTCAAAGAAACATTTGCGTACTCCTGGTCTAAATTGAAAAAAATATTTCCTGGACCTAGTGCCAGACATAGGGAACTTAGTTGGGGACACACATAATGATAATTCAGATTAAGGAACAACATGACAAATAGAGGAAGATGCATATGGGAAAAAGAAGTTGCTGGAAAGTTATTCTCAGTCATAAAAAGCAACAAAGGAAGAAATGCAGTCTTTTTCTCCTTTAAAGTCTTTGAGTGTTGTGTGGGGATATCATACTTGAAGGTTCTCATAGTCCTCTTTTGACCGCAAGGGGACAAGCCAAATGATAAAAAACAGCACACTTGATGAAACTTAAGCCAGACTTATCAAAAGGAGAAAGGACCCAAATAAATAAAATTACAAATGAGAAAGGAGACAGAAAAATCAACCCACAGAAATACAAATAATTAGAATATCATGAAAAACTATATGCCAACAGTGAACAACCTAGAAGAAATGGATAAATTCCCAGAAACCTACCTTACCAAACCTGAAACATGAAGAAATAGAAAATTTGAACAGATCGATAACCAGCAAAGAAATTGAATCAGTAATCAAAAAACTCTCAATAAAAAGTCCAGGACCAGATGGCTTCACGGATGGATTCTACCAAACACTTAAAGAAGAGTTAATACCTGTTCTTCTTAAACCATTCTGAAAAATAGAAATGGAAGGAATGCTTCCAAATTAATTTTTATGAAGCCAACATTACCCTGATATTAAAACCAGATAAAGACACTACAAAAAAGAACTATAGGTCAATATTTCTGATGAACATAGATGCAAAAATCCTCAACAAAATACAAGCAAACTGAATCCAGCAATACATTAGAAAAAATTATTCACCATGGGGTGCCTGGACGGCTCAGTCAGTTAAATGTCTGACTTCAACTCAGGTCATGATCTCGAGGTTTGTGAGTTTGAACTCCACATCAGGCTCTCTGCTGTTAGCACAGAGCCCACTTTGGATCCTCTGTCCCCTTCTCTGTCCTTCTCTCACTCTGTGTCTGTCTGTCTGTCTGTCTCAAAAAAATAAACATTAAAAATTTTTTTTAAATTATTCATCACAATCAAGTGGGATTTGTTCCTGAGTTGCAAGGATGGTTCAGTATTCACAAATCAAAGTGAAACATCAGATTAATAAAAGAAATGATAAGAACTCTATGATCATTTCAATAGATAAAGACAAAGCTTCTGACAAAAGTACAGTACCCATTCATGATAAAAACCCTCAACAAAGTAAGTTTAGAGGTAACGAATCTCAACAACGTAAAGGCTGTATATGAAAAACCCACAACTAATATCCTCAATGGGGAAAAACTGAGAGCTATTCCTCTACAATCTGAAACAAGACAGGGATGTCCACTCTCACCACTGTTATTTAATGTAGTGCTGGAATGTAGTCCTAACCTATCTAATGTAGTCCTAACCACAGCAATTAGATAACAAAAAGAAATAATAGGCATCCAGATCAGCAAGGAAGAAGTAAAGCTTTCACTATTTGCGGATGACATGATACTCTATGTAGAAAACCTGAAAGAATCCACCAGAAAACTGCTAAAGCTGACAAATTCAGTAAAGTCTCAGGGTTTAACCCTAAAATATGTAAAGAACTTATAAGGTGGCCAACATACCGATGAAAAGATACTCAGCATCACGTATCAGGGAAATACAAATCAAATCTACAAGGAGATATTACCTCATACCTGTCAGATTAGGTAAAGTCATCAACACAAGAAACAATAGGTGTTTGGTGAAGCTGTAGAGAAAGAGGGAACCCTCTTGTGCTGTTGGTAGGAATGCGAACTGCTGCAGCCACTCTGAAAACAGTATGGAGGTTCCTCAAGAAGTTAACTAGAACTACCCTACAATCCAGCAATCACGCTACTAAGTATTTATCCAAAGAATACAAAAATACTAATTCACAGGAATATATGCACCCCAATGTTTATAGCAGCATTATCAACAATAGCCTAATTATGGAAATAGCCCAAATATCCATTGATAAATGAATAAAGGTCTGGTATATACACACATATAAAAAGAAGCTGTGGTTTATGTATCCATATACATATCCATATGTGTGTATATATACACACATATATGTACATACATATATATGAAAATGTGTATATACACATGCATAATGGCATATTACTCAGTCATAAAAAAGAATGAAAATTGCCATTTGCAATGACACGGATAGAGTTAGAGTGTGCTATGCTAAGCAAAATAAGTCAAAGAAAAATACCATATGATTTCACTCATGTGGAATTTAAGAAACAAGTGAGCAACGGGAAAAAAAGAAAGATAAATCAAGATAAATCAAGACACTCTAACAGACTCTTAACTGTAGTAGCAACTGATGGTTACCAGAGGGAGGTAGATGGGGGGGATGGGTAAAATAGGTGTTATGGAGTGAACTTGTTGTGATGAGCACCTGTGATGTATGGAAGTGTTGAATCACTATGTTTATATACCTGAAACTTCTGTATGTTAACTGGATTTAAATAAAAACTTAAAAACAAAATTGAAAGATAGGGAAAAAAACCCCAACACACTGAGTATTATAGAATGAAAAGATGAGAAGAATCTGGGTCCTATATCATGTTGTGAAACCTCACAGTTACCAAACCTAAAATATCATAAGTATGTATCTTGCTATGAGTGATAATTTTTCCTACTGTTTAAGTCTGTTCGTGCAAATTTTAAATTGCTTGCATCCGAAAGGATTTTGAATGATACTGTAATTAAATCTGGTTGGGATACAAACACCATGCCTTTTTGTAACCACCAAAATGACTTAACCCCCTTCTCTGACTAACATCAGTAACTACTGCTTCTTTGGCAATGGTAAAGTAAGGTTTAATCCCTCACTTCTTAAAGATTATTAAGATACCCATTGTTCTTGCCTCTGATGACATTCAAGCCAGAACTGGCCCAACTCTTTCTAGAACCTCTTTGAAATTATCAAGCTCCAGGTGTATGGGTGGCTCAGTCATTAAGTAGCTGATTCTTGATTTTGGCTCAGGCCATGGTTTAATAGTTTGTAAGTTTATGCCCCGCACCACACTCTGTGCTGACAGCTCAGAGCCTGAAGCCTGCTTCACATTTTGTCTTAGTCTCTTGCTGCCCTTCCCGACTTGCACTCTGTCTCTGTTTCTCTCTCTCTCAAGAATAAATAAATATTTTTAAAAAATGAAAAAAATTACCAAGCTCAAATCAAAATGCTATTAAAAGCCTTCCTGAGTCCTTGTAATTGATAATTTCCCAGAGTTCTCTAGTTTGTTTTTCTTGCTGTAAAAAACATAGTAATTCTATTATTTTTTACTTCAAGTATTTTCCTGGTGGTCTTTTAACTTTTTGTTTTTAATTAATAGACTTTTTTTTTTTTTAGAACAGTTTCAGGTTTACAGAAACTGTAAACCTCTCTCCACTCAGTTTTCCACTCTCTCCACTCAGTTTTCCCATTACTAGCATCTTGCATTGGTGTGGGATATTTATTATAATTGATGAATCAATATAGATGGATATTATTATTGACTAAAGTCCATAGTTACACTAGGATTCACTGTTTTCATTGCACCTTCTGTGGATTTTGCCAAATGCATAATGTCTTGTATCCACCATTAATTATCATATAGAATAGTTCCACTGCCCTAAGAATCACCTGTGCTCCACCTGTTTTTCCTTTCTATCCCATGCTGTGAAAAGCATTGATCTTTTTACTGTTTCTGTCTTTGCCTTTTCCAAAAGGTCATGCAGTTGATCATACAGCATGTAGCCTTTCAGACTGATTTCTTTCACTTAATAATATACATGTAGGGATCATCAAGCCTTTTCATGACTTGATAACTTATTTTTATCAGTGAATAATATTCCATTGTTTGGGTATATCAGTTTATATATCCATTCACCTACTAAAGGATATTTTTATTGCTTCTAGTTTTGTAAATTATGAATAAATAATTACTTTTGTGAGGGTTTTTGTGTGGGCATAATCTCTCAGCTTATTTGGGTAAATACCACAGAATGTGATTGCTGAATAGTATGGTACAAGGATATTTAGCTTTGTAAACAACAACAACAAAAGCACACACACAAAGAAACCCCAAACTGCCAAACTCTTCCAAGGTACCATTTAATTTGCAGTCACACCAACAATACACATGAGTTCCTGTTGCTCCGCTCTTTTGTCAGCACGTAGTGTTGTCAGTGTTTGGGAATTTAGCCAGTGTAGTAGAGTGGAGTGGTATATTATTGTTGTTTTAATTCACAGTTCCCTACTGGTGGTATGTGATATTGAGCACCTTTTCATATGTTTGTTATGTATACATCTTATTGTGAGGTGTCTGTTCAGGTATTTTGCTCAGTTTTTAATTGGGTTTTTATTTTCATTGTCCGGTTTTAAGAGTTCTTTGTATATTTTAAATGAAAGTCCTCTATCACATATGTGCTTTGCACCTGGCAGTCTTTTGTTGTTGGGCTTTAACAACAGAGAGGAGACTTACTTTCTGAACAAGGCAGATGTCTCAGCTGCAACAAAAATTGAGAAATTATGAAAGAGGATTAGAATTGGTGGTGAAGGAGGGAGGATGTTTTCGAACACTAAACTGGATTAAGGTTTGTTACAAATCTTAATATCTAAACAAGTCTAAAAATGTTTCATTATTTCCACATTTCTAATGGGGATGGCTGAGTTCTTCCCAGGTGTTAGTTTCATGCTTAATGAAACTTCTTTCAAAGCTTTTGATTTTATCATTAATAGCACTTTTCACTCGTATTTATTACAGAGTTGCAAGAAATCAGCAGGACATAGAATAGCTATGTAGATTTGAGAGTGGTTATGCCTTTTGCTTCTCATCAAGTTGTCCAGTCAAATTTCAAGGAAATTGCTAAATATACTTTTAATTTCTAAAATAGATAAACAAAAAGAAAATTTAAACTATGTCTTCCCCACAAATTGCATGTAGTTCAATTCATATTTGTAAATTGTATAGCTGATAATATAAAACTTTCTTCTTAGGAGAAATGTGCTTAAGCCAGAAGAAAATGAGACATTTTCTCAAAAAGTGTCAAAAAATTCAATTTACTTCCTTTCATCATTGCAGATAATAATAAACTTGAGTAGATATTAAGTCTTTTCCCCTTCAAGATTTTAACAATGTTTCAATTATAGAGAGACTAGAAATATGTTTGGATACTTTATGTTATTTTTAGATACTCTAAAACCATAGTCTCTTCCAAAAAATGTTTTCTCTTTGTTTGCCTACTTCAGTAGTCCTTTCTTAGCCACCTTGCCAGGAAATATTCATCATCGGGTGGTGAATAACCTGATTCATTTTCTTAAGTTGGTCCTCTTTGCCATATTTTTAAGAAGTGGTTGACTAATGGGTCCAGTGCATAATCTATTTTTAAGTATGGTGTTCGTAGCTTATTTTCAGAACACTCTAATCTTTGAAATTTTGATGGTGTAGTTCCATAAAAACCTTTAATATTTCTTTGGCATCCTATATAAAACCCTCTGGATTTTTCATAGAAAAATATTTTGGTACTTTTTTTTTCTCTAATGTTGTGGTTTTACAAATATCATTTTGTAATCAATAAAGTCTGTGGACAGAACTGTCAATCTCTTTCCTTTTAATAATTCCCGATGTCTGACTTTTAAATCTTACATACCCTAAAGATTTGAAAATCTAATTAGCTACTTTTTCAGTGCTGTTGACTTAAAGATCATGATTTTCCATCATCTCATGGAAATATGTCAGATGCAATGTAGAAGAATTTCCATAACTTTGTGTGGTATATTGACAAATTGTCAGGAAAATAAACAGAAGTTATACAGGGACTCAGTAGTCCAGAACCACTGGGAAAATTCTTCAATAAAAGAGTCATACATAATTTTGAGTTTATGATTTCACCCAGAAGACACACATGTTGAGCATAAATAAGTAAATAATCATAAATAAGTGATCAAACTCAAATTGTTAACTTGTATGCTACCTATATTCAGGTTTTTAAAATTTATTTATATTCAATATTTTTATTGTATTGTATTGTATTTTTATTTTTTTTAATTTATTTTTAATTTAGAGGGAGGGAGAGAGAGAGAGAGAGAGAGGTAAGAAACCAATGACCAAGTGGGAGAGAGGGGCAGAGGGGGAGAGAGACTCCTAAGCGGGACCCAATGCTCAGCATGGAGCCTGATGCAGGGCTTAATCCCATGACCTTGGTATCATGACCTGAGCTGAAATCAAGAGTCAGATGCCCAACCAACTGAGCCATCCAAGGCACCCCGAAAGAGCATTTTTGTTGGAAATAATATAAATGTGTTGAAAGTAATAGAAATTTATGGCTGTCTATTCAGCTCATTCTATCCTCTGATAATACATTGTTGGGATATTTTTATACTTGTTCTTTATGATTTTTCACTCCAAGAGGTGGATACATGAAACCACTACTCCTAGAGAATCTCTTCTTCATCTCTACATCCTTGGGAGAAGTGACAAATTATGTCATTAACATATGATTTAATGATTGAAAACATATGACTTAATGATTGAAAAACAAAAATAAAGATCTTTATTGAGCATAAGTTACACACTAAGCACTATGATCGATTTTTTTTTCCTCATGTATTGCTACATTTTGGTTCTCTGTCTTACTTCTGGAAGGCAGGCATCTTTAGGTCCAGTTTGGAAATGTGAAAATTGAAGTTGGGAAATACCAGGTGGTAAAAAAGAGTGATTTTTGCAAAGCAGATTGCCTAGGAAGCAGGAGACAATTACTTTGGAGGAAAGTGTATGTTCAAAGAGAGGAAAAAGAACTTTCCAAGAAAAGGTAAAGGGGTGAGCCTCTTGGAATCAAACACGTGCTTTATTATTTTCCCTTGTCTAGTTCTTTTAGTAGATGCATTTCTGGGCATCTGCTCAGCCAAAACTTGTTCTTTCTTGAGAACTGTTACTGCTCCTCATGTGGTAGTCATAACAGCACAATATCTATCACAATACACCTCTTTTACTTCAGATAGTTTGAAGGGAGTACCTGGCATTTGCAACCAAAGAAACATATATGGAGGAATTTTTTTCTATAACCGCCTACCCACAGCGTAGTAGAATTTTTTTGTGGTTGTTGTTTTCAATTTACCTTTTCAGCGTTCAAGATTAAAGGAAACTGTTATTTAGTTGACTAGAAGAAATTCCATGACACTAAAAGTAAGCTAGGGCAGGAAGTTGGAAATGTAGATATTTAAAAATGTGTACCAAGGTATTTGGCCAAAGGATGAAGTTTGTAGAGTTGGAGAGGTGCCTCTCCCTTTCCCTCCCATGGAAAGATTTTGTGGTTCTGTGTCCGTGTCTGTTCTGCCCCGGATTCTACTAATTTTGTGTACTGACTAGAGATATGTGTAGACTGCTTTTGTAGTTTCTGTATTGCATAAGTCAGTAAGCTTCAAAGGCCTTGCAAATCATTCTGGGGCTTTGTTTCTAGTATCATATTTTATGTTTTAGAAAATGGGTTTTTAAATTTCAGATGTCTTAAGTCAGGGAGAAAAAGGAAACGAGAAAATGCTTCATTTGAATAACATTGATCAGAAACTGAATGTGTGAACATGAGGTGCGTGTGTGTGTGTGTATGCGCGCGCGCATGTGTGTGGAGGTGTGTTGATGTGTGATGGGGAAGACTATGAAGAGGAAATCCCAGACTCCATGCATTTCTGAATCACATTTGGTGATTACATATTTAGCATGCTGCGAAGGAAATCAGGCACAAAACACTCATTATGTGAGAAGATTTTTTTCTGTCCAGTACCCCATGCACCCTGCTGAATACATACCCGTTTATGTTTAATTTTACACAGCCAAAATGTAGTCACATTTTGAATGAAAAAAGAGTTTAAACAAACATAGTCAGTTACCTAGTTATTTTCTTATGTCATCCTCTGCTCCCTATTACGTTATCTAATAAAGACATGAAGAGCACAATATGCATTTTAAAAACTTTAAATATGCCTTTCTAAACAGGCTCAAAAAAGTCATATTTAATAGTTTTAAACCCTCCTAAGAAAGAGAAATTTGATCTTCTCCAGTGACATTAGTGTGTAAAAAATTCCTCCTGTAGCTTTTCTTTCATGGAGAAAATTTCCTCGTAGACTGTGGTTGGCAGGAAATGTATAGTTACAAAAGCTTTCTATTTCATGACGCATTCTCCTACCCCAATCAAAGACCCCCTTAGATAAAATGGGGGTATTCCTCTGGTTTTTAAAATTTGGATACATTAAGACTCAGGGTGGTAAGTCCTTTGTCCAAGGCAACTATAAAGAATAATTAAAATAACTCTAGAATCTAGGCTTTTCACTTCCTAGGTCAGGGTTCTTACTGCTTCTCTATCCTATTGCACACCATTTAAGCCCTCTGAAATAATGTGTCCAGCTATTGGTCCCTAAATTTCTAGGCATTTAAGAAAGAAAGAAATAATAGAGAGGACTGACAGAAATGATTACAGTCAGAAAGCAGAATCTATGAAGGAAAGAGAGGTTGACATAGTTTAGCCTGGAGAAGAGAAGTGGAAAGGTGACTTGATACGTGTCCTTGAGTAAAATGTTCCTGTGAAGAGGTATTCTATATCTCTGTCAAGGAGATAGTGTAAGTTATAGTGATGAACTACCGGGTCAGATATAAGGTAACACTTATGGGCAAGGAGTGCATTAAATTCAAGAGTAGGCAACAAAATGGGTGAATCTTCTTTTCACATTGAAGTACATAAAATAAAATCTTAGGATCCCTCTTACCTTTGTATATTATAACATTGTTTGTGGTTATTCAAGCTTGTAATATTATTTCTCTGGTCATATACCAAATTGCTGAATTTCTAAAATGCTTGTATCTTATGTATAATCTATATGATGTGTTAATTCCTTTTGAAGTCCTCATTGCCTCATCCCTACTGAATTAAGTATTCTAACTAGAAGGAAGCTCAAGATATTGCTTTCTATTACATGGTGTATAATTAAACAACAATACCTGAGGGTAAATCCAAAAGATCTGCTCAGGCAGGAAGAAGTCCAATTCTGGCTTCCCCTCTCCTGCCTTTGTTTCTCCTTTTGCTTCACTTTTCTTTTGCATAGACACAGTAGAACTGAGAATTCAAGATTTCCTACTGTGATCACTTTTTACTGGACACTGTTTAAAATAGCAGAGGTAAGAGAGGGAAATATCAGCAAATTGGTTACATTCTCCTTCCTGGAGCTTTTAGATCCATGTTATCAAAGAGTATTTTAATCTATATGCAAGATTTTATGAGCACCTGACAGTAATGGAGAAATAATTAAAGTACAGTGGCAAATGTAATATAAATTTAAAATATGGTCTTTACATGTGAGTTGAAACTGGTAACTATTGACAGAAAAAAACCTTTATAATTAGGTGTTAACTGACATGATATAGGCTTTAAGTGTTATAGAAGCTTACAAGAGAACAGGATCGATTGTGCCATTTGATAATAATTGGTCATATACTATGTTTATTCATTTATTCATGAATTCAATAATATTTCACAGAGTGCCTACTAAGTGTCATATACAGAAGGCAGAGCCATGAATTCTTGCTGTCATAGAGCTACAGTTTCACTGAAGGCTGGAATGAGAAGGCATATGATAAATATGAAATAAGCAGATATTGGTGAGTGTCATAAAGGACACTACCGTGAATTAAGGGGGCTAGGGAGTGTGAGGCATGGAGGAAGGGTGCCGTATTATGTAGATAGCCAGGGAGACCTAAGTGATTCCTTGAAGAAGCTAGGTACCTTGGCAGGGTCATTCCAAGAAGGAGGTCGAAAGCAAAGGCTGGAGATTTGGGAAGTGATTGAAATGGAGCGAAATAGGGTCATAGCAATAGAGAAGATAAGAGGCGTAGACTGATAGGCAGATCATTTGGGGCTTTGTAGATCACTGTAAAGACATTGGCTTGCTCTCTGTGATAGGGAATCATTGGAGGGATTTGAACAGAGGAGTGAAATGATCTGAGTTATTTGGGTGTTGCACAGTCATTCTGGGTGGTCCACTGAGAATGGGCAGTAGGAGGGCAAGAGAGGAGGCAAAGCAGGGACACACGTAAATAGTTATCAAATAATCAGGCTAGATAAAGATGTTTGCCTGGGCATCAGGAGTAGCCGTAGCAAGAATGAAAAGTGGTTAGATTATGGATATATTTTGGAGTATGTAGCAATGCTGTTGGTTGGCGTAAAGTGGGAGAGAAGCAAAGAAATAAACTTAATAACTTTAAACATGGTTAAATAAAAAAATGAAGTTTAAATTTGTTGCTATTGGGATAGTGTTACAAGGATCAAATTTGTAGTGGGTGGAAAGATCAGAAATTTTATTTTGGGACATAGATAGTTTAAGGTACCTGCTAGCTACTCCAAGGAGGATACTGAATAAACATTTGCACATTACAAGTCTTGAACACAGATCTAGGCTGGAAACATAACTTTAAAAGCTGTTGGCTTAAAAATAGCTTGTAAAATGTGATACATGACATTATCAAGGGCTTGTGTGTAGAAAGAGAAGAGGTCCATAGATGGGTATATTGGGGAATCTGTCATCAATGGAGACTGAAAAGGAGAACCCAATGAGGTAAGATGAAAACCAAGAGAGTGTGTCACACAAATGGAGAAAGTATTTTGGGAATAATACAGTAATTGATTATGTCAAATGTTGCTGATAACTATATAAGATGAAGACTGATCATTGGATTTAGCACCATTAAATGCATTGGTTATTTTAAAAATAGATATTTCAGTGAATTGGTAGAAGTAGTTTGAGAGAATTTGAGTTGAGAAAGAATAATGAGAGACATTTTAAACATTAAATATGAGTAATGTTTGAGGAACTTTGATAAAAGGGGAACAGATAAATGAGATGATAGCTGGAGGAGGATTGAGATTGTGGTATTTTTTTGTTTGTTGATGAGAATAATCACAGAGAATGAGCAAATGATGAAGTAGAGAAAGGAAGACAAATTGCTGGAATAATAGATCTTTGCATAGGAGAGGACAAAGTCTAGTACACAGGTGAAGGGTTGGTTGTGGACAGGGAAATGACAGTTATTCTATACTAAGAGCAAATGTAGAGTATGTGGAATAACTCTAATCTTAACCTTAAACCTAATTTATGTGACTACAGTAATAGGTAGTAATGAAAAAATAGTGATGGAAGCTTCTGGAAGTTGTCTTTTGATGTCTGTTTTCTCAGTGGGATAAGAATAAATGTCACTGGCAAAGAGTATATATGGGCTAGAGATTCTGGTGATTTGAAGAAAATTTAAAAAGTCTGAATTTTCCCTTAAAGAGAGTGGGTGAATAAAACTGTACTGGATTGCTGAGCAATATTAAAAGTCCATTTGAGGTTATTGGTCATGGAGTTAATGTAAACTGGAGAACACATTTGTGTGTTTTTTCCAGTCATGATAATTGCATAGGCCTAGATAAAGAGTATTTGAAGAGTTAATGATAACTGTGTTTTTGTCAGGCACTGTTGTAAAAAGAGGAATGGTGAAGGCAGTGATAAACACAAGAAGATGATTGTAATGATTGTACATGGTTTTCAGTGGGTGAAAGGAAGACCATGATCAGTGTTAGAGCCAATGAAAAGGAGTTGGGATGGCAGTGCCTGGCTGGCTCAGTTGGAAGAGCATGTGACTCTTGATCTCAAGGTTGTAAGTTTGAGCCCCATGTTGGGTGTGGAGATTACTTAAATAAATACATAAATATTTAAAAGAAAAAGAAGTTAGGATCAATAGATCTATATCTTGGTTTAATTAAAGTTTTACTGGAGTTGAACAACAAATGGAATGAGCTGGAAAGCAAGGAATTAGTAGGTGGAAGAATTCAAGATGCAAGGAATCACAGTTTTGGAGGGAACATAGTAATTGATAATGCCAAGGTTTCTAAGAATATGATTGAGTGTTTGATGTGGGGGAGGGGGGACATCTCAATATATAGAAGAAAAGAATTCAAAGAATGGGATGGCTGAGAGTTTGAATGACCATGCACATGAACATTGGAACCACCAAAAATAAAACAGAGGAGTTGTTGGAAAGAGTGACAGCAGGGTACAAGGGACTAAAATTAGTAAGGAGTGAGGGGAAGTGGCCATGACTGCTCTGGCAGAAGATGCAAAGGTAGGAGAGTATAGGGAAGAGAAAGAATGCTCTGAAAGTGATAGTGAAGCACAATCCACTCTATCTCAAGGACTTGTGATGAAAGAGGTGGATGAGGGTAAACATTTCCAACTTGTGAGGATTAGGCTTAAATGGATTTTGGTTAAAACAAGAAATGGAAAGTTCAGAAAGGAGTTTGAGGATGTGGGGGAATTTGCTGATTACTGACCACCAGTTCAGAGTACAGGTTTAGAAGAAGGAGTCAGAAGAGTTGATATACAAGGCAATCTGAGGATTAGAGTCTTGAGGAAAAAGGAGGACCTGGGAATTATCAGCTTCTTGTAGTAATGATATATGCAGGGATACATTTCACAATGAGATTTGTCCTGATGGTTTCAAGGCAGAAACTGATGAAGAAGTTTGAGAGCTTATAAGGGGTAAGATGAGGTAGTTGCTAACTTATACCATGTTCTGGAGGCCTGATTACCTAGTGAAGGTGGTACAGAGGTTGAGAGAAGGAAATTGGTCTTAAAGGGAGCATCAGGATCTCTATGGCTTCCTCTTATCTTTAGTTCTTGAAGATGAGAAAGCTGGAGAAAGGCAGTCTTAACCAAACCTTGGAGAACACCAGCGTTCCCTGATGGCTCCTTCCAGTGGAGACCTGGTGGTCAAATTGGTATTACCACATCCTCAGACACTGGACTACTCCCAAATTCAGGAATAAAAGGTGGTATGAGAAACACCCAAGAGGGCATGGTGTTCTGCCCTGTTTTTATAAAGAGTTAATTGTAGAATTACTTTCTACTGAGCTTAAATGTTGACTATATTTGAGGATAAAAAGTCAGTATAACTTGTATGGTATTTCCATTTTTAATTTTGTGAAGAACCTCCATCTTTTCTACCAATTTACATTCCTGGGCATTAACCCATAGAAAACAAAGCCTACTTTGAAAAGATAGATGCACCCGACGTATACTGCAGCAGTATTTATAATAGCCAAGGTATGGATGTAAGTGTTCACTGATAGATGAATGGATAAAGATGTCACACACACACACACACACACACACACACACACACACACGGAGCCATAAAAAGAATGACATCTTTGCATTTGTGATAACATGGATGGGAAGTATGCTAAATGAAGTAAGTCAGACAGAGAAAGGCAAATACCATATGATTTCACTTATATATGAAAGCTAAAAAAACAAGGAACAAAGCAGAAACATACCTATACATACAGAGAGCAAACTGGTGGTTGCTGGAGGGGAGGGGAGTGGGGGATGGACAAAACGGGCGAAGGGGAGTGGGAGATACAGGCCTCCGGTAATGGAATGAGTAGGTCTCAGAGATGAAAGGTGCAGGATGCGGAATATAGTCAATGTTAATATTGTTCTGTGGTGACAGATGGTAGCTATGCTTGTGATGAGCACAGCATAACATATAGACTTGTGGCATCACTGTGTTGTACACCTGAAAGTATTGTGACATTACTATGTAACATAGTATGTCAACTATAAAAAAAACTATTACTATAATGCTAACTTTGACATTCATATATGTACGGTTTCCTAATTCTCACCCATTCTCTCCACCCTCTTTGGAATTGCCCAAACCAGGAAGGAAGAGTTACAGTTTTTTTTGTTTTTTTTTTTAAATTCAGTGTTAATGCTTGCTCTGTGTTTACTTGTCACAGGGGCCACAGTGCGTTAAAAGAATACACTTACTGGTATAGCTCTCAGAGCAACCCTGATAGTTTATGTGAGTTTCCTTTATGATTGTCTGCTTCATTTTTTTAATGTTTATTTATTTATTTTGAGAGAGGCTCAAATCTCATGACTCTGGGATCATGATCTGAGCCCGAGAGTTGGACACTTAACCAACTGAGCCACCCAGGTGCCTCTGTTGTAGGATTTTTTTTTTTTAACTTCAATACCTGGGATTCGTTGTCATGCTGCTTCGAAGAATGAAGAGGTGGACACAAAAGTAAAAGAGCCGCAGGCAAAAGTTTATCAGAGTATAACACCAGAAAGTAAGAATAGTAAGAAAGCTCTCTTTACAGAGAGGGGGCATTCAAAAGTGAATACCCACAACAATAGGCAAGGGACTGTTTTACAGGGTTTTGGGGGTCCCCTTTCCTTTTCCCTTGTTTCTTAGGTTCTACACCTATTGGCTAGGTAGCTCTAAATGGCTGGTCACTCCTTTTTGATTGGCTTGTTTCCATATGAGGGGTAGTTTATGGCCATACCATTCGTTGTGGGTCATACGTTTTATGGTATACTATACTGCTTATTTTAGTTAAGTCTTTTGTCTAATTGCTTAGAGGAAACAGAAGAGGAATAGGAATCTGTTAACATTCTTGTTAAAAATGTTTACTATTTTATTTTTTAGACAGACAGAGTGCTAGTGGGAGATGGGCAGAGAGAGAGAGGGAGAGACAGAATCTGCAGCAGGCTCCAGGCTCTGAGCTGTCAGCACAGAGCCTGACACAGGGCTGGAACTCACAAACTGTAAGATCATGACCTGAGCCTTAACAGACTGAGCCACCCAGGCACCCCAGGTATCTGTTAACATTCTTAAGAGGAACCTTAAGCCTGAGGGAGTATGCTTGTGGTCAGTCATTCCCAGCATTGTCCTAAAACATGTGCTTTTCCCAACCAGGGACCTCAGGTCCTAACATTTTCCTCTCCGCTGATTTTATCCTATCTTTCCCTATCATACCCTATGATTTTCTGCTTTTGTTGTCATGCTTAGAAAATACTCACATTTTCCTTGACTTCTATTATTTTCTTAATGATTATTTTTGGCACTCTAATCTAAAATCTTTGGGGGGGAGGGTGGTGCCTGGGTGGCTCAGTTGACTAAGCATCGGACTTTGGATCAGGTCGTGATCTCATGGTTCATGGGTTAGAGCCCCGCATTGGGCTCTGTGCTGACAGGTTGGAACCTGGAGCCTGCTTCAGATTCTGGGTCCCTCTCTCGCTCTGCTCCTTCCCTGCTTATGCTCTGTCTCTGTCTCTCTCTCTCTCTCTCAACAATAAATATATAAAAAAATAAAAATAGCAAAATCTTTTTGGGAACATAGCATGAGAAAAAGTACAAATCAGACTGTGTATTTCTTGTCCTATTATTTAACCACTTATTTATCTTAGTATATTCTAACTATTGTTTATAATATCCTACTAATAAAATTCATATCATAAAATTCTACTTAATAATATTTTCAAAGGGCTTAACATTTCACTTCAATCACATATTAATTTTTTATACTTATTTAGATCTTTTTTAGATATACTTATTCGGATTTTTCTGTTTTCTTCAGTTAATTATATGTTTATCCTGGTGGGGGCACTAAGTTATTTAAATTATTTTATCTTCACGCTATACTTTAAAACCTGGATTTTCAAGCGCTGACTCTGTTATTCCAGCAGTCCCCCTTCATCTGCAGTCTTGCTTTCTGTGGTTTCACTTATTCCCAGTCAACCAAGGAAGCAGATGATCCTCATCCTGAGTGTTGTCAGGTCAGTAGTAGCCTAACACTATGTCACCATGTTTGCACCAGTCACCTCACTTCATCTTGTCACGTAGGTATTTTATCATCTCATAGCATCACAAGAAGGGTGAATACAGTTCAATAAGATATTTTGAGCAAGACCACATTCACATACATTTTATTATGGTACATTGTTATAATTGTTCTATTATGTTATTACGTATTGTCGTTAATGTCTTATTTGCCTAACTTATAAATTATACTTTATAATGGGCATTTATATATAGGAAAAACATAGTGTATGTAGAGTGTGGGACTATCTACAGTTTCAGGCATCCATGAAGGGTCTTGGAATGTATCTTTCTCAGATAAAGAGCGAGTACTCTATTTTCTAATATTTTCTTGGCTATTCTAAGAGACATTCCTAGGCTTGTTGCCTTTTAATAACTTTTAATCTTCAGTGGTTTTCAAGTTTTTTATTAAGTTCCGGTGGTCTTATTTTGTTTTTGTATGTATATATATGTTAATTGTGATAAAACACATTTTATTCTGATTTTATAAGTTGTTTACAATAAACATTTAATGTACAAGAACATGGTAAGGTATGAAGGAAAGAATGAAAATACATGTAGCAGGCAAATACTATCTAAACAAAAAGTAGCTATTTTAATCAGACAAAATAAATGCCAAACAACAAAAGTCATTTCTAAAAAACAAAAGTAATTGTCACTACAAAATGATGAAAGGTTTCATTCTCCAGAAAGATACAGCAATTCTAAAATTGTATGTACCTAATAACCTATCTTCAAAAACCTATAAGCAGAATTTTATAAGACTATGGGATGGAAAAGGAATTCACCATACAGGAGATTTCCACAGCATTTGTCAATTATTGATAGGACAGACACTCAACAATTATTGAGCAACACAACAATAAGTTTACCTTAATTCAACCCACAATTAAAACACATATGATTTTAATGTATAAATGAAACCTTTAAAAATTGTTCATGACTTGATATAAAGTGCGTTTCAACAAAATTCATACCAGTTCTGCAATCAAATGCATTTATATTAGAACTTGATAACTTATATAAAACCATATATTTGTTAAGGAGTACACATCTGTTGCTAGGCCAAGAAATTTAACAATAGAACATAAAAATTATTAGAATTTACTAGTAATTTAAATACTATTGTAATTTGTGGGGTGAAGGAGGCCTAAATTCTCAAACATTAAATTGTATGTTTAAAAAAAGTTTGAGTAAAAAATTCAGAAAAATGTAGGGAAAGAACCAATTAGAAGTAGAGATATGCAGAGTTTAAGAGCAGGAATTAATAAAACAGAAAATAAAACATGAAAAGTAGACCCGGAAAGAAAAAAAAAAATATTTCTCTGTAAATAAACAACACTAGTAGGAGGATCTCCAGATTTTTGTTTTTCTCCAGCAATTGTTGCTATCCAGGCTGCAGGAAAATTATATGTAATGAATTATGTGTCCTGGCCTCCATTCCAGACACAAGGTGTAAAACTGACACCCCTTCCTCACAGCCCCATCACCACCACCACAACCGCCACCAAAGCTAGGCCTACTTTGTGACTCACTGACTATACCCTCAGTCTACTTAGTCCTGTAGGTTCTCCCTACATTAAAATCCAACATGGGCGTGCCTGGGGTGGCTTTTAGTTAAGCGTCGTACTCTCAATTTTGGCTCAGGTCATGATCTCATGGTTTGTGAGTTTGAGCCCCACGTTGGATTCTACACTGACAGTGTGAAATCTGCTTGGGGTTTGTTCTCTCTCTACCTCTCCTCCACACCCTCCTCTCAAAATAAATGAATGAACATTAAAAACATTAAAATCCAACATGGTATTATAAGCGTGTTTTCAAGATCAGGCAAAGCATATGAAAATTCTACATTCAGATTGGGGCTAGGGCAATGATAGCACTAATTTGTACTATTAAGATCATTTCTTGAGCTTTTTATATTGTTCTTTCTGTCCACTTTGCTTCATGAACAAATGTGTCCATAGGGCAAAATCTGTCAGCACAATATCCTACATACCCCTTTGCTGTGCTTATATTCCCATTTGTACTATTTTAACACTGCTCTGAAACATTTGTCATTGTGCTGCTGCTTTTAAAATTCATATAACAGAAAACTCTATCTGCATATGGCAAGTTCCTATATCCTCACAATAGTGAAAAATTTTCCCTAATTAAAAACATTTATAAAAATTAACCGTAAAGAGTTAGAGGCAAGGTTACTTTGGATTACATCCTATAAGAATATGAAGAAAAATGTGTACTTCATGGTAGAATGGTCTCTGCTGAGCAAGAGACTGGATGTGTCTTTGCTCAAAGCTTGAGTTATATACTTAATTTTACACATTAAAATGTAATGGCCTTTTAAATGTAATATGCCTTTACAAAATAGACTTTTTCTTTTTTAATAGTGTAATTTCATAGTCTTGTAATAATAATATTCGGGAGCATAGTTGACAGGTTTTTTTCCCCAGTATACAATTAACTGGGTTTTTTTGTTGATTTTTAGAAGCTTTTTTCTTTAATAGCACTAAAATTCCAGTTAAGTTATGACAAAATCCTGAGATAAATGATTTAAAACAGAATAGTGTGCTTCTTTTAATGTAGAGAAAGATTAAAATTGGGCAAGTACAATACTTTTCGTTGACTTGTTAAATCTATCATATGTACATATAGAGTTGTTTTTTTACTTATCAGGATTTCTTAATTAAGATGATCTTAGTGTGGAGACCGCACATTTTGAAAAAAAAAAAAAAAAGACTCCAAGGGTTGTCAGGGACAGCTAGACTAGGGAAAGCATTTTTATAGGTGGGATAAATGCTTGTTTCACAGTACACTTGTTTCCAAATGTTCTTTCCAACACTTACACAGGATCTTAATTCTACATTCCTTTCTCATGTGTACTTTTTTATTTCCTACCCAAAAATGAGGTAGTGAAAAGACATTAAAGAGTGGCAGGGAGACCTGTTGTTACACTAGGTATCTAGGCAACCAGCACCCAGTTCAGCGTTTTTGCACAAAATGCTACTAAAATCTTAAATTTGTGGAGAGAGTTTTACACTTTACAAAATTAGTTCACATTTACAGGGTCACATTTGACTCCTGCCTTATGACGTATGCAAGAAAAATATTATCATTGTCTCTGTTTTGTGGATAATAATACCAAATATGGAGTAGATTGAGGCTATTTTGGATATGATAATTAATGGTAAAGATAAAATGTGACTCGGGAATTCTGATGCCTTATCTGTTCTTCCTCTACTTCACTACACACAGTGAACTACCCAATAGGTGTTGGCTGACAGGCCGAATGAAAATAAAATAATACATTCTCACTGCTTTAAATAAGCATGTATAAGTAGTTTTAAGAAAAGTTTAATAGCTTGTGAAAAATATTATTCACTAGAAGGTTACAATTTTAAGATTTTGGAGGCATCTGTATTTCTAATGAAATTACTATTTATTCCAATAACAAATGTTTAGCAACTAATGGAAAAAGATCTACAAAATGAAATAATTTAGAACTATGAATAATATTAGCATTACAAAGTTTCTTAACTGAGGCACTGTGTTTAAACTATTTTCAAAAAGTAGGTATCCCATTCAGGTTTAAGAATTATAAGATGGAAACTTGGGTGTGTTGCACATTCATATGTCCTAAAATCAAAATTGTACTGTTGAGACTGCTTTGAGCTCATGTCCAGAGTAAGAGTCTGATGTGAGATAACAAAGGATTCGGGGGAAGAAAAAAAGGGGGGTGGGGGAAGAAATGCTGTGGTATAAGAGGATGAAAGAGGAGTCTGGAGACTTGATGGGTACCAGAGGTGAGAATCAAATTTATAGGATAGAGTCTGTTTCCAGGGTAAGAAAAAAATTTTAATGAACATGTGCAAGGACAAATTGTGTGAAAGAAGCCAGGGATCATACCAGATTAGATGGAACAACTGTTGGCATTTGCAACAGGGCCATGGTGAGTGAATAAAAAAATCCTTTAATGGCTCAGGGCAGAATAGACAATACCTTGTCTAGCATTCCCCCAATATACCATTCTCTTTCCCTGGTCGAGAATATCCTGAGTTCACCTGCACACAGCCCTTAAATACTTTTATTCATTCTTAAGATGACAAAAATCTTGAAATGGAAGCATTCTGTACATTGAAAGGACAATGATGACCGTAGTAATGAGCACTGCCACTGACCATGGTGCTGTTGAAACGGTACTTTTCCTTTATGAGAACAGATTTGAGCAAGTGTTGAGAAATGGAGTGTGTGAGGAAGCTAGGATCCTGATAAGGTGAGCAGAATAGATAAATGCCATTAGGTTGATGGCATCCACTACCTAAAATGTACTAGGTGGTGATCACACAGTTTTTATCAAAGGAGAGGATATGGTATTTGCATGTCAGCTGTTTGTATGTTTGCTTCTGACTACCAACTTCAACGTAACATTTGCATATTTTTTTTGTACTAGTGGGTATCATTCTGCATGAATGACCTGTAATCTTCCCAGATATTATCTAGCTGATGAAGTTCCAAATGGTCAAAAAAAGACTGTTAGCACCAAAGATAGAAGCAGGTAGTCATCATTTCAAAATCCTTTTCTTCCTCTTTTTAGTCAATTCTATTCCAGTTTACATATAAATAAAATTTTTGTTGTATGTGTCTCATAGGTCATGTATAAAGTTAGATTTCCTGAATTTTTCATGTTGGTGATACTTCTGAGGGCTTAAACAAATATGTTTTATTATACTGTGACAAATTCAACCCTGAACCCAGTATCACAGGTGTAAAAGCTTTTTACAGTTGAGTTGAACTTGATAATAATTTTATAAAACAAATTTAAAGGCAGAAAGGCCAATACTTATGATTGATATGCATTCCTTTGCATCCTTGCCATTAGTTTAAAAAAATGCAATAAGGTCACCAGTTTTTCCAAATGTAATTAGTCCCCTATGCATTTAGAAATTACATGGCAATGAGAAAAAATGAAATATGGCCTTTTGTAGCAACGTGGATGGAACTGGAGAGTGTGATGCTAAGTGAAATAAGCCATACAGAGAAAGACAGATACCATATGGTCTCACTCTTATGTGGATCCTGAGAAACTTAACAGGAACCCATGGGGGAGGGGAAGGAAAAAAAAAAAAAAAAAGAGGTTAGAATGGGAGAGAGCCAAAGCATAAGAGACTGTTAAAAACTGAGAACAAACTGAGGGTTGATGGGGGGTGGGAGGGAGGAGAGGGTGGGTGATGGGTATTGAGGAGGGCACCTTTTGGGATGAGCACTGGGTGTTGTATGGAAACCAATTTGTCAATAAATTTCAGAAAAAAAAAAAAAATAAAAAATAAAAAAAAAAAAAAAAAAAAAAAAAGAAATTCCTTCTAATTTTTCACCATTTGAAGCAGAAATTCTGATGTCATTCTAAAATTTGGAACAGCTATATTCAGATTAATACTATGTTATCAAAGAATTCATGATAATGCAGTAGAAATTCATATGTTAATTGATTTTTTTCCTTTTTAAAAATTTTAGGTGTAGCTATTGTTAATAAAAATAAGATAGTCTAAATTTTATCTGTCTATGAATTTATGGATCGGAAATACAATAGGTAGAATATAATTTTGAGAGATTATCCTTGCAATTGGGTCAGGTAGTCAAGTAATTTGAGGTCCAAATTCATGGAATATTTGTGCTGTGGGTTGGATTCCCTAGAAGAGGCTGCTAAAATAACAATTGAGCTGAAATATATTTATTAGTAATCAACACCATGCTTGCTTTGGCAGCACATATATTAGTAATCAACACACGTGCAGGGCAGGAGGAAGAAGCAGGACTAGACAGAAGAAAAACTGATTCAGGTTGCCATTAACCCACTGGGGAGTTTTGAAGACAGAATTTCCCTTTAAAAGGAGGGTCCCACACTGGGACAAAATGGCTGAACTTTTATAAACCTTTCTTATTTGGTCATCAGATGCTGGCTTCCTTGGGAAAGGCATAACCTTGGGTAAAAAATTATTGAGAAACTATTTGGCTCTAAATACTCTGCTTATGCTTGGAAAAGTATTTTAGAAGTTTCTGCTTATTGAAATACTTATGAATGTAATTATATGCTGTGTGAAATCAAGATAAAATTGAAAAAAAAAACAAGAAAAGATCTGATTTCAAGTAGTTTCCAGTGGCTAAAGAGGAGACAATTTGAGCATGTCCCCCTCCCCAAGACCACAAGGTGTCAAAACACCTAAAATATATATGCATATGTTCATAATAATTTTTTCTATAATATTTTAAAATAGTATCATATCAGGAGGTTGGGCACCTACTCATTATTTTGAAAATACATAAGGAAAACAACCTAGCACTTTTTCTGACTTTTTTTGTGCAACTATATTTCATAGTAACCAAGTTTTTGAGAAAAAATTCTTTGTAAGAGATTTTCAGGTAATAATCACCTGAAAGAAGGATGACAGAGAAATTATTTAGCAACACTTAATAAGATAATGGATTTAGGCAATGGTCATCAAATACTGCTCAAACATTAGGCAAAATATTGATGGAGAAACTAAAGGAATCAGGTTGAAACAGTTGAACCCACTGTCCAAGTGGACAATTTACATATTAAATGTTTTATATATTATACATTATATGCCTCCTGATAAGATGCGCTAAGATGTTCTTGGCATCTCCTGTGCTGTATTCCCACTAATAGTTAAGCCTATTTCTGATTAAGTCTTTAGTTCAGAGTTTAGAGAAAATATGAGAGGTGGAGAAAGAATATAAATAGTAGTCAAATCCAAATCCTAAAGTGAGAATATGAGAAATATTATAAGACACAGTTTTTCAATAAATAATTGGTATGATAAAGAAAAGGAAGAAATATTATAAATTTTCAAAGACTTATAAGACCTATTAACCAGATGCAATTGCATGGATCTCGTTTGAATCCTGATTTGGAAAAAAAAAACAACTTTATATAGAAATTTTAGCATAGAATAAGTGTTATATTAACAAAATATTGTTGTTAACTTCATATGTATAATAACGTCATCATGGTTATTTTGAAAAGGCCTTATTAGAAATGTCCACTGAGTGATTTTTCCAGTTTTATTGAAATATTATACAAATTATGCAAATATTATATGAGTTATTTATGGGTAGAATGGTTAATAGTGGTAGTGAGTAGGGGAAGAAGTGAAATGAAATTAGCAAAGGTTGAAAAGTGTTGAAACTGAGTCATATGTGGTAAGTACATGGAAATTTATTATAGCATTCTCTTTTATCTATGGCTAAGAATTTCTCTAACTGTTAAGATATTAAATTATTTGCAGGGACACATAGAATACATTTTTATCAAACCAGCATACCCAAAAATATCATAAATGATATTTGAAAATATGTTGAATGACAAATCTGGATTCAAAGGCACCTTGACAGTCCTCATTATAGGCTGAATCCCACAAGATAAAATTAGACACAAATGCCATTGCAAATTGTCAGAATGAAGGTAAGCTTACTTAACTGAAGTTTGTGAGGAAGAGCCCACAAAGTTTATATCAAATGAATAACACTGTATCTATGAAGATTTTTTAAACAGTGGAAGCATAGAAGTAATTTTTATTTTCTTATTTCATAATAATAGTCTACCTAGGAGGCTTAGTTCTGCAATTTTTGTTATATAATTAATGGGCTTGAAAATTCTGTTTCCTTCCTATCATCTTAAGTAGGGTATATTGAGTATATTTTGTGCATTGTCTTTATGTCTTACATCACTTTTGCTCATCAAAAGTACTTGTCTTAGTATACTTGATCTCTGTGGATGCTGAGTTGCAATGAAGAGTTTGCTTTACAATGGTAGTTCTGCTATCCTTACTACCTCCGTACCTCATTGCTAAGTTCTCACTTCTCAATATTTCAGCTATCCAGAGCCTGCTCAGAGCATGCTCCCTTCCCAAATGCCCTAATAATGGAGCTATGCTGCTCTGCTCTACCAAGCGATAGTACAGTTTGAGGATATATCTGTTTCATGAGGGTAGTTAGACTAGGTGTCTTGGGAGGTGTCTATTTTTTTAGGGTTTCCCATTATTGAAATAACTGCCTTCTACCCCAAATTCTTTGAATTCTATATTGGCCAGCACAGCTCTGATTTCTCTTGAGGAATAGCACAGATTTAGATTGTAGAATTGAATTATTTATCATATGTAATTCACTCATCCCCAAATATTTGAGATATTAAACATTTTTGTGTTTGTTAGTTGATGAATTTAAGAGGCAGAGAGCAGATATTTTTCTCATTCTTGAAAGTATTCAATTGATTTTTAACTAAAATAGTTTCCACAGATGCATTTTCCATTTATATTTTTAAATTTTGGTATTCTCTAACAGTCACTTTTGATCCTTTGATTCAAGAGATTGTCATGCTTTTTTTTTTTTTGCTGTCAAAATGATGTTGCAATGCTCTAAAATGAGAGATTTTTTATGACTAATAATAAATACATCAATATCATGAACATAAGAATTGTGGCTAGGTATTTGAAAACTGCTACCCTAAATATCAGGAAAAATGGCCGAAGTGAAGGTAGGACAGGGCACACAAAGCCATTTAGAATTATCGGTGCTTTGAAGATCTGGGAATAGAATAGTTGTGTATTATGTCAGGAGGAAACTGAAATGTGACATTTTATAGAAGTTGGGACATGTAAAAGCTGGCAGCTTCTAAATCTTAGTTACTTTATATAAGAAAAAAATCTCACTCCTATTAATAGAATACTTCATGAATGCTTATTGTAGTATGATTTGTGTGATTGGGAGAGGGGGAAGGGTGGCTGAAAACCAAGAGGTGAGAGTAAGGTAGATATCACAAAGTGAGCAAATTTACAACCCAGGGTGTATAATTCAAGAGATATCTAGAATTAAGTCCTTTAGGTAACGTGTTTTCACATATAGAAAATTTCTATCCGTATTTCATTTAATCTTTATCAATAGAAGGCATTGCCTACTATGTTGAAAAAAATGTTAGCGATTAAGCCTTACCAATTAAATATTTTAATTAGGTTATGAATTAGATTTGAAATGTCTTAGTAATAAAGAACTCATTTTAAAATACTGCCAACAGGTTTATTGATTCTGCATGTATTTATTTAGCACCTACTCTATAAAAGATGCATTGCCAGATCCTAGAGAATAAGATGAATACAATAACTAGACAGTGTGCACACATTTCAATTACAGCAACTGTCACAGTGCATTGTAATTGCTTTTTTACATGTTTGACCACCTGTGCTTCCATTATATATGGGTTTGTGTGTGTGTGTGTGTGTGTGTGTGTGTGTGTGTGTTCATCATGTAAAAAAGTATTCTAAATGGATATAATCGAAAAGGTCGGAAAATACTGCACTTAGGTATGAGTTACTTAAAAACAGAGAACTGTGGGTAACGTGAGAACAGAGCCTGTTTAAAATGTTTTTCTTGTGACCCACACTATAGCTGGAATGTGGTAGACACTCAATGTTTGTTGAATCTTAGACAAGAGAAAGAAAACGAATTGTTAGAATAGTGATAGAAGGTTCTTGAGGGTTCTTCTAACCATTAACCCTCAAGACAAATGATTCCATAAGCAATAAAGTTGTATTATTTTTGTTGTAAATGTCATCTAGGTAATTTTTTTTTAAGTTTATCTATTTTTGAGAGCCCAAGAGGCTCCACGTCATCAGTGCAAAGCCTGATGGAGGGGCTTAAACTCACTAACCATGAGACCATGACCTGAGACGACATCAAAAGTCAGGCACTTAACTGATGAGCCACTCAGATGCCCCATCATCTAGGTAATTTTAAAGCCACTAGTCAGAGGGAAAAAAAGTCAGAGAAAAAAAAACATTCTCCACCATGGTGGAGAATGTTTTTTGAATATGTTAATGCAACTTGCTACGTAATCATGTCAGGGCTGAGAAAGAGAAGAGGTATGTCAAATCTTGGGTCAAAATTTCTTGAAATTGGCAACAATCAGACTTTGGAATGAAGTTGAAGATGTGAGGTCAAAGCCTGCCAATGGAATAGGAAGTGCTACTCCAGCTTTAAGAAAGTAAGGGCTTGTTATCGTAGCAGTGCGAGAGAAAAACAAACAGTAAGGCAATGGCAAGAGCCCAGATCCTCCCTCAGCTGGATAATGACCAGATAATGATGAAGAAAATGGAGGAAAAAATGAAAAAGGGTTGCATGAGACTTGCAATAGGGTTGCAGGTAATAGTGACCCTTCAGATGTATCCCCATGAAGTTATCAGCTCTACCATAGCAAACACACAGCATATTGAGAAAATGTAAAATATGCTCGATTTGGTAGTATGAGGATGTTATAGAAAAATACACAGCAAAGACAGGTTTCAGGTGGAAAGTCCAAGGTAAAGAAAGGAGAACATTATTCTTAGGCATTATTATGTTTTTGAATGGAAGGGAATTATTATGCTTTTGAATGGAAAAGTTAGAAGATCAAAAGTGTGTGTTATGGCACTGTCCAGAATGAGCAGAAGAGGGAAGAGAATTCAGTATGGTAGGGAAATACTGAAATAGAAGTAAAAATAATAACCTTTCCTAGGTGGCATGCATGGTACTAAGCATCTTATATGCGTTGCTCCTAGTTAATTCCATAATAATCTTATGAAGTAGACAACAATTTTGTCTGTTTCACAGTTGTCGAATGTGAATTACAGGGGTGCCGGGTGGCTCAGTTGGTTAAGCTTCTGACTCATGATTTTGGCTTAGGTCATGGTCTCACGGTTTGTGAGATCAAGCTCTGCACTGACAGCACAGAACCTGTTTGGGATTCTCTGTCTCCCTCACTCTCTTCCCCTCCCCTGCTCTGCCGTGCGGGCTCGCTCTCTCTCTGTCTCTCTCAAAATAAGTAAACATTAAAAGTATATAAAAAAGAAAAATGTGAGGTACATGTGTGACATGCTAAATGTATGACATGCCAAGGTCAAAGTGCTAGAAGATGAGAGGGTACAGCCAGGAAACAATGTCTCTTTGAGTATAAAGACTGAACTCTCAGTTACCAAGCCACATTACTTCCATAGATAGCATTCTACATCCGGAATACATTATATTCATTACACATTTTAGAATAAAATAGCTCTGTCAACCAAGTTTCTCAAGTTTAACTTCTTTTTTAATCTCCAATTAGTGTCTTATAGCATAAACCAATTAGGCATATGGTTGAGACCAACTTGGCAGATTTCACTATGGTATAACAAGCCTGGGCTCTTATTATCCCTTCCATGTGTACCCTTCAGAGCCTTACATACAGCCTCTGGCTGGCTTTGGGTATTGATTCCATTTTGCTGCCAACATCCTTCAATTGATGTAGAAAATCCAGGCTGATCTATTAATATACCCAAGTCTACCTTCTGCAGCCTAGGCTTGAAGTGAATTTTTAAAGAACATGCTTGCAGGCAGCTGTATTTCTAGGCTTTTCACATAAAATTATATATAAATTGACATAGACACTGTCTTATTCAAGACCTCCCAAAATATTGTCTTCTGGAACTTGTCTAGCCACATCTTTTCTGTTGTTTTATATAAACTTTTCATTCTGTCATCTGACCTAACTACCCTCTGTTCTTGAAAATGCATCCCTTTTAATACAGTTGTGTATCTGAATCCCACTCATTCCTTCAAAATCAAGATCATGCAGGGGGGTGGTGATGGGCATTGAGGAGGGCACTTGTTGGGATGACCACTGGGTGTTGTATGGAAACAAATTTGACAATAAATTTCATATTAAAAAAAAATCAAGATCACATCCCACTTCTGCTTGTGGCCAATTACGTACGCCCTGGTGTTACCTCCTTGTACTTCCATAGCACTGATTAGATGTAGTATTTATTAGTAAATTTGTCTCTGACTCTCTTACGTGGTTAATCATATTTTTATATGACCATATTAGTCTTAGCACAGTAGATTATAGTCACTCCCCTACCCCAACTAGAGCAGGGTCTTGGCTGTAACATTTATATTTCTGCAAACCATATGCCGAAGTATTTTTCTCATAAACCCTTAGTAAGTATTTTTATTTGATTGTCATATTTAAAAGTTATCAATTCTTATTTTGTTGTTATTAAATATAAAAGCATGTACCGTATATGTATTGTTGGAGTCCCAATCTCACAGAGAAGACAGATAAAAGTTTAGCAAGTCATTTAGAGATTACATGCCTTATCTAAAATGGGAAACACTTTAGTGGCAAATTATAGCAATATAGGAATGCATGTTCAGTGTTACCAGATCTTGTTTATTTTTCAAGGCAATCCAGAAATCCATACTTGTGAAATTTCTTCAGTGTTGAATATTTGCTGAAACAAGTTTTAAATGCCATGCAAGGCAAAATACACCCATATGTTGGCCCATGTTTGTGCCTTCTAAAGTATGTATCTGTCATTTCAATATATTTAGAATGCTGTACTCACACAGTGATCATAATTTAATGTATTAATATACACTATTTTTTCCTATAGGCCACAATGTAACAAAATAGAAAAAGACCTAGCCCTATTGCAAAATTCCATTTCATATATATATTTCAACAAGACTTGATGAACAACTTCCTATTGCACAGAAATGCAGTTGTGATGGGAAATGCAACCATCAATTCTAGCCAGAATTACTGTAGCATTTATACAGGTATTGGTATATATATCTGCCAGGCCCTAACTCCAGTTGCCAGAGTCTATATCTGCAAAAATCAAACATTTGTGTGAAAACCCAGGAAGTATAATTATTGCTCTCTGCTTTTTTTTTTCCAATCTGCGTTTAGGTTTTCAGTTTAATTCAACCAACATGTATTAAATGTCTGCTTTGAGGGAGACCTCATGGCAAATGCTGTAGAGAGCACAAAAATAAGTAAAATGCTCTACCATTTCTGCACTTCTGTTCACATCTTCTTTGCCTATCTAAATTCTACCTATTTCCTCAAAACCCAAATCTTATCCAACTTCCCTTGAGTCTAGTTGAGGGACCAGACAAATACTCAGTTAAGTATAGTAGAAGAGACACTATAGTAAGCTCCTTAAAGGACATAACAAAAATGTTATCTGAGTGCATAAACATTGTAATATATGAAAATAAGCATAATAGCAAATGATCAATTAGAATTGAAAGCAACATTATTTAGGTTGGTTCTACAAGTTCTCTTTGAGATGCTGTGAATGGAGATCTAGTAGGAAGAAGCTAACCAGAAATGTGACTAGCAGGGAGCCAGGCAGAGGGCACAAATTTGGCGTATTCTATGAGGAGGAAGAAGAGAAGGACCAGCATGAGCAAGGAGGAGAGTAGTAGGAAGTGAAGGCAAATCACACAGGGTTTTGTTAACCAGCATAAGGACTTTGGAAGTCATTTGAAGTGCAATGTGCAGCCATGGAAGGGTTGTAAGCAAGGAACTAATACTATATAATGTATATACTTAAAAGATCACTTTGGCTTAAGTGGACTGTGTTGATGGCATTTATTTGTTGAGGTAAAAAAAAGGTTGGGGGGAGCAGCAGATACAGAGTATTTGCTCTTCTGTGATAACAAACCCCCGAATGGCTGTGGTTTACAAAACCATTTCTCATTTATGTTATCTGCCAGCTGCTGTAGTTCAACTGATGTGGATCTGTTCTGTGTGCCTTTGTAACACACGGCCAGGTTAAGGGAGGAGACCCTATTTGGGACTTATTATTTTCAAAGAGAGAAAAGAGCAAGAGTTAGAGCCTACTTTTGAAATTGTTCTTAAAGTTTCTGCCCAGGTGGGGTATAGTCACATCACTCCCATTAGCTAAAGCAAGTCACATGGCCAAGATCTACAGTGGGAAGAAGGAGCATTCTTCTATAGGGAGGCTCTGCAGGTCAAACAGTAGCATGTAAGCATATGTAATCATTTTACAGAGGAGGGAGTGAATACCTGGGAGCAGTAGTATAATCCACCACAAGAAATTAAGGGGATAGGTTTAAATGGATAAATATAAAAGTGCTCATGGGAATATCTTTAGAAGAATACAGATCTCCAGTACTGGGTTCATGTGACAGGAGGCAGAGTTACCTGGGATCTAACATTGCTTTGCCAATAATATACTTGTGACCCTGAGAAATTCACTTAACCTACCTGAGCTTTATTTTCTTCAACTGTAAAACAATAAAGTTATAGTAGGATGGGGGAAAATTAAATTTGCTTTTGAGAGATCCATGTCCCCTAATGTTGTACCTAAATAGATATTTATCTTTATCTGACATCTGACTATGTACATTTTCTGGAGAAAGGATGCTCAGCTTCTCAAAACCAGTGGGACATGAAGAAGGTTACAAACACTAGGAAAAAAATAATTTCTTTGATTCACAGTCAGCTTTAAAATTCTTCAAACATACCTTCTGAGGCACATAGAATCCCCCAGTTTAATTAATCTCTTTTTTCAATTTCCCTCCTTTTTCAGTGAAAGCATACCAATTATAATAAGAAATACAATACAACGAGCAATTAGTGGTTTCCAAGCAACCCTGTAAATAATTGATAATAACTCCCTGGTATGAATTCATCCATGCTATTCTCCATGAACATACAAGCGTATATGGCCACTTGAATAATGCAGACTTTAAATCTTGCTTTCTTTTTACAAAAAAGGTAATGCAAATATATTTGTGCCAAACACATTTCTGCAGCTTTTTCTTTTCGTTTACATAGTATACACAATATATTGTGAAGGTCCTTCCAGAGTAATGTATATAGATCTAGCTTCTCTTCAATAGCTTTATAATTGTTCACAGTGTGTGTATACTGTAATGCATTTGATTCACCTACTTAAGCACATTAATATTTCTTTATAAAATTTCCACTAGAAAACTGTTGATATATTTTTATGTATAATTCTTTACATATTACTCCCTCTATTTTTTTTATAATACATTTTCCCAAGTAGGATTGCTGTGCCAAGGGTATGTGTACTCAGTTTTGTTGAAGTAGGAGATGTTGTGATTCTTGCACAGATCCTCCAGATCTGTGTACCTCCAGAACCATGGTACACATTTCCCAACTGCTGGGAGTGTTGATGGCCAACTTCTCTTAGCTGAGTTTCTCTCTGAAAGAAAAGAGTTGAATAACCCAAAGGTTCTTGAATTATGACCCAAAGGTTATTGGGTTATGAAAAGTCATGGGACATGACCCATGGGCATTTCAAGAGGCCATTGCACATGTAATGACTGGTTGATGCAGAGATAGGAATGTCTAGTCTCTTTGCTCCAAACTGGGGCAAATCTAAAGGACCATCCCAGCTCCAGATTTCTCAATATGATTGGCAGGGTTTTGATTGCAACTTTACCAAAATTCAACTATTCCATCTGCCCAGTTCAGCTTTCTTTGTTCCCCCACAGGTGCTTATACTGAGAGTATTGTCCACTAGACTGTTGCACATTAATCCCACTAATCTACATCTCTTCTCCCTAGGGAACTTAGCCTGTGACAGATTGATTTATGTAGTGACTATTTAGATCTCTCTGATAACCAGGAAGTCAAGCCTAACAACGTTGCTCTGTGGACTTTAACAAAGTATAGTTTCCATAGGAGGGAGCATCCTGTCACTCAAATTTCCCTCAGCAACAATTTGTTTATCTAATTATAATGAGTGTTCTCTCATGAAAATACACTGCAGTGAATAATTTGTTCCTTTTGTCCAAATAGTAATCATCTTCCATAATCAAAGTGCCTTGCTATACGATCTTTATTTAAATCCTTTATCTGAGATGAGTTCAGAGAGCTGAGTTTACTACTTGTAGGAAGTGAAGCAAATGTTTACAAAGTATTTATAAAGCCAGAATTATGTTTATTAGGTATGCAAAAGCAAAGGACAATGTCTTGAGGATACCCTCATTTTCTATGCAGGGCTGGACTTTTACCATTTTGTCTGAAAACTCAATACTATTTCTGAGACTGAGACTATTAAGTAGGCACTTTCAAGCCATCCATTCCCATAGCAACCCTTTTGAGGGCTCCTCAGCTCGCCTGTCAGTGTATCAGACACACCCAGGGAGACTTGTGGAAGGAAGATACAAGGACAACAGAAAGGGTGGGGAGAAGGAACTCTTTCAAAGCAACAGGAAAAATAAGCTCCAGGATGGCTCTTTCTGTAAGGCACTGACTATCTAGTAATAATTTTGTCAGAATATTTGATTTTCCATAGACCTGCCTGATTTGAGAAGTTTCAGTAGCCATTAACTTTTACTTTTAAAAGTGTAAAGATAATATAAAATAGGTATATACAGAAGCATAAAATGTGCCTATTAAAATCAGCAAAGGGGTATGGTACAGTAACTACAATGTTATAAAACTAGACTTTTTGAGGTTTCCATTAGGTGGGTAAGAGGAGGCCAATGTGGAAAGAATATACTTTAAGTTTATAAGCTTCCTTGTAATGTGCTGACAATAAATCACTATTTAATTTGGGCCATGTCAGAAAAAAAGTGAAAAGAAAATGTTTACCGAGCTTTAAGCTATTCCGTGTGCTGCACAGAAATACAGTAGATCAATTTCATTACCTGAAAGTAACTGATTGACATTTTGCGTGTCAGTTTGAAATATGGCTGCAACAACTCTCATCAAATTAAAGAATTCCCTCCAAAGAACAATCTTTTGCACTCTATACTGAGTGAGGGACAGTATTGTGCTTAGGATAATAATGTAAATGGCAGCAGCTGACAATAAGAGTGCCTCTCCGTCATTGTCGACATCCTGCCCTTGTTAGTGAGCTCAACCTCACCCTGGGGAGAGCTGTCTGTTCCGGGTAAGGGAAGTTATTCTTTCTCATTGCCAGTTTGCTTCTAATTCCTTCCTGAAAAGAAAGTGTCAGTCATGCTTAATTGCATTAAATTAGGTGTGATAGTTTAAAACAGCATACAGTCTTCTGCAAGCTCAACTAGATCACTCAAATTCTCACTTCTTCCTTGAGCCCCAGGTTGGGGTTTTAAGTCATGTCTAAGACGTGTTACTCTAGGAAATTAAATGGCATGTGTGTCCAAGGTCATCTAAATTCATTGTCTGACCGCATGTCATAATCATCATCAAGAGGAATTAAATACTACCATGTGTATGGAGCTCTCCTAGGAACAGCCAGAACAACAGGGGTCTGGCATGGCTCTTTAGTAGAATTCTGAATCAGACAATATGGTTCATCACACACACAAGTGTAGTGATGAATACAAAGTCATTATTAATTTGAATTTGACTCATTTGGAATCACTAATTGTTCATGCCACAGACTTTACCGCATCTTTGAAGGAAGCATTTCTAAGGAAAGTAACAACACAAACATTTCACAAAACAAGCTTGCCTACATAAGGAAATATGTTTTCCAAACACACATATATTTCTGCATTCATTTATGTATGAAAGGATTCATTGAACCTTGGTTCTAAGTGTTCATTGGATGCCTTCAGTGATCAGGCAGAGATGTTCTAGGGCCTGAAATGATAATACAGTAAAGGTGATACAATTACATGGTCATTTTGTTGGAGCTTAAAGATATTTGCTGTTAATAACATTGTCTTGAACTAATAGGACATATCTTTTCAAGGGTTTTTTTTTTTTTTTTGGCTTATTTAAGGTTTAAAGTTTGATTGTGCAGAATAAAGTTTTGTTTTTCATGTTAACCTGAGCTGATTCATTCTAGCTGATACTTAAAATTAATTCTAAGAGATACATTATTTATTAAGTTACCTGAATTTTTATAGACATCATTAGCAGATCCTAAGATAAACAGCATTCACAAAACATACACATGTGTATACCTGTCCAGATATAGGTATGCATTAACTTTGAGAGCACTTTTATTTATTTTTTAATTTTTTTTAATGTTTATTTATTTTTGAGACAGAGAGAGACAGAGCATGAACAGGGGAGGGGCAGAGAGAGAGGGAGACACAGAATCTGAAACAGGTTCCAGGCTCTGAGCTGTTAGCACAGAGCCCGACGCAGGGCTCAAACTCACGGACTGTGAGATCATGACCTGAGGCGAAGTCGGACACTTAACCAACCAAGCCACCCAGGTGCCCCGAGAGCACTTTTAGTACCAAGCACAAAATGTGCCTTCGCCTAGTATATATTGATTTAGCCAACAACAACAAAAAAAGTGATAAAAAAAATTCCTTATCTAGGTACTACAGTCAACTAGCTTAGCTTAACTCACTTTTCAACTTATTTTCCATAATAGACTTTCAACTTTCTCAGATTTCTCATTTCATCTTTTAGCCTAGTCTTTCTCACCCATGTCCCTGAAAGAGATGAGAGTTATAGGAAGGGAGTCATTGAAGCAGGTAACCTCTATATTGTTGGTAAATACATTTCATCTAAGTGTTACTTTATACTACATTAGAAAAAGCAAAGCTACTTTTGAACTTTATTTTTACATAATCAGAATGTTAAAAGGAGATCTTAATTTCTACTATGATAACTGACAATGAAGTCATTTATATTCTTTATTAGTTCATCCACCTATGAGTCTGCCCATCTATTGATCGATCTGTCCAAACGAGCCAGTCATTCAGCCATCCAGCTATTTTATTGAACAAAATATGTTTTATAAACTACCATAAATATAGGAGTGGAAATACAATATATATTCACTGTATTAAAAAAATTATAACAATTGGGGTGCAAGGAAAACAACATAAGTATTGTTATAATTGGAGACAATAGATAAGAGTAATAAATAGAGGTTAATAAATAAGTTGATGGCTCAAGAAAGGGAAAATTCACCTCTAGAAAAAGGTATTTGGATATGCTTTTTTTGGGATCTCAGTAACCTTAATAAAGATTTGTTGAATGTGTGAATGAAGAAATACATGAATTAGAATTAAAGCTGAATCAAAAAATAGCAGAATCTTGATAGAGATACAAACTTAGGATGTTCTTGGAGGAGAAAACAATATAAACACCTCTGTTCATACTTTAAAAAGTACAAGGTAATTGGAAAACTGTGTGTGGTCTAAGTAAACAGAAATGTAGAGAATATGAAGGGAATCACAAACCATTATCATAGTTTCATAAAATGTGGTCCCTGGTTCTTCAATATTCTTCCATCAGAAGTTAGAGTTGATATACCCTCTCCTTGAAATAGGTCAGTCTGATGATTGCTTTGACCAACAGTGGAATCAATGATTCATGCAGCTTCCCCAAGCCAGGTCATCAAAGACCATACTGCTTCTTTCTGGTTCTATTAGAATGTTCACTCTGGTGGATGCCAACCACCATGTAAAAATATTACCTCCCACCCCTACTGAGACTGCTCTCTAGGAAGGTCATGGATAGTCAGTCGGGTTGATAGCCCCTTGAAATGCAGCATCAACTGCTATCCCTATAAGTAGACCCTTTTTATGACCAGCCCCTGCAGCTCACTACTACTACCCCTGCCAACATCTGGCTGAAAACAAATGAAAATTTTCCTAGTGGTCCTCTCCCAACTTCCTGACCCACTATAGGCAGTACTCCTAATGACCCAAACCTTTAGGAAATGAAGATTAGGGGCACCCTACCTGGCAAGGACTTACGCCCAATGGAAGTGCTTACCGAAGGCAAAGAAAACATCGAATAGGTGAAGAAAATTCTAAGTATTGGCTTAACCACACAATCAGTTGCAAAAACCAGAATCGGCAATAGTTGTAAATATTCCTTATTTTAGGTGAATATATATGTGTAATGTGAATCAGTTATCTTCCTCTACCACATCCCAGTATTAATATGGAATGTATTCTTAGTAGCTAATGTTACATCTCATTATTTAAACTGTAGGGATACCAAAAGAGGAGAGTGACTCAGCTAGAAGAAGAATTTGTGTTATCCAAAGATGGATAAAGGGAGTTAATACACTGTTTTGGGGATAGGGCCAGCACACTTTTGGTTGTATTAGGCATATTTGCATCATATTAAGTACAAACACAATTTTGCTATTGTATTTATTTGGAAGTTTTAGGTGCATTTCAAAGAACATGGTTTAAGATGATTCAAGTATGGTGCTAGATTGTCAAGGGATAGACTGGTGGCTTTGTATTATGTCAGTTTAGCTAAATTAGAGCTACATTTCCCCGAATCCCTTTTCTCTATGCTTCCCAATAAACCACAAAAGGAATTAACTCAGAGTTTAGAAAGTGGAAGTGAAGGAGCAGCTATGTCTTTATGCTCTGTAGGTCAGGACAGAGCCAGGTACTGTTGAAGCTCATGCACATTGTTGATAATCAGTTGGTTCACCTTGTTTGTGTGGTGCAATGGTTGTTTTAGCAGCTTCCAGTTTCTGTTGGATCTCTTCCTTTAGCTCCTCTAAATTCTGGGCCAGGTTCATGACCAGTTGTGGAGGGAAGAGGGCCAGCTTATCATGCATACCACTTGCATCATCATGATTGGAGGTTGTGAGAAATAGGCATGGGTACCAGTTTATCTTTGGAGGTTCCTGTTTGTCCTCACAGATTCCAACTTTTCCTTCCTTCCCCTTACATAAATTTACATGTCCTTCCCAAATTCCAGCCCTGCTGACCTTAGGAAAACACGAGATGAAGAGGCAATGGCATTACGCTCAATTGCCTAAGCAGCTCTCACAACTGTATAAAGCCTAAGTTCTATAAAGATCTCTAATTCTACTAATACTCATAGTGATTCTGTTTTTTGATCAAATCCTGACTGTTAAAACTTCAGAAACTTGTAATAGTTTGATGAAGAGAATTCTGAACTTGTGTTTTTCTCCTGTCTGTAACCATTGACCCACTAAATGGCTTATCTCTTTGCCTCAATTTCTTCATTTGGAAAATAAGAAGATAAACACAATTCATTCCAGAAATGTGCACTTGTTATGCATAATACATGTCATTCACTTTTTTTTATTTTCAGTTTTAACAAATCTGTCCAATTCTGGTCCTTTTCTGAGATTGTCTTCACCTGATCATCCTTCCCAAAACTTAAACACAACATATCCAAAAATAAATGTAAGGTCTTTTTTTCCCCATAAATCTTCTCTTCTGCTTTTTTTAAAAAAAAATCTGCTAATAATACCACTGTTTTACCAGTAATCCAGACATCCAGATCAGTTTAATTCCACAAATTATTATGTACATTCTTTGAATTTAGGATATAATGTAGCAAAATCTATCATGTGCCTTCTTTCCCCATTACCCTCCTACCCCCACCCTTCTTTCCTCAGTTTCAGTCCAAATTCAGTTACTTTCATGAATCTTGCTTAAACTTTCCTTGGTGTACTTTTATACCTGTAAAATGAATCCTCTCCAGTATAATCCTTTGTTATTTTGAAGTCCATAACATAGTTTTTTCTTTATCTGTAGAATTTATCATCTGCCCTAGATTTTATTGTTTGGGACATTTTTCACCTGTTTTTCTACCCATATCTCACAAAACTATGGGTGGAGACCATGTTTCATCTTCCATTAAGAAAGCAATAAATATTTGTTGAATGAATGGATGAGTGAATAAATAAATATAGGAAAAATATGGGAAGAGAAGTTTAAAAATTGGATAAGTAGAGTGCATTGTGAAATGGGTAAATGTTGTGTCGTGTCATGTGACAAATGAAGAGTGGAAGGATAACAGCTGTTTTATCTCTTGTTCTATAGAGAGAGAAAATAAATGTGCCTATTTCTACTACCTCAAAGGAAATTAAAAAAAAAAAAAAGGTTTCACCCCCTACCTATAGGGAAACAAAATGATGACAATTTTTAAAAGTAGAAGATAGTAAACAGCAGGTATCAATGTACAAATATATATATAAGATTAGAGTTTATATAAAAGAGTGGAAATATGCTCAATGTGCAAATGGTAAGAATATACAATTATGGATTCCTCTCTGCACACAAACTTTGCACAAATACATATCTACTTTCAGAGAATTACAGAATCTCCATTAGGCGTCTTAAACTTGATCACCTCTGATTTAAACATGAATAAATGCATTTCTAGACTGCTGCATATAGAGTCAGTAAGGGTGACCATGAAAATTTTAGTTGTCTTTATGGGGTGTATTTTTTTCTACCTCTCTGTCCACTTTGCCCACATGCAGTGTGTTCCTAGGCCAACGCCTTTCACTCAGGACAATATAATATTTGTCTCTTCTATGAGATGTGGCTGTATATGAATAATTTACCTTGCTGCTGTTTTCATCACGGGTCCATACCATTGAAACAGTGATTAGAGGTACACTGTACATAAAACCCAGATACAATTAGTATTAGTTTACCAGGAATAGCCTTTAGTAAAGCTAGATAACTTCTTATTTTATACCTTAAAGGATGTAGTTCAAGACCCTGCCTCTGATTCTGGGAAGACAAGGTCATAGAGACAAGTCCTCACACAAAATGGCAAACATCCACCAATTTCCCTAAGGACATACACACTGCAGTAAATCCTTGATTGAGCTAGAAAACACATTCCAACCTGACATGGATAGAGAAACTTTGTAGAGGGGGAAATAAGGACAAAGCCTCAGTTCTGCAGGAATTACACTGGCATCAATTGATAAAATTTCCTTGATAAATGATACCTTTCTGAGAAAAACCAAGTAAATATTAGATTCTGTGCTGAAAAGACCTCCTCGTGACCTTGGATTATGTCATCATAACATTAGAGATATCTGGGAGACTAAACTACTACTTCTCTGTAGTTTTTCTTGTTATCATTCCTCTAATCTCTGGAATGTTCTTCAACCTATAATTTCCTCTCTTTAATATTCTCGTCTTCAGTACTGACTACTTCACTTGAATCTGCAAATATGCTCATCTCCATACTGCCCACTATTAAGAAAGACAAAAACAAGATAAAAATCAAAGAAAAACGAACAACCAAAGTTTTCTCTTCAGGCTATCACACCATTTTCAATTTCCCTTCAGTGTCCCTTCTCTGAGTACTCTTGATTCACTATCTCTGTTTCCTCATTCTTCTCCTCCATCACCCACTCTGTGACACTCTGCAATCTGTTTTCTGTTCGCAACATCCTACTAAAAATGCTTTTTATCAGTCAGCATGATCTTCCCCACTGTGAAATCTAGTGGCCGTGCGCCGGGATCTGAGACTTATTCCAAAAGTTCACATTTAGAAGATATACACCAAAATTATGGTGTCAGATTTTTCTTCAAGAGAAAAATGGTCTGGGTTTTAAATGTCACAGAACATGAAGTTCCTACACAGATATGCACAAGTAAGTTACTACCCCTCCAGTTTTAGGAGATAATCTTTGATAGTCCTCAAGCTTTTTCTCCTATCTACTAGGCTTGGATGGTGTAGACCCCTTTCAATTGAGTAGGATTATTACACATTCCTGCCCTAGCAACTAAGCATCGTCCTGAATGTTTACTTTTATGACATATGCAGTATTATGCACTGTATGCTATTTCTATTTAGAGAATTAACGTTGAGATCATCAAAGCGTAGTTTGGTGACTTGCCTATGGATGCCCCATAAACTATTGTTTATTCCTATTTATTTTGTTCTTCTGCCATATTTATGGCATTTGTTTAACAGTGGAAAGTGTTAATGTTGTTGTCTTTGGGTCTCCAATTTCTTTCCTTTAAACCTCTCTTGTTACTTCTGATTACCCATATTTCTATCATATTCTAGTAACATTTACCTCTCAGTTTATACTCGCTTCCTTTACCATTCTGTAACCCAGCTATTACCTTTGTATACATTCCTCAATCAGCATCTTATCTTCCCTCCTGAACTCCAGCTCAGATTTCCAACTGTACTTGGCTTATCCACATTCATCAGGACAAACTATGCATGCTTTTCTATCCTCAAAAGACAGTTAAAACACCTGCTCTCAAATAAATATGGATACAAATTGATAACGTAGTTCCTTAGAAATTTATATTTAACATTTGTGTCAATGATAGGATGAAACCTCAAGTGACTTTCTCATGAAATTTGCAGATTACTGGATAATGTGACATATGTTACATGCAGCTGAGTTGTTATCTTGAAATATTTAGCAGGTCAAAATTGTTTGATGTGCATAATAATATGAAAAGTAATTGGGAAAAAGTTAAGTCCTATTCTTGGTTCTGACACACACATACTCCTACAAAAAAATGTTGCCATGGCTAAAGACCATAGCCTAAATTGTTCTAAAGTAACAAGACTCCTGTCCAATTTGATTAGAAATGAAGTGGCCAGAAGGAGGGCATGATTTGCTCTATTCTGAACCAATTAGAACACATCCAGATTATAGTGTTTGGTTACAATTTCTACACTTAGAGATTTTCCACAAATGGAATGAAGGATGTTATGAAAACCAGGTAAATGGTTAGGAAGAAAGAAAAAACAAAACAGAATACTTCAGGAAAAATCACAAAATTCCATTATTTGGTTTTAGTTACTTAAAAGGTTTTTATGTAGATCGAGATGTACAGCATACTTAGTGATGCCCAAGTTCAGATAACAAGCAAACCTGGATTCAGATCTTGGCTATGAGATTCCATAGTTGTGTGAAATTTGTAAAAGTTCTATAACCCCCCAACCTTCAGTTTCCACAACTTCATTAAGTGATTGGAAGAATAAAATAAAATACAGGTGAAGTGCTGAGTAAAATGTCTAACACATAGGGAGTGGTCAGTCATTATAAGTTATAATGTTAGTGGAAATTAGAAAAGCAAATACTTGCAGTTTTCATCAAAAGTACAGTTTGCATGCACATAATTGGAAAGTTTAAGAAATTTCTCTTGACCAAGTTCAAAATGATCTTCATCTCAATAACTTTCAGTGTTTGGAGGGGAATTAATTGTACTATATATTGTCTAATATCTGCTATAATTCTAATCTATCCTGATTCTCCAGTGTTTCTAATCTAAGAAAGCATTTTATTGGAAGGAATAAATAGAACAGTAAGGCCAGTGAGAGAAATGTCCTTGGCCTTGTGATGCCTCTCAAATTGTACCACTGCTCCAAGGATGCTCTTTCTGCCTCCAGGTACAATCTGCTTATGTAGGCTTTGAAGTAAATGGTAAAAATATCTCTTGCCACTTTCCATCCTTTCTAATCTTTTCAGAGTAACTACTTTTTCTAGGATCTGTATATCTTCAATGGTAAATGCTTTTATATCTCTTGAGAGGTTCTGTATTTTCATTTCAAACTAGTGATGGTAAAATGAAGCAAATAAATGGATAAAAGTGTGTAACAAGAAACAATTACCCCTCACACCCGGCTACCTCTCTCCTTCAGAAACCAGAAGTCAGTATTAAAAGAAATCACCTGGTAGGAGTTTTTGGTGACATTGGCAGCTCTCTCTGAAGTCTTATCTCAATATTTTCTCTTCAGAATGAAAATACATGCATATCTCAGGCCAGAAAAATAGTTAAAGCACTTATTTGAAAAATTATACATCATTTTACAGATATCCTGGAAGAAGTTAAAATTTGACACAGATAATACACAAATGATATTCGTGGGAGCAAAATGTTCAAATCTGTTATGGTAATTATTAGTGTGAATTTATATGTATTATCAGTGTGAGGCTTTCTGCATATTTTTTTCACATTGTTCATTGTTCCTAGCCTTTTTCCATAACAGTTGTGAGTTACTGTGTCTGTATTATGCCTCTTCTGACTATCATTATGTGTGAACTCTTCTTGCTTCATAGGGGAAGGCAGAGTATTTTATTCCAACTAAGTGCTACAGAAGTGGTGATTAACCTATTTTTTTTCTGCTTGAGAATCACGTTATGTCACATATTGAAATATTGAACTTGGGTATCAGACAGCTCTATGAAGCATTCTACCATGCAGAATGGTGACAAATGGCATGAAACATCATGAGAACACACATTTATTTTGGCCCCACTGATTCTCTCAAATTGTTTTTTTTCTTGATTTCATTGTTGGTAGTGTCAAAAGAAGAAATCTTCACCTCTTCTTCAGAATTATTTCTTTTCTACCTTAAAAATTTTTACGTAGCCTCGCATTCACTCGTATCAGTACACTGGTTTTTACCTGCATAAAAATTAATAATGATTTATTAAATCTTTGATCCTGTTGGAGCTTCAGTAACTCTCTAGTGCAATAACTTGGATCCATGTGGAAAACACAAAACCCATCAAAAGCAAATTATGACTTAGCATATATAGAAGAATCTCTCAGCTTCCAAATGTAAGTGCCTTCAGATATCACCTGAAAGTACAAATTGCCTTTAAAAGTTACAAAAATTAAGAAGCAGGGAGAAAAGTAAGTTTTCAATATGTTCCTTAGACATACCCTTTTACATTCTATCGTATGGAAATTAACGGTACTTTTGAAGATTTCATATCTACGAAAATAATGGTAGGAGACACCTAGGTAAATATTATTCCCAATGTTGAAAATATGCCGAAGTAACTGCACAGTTGTTTTTTAATCTCAGTGAAATTCTCAAATCCTTTTCAGAATACTACTTTAAATTAGAGTAGGGGTCAGCACATCATGGCCTACCACCTGTTTTTGTAAATAAAGTTCTATTGGAACATAGCCACATCCACTTATTTACATGTTGTCCCTAGCTGCTATCATGCTATGGTGGCAGCGTTGAGTAGTTGTGAAAGACCATCTGGCCTACAAAACCCAGAATATTTGCTATCTGGTTCTTTACAGAAAAGTTTATTTCTGATGGTAGAAAATTTTCCTAGAACATGACTGTCTTGAGGGGCCATCATGTTCACTGATCTGAACAAGTTGGTGGAATACCATTATCACTAAATAATTTAACTCTCTTCTTAATTTTTTAAAGTGAGATTTTTAAGTGAACTTTTTATTGAAATATGGTACAAACACCAGAAGGAATATAAATTAAGTTGACAGAAAATAAGTGTTGGTGAGGATATGGAACAGAAATTCCATACACTGCTGGTGATAGTAAAAGTTAGCACAGCCACTTTGGGAAAAAATGTTTAACAGTGTCTAATAAGTTTGAACATATACATGCCCGATTAGCCAGAAATTCCATTTCTAGGTGTATACTCAACAGAAATGTATACTGATAGTCTCCAAAGACCTGTATCAGAAAGTCAATAGCAATGCTATTTAAATTAGCCCAAACAGGAATTAGCCCAAACATGCATTAATAGTAGCTTGATTAAATAAGGTGTAGTGTAGTTACAAAATGGAATATTATACACTAATGGAAATGAAAGATGTACAACTCCACACAGCAGTGTGGATCAATGTCACAAATACAATATTGAGCAAAAGAAGCAAGATACATAAGCATACACATTGTATTATTCCTTTTATATAAATTATGTAAATAAGGAAAACTAATCTGTATTTTTAGAGGTAAGGATAGTGGTTACCTATGTGATTGGTAGTAACTAGAAGGGAGCATAAAGTAGGTTCTGGAAGTACTAGTACTATTCTCTTCATCTGGCAGCTGATTGAGGAGTTTGGCCTTAGAAATTTATCAAGAAGTATACTTTTGAGCATTGTAGTTAGGTAGATTATAATTTTTAAAAAGAAAAAAAACAGTGCATCCTTGGAAATATCACAGATTGATTCTACCTTCAAAGACTTGAAAGCTATGTGTATGATGATTCTTTTTGGTCAGTACTGAAGTCGAATGCATTCTTGGAGAATGAAAATGTCTTATCATAAACATAATTGTGTTTTGGTTTAAATCGTGCCACTCTTTCAGACATTGTTCCTATAGTTGGATTGAATCAACCCAGGCTCTAGTTCCTGGTATGCAGCTATTGATCTGGCGAAAACTGTTTTCTCTTTATTGATTAGCAAAGACCACCAGAAGCAATTTGCTTTCATTTAGCAGGACAGCAGTGCACTTTCATCATCTTACCTCTGATTGTTTGTCTTCATCTAGTACCCAGCAACGTTGACCAACCTGCTATTCCACATCTATTGGGGACATGTGTGCAGTCTATTATATTGGTGTTATTTTACTGTTTAAAAATTATGAACAGGTTTCCTACATGCTTGTGTAAGACACATGTGTGCTAGAGGGTGGAGAATATTAAGCCTCAAGAAAACTCTTGTGCCACTACCTCAGAAATTTCTAGAGATTTAATACCAAGTCTTATGTTGTAATATTACCTCCAAGTGCAAGCTATTTTGCACATTATATTCCCAACACTAAAATGTTGGTGGGACTTTTTCGATATTAGAATCAATATATAGCATATTTGAGTGTGCTACAATCCATTCAGTATTTATCCAGCTTTGAGAGTATTCCAGAGCAAGAAAAAAACCTTTGAAGCTGGTCCTGGATACATATGACCTGTTCTGCATATGAATTTTCTGACCCAGCAGATCCAATGATAATTGAAATTTTTGGAAATTATTCTTGGAAATGCTGTCTATTGTCTTTTGTAGATCCCAAAAGTGGAATCAAAACACACATCCTTTGAGTTTGGCAAAAGTCCATGCCTTAGTCAAGTAATAATTCTTATTTTTGTGAAACAGATTTAGGTTTACTCCTGAGCTCTGGGAGTTCTAAGAAGTCTGTTATCAATGAGTATTATCTTGCTTATCATGTCATAAAGCTGGGCATATATAGGAGCCCAAGATCAAATGCATCTTAAATTGGCCCCAGCATCTCCTAAAGGTACAAGAGGGTTGCTTGTGTGGGTGATTCTAGCATCCCATGCATCTATGTCTGTTGCTCTGCCTATTCTCAAACTACATATGTGACCTAAGGAGAATTTCTTAAGATCTCTTGACAGAAATGTAAAAACTAGTGCTACATAGGATTATATCAATGAATCTCACAGATATAATGAGAAGCCAGAAACAGAAAGGTACATTCTCTATCATGCATGCCTTTTAAAACATAAACAGCTGATTTGTGGTGTTAAAATAGGGTTTATCTTTAGGGGTATTAGAAACATATGTTATCTTGAGATGGGTGAGTTACATATATACAGATGGTATCTGATTTACAACGGTTCAACTTAGATTTTGTCAGCGTTATGATGGTGCAAGAGTGATACGCATTCAGCCGAAACCATATTTTGAATTTTGAATTTGGATGTTTTCTTGAGGTAGGGTATACAGTAGGACACTCTCTCCTGATGCTGGGCAGTGACAGCCAGGCTGAGCTCCCAGCCAGCCACAGGATCACAAGGATAAATAACTACTAATACTTAACAATCATTCTGTACCTACACAACCATTCTTCTTTTTCCCTTTCAGTAGTTTTTAATACATTACATGAGATATTAGACACTGTTACAAAATAGGCTTTGTGTTAGGTGATTTTACCCAACTATAGGTTAATGTAAGTGTTCTGAGCACATTTCAGGTAGGCTAGGCTAAGCTATGAATTTCAGTAGGTTAGGTGTATAAAATGCATTTTTGACTTACAATGGATTTATTGAGACATAACTGCATTGTTAACTGAGATAGGTCTGTTTTGTAAACGTCATTGAGTTAAACACTTAGCATTTGATTTTCTCAAATAAAAAAAATGAAACATAATAATGAGTGGTAAGAGAATTTTCACAAAGCTAATTTCCATTTAAAGGGACTATGTAAGATACTATTATTGGACAATAAGCTTTAAATATATTTTTCAAAAATAATGAAAGGTATGGCAACATCGTAGGGACCCCAAGACAATGATCAGGTTCAGTGATTCACTAGGAGAACACACATGAGTACAGCATATAGTCGTGCTCACTGATGTGATTTATTACAGCAAAAGGATACAGAGAAAAATCAACAAAGAGAAAAGACGCATAGAATGAAGTCCAGGGGAAATCAGGCACACGCTTATAAGAATATTGTCCCAGTACAGTCAGTCAGGATGCAGTTAATTTCTCCAGCAATGAATTGTAACAACATGTGAAATATTATCTACCAGAGCTCAACAGAGACTCGGTGCCAGAGTTTTTAGTGGGGGCTTATTGCTTATGCACCTTCTAGACATGTAGCAAAATTATAGATTTCCACAAAAAAAGCAAGTATTCAGCATAAACAACATTGTTTGTACAAACAGTTTGGGTACTGTGAGCCATTCTTATCAGGAAATGATTGGAACCTTTCCCCAAGTCCAAGTTTCCAGGCACTAGATGACAAATATTGCAAGCAGGCCTTTCTAAGTGATGAGCTTCTGTACATATTTTGAGTATATAGTCCACACCTGAAGAATTACCTATTCTCAGCCCAGCAATCAAATATGGACAGGTCCACTACAGTCTCCAGTACTTTAGGAATGAAGATTTGATTTAGTCCACTAAGTGAGAATCATGACCAGCTGAGATAATGGATGAAAAGTAAAGACGTCCAAAACATATGGTAGAAGACAGAAGATAAAATAAATATCATTTATGGCCTCCTGACCACTTTCAATTGCAGAAAGGAGGAAATTAGTAGTTGGTGTTCTCTTCCTGCCATTAGAATAGTGTTTTTGTTGATTTAATATAGAGATTAAATTGTAGTTTTATAAATGTGAGTTGTAACTAAATTCGAACAATCATCACAAAGAAGACAGGACTTGGGTCTTCATTTTGAAAGGAAGTAAGCACATTTTTGTTTTGCAAGAGTTCATTGCATTATGTTAGGCAGAAACATGTTCTTGATATTTTTTATGCAAAGATAACATGATTAGCATATGGATGCTGATTAACCAAAGTAGAGAACTTTTTCTCTTGGTAACTTTATCCCTTTGTAGATCTGCCTCCTTTTCTGATGGGCCGAAAATGGGGGATCTACATGTTTCAGACACTCTTGTCTCTAAGGATCTGAATTCTGCCACATTTTGTCAAGGAGACATACTCTCATAAGAACTGAGAGGGAGACAAAAGTCAGAAGCCATTTTCTAAATGTAATAACAAAGATTGGTGGCAAATGTGAGGATTTGCAGAAGCCATTATGTGTTTCCCTGAAGGAAAAGCCCTCCATTGCTGCAGGGCATCGTGATTTCTGAGTTAGTTCCTCACAAGTCTAGTGTAGTACGGCAATTTCTTTCTTCTGTGGTGCTTTCTTTCACCACTGTGGTTCTGAACCTCACAGCTAGCAGTGGTCTTTTCTGCCTATTGCTTCTCTAGCACTTACATTGGCTTCGCAATCACTTGATCGCCTACATTAAATTCTTTTGGGTTTTAAAACCTAGCGTCCTTTCTGCTTTACTTGGCTTTCTGCCTGAGCTTTCTTCAGTTATAAATTCTGCAACTTTGTGGCTTCCCCAAATCAACACAGTGTTTTCATATTCACCATAACAGGAGGAAAGAAAGACAAGAGCATCCTGCAGGGCTTAGCCCAGAAATGATCTCACTGTCACTCTTACCTCATTGCCTATAACTAGTCATATGACCCCAACAAACCACAGGAGCCCTCAGAGATACAACGTTCTCTGATCAAGAAGGAATGGAGAACTAGAGGTTAGTGAGTATGACACGTGAATATGTTGGGGGGAAATATTCCAAACAAGGACAAAATAAATTACAAGGATCTTGAGACAGGAAGATATCTGACCTATTCAAAAACTAGTAAGGATGCCAGTGTGGCTGGAGCTGAATGACAGAGGGAGAGCATCAGGGGATAAGGTCAGAGGGAATGGTGGGTCAGCTCCCAAAGTGATTCAAAAGTCCTAATAAGGATTTTGGCTTTTAATCTGAATAACATGCAAATGTACCCGAGAGTTTTAAATGTAGGAATGACATAATCTGACTTGTATTTTAAAATCAACTTGCATTTGTCACTCCAGCAAGGAGATAAGCAGTTGGAATTTATTGTCATAATCCAGATGAAAGATACTAATGGCTTAGACTAGGGTAATAGCAGTGGGAGTAGTGAAAAGTGATGAGCTTCTGTACATATTTTGAGTATGTAGTCAACAGGATTAATTGGTGGACTGGATATAGTGTATGATAAAAGGAATGAATCAAGGATCACTTCAAGTTTTTGGCCTCAGTAACAGCAAGAATAGAGTTGCTGTTAACTTGCATGGCACAGTCTTCAGAGGAATCAATTTGAGAGGATATTGGGACCTGGTTTTTTAGACATGTAAAGTTTAAGATGATAATTCTAAATCATCGAATATAAGGTAGTAATCAAAGGCACGAAACCAGGGATCACCTGGAAAGTGAGCATAGATAGGGAAAAGTAAAAGAGCAAGGACTGAGCTCTAAGACATATCAATAGTAAGGCGTAGGGGAGTTGAGGAAGAACCAACAAAGACACTGAGAAGCAGAGGCCAGGAAATAAGAGAATGGTAAGGCTTAGGGTATCCTAGAAACATAAGGGATATGTTTCAATGGAGAGAATGAATAGATGAGCTAGGTGATTTTGGTAGTCAAGGAACAAGAAGCTTGGGAACTGACTTGTAGCTTCAATAATGTGAAACATTTTGATACTACCAGTTTGTTTGAGATAGTTTGAGTTAAAGCATGATATCAGTTTTCTATAGCCATCATATACTTTCAAAATGCTTTACAGCGTCTCTTTCTCCTCCTCATTAAAAAAACTTAATTTATTTTTCCAGTTTGCTGACTCTATTCCTTACTGCATCTCATTTATTTATTACTTCTTAATGATGTAAGTTTTTTTCTTTAATTTGCTGTATTCTTTTTTTTAATGTTTATTTATTCTTGAGAGGAGAGAGAGGGACAGAGCATGAGCAGGGAGGGGCAGAGCGAGAGAGGGACATGGATCTGAAGCAGGCTCCAGGCTCCGAGCTGTCAGCACCGAACCTGACACAGGGCTGGAACTCCCGAGCCATGAGTTCATGACCTGGTCTGAAGTTGGACACTTAACCGACTGAGCCACCCAGGTGCCCCTCTTTATTCTTTTATTCTCATTTCATATTCTTTCGATTCTTTTACATTCCTAGAAGGCATAAATTTGTATATGTTTCCTTTTGTTTCCTAAGGGTGTATATTTTTCTAGAACAGATTTTTCATCTTTCCTTTTTCTTTCTTTCTTCCTGCCCTTCCTTGCTGTCATTCTTCTGCCTGTCTTCTTAGTATTTTTGAAGAGTTGCTTTCATTTTATTTAGTTTAATCATGGACATCTCTAGTTAGGAATTCTATTTGCCTAACTATAGGGCAATTAAATGGTGCTTGAAATCTGCTTCCTCTTTGCCTATCTCGTGTGGTCCTATTTAGGTTTATTCTTATCAATCCGCACTGAAAGTAGAATTGAATTAATTGCATCCTGTGCTTTCTTTGTACCAGCTATCAAACACACACTGCATAGACGCCAGCATGTACACTGCTTAGTTAGAGACTGTATCAGATAATGGAGACAATGTGGATTCTACCATCATGGAGTAGCAGCAGTGAAGTCACTTCAATCATTTTGGCACAGCTACTTCAGAGTAAAATAAGGTATTAGATTTGATTATTTCTTTTCTTCTCTTCTCTTCTCTTTTCTCTTCTCTCTTCTCTTCTCTTCTCTTCTCTTTTCTTTTCTTTTCTTTTCTTTTCTTTTCTTTTCTTTTCTTTTCTTTTCTTTTCTTTTTTTTAAGTACTATCAAGAGCCTAAGAGAACCTAAGCTTTTTTATTTAACCTGGTGGTTAAAGCCAACAGCATCATTTGTTAGAGAGGCCTGGAAACGGTGCCTGGGTGGCTTAGTCAGTTGAGTGTTCCACTTTTGGTTTTGGCTCAGGTCATGATCTCAGAGTCATGGAATTGAGCTGTGCATCTCTCTCTATGCTGAGCATAGAGCTTGCTTAAGTCTGTCTCTCTCTCTCTCTCTCTCCCTCTCTCCCTCTCTCTCTCTCCCTTCCTCCCTTTGCTCCTGAGATCTCTCTTTCTCTCTCTCTCAAAAAAAAAAAAGGCCTGGAAGAGATATAAGTGAGCCCCTGTCTTCCTCCTTACTCCCAAGCCCCCAACTAGCCTCATTTGTCAAATTGAAATTATGCAAAAAGGACAAAATGTATGCAGCATTAGAACCAGGAATTTAAATTACCTTCATCATGGTGTAGTCTCGACATGAAACTCTCTTGAATTTGGCTTTTCAACAGAGTTTTTGCAAGCCATTGATATTTCAGAGACTAAGTGGGAGTAATTAAGAGCATGGTTCTGGGTTCTGGCAAATCTGGGTCCCAGCACTGCCACACACTCCCAAGGTAAACGGAGCCTCTGTTTTCTCATTCATAGGATAGTAACTACTTTGGAATTGGTGAAAGGCTTTAGTGGCAAGTGAAGCTCTTAGCACAGAGCTTAGCATATGCCAAAACTTATTAGATATGAGCTGCTTTACTTTTTATTGAGTGTTAAGATAATTACTATTATATGAGCAAATGAATTAATGAATGAGCTAAAACTATACTTGATTTTACTTTGTTTTCTTCCCAGGCTTAGACTAGTTATCAGTGATTCCCAACCCTGGCTGTGTATTAGAATCACCCTGGGAGATTTAACAATTGTTTAGTCCTTACCTAAGAACAGTTGAATCCCAGCTTCTAAGGGTGGTGCCTGGGTATCATATTTTTCAAAAGCTCTCCAGGTGATTTTAATGTGCAGCCAGAGTTGTGAGCTGCAGAGCTCTACAGAAATGAGGAAGATACCCTTAGGTTAGCTAAGCTACTAGACAAAACTTCCAGGGTAGGCAGGACTTTACTGCTTTCTTCCCACCCATCTGAAAACGAAAAGAAAGACAACCAGGGCCACCTGGTTTGACTCTAATGTGGTCCTGCACTTTGGTTTTATCTTTAGCTTGAACTGACTCTTGCCCAAATCTGACCCCCTTTGTTGGCTTTCCCCAGGCTGGCTCAGTCAGTAGATTTGATTATTTCTGAAGACCATTCCAGATGGAAATTACTGTGTTTCTAATTACTTAAACGTATTCCTTGGAATATTACATAGAATGGAATATTCCATTTTTCCAATTCTACAAATGTTTTATTATACTTTTGCAATATGTGGGGTCTTAAAAACACATTCATTCCTGATGAAAAACAACTTATAGAAGTACTAATATAAGAATCACAGGAAATAATTCACATTTACATATAATGTATTATATTATCCAAAAGTTTCATTTTTTTTCTTATCACCAAAACGTTCAAGCCCAAATATCCCTCAATAGTTTGACTCATAGAGGATCATTTTTTTGGCTCAATTCCAACAATTTATGATTAAATTTGTAGACATTTTAAGTAGGATTTTTTCTACTTTTTAAAAATTATAGTTAAAAAAAGTAAGCCATTCACTCAATTGACACAAAGCACAGCTATATTATTTGAGCATCATATTAACTTTTCCTTAAATGCCTTCAAAAACTACCTCTAATTTTATTCTAATTTTCAATGCACAGTGAATGGCATGAGTATAATTTTCTCATTGAGAATACAATACACTTCCCTTTCAGTGTACAAATGCACCTCAGTTTTCAGTGCAGGAGCAAAAAATCTCTTTTTAAAGCTTTGGAGCTTACTGCAATTATAATAAAATAGGCAAAGCGGCTTTTGTGTGCGTATGCATGCGACTTCGGAGAACTGTTTTGGAAAGAATAATATTTTCATTTTTCTGCTTCTTAACAGCAACCACCTCCTTTCTGGAATATAAATGCCATCTGAACCAATGACTTATTTCTAGTCAGATAGCAAATATGGGCTGATGTCTTGCAGTTAGGTTAATAGAAACTCAAATATTTTCACACAGATTAACGACACAAGGAATTTACTACAGCAGGAAAACAGAGCATTATCTTTCTAATATATATTTTTAAATGTAATAAACATATCCCAGGGGACTGCCACCAAATAAGTTCTTGGATGCACTCGCAAGTCTTATGATAAACACTAACAGTAAAGCTAAACTTGTGGGGGAAATTCAATAATCTCATTCATACCGATTGAGTTAATTTTGGAATGGTTGTGTCAACCACTGAACATTGCATACCTCAGCATTCTTTAAGGCAGCCAAGTATATTAGACTGTACTAAATATTTTGCTCTGTGTGTAGATTCAGCAGCTGATGTTGATTTGGTGCAGAAATTTGTTCTTGTGCCATATAGCTAACACAAATAGGATTTGGAAGAGAGCACTGAGTTGGGAGTAAAAGTTGGGTTTGAATTCTGACTCCTCCACTAACTAGTCTTGGGAGAGTCACTTGACTTTCTTTAGCCTATGTTTTCTCTCTGTAAAATAAAGGTTATAATACTATCTGCCCTGATGGGTCAGTAGGTTTGTTGATAAGAGCCATGGCAGCATTTCCGGGAGAGTTTAGGAAGACATTTCTGTTCTTTGATGGAGGTCCCAGTATTAAGCAACATAATGAAGCTACTGTCACTGATAACAAACCACCATAAAACTCAGTGGTATGCAAAAATATCCATTTGTTCTTCACTCACGCATCTGCAGTTGGCTGGCATTCAGCCCATCTAGGCTTCGTTTGTTGGGCTTGGTTCCAAACTATGAGTTAAGTCCAGGTCTGTTCCATGTGTCTTTTATTTTCCTTGGACCGACAGCTATCTGGAACCTGTTCTTCTTAAAGGGGAAGGAATGAACAGCAGAAGGCAAAGCCAAATGCACAAACACATTTCGAGTCTTTGATCTTAGTGTAACTGCTAACATTACATGATCAAAGCAAGTCACATGACCCAACCCAACATCAGCAGGGCCAGGGAAATGTCCTCTGCTTCCTGTGGGAGAAACTGGAGAGCAGCATGGCAAAGCGGGTGGATACAGAGGGGAGAAAAGTATTGAGAACAATATGTAGACTACAGCAGCAGTAAGATTTTTTCCTTAGCATGATTTCTCTTCCACTTAAATATCCATTTAAAATAGCATCTGTCATAGTATTTCCCTCTTCAATTAGCTTTTGCAAAATATATATGCTTCTTATTTTAGACTATGTCTTTTACTGTGATTATTTAAATGTGTTCAAAAGACTACTATCCCAACTCTAGGACAACTATGAAAAATAGTCTTTAAAAATTAAAACCCTATAAACACTACAAAATTTTCTTGGAATTGAAACTTGGGGGGGATAATTTTTCCACTAGAGATCAATATATTGGATGATTTAAATGTTATCAAATCATCTTAACATTTAATGACCTAGTGAGATGGGCTGAACAGTGTTTCACTCCAAAATCATTTCCATTAAATCATATGTTGTGCACATAAATACATACCTGTAGGAACAGATTCATCATGAAATAGACCTTCACATTCCTAAACGTATATTCTGTATCTCCAGCTGAATGAGCCCTTTTCTTAGCTCCTTTTCCCATCATTTTTACTGTCCTTATTTTTTACTTCCCTTCCAGAATATAATTTCTGCTGCAATTTTTGTTCTTTCCCAAGATAGCCTAGAAGAAAAGAGGATGGATTGTAGAATGAAGTTCTCTGGCATTTACTATTTACTCCACACTGAATGAACTACCTACTTTCAGTATGAACACTTCTTACCTATTTTTTTATTGAAATACAATTGGCATATAACATTGTGTAACTAACTTTAAGGCATATGACCTGTATGTCTGATACATTTACATATGGCAGTATGATTCCCACTGTAGCAGCAGCTAACACCTCTATCATGCCACATAATTATCATTTCATTTTTGTAGTGAGAACATTTAAGATCTAGTCTCTTAGCAACTTCGAAATATATAATATGGTATTGTTGATTATAGTAGTTACAATGCTATGCCTTAGATATCAGGAACTTAATCATCTTCTAATTGCAAGTTGGTACCCTTTGACACACATCTCAGTTCTTCTACCTGCAACCCCTGGTACTCACCATTCTGTTCTGCTTCTACAAGTTTGCTTTTTTTAGACTCCATATACAAGTGGTATCATACAGTATTTGTCTCTCTTTGTCTGACTTATTTCAGCATAATGCCTTGTGGTCCGTCCATCTTGTGGCAAATGGCAGGATTTTCCTTCTTTCTTACCCCTGAATAATATGCCATTGTGTGTAAATACCCAGAAGTGGAATTGTTGGATCATATATTAGATTCATTTTTAATTTTTTGAGGAACCTCCATATTGTTTTCCATAGTGGATGAACAAATTTGCATTCCCACCAGCAGTACACAAGGGTTCCCTTTTCTCTACATCCTATCCAACACTTATCTGTTGTCTTCTTGATGATAGCCATTCTAACAGGTGTGAGATGATATCTCATTGTGGTTTTGATTTGCATTTTTCTGATGACTAGTACTGTTGAGCATCTTTTTCACGTACCTGTTGGCCATGGATATTTTCTTTGGAGAAATTTCTGTTCAGTTCCTCTGCCCATTTTTAAATTGGATTGTTTGTGGCCTTTTTGTTATTTATTTGTATGAATTCCTTATATATTTTGGATATTAAACACTTACAAAGGGTTTGCAAATATCTTCTTTTCAGTAGATTGCCTTTTCATTTTGTTGATTGTTTCTTTTGCCATGCTGAAGCTTTTTAGTTTGATGTAATTTCACTTGTTAATTTATGCTTTTGTTGCTTGTGGTTTTGGTGTCAGATCCAAAAAATCATTGCCCAGAAATTCTGTATGTTTTTTTTTTATCCTTAGAATAACGTTGGGAAAATAAGATCTAAATTGTAGAGTTTAAGAAGAAATGTCTTGATTTCTACAACATTGCCATTAATCAAAGTCAAAAAGCCATATGCTTTATCTTTATCATCACATACATCGTTCCTCATAATACTGAAGAAATCAAAGAATTCTGTGGAGACCTTCATCATATTTGTAATTCTCATCCACCATCCAAATTTGGAGAAATACTCACATTTTAAATTCAAATCAAGCCAGAATTTTATTTCCCAGCTTCTTTTGAACCTGGATGCAGATATATGATCTAAGTTCTCCCTATCACGTGAAATAGTAAGAGACCTCAATGTGTGTGCTCCTGCATCCGAGCCTCCCTTGTCTCTTCACTGCTGGGCTGCCTTGCTTGAGAGCAAGTTCACTTGAGATAGTTACTTTCAGTGGGAAGCCAATTATTTTCATGCTGCTCCTTTACCACCTCTCAGTATTGCCGCACCTATTACTAGGGTCATAGCCTATCATGTCCTTTGTGATTAATTACAAATTCAAACATGAAAGGAGAATATACACATGAGCAAAAATGTGGGTTATACGTGTTAGTATGGACACTATGGATGTTAGAACAGGAGGAGCATAAATTTTTATCAGGCCAAGGTTATTGATTTGAATGTAGTACCAGAAGAGTTCTGGATTGAATGAGTTCCAGCAAGTGGGGGTGGTTACATAACTTCTTCTTGGTCGAGTAGACCAAAAACCCAATTACCATTGCCTACATTAAATGACATTAGGATTCCAGAAGTTTTTCGATATAAAGAAGGGAAGGGAATCCACAGAAACAGAGAGAAAGATGGCAGCATTAGAGAGGATTCAGCATGTTGAAACAGCTCTCTCCATCCCCATTCTCTGCATCTGGTTAGATATGTATTAGCTGTATTTTATGTATAATCAACTCAGAACCTATCCTACATTCATTCTTTCAGTTTCATCAGGTGGTGTAATAATCCGCTAATAACCTTAAAAAATAGAAGCACTGTTACTTTAATGTAAATCAGTGGTTCTCCCTATCCCTTTACATACCTAAAAGTTTTTTTTTTTTGAGGACCCAAAGAAATTTATACAGGTTTATCTATTCATATTTACCAATTGGTAATTAAAACTGAGAACATTTAGAATACAAAAATACAAATGTACACATTCCATTGGCTGTCACAGAGATGTTATCCTCACACCTTATGTAGTGTCTAGAAATTCAACGTACACTCAGAACGGAAGTAAAACTAAGTAATATCTGGTTATTATTATGAAAATACTTTTGACCTTGTGGGTCCCTTAAAGGTCTCAGTGACCACTCGGAGTTCCTAGGAACAATTGGTTTAAATCATTTTATCTCTTCTGAACCCTAGTATAATTATCATCTGAACTGTACATATTAACCTTTGAAGGAGAAGGAATATGTATTTTTATTTCTGAATTATAGCTCCTAAAGGGCCTATCTTTTTTTTTGTGCTTTTTCTCCACTGGACAGTAGTATGTATCCAATCACCCAACAATCTTGGTTCATTTATTCCATGTGTAGTTCTTTAATACTATTATCAATTTGTCAATAAAATGATTATAAACATCAGGAAGTATTTAAGTGAAGTTGTTATGGTAAATCATATATGTCACACTCACAAGTTCATACATTTCATTTCTTATTGCCGTTGTGAATTTGATTACTTTTAAGAATCAAGTGGTCTCCAAGAGTACAAATTTCCAAGAACAATGAGATCGTATGCTGCAAAAGATCACTATTTTCTAGTCTCTTTTTATTTTTAGTTTCCTTTAAGAATGGATATCTTGGATACAAGATTTGATGTTATTGAAGAAATAGACAAGAAATACTTGTATCATGAGTGAAAAGATCTGTCTTTAAAACACTATATCAAGGCCTTTATTTTCCCCAGCTTTGCCACAGGAACTTTGTTGTACAATAACTCAGGTCTAAACTCAGCTCTCTGAACCATTTTCAGTCACTACTAAAGCCAAGTTTTTGAAAGAGTCATTTATCAAAATTACTAAGATGAGGATGCTGAAATGGATTCATAAAAATTGCTATTATAATTTGGCCTAAATCTGTAGCTTTATAACATTCATAGTGTACATGGGGTTACATTAGTGGAAACATTAAAAAAAAATCTGGCCTCAAGTTAGAACTTGATGTCATTGTAAGTAACCTGAAATAGCTGAAGCTATAGTCTTCTCAAGGAGATAATTATTGTAAAAGCTGCCGCATATTTTATAGCTCAATATGACATGGTAGGAACTGTGTCCGGTCCTTTGTATCTCTTCACTGTAATTCATGCAGCCACCTTGGGAAGTAGTTACCATAATACTCATTTCATAGAGGAATAGATGGAAGTCTAGAGAAGTTGAGAATTTTAGCAATGTCACCGAGCTAAAAAGTGGCAGAACCACTATTTGAATTCCTGTTTGAAATTAAAGCTCTGTTTTCTAATAAATTGCTGGTATTTTTTTTAGCAAAAAAGTTAAGCAATTGTACCAATCAAAAGCAGTTCAGTTAGTAGTAGCAAATAAACCCAAATTCATGATGGTGCAATGCAATAAAGGTCTGTTGTTGGCTTGTGCTACATGTCTATCATAGGACAGCTGTGGGCTCTGCTCCATATTTTCTTTACTCAGAAATGCAAGTTAAGTGGTGTCTGTCCTTTGCATTATCACTGGTTTCTGTGACAGAGAAGGGGACACAGAGAATTATAGCTGTTAAAGGCTTCAATTTTATTCACATTTTATTTGCCAAGGCAGAAGTACCCACCTAACTGTAGGGGGATGGGGATATTCAATCTTCTTGGATGCTGGGAAAAAAGAAAACCATAATCCCAGTAGTCTTTTTGGAATTTTGAGTAAAAAGCTACTACCTCTCTAAATATCAGTTCTTTTGAGGCCACTAAAAATAAAATTGGTGGTTTATGATTTTTTTGACATGATAGATAATTATACTTGAAATTATAACTGTTTCCTTCTTTAGAATCTTCAGGTGAAAATAAAATATCTAGAAAATATAAAAGATCCAGAGAATAATCTGCAATTCTTATACCTCCAATTCTTACTAGCAAGTTTAAAAATGCCCTTCAATTAGATGTACAACATTTCTATTATTTTAATATGACAGTTATACTATTGTATATGATACTCTTAGAAATTATGGCTTGCTTTTTGAAAGGAGCTACCATTTTATTTGTCCTTCAAAGAATAAGCTCACTGAGATTTAATAAATTTATATATACATATATATATATATATTTTTTTTTTTCTTGAGAGAGAGAGAGACAGAGAGAGAGAGTGCAGGAAAGGGGTGGGGAGGGGGGGCTGGGGAGAATCTTAAGCAGGCTCCATGTCCTGAGCGGACCCTGAAGCGGGGCTCAATCTCATGACTGTGAGATCGTGACCCAAGCCAAAATCAAGAGTCAGATGCTTAACCAACCGAGCTACCCAGGCACCCTAGATACCATGTTTTTAAATAATGAATTTCTGCCCTCACTCACCCAATTATTTCATCATACATGGCCATAGACTTTTTTTTTTTCTTTTTTTTTGGGTGTTGAAACATTGAAACTGTGAAGCTTAAATAATTGAGTTGCAATTAAGGAAGAGGAAAATAGGCAATGATCAAGTGCTAAGTAAAAGGCACTTCATGTATCTATTCAGTCTTCCCGAGAGCCCCACCAGCTAAATGAAGTAATGCGAAGTGAAGATGGTAAAATCCTGTTTCCCACGGTTTGTGTTTTAAGGCTAATTTATTTTATCTTAGTATTTAATCTGGGTCTAGATCATCAAGAAACAAACAGGACTATGCTACTTTATACTTTTACCTCCTCTTTTCATTCACTTCGAGTCTCCTTTATACCTTTTAGTAGGAAATATTACCATAAGTTGTTAATTGAGAGCTAATTAAAATTTCAAATGCCAATTGGAGACTTCACATTCCTTATTTCTTAAGTTTATCCATGAATATAAAATGTATGTCTGACAAGGTTATCTTCTCTGTCAGTGTCTAACATGTGTCATTCTATTCTACCATGGCTCTGGGGGGCATTGCTCTTAGCGAACTATCAGCTTGCAAGGAACAGGAAGGCTCTGAATTCCAAATGGTTTACCTCAAAATCAGGAGGTAAATGGTGGCTGGGCTCATGCAGCTCCGTTGTTGACTTCACTGGGATGTGTGCAATTTCATTTTAATTGATCTGTAAGGGCTAATTGTAATCAAGGGTAGTTTTGTGTGCCTACTAAGTGTTAATTGCTACCAATGGCTTTTGGAGGTAATTAGATCTGGGAATGAAGTCTAGAACAAACTGTCTTTGGAAATACACAGAGTCTCAGAGACAGTGGCTTGATGGCTGTGTAGCCCTCCAGTCTCCTGAGCTCCCCCGGGGGGTTTTAGCTGGCTCAGCTCCACTGCAGTGTGTCAGCAGCTCTCTCAACTGTGACTGGTGCACTGCCTTTTAACAGCTTTAAATGGTAGATGCTAATGGCTCTGCAGCCTTGCCTTCTCCCAGCAGGTTTCTGTGCTTTGTATTACTTTAAACACAATGTACTTTGAAAACATACATAAATTAAGGCTGTAATTCCATCTCTAGTCTTTGGCATATGTTACTTGTTAACTTTTTAAGAGGCAAATGGCTGATGTAAGGCATTCTAGCAGGCTTGTGTCAGAATATTTTCTCCTTCGGCTTCCCATCTAAGTCCTGGACCCTCCATCTTTAATCTACCCATTCCTCTTATCTTACATTAACACTCTCAACCCTAAAGTCACTGTCTCATTTGGCTTACCTTTTAGCCCCGTTTTCTATTCCTAGGTGTTCTGTGTGATTCACGGATTGGCTTTCAGAGCTGAAAGTGGCCAAAATTTCAAGCTGGCACTTTTTTCATTTTATACACACATAGGGAAAACAGCCAAGGGAAGGGTTTCTGAGTAAAGGACTTTGGGATACTGAGCATTTCTTTTGTTCTCATATTGTTGAAAGGTCAGCGATGTGTTTCAGTTGTAACTAAGGATTGAGAATTGAGGAGAGATGGGAGAGATAGATGCAAAGAAAACTCTTGCTCTGTTGAATATCAGTTGATTGCTTTCTCACCTGTGACAGGACCTGTCACCATTACCTAAAGAAGCGAGTGAGAGTCAGAGAAAAAACAAGATGGAACTTAATTGGGATGGAGGAGCTTTGGTCTCATGGGCTATTTCAGAACCTCTACAGCACACTCAACGGGGAATGGTAGCTCCCAGGCAGCCAGTCATAATATTTCATTCTTTTTTTTCTTTTTAATTTTTTAATGTTTATTTATTTTTGAGAGAGAGAGAGAGAGAGAGAGAGAGAGAGAGACAGAGAGACAGAGAGACAGAGAACGAGTGGGTTAGGGCAGAGAGAGAGAGGGAGACACAAAATCTGAAGCTGTCCGTACAGAGCCCGATGCGGGGCTCAAACTCACAAGCTGTGAGATCAGGACCTGAGCCGGAAGTCAGACACTTAACCGATTGAGCCACCCAGGTGGCCCATTAACATTTCATTCTGAAGTTCAAAAACTTTTAAGTCTTTATGAGTAGGAAATATATCTTTTAAATGTTTTTTCTAAATTTATTTTGAGAGAGAGAGAGAGAGAGCAGGGGAGAGGCAGAGAGGGAGAGGGAGAGGGAGAGGGAGAAAGAGAATGAATCCCAAGCAGGCTTCACACTGTCAGTGCAGAGCCCAACGTGGGGCTTAAACTCACAAACTGTGAGATCATGACCTGAGCCAAAATCAAGAGTCTGACACTTAACTGACTGAGGCACTCAGGTGTCCCGAATAGGAAACATTCTGAATTGCACACAGCTCAGATTAAAAATTCTAAGTGAGGTGTTGCATTATTGGGCACTGCTGTCCACTAAAGACCTGGGTAGTATAATGACCGAATTTAGGGGTCATGACAATGACCACCAGAGACCTTCTAATGGCTCACTAATGATTTACTCAGTTTTCAATACTATCCCACTTAACGCTGGAAACGCACTGCTATGTCTGTCTCATTAGCAGACCTGTGAGTTTAAAATTTCTTCTAGCTCCATAGAAAGTGAGCTAAAAAATAAACAGTTTCCAGCTTCTCTGTTCTTAAACCGGCCAGATGAGAAAGCCTCCTACTCAAAACATAGAATAGAAGGGTAATATTTTCATGTTCTTCATAAAGAGATGCTATTCCTTTGGACATTAATCCCGAATCCTAGTAAGAACACTTATTCCAAATACCATTGGTTTACCCGCATCTCACCTGGCATACTCTGAACCACACCCTTGTCACTTTATCTGTAAGAGTGAGAATTAAGGGATAGGAAGTGCTTTTAACAACTGTATTCAATGTCCCTGAGACACTTTGGAAGCAATGAAGTTTCCCTGCCTGGTGGCACTGCTCATTCCCCTGCCACAAAAACATTCCCCGATGAACCTCTCAAGATAATAAACATTCTGCTTTGCCTTTTTTTCTTCCGTTGGCTGTTTGTCGGTTGTAATTGCTAGCAGTGTTGCCACTGATGGGAAATAAGAGGGCATATTAACCAGTTCTCCTTCCATTCTGCACGGATTCCACTCTGCTTCAGTATTCTTTTTTTTTTTTTTTTTTTTAATTTTTTTTTTTCAACGTTTATTTATTTTTGGGACAGAGAGAGACAGAGCATGAACAGGGGAGGGGTAGAGAGAGAGGGAGACACAGAGTTGGAAGCAGGCTCCAGGCTCCGAGCCATCAGCCCAGAGCCTGACGTGGGGCTCGAACTCCCGGACCGCGAGATCGTGACCTGGCTGAAGTCGGACGCTTAACCGACTGCGCCACCCAGGCGCCCCAGTATTCTTTTAGACAATAAGCAGAGTGGAATTTCTGCTACTGCTGTGGCATTTTTAGCAGAGATTTAAGATTCTATAGAAGAAATAACTTCTAAACTATTCCAGGGCACTCATTTATGCATTTTTTAGGTAGGATGCTTTCTCAGGTATTGCTCCTAAATTATTTGGAATTTTCTTGTCTGGGAAAAAAAAAAAAAAACCTTGAACACGGTGTGATGTGGAGAAAGAATACAACTTGAAGAATTATTTCAATATTATCTCCTACATAAAATAAACACAACTTGAGTGCCTATATATAATATTTATAACTAATTTTAAAATTTCTACATACTAATTTTAATCCTTTCTGCTCTGATAGAACATTTCATAACAAGAAAAAAAAGGAAGAGGTACACATGTTTAATATTTTAATAATATGCTGAATTTTTAAAGACCAACGATTTTGTAATGACCATAAAGCTAATATAATAGCCGTCTGGTAACTGGCTTGCTTTGAGTAAAAATTGAACAGATTGTACAGCAACCAGCCAGAAGTCTTATTTAAGCATTGAGTAAAACCTTTCTCAATATTTAGTGCTTGGTCATTAATTATTTACAGCTAGATTTACTTACAAAGTTATCAAACCTAGTAGAGACAAGAAATAAAAATAACTTAAAACTGGTAAATTTTTTTAAATGTTTATTTATTTATTGAGAGAGAGGGAGAGAGAAAGCACAAGCGAGGAAAGGGCAGAAAGAGAAGGAGAGAATTCCCAAGCAGTGTGGGGCTTGAACTCACAAACCGAACTGTGAGGTCATGACTGAGATGCAACCAAGAGTTGGACGCTTAACTGACTGAGCCACTCAGGTGTCCCAACATTAGTAAATTTTTTACTCAAAGCCACAGGATGTCTACAAACTTTCTCCTCTGTTGGTGCTCTGGAATCATTTGAAATTCTGAGAACGCTGCTCCCCTCTCCTTTTCCTTTAAGCATGTCAATAAGATTCCCTGTGTTTTTTTTTTTTTTAACTGAAGAAGTTCATACATTTTGGAAAATGATTTTGAAAACAAATGCAGTTTAATTATTATTACAATCACAATACAAACCTAAAATGGCTGCTTAAAAAATAAGGTAGAAATCATATGAGGGATGGAGAGATTAAACTAGTTGTTAAGAGTCAAATACAAAATGAAATAAAATGGACACGGACAAAAACAGAAGAATGATCAAGCGCTAGGACCAGGACACAAAAAAATGAGACAGTGAAATTTGTCTTGAGTGTCTTTCAGTGTCTCCTATTAACATCTTCCTGCTGAAAGGTATTCTGGTATAAAGTTAAAGGTTTTTAGTTTGTTTTTTTTTCCTTTATTTTCACAAGTTATTCTTAAAAAGTTAGAAAGCTTTTAAGCGCCACAAGAATAAATCCCTATTCTGGAGTTTAAGGCTCACAAAAGTAATGGAGACGATGTTTGCAGCTCTGGGCATCCTCGGTATCCTTTACACCTTGCCCCACAGCTCTATGCACATTCTCATACCTCCATGATGTGAAGAGGCAGCGAAGTGTGGTCAGGATTGGACATGAGAAGAAATCCTGGGGGAGGATTTGTTTCCATTCTTCACCAGTTATGAGAACTTGTAGCTCTTTTACCTTTATGAACCCTAGCTTTCTCATCTATGTATTGTTAGTAATAACTTTTATTCTGCTGACCTCACAGTCTTGTGATGATCAGGATTAGAATGCATTTTGAGATTCTATTGATCCCACTGCCTTACTGACATGGTGTTTGAGATTCCCATGATATGTTACTTTCATTAATATCCAGGTTAAACTGAAAACGTATTACATAGAGGGAATAAACACTATTAATTTCTAAAATAAGAATGCGTTTTGAAAGCAGAAGGCACTAGACAAACATAATGCACCGCTCCTGAACAGGATGTTTGAGGTCTGTATCTAAACCTTATGTTTTTAAACTAGATGTCTCATTAAACTCCAGGATTCCACGTTTTATGTAGGAAGGAATGCCATGGAGATTACCCTTTAGTTCCAGGAAGGATTGTCTGTTGGTTGCAATGAACTAGATGAGGTTAACTCCCACTGGCACCCCTTCCCTGTTTTTATTCCAATGAACCTGTGATGATGATATCAGGGAGCCTAAGTGTTGGTTTTCTGTTTTTACAGTCGGTGCTGATATTATCAGAAAGATTGCATCAACTATCTAATCAGTGGCTTAAAGAAGCTGAGAATGTTTAGCTTGGAAAAGGGAAGACTGGAATGATAAGTTGAGATAGAAATTATGGCTTGGATATTGGATTATTCAGGGTTCCTCAGAGGAACAAAACCAATAGGATAAAGATACATAAAAGAGGAGATTTATTACAGGAATTGACTCACAAAGTTATGGAGGCTGAGAAGTCTGCTGTATGCACACTGGAGAGCCAGGAAAGTTCATGGTGTAATTCAGTTGAGTAAGGCCTGAGAACTAGGTATGGGGTGAAGTAGGGGTAGGGACTTAATTGGGGGTGGGGGGTGGTACTGGTATAAGTCTCACAGTCCAAAGACCTGAGAACCAGGAGCTCTGATATCCAAGCGCTGATGTCCCAGTTCAAAGAGAGAGAGAATTAGCTCTTCCTCTTCCTTTGCCTTTTTGTTCTAGTGGGCCCTCAGATTGAATGTTGCCCGCTCACATTGGTTGAAAGGGGACCTTATTTCTTCATCCAGTCTACTGATTCAAATGCTAATCTCTAATCTTTTGGGGAAACAGCCTTGCAGACTTACCCAGAAATTAAGTTTTTTACTGGCTATCTGGACAGTTCCTTTTTTTTTTTTTTTTTTGGCATTTCTTAGTCAAGTTGATGGGTAAAATTAACCATTGCAGGTGTTATCAAATGTTTGAATTCCTGTCACATGAAAAGAGACTGGGCTTATCTGTAGTTACTCCAGTTCACTAGATGGTGTGTTGATGTGGCTAGCCTGTATAAAACCTTTTTTGGTGGGGGGAGGGGCACCTGGGTGGCACATTGGGTTAAGTGTCCAACTCTTGATTTCAGCTCAGGTCATGATCACAGGGTTTGTGAGTTCGAGCCCCGTGTCAGGCTCTGTGCTGATGGTGTGGAGCCCACTTGGGGTTCCGTCTCTCCTTCCCTCTCCCCACTTGTGTGTGCAAGTGCTCGCTCTCTCTCTCTCTCTCTCTCTCTCTCTCTCTCTTTCTCAAAATAAATAAACTCAAAGAAAATTTTTTAAAGAAGTCTTTTTCTGGGGGCTCAATTGACATTGACCAGAAGATGCTTCTTTACTATGTAATTGGTCATGAAGAGATATCTGTCTGCTCTGTTTTTTTCCAAAGTCCCTTTAAAAAACTAATATAACCAAGATGTAGTTGTTCTGCCTTTAAACTCCAAGATAAGATAAAACCATGAGAAGTTTTCAAAAATTAAATGAAAGGTTGAGAAAAGTTCAAGGAGATTTTTTGGGTGGAAAAAAACATAAAGCGTATGATAGCCTACCCCATAGTGTCCAAAAATCTAGTCCCGTGCTGCCAGCTTCACAGATGTTACTTCTGAGGAAGATGGATGCCACTGGCAGTTGGTTCCAAAAATGTAATTAGAAACTTTAATTGGCATTCCTAATGTGCTACACATTTTAATCCTATGAAAAAAGGGGTGTTCCTTGAATTTCCACCCTGCAGAGTATTCACATTATGCTGAATGTTTAAAAGGTCTCCTCAATCCTGTTTGGTTGGAGTAAATTATAAAACATTCCTTGTACTATCTTGTAGGTGTAAGTGTGGCAATCTTAATTAGTAAGAATTTTTTGGTGTAAAGTGTTACTAGGAAATGCATCGAGCCTCTATTTTTTCTTTAACAATGACTTTTCTGCACTGGTATGGAGTTGTTATTCTGTTGAGGAAGATTTTAATTCCAACATAATCTTAAAATGAAGACTTCTGAGGAAAACCTGAACACATTTCATGTATGTTTGGAATAGTTTTTGTGGTCCTTTACTAGCAGCACACATAGAAACATATGCAGTCACACACACGTGTGGAAAAATGACTCAAATGTGATATAGATCTCCATGTGCATGGGCTTCATACATTAGTTTTCCTAAATTATAGCTTGAGCCATTTGGGAAGGTTCAATTAAAGTGATTGATTGGAATCAATACAAGTCAATGCCTTGTAATTCTCTAGTAACTTTCATAGAAATGACTTCAGTAGGTTTTAAAAATTGCAAGTTTACTTTTTTTTCATAGGGAATAAACGCTTTAGGTTAATTATTCTTTAGCCATCCCCTAATACAGCCATAATTTGACTGTAAAGAAATATGGCTGAGTGAGCCACACTTTAATGAAATTCCTGCAAATTAACTTTAATAAACGTTACTCCAACCTAGGCGATGATAGGTCACATAAGACTCATTCAGATAAAGAAGGCCTAAACTTTTACCTATTCTATGTGTCACATGAGAAATTTCTTTATTTTGAAGTGTACACAAATAACGCATAGCATTTAACTCACAAGTTTTTTACCTTTATTTTCCATGTTAAGGAAACAAATACTAAGTAGCTGACTTCCTGTTCAAAATTATTATTCACAACTCATGGGGTCCTGGTCGCTGACCAGAAATTGCACAATTAGAACTTCTAAATAGCAATATTGAGTCTTAGATGACATTAGCTAATTATCCTATGAATTTCAATTATTTGATATAGATTCTAAAGCTTATTTTTCTCAGAAACCCATAGGCAAAATGACCACACTTAGGGTTATTCTGAAGTCATCTATTTTTCCTGAATTATCTTAAATCCTGCTACTTTGCCATTATTAACTTTTGTCATGAGTAAATACTACTCTGATCTCTAATAGAATGGATGGTTTTGTCTGTTTAGAAGCTTTGCATAAACAAAATTATAAGGTATTGTTTCTGGCTTCTCTTGCTCAGTAGGTTTATGATATTTATCCATAGTTTTGTGTATAGTTGTACATCATTCATTCTCATTGTTGTGTTATTTATTATTCCACACATGAATAGGCCACAATTTATCCTTTCTACTGTTAATGGCTATTTGGTAGTTCCTTTTTTGTTTTTGACCATTATAAATGTGCTGCTGTGGACATTCAACATTCATTTCTGTTAGGACTGGAGTGGAATGGAGTTGCTGGATAAGAGTGTAGGCACATGTTGAGCTTTATTAGATAGTGTGAGTCTGAAGTGGCTCTATCAATTTCCACTTGTACACAGTCTATGAAAAATCTAGTTTCTCCAAGCCTAACACTGGGTACTTTCTGTATTTTTTATTTTAGCCAATCTGGTAGGTGTGTAATAGTATCACATTGTGGTTTTACCTTACATTTCCTATTGACTAAGGTAGTTGAGCACTTTTTTTTCTGCAATAAGCATATAATAAAGCTATTTGGATATTTTCTTTAATGGAGTGTCAGTAAAAACCTTTCCCCATTTTTCTTTTGGATTTCGTGAACTTTCCTTATTGATTTTATAAGAGTTACTTAAGATATTTTGGATATTAGTATTTTGTCAGATGTTTGCATTATGAATACCTTTTTCCTTTCGGTGGGTTGAGTTTTCATTCTCTCAATGCTATCAATAAACATAAGTTCTTAATTTTAGTATAGTCTAACTTATTATTTTTAATTTTATGGTTACTGTCTATTGTGTCCTGTTTCAGAGATATTTGCCTGTTGCTGTACAGAGTTATTGTGCTGTGTTTGTCATTAAAAGCTTTATAGTGTCACCTTTCATATTTAGATCTCTGTCCCTCTGGAATTAATTTTCATACAGATGGGGAGTCAAGATTTATTTTTCTCCAATTTCACTTGACCTAGCACCATTTATTGGGAAGACCATTCTTCCTCCATGTACTGTGTTGTTCCTCTGTCATAAATCGGATGAATATATTTTTACCATGTTATATATGTGCATGTACATATATACTTACACATATATACATATCAACTATTTACAAATAACAAAACTTAAAAAATATTATGGACTCTGTTTTCCTCTATAGGTCCGTTGTCTATCCCAATAGCATACTTTCTTTGCTTCTGTTTTTTGTTCATTTGTTTCAAGTTTTTAAATTCTAATTGGTTAACATATAGTGTAGTATTGGTTTTGGGATTAGAATTTAGTGATTCATCACTTATATATAACATCCAGTGCTCATCACAACAGATGCCCTCCTTAATGCCCATCACCCACTTAGCCCATCCTGCATCCACTTCCCCTCCATCCACCCTCAGTTTGTTCTCTATAGCTAAGAGTCTCTTATGGTTTGCCCCCCGTCTCTTTTTTCCCCTTCCCCTATGTTCATCTGTTTTTTTCTTAGGTTCACATATAAGTGAAAACATATCTTATTTGTCTTTCTCTGACTTATTTTGCTTAGCATAATAAGCTGTAGCTCCACCCACATCATTGCAAATGGCAAGATTTCACTCTTTTTTAATGGCTGAATAATATTCCTGTGTGTGTGTGTGTGTGTGTACATGCACACATGCACACCATATCTTCTTTATCCATTCATCAGTCGATGGTCATTTGGACTCTTTCCATAATTTGGCTATTGTTGATAAAATGCTGCTATAAACATTGGGACGCATGTGCCCCTCTGAACCAGCATTTTTGTCTTCTTTGGGCAAATACCTACTAGTGCAATTGCTGGGTCATAGGATAGTTGTATTTTTAACTTTTTGAGGAATCTCCATACTGTTTTCCAGAGGGGCTGCTCCAATTTGTGTTCCCACTGACGATGTAAGAGGGTTCCCCTTTCTCTATATCCTCATCAACATCTATTGTTTCCTGTGTTGTTAATTTTAGCCATTCTGACAGGTGTAAGGTGATAATGTAGTTTTGATTTGTATTTCCCTGATGATGAGTGATGTTGAGCATCTTTTCATGATATGCAACATGAAAAGGTGTCAATAACATACTGTCTTAACATTTTATAAAATATTTTGTTCTCTGGTAGGTAAATCATCCAGCTTTGTTCTTCCAATTTGCCTTGGATATACTTGACCTCTCCCTTTCCATACAAATTTTAGAATCTGATTTTTAATATCTACCAAAAAAATCTCACAAGGATATTAGTATGCGCTGAATGGAAAGATCAGCTAACTAATTTAATATTGAGACAGCCAATTCATGAACATGTTATACCCCCATTATTTGTTTTCTGTCATTTCTCTCATGTTTTGTAATTTCAGACATAATAATTTGGCTAACTTTTAAGCATGTTTTTAGTGCATATAAGAGTCCCAAAATAATAATAATGATCCCTTTATGAATTGAATTTTGTGTTGTAAAGAAAAACAAAAAACAAAACAAGCTGTGATCTATAAGAATTTAGTTTTAGTTTTAGCTTTGCTCTCAAACTGCAAGTGAGTCATAAAGAGGTGTCCTGAGTGTCCTCAATTATAAAACTAGTCCAAATCTCAAATCTCATCTAGCTCTGTCTCTGATTTTAAATCTGTAAATTTGGAAAGTTTATATGAAGCTGGGAGGGTGTATAGATGCTGTTCTATGAAGTATGGAAATGCTATAAATAACTTTTACTATGTAAAAAAGGAGTACATTTGGTGCACATTATTCCATGTATCCAGGTTGCCTATTTACATCTAAACATGTCAGAAGCAGACTGAGGCTTGAGTTTAATATCAAAACAACATGGAGTTTCATTGGTCCCAATAGCTTACTCATTTTCCAGGTCCACACCTGACTAACAGTGGAGCTTGGTATTACTGAAGTATATTATATTGACAGAGTGATATAAATATAGGAGCCGAAGCTTACCATGTAGAAGGCTAAATATATTTTTGTTAAATCTATTTTTTTAGATAATTATTAAATTTTACTGTTAAACTAAGATTTCAAGCTAAGGGTTGTGGTTAGGAAATAGTTTATATTTGTCAGTTTCATATTTTGACATAATTTTGTCTCCAATATTTAGGTACTATATACCACTGTGAGAAAGACGCCCTGTAAAAAGAACTGGAGAACAAATTTCTTGGCTAGTGATGATACTAAATGCACACAAACATTTTATGTTTTTTGTTGTTGTTTAAGTAATGTGCTTTACTGCTATATGCATCAGCATCCATTGACATTCCCAGTGCTAATAAATAGTGAGATAGTCATATGCTTCTTTTTGAAATGAATATAATACTCTTTTCTCTCATATTAGAAAAAAGAAATATAAGAGTCCTTGACATATCTGACATACTCTACAGGGGAAAAACAATGAGTAGTAGATCTCAGGAAAATTCATCATTCCAGAAGTTTTACTGGGGTGAAACTATCACTGGCTTGTACGTGAATTTAAATAGATTCACTTATGCTAAGTCCACAGCAGATCATTAAATGGAGTTCAAGAATCCATCCCTAAGTTTTTGGAACAGGCATTGTAACAGCCTCTTGTAACATCTGTCGATTTCACATTTACTAGTTTTGAATCCTTTTCCTAACTCATGTGAGCATGTGAATGTATACATTAATGTTGAATGAAAATACATAGAACTTCATACATTATAACCTTGTTTGGCAGCCATTATCACAGTTGACTATTATAAAGGGTTAATGAGGCAGAAGTCACGGGTTTAATTTTTGGATAGAGCAGTTTCTATGTTGTAATATAATTATAAACTCTACCCTAGCACCTTCTCGGCTTGAAAGTGAGTGCCATGGCTGAGTCATATTTTTCTATCAGCAAGTGAATAGGAACATATGAGAAAAACCCATACCACTGGCGAATGTGCAAATGGGTATGAAAACATGTGCAGAAACTATGGTTGCCCTTAAGCATTTCCTCCATTTTCAGTAAACAAAGCAAATATTTTTTAGGTAACGGATGGAGGACTCTGAATTTCCAGAAGGTGGTTTTGGAGTCCATACTGGGAATGGGCATGTGATCCAATATCAGCCAAAAATATAAGGGAATTTTTGTCAGTTGGGACTTGTGGAATGTTTTGCTCCCTAATAAAAGCACTGAGACAGAAGATAAGTTCCTTCTCAGCTGTGGCCACTCTCCTACCCTTTCTTTCCACCTTTTAAGGTGTTGTGTTACTTGGAGTTTTAGTAGCCATATTGCAACCATTAGGCAGCAAACCTAAGGGTAGGAATTCAATATGTAGACATGGCAAAGAGGAATAGTGGAAAGATGGATCAACATTAACTACTGTTCATCTTAGTATCCTGTAATACAAGGAAAACAACCCCCTGTTTGATTAAGCCTTGTATTCGAATGAATGAAAGGATTCCTACTTAACAAAATATAAATGTTGTTGGGTTGCAGATAATCTTTCCTCTTCATCCATTGTGTATTCATTGATGTAGATTAGAATGTGCAATAAACTGAGCTAGTGAGGTTAGCCTGCCACTTAAGTTACTCTGTAAACTTGAAGAAGACAGGATCTGTGTTTCTTTATTCATATATAGTTCCTTAAAGGTAAAAACATTTTAATATTTGTAAAATGATTTTCTTTAGACCACAGTGATAAAATTAGTTGGGTACTACTCTTCTTTCCCTAATTATCTCTTTCACACCCAACACCCACATGCATACATATTTGCACATTCATGCTACCATGTTGCATCATGGGCTTAACATCACTTTAAGGAAACTCTTTCCTGTTCTCTATAAAAGGGCTAATTCCAGCAACAGTACAATTCAGCCCTTTTCAGTGAAGACTTTTAGAAGGAGTGTTATTAAGTCTCAAAGGTAGCTTCCTGTCTGTGTAAGGCATTTATAACTGCTATTGAGCAAATGGTTGTTGGCAATAATGTGGTGGTCTAAAGTGGAAGCCACTGCAGGCATGTTGTGGCAAAGTATTCATTTCATAGCAGGCAAACGTGTAGAGTGAGACTTATTGTAAGTTAAATCATTCTGAGTAACTTAGGAGTGTGAACTTTCCAGCAGACTGTCCATTTAAAACATCGAAGTTCCCCCCGCCCTGCATACAATAGCATTCTCTTTGACATTTTCAATTCATCTCAGAGCCATCCCTTTCCACCCTTCAATATTTATGCTTTCTTCCTCCTCAGGGAAGCAGTCAGGTTGCTTGATTGTCTTAGGCACTCGGGCACAGCTCAGGACCATGTTGGGTATATGTTTTATTGTGCAAGTAGATATTGTTTGAGTGACTAAGTTTTGTGACTCCCTTAAGCCATGTGTGTCACAGACTGCAGTCCAAGTACCTCAATTAACTATGCTGGCCTCTGATGACCTCTGCATACACCCCAAAAATGTACTTGTTTTTTGTTTTGTACTTAGGGTTCTTCCCTCTACCCTGTAAAACTTTTACCAGGAAGGGATTTTGCTTTTCAGTTTCATAATGTGTTATGGTTAGCATGCCTTCACACAAACAGCTGTTTTCCCTTTTCCCTTATGTGTGAACCCGGTGTTAATCTCCCCAAGAAGAATTATAGCTGCAGTTGGGTAAACAAAAACAGTAACCTGAATTGGAAGTGCTTTGATTTAGCTTATCAAAACACAGTTGTGTCAAATCTGGTCTCCCGAATTTACAGTAGGCAAACAAGTTTGGAGTGGAATCTGAAGCAAGAGCTCAGGAATAGGTTTGCACATTGAAATGGCAGACCCTGTGAATGGTTGATGTCATGCAAATGTACTAATATCCTAAAGACCAGTTTTGATTGACTGCAAAAGAATGGATCCTGCCCAATAACTTGGGCTGCTTTCCTTTTTAGGAAAGGAAAAGGTGCAACCATGGGGCTGACAAGTGTAGCATTCATTCCTCTCTGGGCTGTGACTCTAGATACAACTGTATTCTGTGCTACTTTTGAGGTTGGAAATTATACTCTGTCAAGCTAAATCAGAGTTGAACATTTTTGGGCCTTAGTTTTTTGTTGCTGTGGTTGTTGTTCCCTGTTTTTTTTCTTTTTTTTCCCCCATACATGTGGGCATTTTGCTTTTTAATTGAAAATACCAGCTTTTGAATTTTGAATTGAAGGCCATAATCAAGACCAGATCTGTCTTTTCTTTAACTTTAATTTTTTTTTTTTTTTTTGCATCTCCCTCAGAATCTGGTGATGTGAACTTGAACCATGAATTTACCATCAGTACCTCTAGCTCCCTGGCTGCTCTCCACAGTGACAAAATCACTGCTTGATATTACCTGAAGGACAAAACATAACAGTCACCACTGTAGGGATTCATTACAGAATGTTCTGTTGTCATGTTCTGAACTGTAGTTTTGAATTTGTATTTTCAGAGAGTTTAATTAATATCCATAGGCATACCCTACCCGCTTTTATTTATAACAGCCAGTCTTGCTTACTTGAGGTTTTATTTATTTATTTATTTAAAAAATTTTTTAACGTTTATTTATTTTTGAGACAGAGAGAGACAGAGCATGAATGGGGGAGGGTCAGAGAGAGAGGGAGACACAGAATCTGAAGCAGGCCCCAGGCTCTGAGCTGTCAGCACAGAGCCCAATGTGGGGCTCGAACTCACAGACTGTGAGATCATGACCTGAGCTGAAGTCGGACGCTCAACCGACTGAGCCACCCAGGTGCCCTTTGAGGTTTTTTTTAAATAAAAGAACTTGGATTTTTCGTTCTGAGAGTTTACTGTTTTATTGTTTTTTTTTTAATTTAAATTATTTTAAGTTGTTTTGCAGAGAGAATAGACTTTTTCCCCCAAGCTGTCATGCATCAAAAATATTAAGCTGTCATATGCATAGTATGTTACTGAGTGACACACAGAGTAAGATGCCTTTTTAAGAAGTTGCAATTTGAAAATTGGCAAAATTGTGTTACTGGAAAGAACTCTAAATACAGGTTGTTGTTGTTGTGTGTACGTTGTGATGATGCCAGTTGTCTTAATAATGTCCTTGATGAGAACAGGCATTGACTTTGCTTTTGTAATAACTACAGTGAGATAGCTGTTGCTACCCTACATTCCACAAACCTGCTCAAGCCTTACCAGTTGTCCTAACAATGTTCTTCACAGTTAAAGGATCCAATCCAGAATTGTGTGCCACATTCTGTTGTCATGTCTCTTCAGGCTTCTTCCATCTAGAAAAATTTCCTAGATCCGCATTGGGAACTTTTTTTTTTTTTTTAATTTTTTTTTGCAACGTTTACTTATTTTTGGGACAGAGAGAGACAGAGCATGAACGGGGGAGGGGCAGAGAGAGAGGGAGACACAGAATCGGAAACAGGCTCCAGGCTTCGAGCCATCAGCCCAGAGCCTGACGCGGGGCTCGAACTCACGGACCGCGAGATCGTGACCTGGCTGAAGTCGGACGCTTAACCGACTGCGCCACCCAGGCGCCTCGGGAACGTTTTTTTTTTAAAGTTCATTTATTTGGAGAAAGAGTGAGTGGGAGGGGCACAGAGAAGGAGAGAATGCCAAGCAGGCTCTGAACTGTCAGCACAGAGCCCAGTGTGGGCTTTGATTCAACTTACCAACCATGAGATCATGACCTGAGCCAAAACCAAGAGTCTGCTGCTCAACCGACTGAGCCACCCAGGTGCCCCTGGAAACTCTTTTTAAGATGACAGGGCAGTAACTTTGCATAATGTCCCTCAGCCTGGTTTGTCTGATGTTTTCCTAAGATTAGATTCAGGCCTTGAATCTTTGGGAGGAAATACCACAGAAGATACTGTGATCATTTTAGTGCTTTCTGGCGGGTAGTACATGATTTTGACTTATCCCATTACTGGTGATGTTAGCTGTGAACACTTGATTTAGGTTGGTGGTTGACAATTTTCTCCACTGTAAACTATTCTCTTTAGATTTGGAAATAAGTATTTTGTGGAGAAGGGCTTTGAGATTATTTAAACACTCTTTCCTTATCAATTTTTTACCCACTAGTTCAAGCATCCATTGGTGTTTTCAGTTTTCAAATGATGGGCTTTTCATTTCCCCTCATTTCTTCTATATTTGTTAGCTGACAATCCATCACAAATTAGTGTTTTCTTCTTGCAGTTCATTTATTCATCCATTCATTTAAATCAGAGCGAACTTATGAGTGTATTTTCTGCACACTGGGTTTTAATCTACTGCTATCATTATTTATTTTTATGTCCAAATTGTCTGAGTTGGCCAGTGGGAACCCCTTTAAGATAACTTTTGTGTCCTTTTGACATACCCTATCAATCTTTAAGATGTTGTGGGTTCACATTGTTCTTTCTCATCTTCAACTCTGGAATCAGAAAGTTCTCTCTCCCAGGAACCTTGGTTATTTTCAATGTTAAATTGTATTTAGACACCAAGTTCTAGGAACTAGATATGTTTATTGCTATTGGGATATTGCTGCTCCTATGACCCTATCAATAAGCAGAATTTTGGATTACATGTATAAATTGACAATATATATATCCACACTCAAATACCCACATTCTTATGTGTATTTCAATCAATCTATCTTTTAAAATTAGTTGGACACTAAAAATCTAATTTTGATCTAACATTGTAGGATTCATTTTACATTTCACTTTTTAAGGTACTCCTATTTGTCTCTTCCTTTTTTGACAGTGAGAAATCCATTTCTCAAATCTCTTTGAATGCAACTTAGCACCTGTCATTGCTGTCATTGATGCCACATGCTGCCATGTAGATGTCCTCCTCACTACTTTCAGCCTAATTCCAGGACCGCTGTCATACATTGCTTCATCCCTGACTATGTGGATCCCTTTTTACTCCCCCAACCTCTAACAACCTATCCTGGGCTGCTTCTATGACTCCCATAATTGCCATCACCCTCCCAGTGGAAAGCTCTCCTCGAACCCATTTGGGATCCAACATTCCATGGTAGGATTCCTTCTACCACAGATGTCCTCTTGATCCTGTCAGGGTCCTTCACCTCACACTGAGTCAAGCGTCCATCCTAGACATGCACTCAGAACAGCTTATAGACTTAGGGGGGAGGGGAGGCAGTCATGAAGACAATAATTTTAAAGGATCAGGAAAGTCAGAACACTAGAGATGGATAGGAATGTGTTTTTTACATTTTTTTAGTTTTGGGAATTTCCATTTTTATTTTTTCTACTCAATATCTTTGTTTACATATGTTGCTTTTCAATATGCTTTTATGTATATGTTGGAATATGTTTGGATTTTTTTCATCTTTTGGTCACCTAGCATATTATCAGTGTTTTGGATATTCTCCATGTATTTTGAAAATAAAGCAAACCTTCTGTTTGCATTGTAAAAAAATTGATAAATATCTATGAGATTTCAAATATTCTTTGATATTCAAATTTTCTTCCTTATGTTAATCTGTCATTTCTAAAGACTTAGAAAAATGTATCAGAATCTTGTGTAATAGTTCTATTTCAATTTCTCCTTAATATTTTAGTGGTTTTATTTACATATTATGATACAATATTATATAGCACATAAAGATCTATGAGAATTTACCTACTATAGTACTTAAACCTATGGTTTCTTCATCAGCATAATAGAGATAATTATAATTGCTTCATGGGTTTGTTTGCATTAAATTGTAAAGTTTTTAAATTAGTGTCTAGTTTCTAATACATACTACCTAAGTATTTATTATAGAAATAAATATAAGTAGTGTTTATGGGGATTATATATTTCATAAATATAACCAAATCTTAATCATTATTGTCCCACTTAACACCTTTCATCTTGAGGTTAGCTTTATCTGATGTTAATCCTTCTATCTCTTTTCTTTTGCTTTGCTTTGGGTTTTAATTTTTCCAGTGTATCTTTGTTAATATTTTAATTCATTTATTTTTATGAATCTTTTTTCTCTTATATGGAACATTTATGGGGATTTATTAATCACTGAAGAGTCTTTGACTTTAATATATGATTTGAGTATATTGTTCTTATTTTTATCGTTTTTATCTTATTTTTATCATTATCTTATTTTTGTCATTATTTTTATCTATTTTAAAATTCCTATTTTCATCATAATTTACATTTTCTGATTTTATTCTTACCGGTTCTCTTTTCTATTTAAGCCTCTCTCTGTATTATCCATGCTTTCTTGAAAGTGACACTGCCCTTTCCATTTCTCCAATACAGCAATTTGAAAGTTATATAGTTTATGTTTGCTAATCTCATTATTATTTTTAAAATGTTATATCACTGCTTAAACTAATATAATTATATTTTTATTTATTAGCTTCTGAAGTCTTGTGTTTCATATGAATTATTTAAGAAATTAATTTCTATTTCTTTCTCTTTATTTGTGCCATCTGTGACTTTATTTTTATTAAATTTTTACATTTTATTTATTTTTGAGAGAGAGAGGGAGAGAGACAGACAGAGCACAAGTGGGGGAGAGGCACAGGGAGAGAGAGAGAGACACAGAATCCGAAGCAGGCTCCAGGCTCTGAGCTGTCAACACAGAGCCCGACACGGGGCTCGAACTCACTGACCGTGAGATCATGACCTGAGCCAAAGTCGGACGCTTAACCAACTGAGCTACCCAGCCGCCCCTGTGACTTCTTAATGACATACAATGAGATTTTTATTTTAGTCTACCATAGTTCTCATATTTATGTTGGTTTATGTTTTTTTTTTATTGTGACATTTACAATTTATTATATAATTATAAATGTAGATAAACATGATAGCTCTGTAACTTTTCTTTCTTTTCCTCCTTTGGTTGGATTATGCATGCAACTTGATTTTTCAGGAAAAATAAGTAATTTAGGCCCTCTGCTTTTTAATATTTGAACATGAATATCTATTGCCTATATATGTTTTAATTGACTTAGTATACAATCCTTGAGAGATCTACTTTACCCTGAAAACATTGTAGATATTCCTCCATTGTCTTCCCCCCCCCCCCAGTATTTTATTATGAACATTTCAATCATAGAGAAAAATTGAAAGAATTTTACAGTGAACACCAAAATACTGACCACTTGGGTTCTACACTAGTTTTTACCATTCTTGCTTTATCACACATTCATTTATCTATCCATTTTTGTATCCATTCATTAATCCATTGTATTTTTTGATGATTTTGAAATAAATCGAAAATACTAGTACCTTTCTCCCACCAAATACTTCACATGTGTATCACTAATCAGGTTCTAATATTTATAACTTGTAGATGTATAAATTACATCCAATAAAATGCAGAAATCGTAATTGTATATTTGCAACATTTTGATACATGGATACCTCCATATAACCTAAACCTCTCTTCAGGTACAGACTATAACTCCTACCCCAGAAAGTTCCCTAATGCCTTTCACAAGTCAATCCCAACCCTATTTTCTGAGGTAATAATTAACAACTTTTTTTGTTTTTGGATCAATATAGAATGTTCTAAGTTTTTAAAAACTCTACAAAAAATGGAATTATTGCATTTTTATTATTTTGTGTAAGATTTCCTTCATTTGGCATGCTTTTCAGTTTTGTTGCGAATCTGTTGATGTATTTTTCAGTTTTTTTTTTAAACTGTATTTCATTATCTTGATTATTGAAGTTTTATAGGAAATCTTAAAGTAAGGTAGGGCAAGTATTTCAACTTTGTTCTTTTCCTAGAATGCTTTTAATATTCCTGGGTCTTTAACTGTTCATATTAATTTCAAAATCAGTCTGTTAATTTCTATAAACATCTGCTAAGATTTTAATCTCATTTTTATTTTTATTATTTATTTTTTTTAAAGTTTATTTACTTAGCACGTGCATGTGTGAGGGAGAGAGTGGGGGAGGGGCAGAGAAAGGGAGAGAGAATCTCAAGCAGGTTCCACACTGTGAGTGTGGAGCTGGATATGGGGCTCGAACTCAAAAACCCTGAGATAAGGACCTGCGCATAGGATCATGACCTGAGCTTAAATCCAGTGTTGGTCACTAAACCGGCTGAGTCATCAGGTGCCCCATTTGTATTTTAAATTTTATTTAAACTTTAATTTAATCGAGCCTATAAATTATTTGTCTACAACAGTGAGTCCAAACTGTGAAAATGGTTTATTCTCAATTAAATTAGATCTCCTCTTATGTATCTTAGCACTGTTTTATGGTTTGCCATTTAGAGGTCTTACACATTTTCTTAAATTTATTCATGTATATTTTTGTTGCTATGGCAATGGAATTTATCAGTGTTTATTTTTATTTTTCAATATTTTGCTTGACTATATAATAATCAACTTCTGTAATTAACCTTGAAACCTGACATTTGAAAATCCCGGGTAGCAATTATAATAGTTGTTTTTGTGGATGCCTTAGGAAATTTCCTGTAAATTTTTTCAATTGAAAGTAGAGACATTTTGTTTCTTCCTTTCTAATCTTGATACTGTTTCTTTTTTCTTTTCTCTTATTTTGCTCTTCGGCAATGATTAGGATTTCCACCATAACAGTGAATACAAGTCTGAGAGGGGGCTCTTTGCCCTTCCTCAACCTTAGAGAAAAACACTAGTTCATAATTAGGCATGACGTTAGTTTGTACGGTTTCATATATGCCTTTGTCATACTGGAAAGTTCTCTTCTAGTCCTAGTTTTATGAGAATTTTTATCATGAATAGTTTTAGAATACTAAAATGATGTTATAATGTTTCAACCTTTAGTGTTTTAATATAGTAAGTTATGTTCATTTATCAATGTTATTATTTAAAATTGAGATAAACTCTATTTGATCATAACAAATGATCATTTTTATTGTTGCTGATTTTGATTTATTTATATTTTGCTAAATACTATTGCATCCATAGTCATGAGGGATACTGGTGTCAGTTTTGGTTTTGTTGAGGAATAATACATGTTGGTCAGGTTTTGCTAGTAGGTATACGCTGGTCCCTATCTTCTGATAGAATTTTGCATAATGTTGGTGTTTTTCACTTATTAAATGTTTAATAGAATTCAGCAGTGAACTAACCTGTGCTTGGAGTTTTATTTGTTGGAAAGATTTTTGACAAGTTCAAAATTTAATTTATTTAATATATAGAGGAGTATTCAGAATTTTGTTTCATCTTCTGTTGGTTCTGGTAAATTGTATTTTGCAAAGGATTGTCTATTTTGTCTAAGTTTAAAAATATTTTTTGCTCAGGATTCTCTAAGTTTCTTTTTTTTTTAAATTTTTTAAGGTTTATTTATTTTTGAGAGAGAGAGAGAGACAGACAGACAGAGGGTGAGTGGGGGAGGAGCAGAGAAAGGGAGACACAGAATCTGAAGCAAGCTCCAGGCTCTGAGCTGTCAGCACAGAGCCTAACGTGGCTCGAACTCATGAACCGCAAGATCATGACCTGAGCTGAAGTCGGATGCCCAACTGACTGAGCCACCCAGGGGCCCCTCTAAGGTTCTTGAATCTTTAAATTTACCTTTTCACTACACTTGTGAAACTATTTTCAAATACACTTTCTGCCTTTTAAGTTATCTTTTTTTTTCTCACTAGGGTGCTGATTATCTATGTTATGAATTTCACTTCAGATTCTTTTCTGTCTCCATTCTGCTGTTAAACCCACCACATGTATTTTTAATCACAGATATTACACTTTCATCTCTAGAACTTTTGTTATATAAATAAAAATTTTTACACTGAAAATTCTTAACTTTTTTTTGTTGTTGTTGGTAGCGTATTTTTCTTTACTTAACGGATACTTTTAAATCCTTGTTGACTAATTCCAACCTCTGAATCATTTTGGTATGTCTTTTCTTTCCAGATTTATTAAAAATTTCCTGGCTTATTTATGCTGAGTAATTTGGGATTTTATTCTGGATATTATGAATGTTTTGCTGTGGAGAACTTCATTCTGATAACATTCCTTCAGAGAGAATTTTTGAGTTCAAATCTTCAGAGAGATTTTGTGTTGTTTCAGATGGTTATTAACTTTGTCCAATTCAAACTGTAACCCATATCTGTCTCTTGGGTGGCAGCTCGGATCTCACTTGGGCTAATTTGTGAATGCTCTACATATGTGCAGTTCAGGTTCAACCAGAAACTTGAGCAGAGGCCATGCATAGAATTGGGAGTAGTCCCTTTCTAGCTCTTTTCCAAGATTTCACTTTGACTTTCCAGTGGCTCTGTTCTTAAGACCAAAAAGACTCTAATTTTTCTACCAGAGTTTTAACCTTCCCATTCAGTGCCTGTGCTTATTAACACTGTTAAAAGTGGGGATCTTAGCCACACCAGAAGCAAAAGCCCAACTACATTGCATTTTGTCATTTAATATTGATTCACAGAAGCCTGCAAATATCCTGTATTTTTCCAATGTGTTGAGCTACTTCTGTCTAGGTTTCTTAAGATGATTTGTTTGATTTGAAGTTTATGTCTCAGTATCATATTTTATTATTTTTTTGAATTATGATGAGTGCATTTGATCTTCACTCAGTCAGGAAAGAGATCTTGTATTATATTAGGAATGGTTTTCTGTTTTAGTATTTCAGTTTTCTTTTCCTATCATATCAGTTATCCATATGTTAATCTACTTTGCCTTTCTATTATATCTATCAGTTACTATCTAATATCTGTCATATCCTTATCTTTTGCTCTGCTCTTTGGGAGATTTTCCTTTAAAACTGTTACATATACTTTTACTCCGATTCCCAGAGTTTTTATTTTTATTTATTTACTTATTTATTTTTTTAATTTTTTTTTTTCAACGTTTTTTATTTTTGGGACAGAGAGAGACAGAGCATGAACGGGGGAGGGGCAGAGAGAGAAGGAGACACAGAATCGGAAACAGGCTCCAGGCTCCGAGCCATCAGCCCAGAGCCTGACGCGGGGCTCGAACTCACGGACCGCGAGATCGTGACCTGGCTGAAGTCGGACGCTTAACCGACTGCGCCACCCAGGCGCCCCCCCAGAGTTTTTAAATCTATCCTTTAGACAAGACGTTTGTGTATGATCTATGTTTATTTCCTTCATTCTTCATTCTTTCCTACCTCCTAATCCCCAGAAAACATGCAAGGTGCTTAATACAATTTGTTGTTCAATAAAGAATACACATTGAAATATGGCTGGCTAATATTTCTTACATTTTATGATATGAGGCTAGAACCATTGCCTGGCTTCAGTGTTGATGTATTTTTCTCTTTCTTTCTTTCTTTCTTTCTTTCTTTCTTTCTTTCCTTCCTTCCTTCCTTCCTTCCTTCCTTCCTTCCTTCCTTCCTTCTTGCTTTCTTTCTTTCTCCTTCCTTCCATCCTTCCTTCCTTCCTTCCTTCCTTCCTTCCTTCCTTCCTTCCTTCCAGGTATTTTATAAAAGAGAATTATGAATCTGTACATACATCGTACTTTTCCCCAGAAATGGACTTGTGAACTTTCCATAGAGCATTCTAATTTGGACCTTTAACAATTTAGGTTTAATGACTATTTAAATTTTATTTCTTTATTTAACTAGACTACATTTATTGTGGTCGCTTATTTTAAAAAGATATCCTGGCAAGATATTTATCAGTATCCTTTAAATATAACTTCATTAAATGCCCAAATCCCTGTCTCCCACTTACGTCTTTAGTAGAGCATAAAGTGATGGACATTCTCTGTAGCCTTAAGTTACTATTCCTGATTAATGTTTATACCATACTGATTTTGCAAGAAGTTACTTCCTATCATTCGCTGCTGCATTTCCAACAGAGAATGCCCCTTATGCAGGTTGTTGAAAAAGTAATTTCAAAAATCTTCAATCTAAGAACCCAAGGAATAAGTTATAAGATTATATAGTAAAGTTGGAAGAGTCATAGAAGTATATATTTTATCTTTCTTAAGTACTTACAGTTGATTGAGAACTAAGTAGCATTTAAGCTTAAGGTGTAAAACTTTGTCTTCAAAGGCTAATCATATAAATAAGGTCACATACATGAATAGTTTACAAGGATCAATTTAATATCTTTTTTGGAAAAGCCAATTATTTAAATAAATATTTTGCCTTATTCAGAACAAAATGAGAAAAATGGTTGGTGACAAAATGTATTTATAAACCATGCAAATAAATATTATAATTTAAGGGTTTACATGCTGTGCTTTGCTTTGTTAAAGGAATCATTTAAAGGTGACACATTTGGTTGCAATACTTTTCTCGTAAAGTCAAATACAGATTTCACCTTTTGTCTCGTGGCAGAACCTAGTAAAACCATTAACTCAGATTTTATTAGTTCAATGTATTTAAACTTGGTTTTGATTTTAAATCACACATGAAGATTGCCCTTAAAATACAACTATACAAGTAAACAAAACTTGCTTCAAATGCCTTATTTCTATACATGTTGGACATGTGTTTATTTCCTACCTAATGAAGAACATTTTCTATGTATTTCAACTTCCTTTCCTGCTTTCTAGACATGCCATTTTAGGACTCACTATTGACTAGACCTTCCATTCTAGACCAGCATCTTCAAAATGCTCAGTGAAATTTATCAGTCCTTTATCTAATCTCTCTGGGCCTTCCTCAGCAAAAATACAAAATATGTGCTCGAGTGCCTTAGACTTCATTTCTATTGCACTTTTTTTTCAAGTATTTATTTTTTCTCACCTAGTCCCTGTAACTTTCACACATTAAACACTTCTGTCACAATCAAACCTGTCCTTTTTACATCACTGGAAATCAAATTAATCATTTATCATTTTAATATAATTCAATGAGGTTTTTTTTTTAATATCAAGTGTATTTGTATTTAAGCTTTATGTAGTATAGAACATAAGATTCCCTTATTGGAGTAATTTTAGTATCAGGAAGAAAATATTTCTCTTCTTTTTCTTACTCTTTCCTTTTCTTTTCAAGAGAAGAAGTGTATTCTGAGTTTCCCTAAGGTCATGCCGTGTAGGCAGCCACCTCAATATTTAAAAATTTCAGATATCTGAAAAGTAAAAACAGGTAGATATAATACAAGAGATTATTTTAATTTCTCTCTGGAGAAAGTATTGCTACTTTCACACTTTAGAGAGCGTGTCTAATCAAGTTTGTAGAGTGAGTGGCACCATTACAGGCTGCTGAAAAAAACGAGTATGTGAAGATTTCTGAAGACCTCATGTCACATCTTATTGATAGTTTAATAACTGTTTATCGTCTTTCCACTAACCTTAACCTATACCAAAACTTAATGTGAATTCACACGCATACGCTTTTTAGAAACAATACTGGATTAGAAAGCCTAAATCTAATAAAAACCTAAGAGCAGATTCTAATAACAAACCATGTATAACACTAATTATAAACTTGACCCTAATCTTAACTCTCTTATAAGCCCAAATTTAACCATTAATGTATACCTAAATCTAAAAGTAATTTAGGATACACAGAGCCAGGAACACCAAATATATAATCATTCATTCATAATTGATATTAGTTTGTATAATTAACAGATGCTTGATTAGTTAATAATTAGTTATACATTATTGGGTAGAATTAATTTAATGTTTAAGAAATCTTTTTGGAAAAGTTGTTGAAATACCTACTAATGCCCATTATGTTATATAGACTAACTTATAGCCTTTATATATAAAAAAAATTTTATAATGGAGAAAGTAATCGAATAAATCATTAATATGTATAAATAAATTTTAACAAATGTTATCTTGAAACAAATCAAAAAAAAATTCTGAAGTCTAAAATTTGTTTAATGGATATCACTGGATGGTGGGGTTATAGATGTTGTTTCTTTTTTTTTTTTCTCCTTTCTCCCTTTCTAAGTTTCCTCAGATATATGTAAATTAATTTCATAATCAGAAAAAAATATTATTTAATAGTAGAAGGCACCATTGCAATTATAAAGAAAAATAGAAGATAAAATATAAATTTGATTATATCTTACATACAAGGAGTTTTCAGTGCTTTTCAGGTGAATGCAGAGTTTACTTGGTTCAGCAAACCATTTATCAAGTTATAAAATCTGTACTTCTATGTTTCCATTATCCCTTTGACAGGAAAATTCCTTTCATCTTTTTTATATGTGAACTTATCCATGTGAAAATTTACCAAAAGATAAAAATAAGTTCTTGTCTTGTAAGTCTGATCAGTATTGCAAATGATCTAGTATATCACCTGAAAGCGGAAACCATCTGAATCATATTCCTTTCTTATAGAAATAAAAATAATTAATCCAAAGCACTTTTACAAAGAGGGACGTTGGTTTAATGGGTCAGATAAGAGGTAATGAAAAATTATTTTCCTTTTTGTAAGTCAATAGAGGAGGATGGGGAGAGGCAAAGGCAGTGGAGGAAGTTCCAGCACTCTTTAGAACACCTCATGTGTTACTAATGTTGTTATAGAGACCTAGAAATAGGTTGTAATACTTTCATTTTGTTTTTAATTTAAATCAAAGTTTGTTAACATATAATGTAATAATGGTTTCAGGAATAGAATTCAGTGATTCATCACTTACATATAACACCCAATGCTCATCTCAAAAAGTGCCCTCCTTAATGCCCGTCTCCCATTTAACTCATTCCCCCAACCACCTCCCCTCCAGCAACCCTCAGTTTGTTCTCTGTATTTAAGAGTCTTTTATGGTTTGTCTCCCTCTCTGTTTTTATATTATTTTTCCATCCCTTCCCCTGTGATCATCTGTTTTGTTTCTTAAATTCCACATACAAGTGAAATCACATGGTATTTCCCTTTCTCTGACTGACTTATTTCACTTAACATAATACCCTCTATTTCTATCCACATTCTTGCAAATGGCAAGATTTCATTCTTTTTGTTTGCTAAGTAATATATATTGTATATATCTCCATCGTGTGTGTGTGTGTGTGTGTGTGTGTGTGTGTGTGTGTACACACAGTCCCCAGTCTCTTTTTTTTTTTTTTCACAGAAAATATAGGTTCATTCAAGAAAGTGGTTTGGATCTGGCTGTCTTTTTCTCCTCACCAAATATTAACTGAAAGCTATTAGAAACCCACAGAAGGAACAATACATTTTTAAAGTGACATTTAAAAATGTATAGACACACACACACACACACACACACACACACACACACACACACACACCACATCTTTATCATTCATCATTCGATGGACATCTGGTCTCTTTCCATAATTTGGCTATTGATGATAGTGTTGTTATAAATACTGAGGTGCACATGCCCCTTCAAATTAGCATTTTGTATCCTTTGGATAAATACCTAATAGTGCAATTTCTGGGTCATAGGGTAGCTCTATTTTTAATTTTTTGAGGAACCTCCATACTGTTCTTGGGAGTAGCTGTACCAGTTTGCAATTCCCACCAGTGCTTTCACTTTTTAAATCTGATTTGGGGCATTAATTTGAATACGATATATTGGTAGAAATGAAGTCAAGTCAAATATTGATACTGAACATAATATTATTAAATAAGTATTGATTTATTTATTAAGACATTTTGAAATTTAGTTTTCCAATGTATTGTCAGAATCAACAAGGAGGTTGCATGGTAACCCCACACGTCCTTATTCATATGTTGCTATATTTCCCCCTCTTTTCAGATTTCTAGTAAGGGTGAAATTCCAACTTACTAAATGGAGAGCACTCATATTTTCATATAACCTATTTGCTTAATAATAACTTCCCTTTTTCCTATAAACTTTCTTCACTCTTTTCACAAACATAAACCTACTCTGGGCCACAATATATAATTTCCAATTAAGATTAAAGACACGAATTTTAACATTTTTTGTCATAACAGCTTATATTATACTACTTACATTTAATGTTATGCTGCCTTAAAAATATTCAAAAGCTGTATACATATCTCTGTAAGACTAAGAATCATACCACGCTTCTATGGCCTGTCTCAAACATAAAGCAATGCACTGAATAACACTGAATGAATAGTTCTGTACAGTTGCCAGAAATTGTTTGTACTAAATACATTCCTCAAAGATTTGTTTGAAGGTTTTTGTTTTTGTTGTTCCTTTTTTAATCCACTGTATGCTTTTACCTTTAGTAAGACTTGAATTATTGAGTAGAAAATTTGTTCATAACAAATTATGAAATCACCCTTCAAATGAGGTGGTGACCCCAAACCTGAAAATGAAAGAAAATAAATAGGAAACAAGAGAAGACTAATTTTAGTAGAGAGACTAGTATTAAAATAAGGAAAATCTGGGGTGCCTGAGTGGCTCAGTCGGTTAAGCATCCGACTTTGGCTCAGGTCATGATCTTATAGTTCGTGGGTTCGAGCCTTGCGTTGGGCTCTGTGCTGACAGCTCAGAGCCTGGAGCCTGTTTCAGATTCTGTGTCTCCCTCTCTCTCTGCCCCTCCCCTGTTCACGCTCTGTCACCATCTCAAAAATAAATAAACATTAAATAAATAAATAAATAAATAAATAAATAAATAAATAAGGAAAATCTATTCTGCCTGTTTAACCACTTTTAACACAGAATTTTGACATAGCTGAGAATATTATTGTGGAAACTAAGTAAAAGACAAATAACTAAATCTATTTCCACTGATGTACCCTTTGTGAAAGTGGTTTAGATACTTTGGAAGTGTGTATCCACAAATTTTTGAAAATTAAAGTACAAAAGGGGGGAGAGTTTATTTGTCAGAGCTGGTGTGTACCTTTTCTGAAAACATGTATAAGACTGGAGTTGCTTCTCTAACTCAGTTTGAGAAACTCTGAAAATTTCCCTAAAACGTGTGGCTCAGACGGTTCAGTCGGTTGAGTGTCTAACTCTTGATTTTGGCTCAGGTCATGTTCCAGGGTCATGGGAGAGAGCCCCACATAGACCTCCATGCAGAGGGTGGAGCCTGTTTGAGATTCTCTCTCCCTCTGCCCCTCTTGCCAACTCCAGCACTCTCTCTCTAAAATTAAAAAAAAAAATTAAAATTAAAAAAACATGCCAAGAGAACCAGCACTTTAGGTTTCCCCCTGTTTATCCTCCCCATAGCACCCTCTTAGCTTTCTCCAAGGACAAACATTCTCAGTGCTTACTGTAACTATTAAATGATTTTTTTGTAACTCCAAAATGTCAATTCCAGCAAAGCATTAACATCCAAAAGAAGCTTCTTTCAATTTCTCAATTGCTCATGGCTTTCATTCCTGATGCTATCTATTGCAAAGATTTCTGGACTACCTCTGAAGCACACGCTTACTGAAAACATTTGTAAAGTGAATGTTAAAGAAAAAAAAGCCTGTCACCTTCCATAAGAATCTTTGTAGCTTGTCTTTGCTGTGCAACCCTGACATTTCAGTAATTGCTTCAACCTTAGTGCAGCCAGGCTTTGTGCCTTCCCTAGATGAAACATTTCCTCGACTCTCTATTTTAGAAGTTCTCCGCTTTGATTACTAAGGCACTAAGTTTCTCCTCTGACCGGCCAAGGCTGCTTTTAGCCTGTCAACATGTCTGAATCAAGTTTTTCCTCAGTGAAAATGGAGTACCCACAGTGAAAAGTGGTTTCATCATTTCCTGTCTTCTTTAAGCTTGTTCTGAGTGAACTAAATTTACTTGTGGGAGTTTGTTTTTCTTTTGTTTTTCTTTCTTTCCTTTTTTTGGCTTTATTTTATTATTTTTCAAAAAATACTGATTGGTATTTTGTAATAACTGCAAAATGACTGAAAAGAGAGGTTTATAATAAGTACACCCAAATGTTAGGGGCTTTTTTTTTTAATATGGGATTTGTTGACAATCAAGACTGTTTCAAACTGAAATAAAACTCTGCAAGGAATTATAGATGCATGGGGGAGAAATTCACCAAAATTAAAGGAAAGAGTAAGAAGTCACTCTTCGTTCAGTGCACCAGACACTTCCCAGTGTCTCTCTGTTACCTGTTAGAATGAGAGGTGGTGGCAGGGGTGGCTAGTGGAGAGGAATTAGATGTTGTGCCTTTGAAAGAGGTCATGGCTGGAATTATAAACTGGTACATTTTCTGGGGAGATCTAATGGAATCCTTTCCTTAAGGATTTCCTTAAATTTGAGGGTAAGAGATGATCCAGATACCTAGTTAAGCAACTATAAAGGGTGTGCTTGCAGAAGCTCTAAGCACAACAGTGATTAGAAATTTTAAAACTTTGAAAATCAGTTGAACATTTTGTTCTCGCTTCTTGTTTGGAAAATAGATTCAGGATGTTGCCAGTGGTGGTAGAAAGGACAGTATCGTGATTAATACTCGTGTGTGTTTCTTCCTATAGTTTGTTTTTATTTATGACCACCTTTACATGCAATCAGTTAAGCATTCTGCACCTTGCTTCAGGGAAGAAATGGTACTATAAAAGGAAAAGGAAACAAGGCAAGAAGTCCATTCTTGGGTTTTGAGTTTTACAACCTAGGCTACAGATAAATAAACATTTAAGCTATGAGCAATAGTCTTCGAATATCATGGCAAATATTGCAAAGTATCCCTGCTTCAACCTCTCCTTCTATTCCTACCCTATATTAGATATTTTTCTTGACTGTAAGAGGGAAACAGAATGAAGATAGTAAAGGTGGAGAAAATGGCTTAAATGTTAAGTTTAGTGGCTCTATTTACCAAGCTTACATGCTAAGGCAATATCCCAGAAATCATCACATAATACTTCTAGGCCAAAGGAGCTTGAGATAGGCTCTCAAAATTTCTCCATACCATGGCAATGCCGGGATCAGTAGGTCTTCTCTTGTGTACTTCAGGAGTAGCATGGGAGTAGTACAAGGCCTTGGGCAGTCCTGCCCTATGTCCTTACACTTGAAAGGAATGGGAGCATAAGACAGAAAAAGGAATGGATCCCCAAATGGCTTAAGGTCCAAAATAGGGACCAATGAACATGTACTTGTGGACTGAATTTCATTGGATGCCAGTGAGAACAGATGGTGAGGTAGACCAGTTATACCCACCCACATTTTGTACCATCTACACTACCTCTTTACCTGAAATCTCAGGAATTTACATATGAGTAAATGGTCAAGGGTACCCATTTTAAAATGACTTAAGAATCCTCAATCCAGCTGGAGTGAGAGCTCATACTCAAAATTAAACGGCACTACAGAAAAATAAAGTTATATTTTACTCTCTGAGTTAGTGAACTAAGACTACAGTAATTTTACCACTTGTTTTTGTAGTGGCAAGCCAATTCCACTGTGTATGCCTAATACAGAACTTTTATTTTGAATTGTATCTAAAACCAGAACAGAGAGACTACAATCTTAATATCAGAAAAAAACGGTGTTACAATAATTTTCAGAAGCATCTAGTCAGTATGTTGAATTCACTGTTAGTCCTGGTCTTAGCAAAGAGAAGGTGGTAGCTATTTTTTTTTTTAATTTGGCAAATATTTTGAATTCACAATACATGAAGAGGTCAGAAGTCATGTTCTCCTTTGTACTAAATCTCCTACTTTTGTTTCCATCTCTATGTGGCTGTGGGAAAATGCAGCACTAAAGGATTGTCATCATGATTCTCTATTTCTTACCTTATCACTGGTTTCTTTTCTTCCTTAGTTGTTTTCATTTCTCTTTCATTCTTCTGTATCATCTTCATCTTACCTCCTGTTCATTCAGTTTCTCCATTTCCCTTTTCTCTCTCTTCTCAAAAATCAGCAATCAATATGGAGAACAAACAGAGGGTTACTGGAGGGGTTGTGGGGGTGGGGTGGGGTATAGGCTAAATGGGTAAGGGGCACTTAGGAATCTACTCCTGAAATCATTGTTGCACTATATGCTAACTAACTTGGATGTAAATTTTTTTTAAATTTTTTTTTTCAACGTTTATTTATTTTCGGGACAGAGAGAGACAGAGCATGAACGGGGGAGGGGCAGAGAGAGAGGGAGACACAGAATCTGAAACAGGCTCCAGGCTCCGAGCCATCAGCCCAGAGCCTGACGCGGGGCTCGAACTCACGGACCGCGAGATCGTGACCTGGCTGAAGTCGGACGCTTAACCCACTGCGCCACCCAGGCGCCCCATTGGATGTAAATTTAAATAAACAAACAAACAAATAAATGAATAGCATCAACAGGATATACATAAAAATACAGCATAGAACAAAACTGATTTAGATAAAAATTCACTGATGTTTTATGATACACTAAACCTTCCCACTCACATTAATTACGTTAAATCATGATTAAAATATTAATAACAGGGATGCCTGGGAGCCTCACTCAGTTAAGCGTCCCTTTTTTGATTTCAGCTCAGGTCATAATCTCACAGTTCAGGGGTTCAAGCCTCCTGTCAGGTTCTGTGCTGTCAATGCAGAGACTGCTTGGAATTGCCTCTCGGTCCCTCCCCTGCTTGCCCGTTCATGGTCTCTCTTAAAAATAAATAAATCAACATTAAAAAATATTATGAACAAATTGTTTATAAAAATCAACATTAAAAAACACTATGAACAAATTGTTAAAAAGTTGTTTATGTTGATAGTCAAAACAGTGTCAAAAATATGAAAGGCACTTGATCTCATTCATCATTTAAAAAAGCAAATCAAAGAAAGGCATTAACTTTTGTATACAAGACTTGGAAGGTTTTAAAGTTGGTGAAGTTTTACACGTAAAATAATTTAAAATTTTATTTGTCAGCTACACTCTAATAGAGTGGAAAAAAATTTGTCGTTGAGACCCAGTTCAAGTTAAGTAAGGGGTGAGGAGGCAAGACACATGCATGCACTGTTGGTAGAACTACAAATTGATGCAATCTTTTTGGCAATATCGATGCAAATTATTAAAAATGCACAAATTTCTAGGTGTAGTAATTCCATGTCTAAGAATTTACCTCTAAGATGTATTTGCAAATTAATGACAAGGTATGTGAAAAAGAATATTATTTATGCAGCAAGACGCAAGACAACTCCAATGTCCTCCACTAGGATACTGGCTGAATAAAATTCTTGGCGACTATTATAAAGATTAGATATGTGTTGGTATGCAAAGCCTTCCATAGTTATTATGAAGGTATTATATTTGCATGATATGACACCTTTTGTGTAAATACAAATACATCTATATATCTAGAATTGAATACATAGAAAGCTACATAATATGAAGATGTAGAATGAAGGACTGATGACATTAGATGCTGTTATACGACAAGTTTTTGGAAAGATATAAAAATGGATAACAGCAGTTAAGTTTGGTGAAAAAGAAAGAGGGCTGGGACGAGGGAGCCCTTAAGGCTTTAGTTTTGTGATTTTCTAAGCTATTTAAACATTCTTATGTACATGTTTCTTTTTCCTGTCAAAAGCAGTTGCCTGGGCTGGGACATTAATAAGCACTCATTTTATACTTTTCTATATCAAAAGAGACCACATAAAATGTTACTTTAAAAATGAACAAAATAACCAATCTCTAGGTAATTTCTCTCATGCACTTTAAAGTATAAGATTTTAAACAGTAAAATCTGTAGTACAATCTCCTTTGGGGCCCTGCCTTCACTTAGCATGACGCTGAAACTACCTTTTGATGGTTTTCAACACTCTGCTTTTCATCGCTCTTCTAGAGTCTTTTATTAGCTGTTTTACAGATTCTCCCTTCCTTGTTCTGACTTGGAGTTGCCCAGGCACTTATTCCAAAGGCATGCCTAATATTCGCATGGAATTACTGTTAGCTAGAACTATCTAATATACATTGAAACATTGGTGATTGATACACTTTTATGTATCATCCTTCCAAAAATGTTTGCATTTTAAAGACAGTAATTATTAACAGTGTATATCCTCCGTTATGGCAGAATTTCAACATGATTTGTATATTTAAAGGATATGTATCAGAGAAAATTCATATTTTCCCTGAAATGGGGTCATATGAGAGTGGCCTAGTCTGTGTAGGAGTAATAATATCTGTACCAGTTAGGATAGGGTAGGATTTCTATGGTAATAAAATGATAACCTGTCAGTGACTTAATACCACAGAATATATCAAATGAGCTCCCTTGATAGTTATGTCAGGAACAAATGGGCTGGAGAATTGAGCAAAGACAATTCAGCATGTTCATGCACAGAACGGACACCTTCCTCTGTCACTCCCATTTCATTGGCCAATGCAGCCCTGTGGCAGGCCTGACCCTGAAAGATATGGGAGCACAATTCTCGCTGTGGAACCAAGAAGAAACAGGTGGCTGACTGACTCTGTCAGTAGAGCATGTGACTCCTAGTCTCAGGGCTCAGGGTCATGAGTTCAAGCCCCACACTAAGGGTAGAATTTATTTTAAGAAAAAGAAAGGAGAAGAGAACAGGACATTGGAAACAGTGGAAAAGTCTATTAAAATGGTCTTTTCTCTAACCTCCTGAACTCTATTTCCAAGTATTTGATGACTGATAACAGATGAAACTTAATACAAAAATAATCATATTAAAAGACTTTTTAGTCCCATTTTCTTTGCTAAATAATTCCAACTCTTCTCAATCTTTATTATAAACTCTATTTCTAAGTGTTTAATTAATTTTTTATCTTTTCCTTAACTCTTCTTTGAAAGCCAGAAGTTAATCCATATAGCAAAGTAAGAACACAGAAGAGAATAGGAATGGGAAAGCAAGTATTTGAGGCAGATCGAGCCTCAAATCGCAGCTCCAAAATTGACTAGTTATGTGCTCCTGGACCCATTACGTTCCCTCTCTAAACTCAGCTTCCTCAGATGAAATTTCAGACAACGTACTATTAGGGGTTTATAGAGGGCAAATAATGTTTGTGAGTTCTTACCCTAGTGCCTACTGCATAGAAATACTCAATAAATTAAGTGACTTTTGAAATGGGCACATACATTGGGTGATGAAATTTTTTTCTCCTGTTTTCTCTGTAAAGAATTTTATGCATAGAGGTGAAGAATGCATGTTCATTGATGCTGTTTCTTGAAACTTTGAGTTCTTTTCTGAGCCTGTGAAAAGATGCTATTTAGTAGTTAAAGTGTAAGAAATGTGTTGTCTTTCACTGTAAACTGAGCCAATGGCACTGACACAATTTTAAAAATTAAATATGTAAGTAAGAGACACTGCATCTGATTCTCTGGTGTCTGTTTTTTAAAATGCACTAATGCAATTTATTTCTTAAAGTGCACATATCATATTATTAGTACTTAGATATAAAAACTTTGGTAAAATTGAATATACAATGCATTTCAAATAACGTCTATTTTAACTTCAACTACCATGGTAGTTGAAGAAAGATTTTTAAATCGTACATTTAATATTTCAGTATATTGTTATGAACAGGGATGTCTATGTTAGTCCCAAATGCGTTACTGTGTTCCATTTTTGTATTATAAAAGTAATCTGGAAGGCTAAGCCGCAATGTATATTTCCAGACTCGCATTAAAAAAAAGGTGTAATTTCTGATGAGTGATGGTTTTGCTAGACACTACAGTTTTCATAAAACATCTGGATTACAATAGTTCAGTTGGTTCTGGTTTTTATTAGTTGTAAAAGTAATAGTCACAGCACAAGAAGATTTTCAACTTTTTTTTTTTTTTTTGCCAGCCCCTGTAGTGTCTGAATAAATCAAGAACTGTTTACATTTGTTCAGTGTCCGCTTCATTTCCATGTAGTTTAACATGTGTGGCGAATGCAATGTATTCATTTTTCGAAAAAATTCTCTCTTCTTATGACACCATGCAGGATTCAGCAAGATACCATCAGTGTCAATGATAGCTTTAGTGAACTGCCCACCTCTCTGACTACACAGAAAATAGTCTTACAAAGTAGCTGGCTTTTTTCTCTTCCACGCCAGTGATCCATTCTATAATGGCTCCATACAACATGTATCTTAAATCATGCAATCCATGGCAATATAATCTTTTGGACAGACTTTTAAGATTTATACATTTGAAGCTATCTTTCTGCACACTTGACCTTAATCTAATTCCTCTTACACTTCACTTTAACCTACTTCTTGAACCACCAAAGTCATTTAAAGGGTCAAGGTGAGCTACTGATCTCTCAGTGCTATTCACTGTAATCATACTGGGCAGTCCTCACCTGTGCCTAACCTCTTATTGCCACAAATCTTCCTACCCTCCAACTCTTAGTTCTGTGTTCCCAATTTTAATCATATTTCTGGCCCTTAGGATTAAGTATAAATCTTTGCGTTCACTAACAGACTCTTCTATAAAAGAATCTTTTGCTCTCCCCATGTACACTATCTTCTTGATGTTTACAGAGTCAAGCCCTAACACCAACAATTAGATAATACCTTGTAGATGTTGATAAGAGAAATACTTCAGGGAAGCACTGGGGGCATGCAATTAATGTTCCTTGGAGACTTTTTAAATTATACATTCAAATGATAGCCTATTTTCCACTCAAATTTGAGAAGAGCAAAATATCCCTTACTTGTGGTAGTTTATGAGTCTTGTCACATGCCAAGCACTGCATTGGATGCCAGGGATACAGTGATGGCTAAGAGACACATTATTCTTGCTTCCTCAGAGCTTAAAGTTTAATCAAGAAGATGGATAACTAAACATGAAATTATAACAGAGCAGGACAAAAACCTATGATAATTTGTTAGTGAACATATGAAATGGTCAGATGGATATTTCTGAAGGACAATCATATAAACTGGGACCTGAGAGACAATGGGTGTTAGCTCAGTGAAATGACAGTGGTGTGAACATTCTTGACAGAGCAAACATCATGTGTAAAGGGACTGAGGATTTTTGGTCATTTGCTTTAGCAAATTGAAGTCTCATTGCATAAAATACTAGAATCCTCACACAGCCTTGATATTACATTTTGCCACTTTGTGGAGTCAGGCATATTGGACTGAAAACCATCATGGTGTGAGAGACTATAAAGTTGTTCAGCAATGTGGCATGACTTCCTATTGTCTCATTTTCCTCATCCTCACCCTGCTGTCTCCCATCATTTCAAGAAAATGCACTTATAGACTCTGTGGTGTCACAAAATTCCAATGAACATATCTGTGGAGAATTGATTAGTTTTCCTTTTAGCTGAGATGTATAGCAATGCAGTGGAGGATACAGCTTTGGTGTGCATGCCAGGCGAGAATATGTAGGCAGTTCCTTCCCGGAGCGCAGATTCCTTCTCTGTGGCTAGGGAAACTGCCATTTAAAAAGGAGGCTTTAGTTCAGCCAAATGTGAAGCCAAATATTCTCAATTTTCAAATGGAAAGAATACCAAAGATAGGACATTTATTTTGTAGAAGCCTTCAAATGAGATTTTAAAAAAACACAAAATCTGAATGTAATAGGATACCAGATGTGACATTTTCTGTTGTCCTAGAAATACCCAGTAGTAATCAAGGATGAAGACAAAGAGATGGCAGTTACAGAGATTATAAATAATTGAGATTAGAAACCGCTTTGAATGAATAGAATATGGCAAAGTGATAGTTCCAAGATTCCAAATAATTCCAAGATTAGGTTACAAAGAGACGCTGCTCTCTGTTTTATTTATCCTTTATCTGCTCACTCTGAGGGAAGCCAGCTGCCCAATTGTGAGGTACCCTGTGGGCAGGTGACAACACAAGGAACTGACATCTATGATCAATAGCCAGTAAGAACCTGAGGCGTGCTAGTATGAGCTGAATTGTGTCCCCCCCCCCCATTCACATGTTGAAGTCCTAACCCTAATATCTCAGAATGTGATTATACTTAGAGACAGGGAGTAATATGGACCCAGGTACAGAGGGAAGAGAAGGTGAAGACAAAAGTAGAAGATAGCCATCTATAAGCCAAGAAGAGAGGATTGGAACCGATTGTGCTGCACAGCTCCCAGAAGGAAACAGCCCTGCCAACAGGACTCAGACTTCCAGCCTCCAGAACTCTGAGAAAATCAAGTCTGTTGTTCGAGCCACCCCGCATGTTGTACTTTCTTAGGGCAGCCCTAAGCAAACTAACATACCTACCAACAACCATGTGAGCTAGCTTGTTAGGGAATCTTTTGAGGTCTGTCAACAGCCAGGTCAATAAGTTTGGAAGATGACCCTCCCCCAAACTGAGCTTTGAGAAATGCTTACAGAAGCACTTTTGAAATGGGTAAGTCAGGAAAGGGAATTTAGTGTGTAGTGAGAAATGATGAACATGTTGAGTTTGGTGTTAAAGTGGAAGGGAATTCATCCAAAGAGTTCCTGGATATTTGAGCCTGAAGTTTAAGAGTGAGACTACTTCAAAAAACAAAAACAACAACAAAAAGAATAAAATCTTGCCATTTGCAACAATGTGGATGGAACTAGAGTGCATTGTGCTAAGTGAAGTAAGTCAAAGACAAATACCATATGATTTTACGCATATGTGGAATTTAAGAAAGAAAACAGATGAACATAGGGGAAGGAAGAAAAAAGGGGGCAAACCATAAGAGACTCTTAACTATAGAGAACAAACTGAGGGTTGCTGGAGGGGAGGTGGGTGGGGGGATGGGCTAAATGGATGATGGGTATTAAGGAGGGCACTTGTGATGAGCACTGGGTGTTATATGTAAGTAATGAATCTCTAATTCTACTCCTGAAATCAATAGTACACTATATGTTAACTAACTAGAATTTAAATACAAACCTGAGAAAAATAAAGCAATACATAGCTGTATTTTATGGGTTTAAATCTAGCAGTGGGAAAATAGAAGGATGTAATCTATTTTCATTCAAATATTGAGATATCTAGACTGTGTACCATTTTTTGTTTTCTATTTAGCACCCTTGTTCTTGGCATTTATGTTTCTTCTGTTTATTTTATAAAGAGACACTATCTTGTAAAAAACAATGAATTTCAATATCATAGTAAAAATAAAAGAGTGAGGCTGATATATAAAACTGTATATCATGAGACTACATTGTGTTTCTGAGGTAGAAAATACATGGCAAAAAACATCAACATGGAAAGAATAAAACTTTGGAAAAGAAGATTAGAGTGGGAAACAGGATCTAGTAGGAAAGCCAAGGAAGGAAAGATCTAGAAGGTGGCCACTAACACATGTATATTGAAACTGAAAGGAGATGGCCTAATCTTGAAGTTAATAAAATTTAAAAAAGAACCTCCTGAGAGTAAATTTCTGTTTCTTTTCCTAGATAAGAAGATATAGCAAAAAAAATCTTCTTCACTCATTTTCCTCACTTTTCTTCTTTCATCAGTCCCCTCCACTGCTCCTTATTGCTTTGACGGTCCATTTTAATCACAGTCTGGTTTCCACTCTTCCTGTCAGTTCATTAGTTGGCAAGGCCCAGCCTTACTTCTACCAAATGGGTAACATTTACTCAGAGGAATCCTTCTGCGCTGGCTCATCACGTCTCCTTATTACACCTTCTCTATACAGTTGACTATTTCTAACTCCATATCTCAAAAACTTAATATATGCCTAATTTGAGTGTTGTGCCATTCGTGTTCTTTTCTCTGTGTTTCTGTTTGAAATATTTCATAATTTATTAACTCGATGAAAGAATATTTGGAAGCCATGGAAAATTAGTTTTTATAAAATAGAAATTGTTTGTAATTCTATTGCCTGTTGGTAATCCCTATGAAATTTTGACCTGCATCTTTCCTAGTTTTTTTCTCGATATATCTTATTTGAGTATTTCTTGAGTAATTTCTTATTTGAGTATTTTAATTGTATTGAGATGACATTTGATAGTATACTGTAACCTATTTTTTATCACTTAAAATTCATGCAGAAAATTTTTACAACAGCTTTAAATATTTTCCATGCAGAATTTTTGAAGGCTATGTACTAAAGCTTTTTATACCCTAGTTTGTGTAATCAGTCTGCTATTCTTGGTCATGAAAGTAATTTTCCTGTCACGTAGAAATGCTTATTTGTATCATTCTCTGTCTTGAGAGAAATTTCTACAAGAGGATAAGAATGTTCTTAAGGCACTTGATTTGCATTGTCAAATAGTTCTTCAGAAAGTTGTATAATCAATTTGGGAAGAATTGGCAATTTTATAATACATATGCTATTCCTAGTAGAAACACAGTTGATCTCTCCATTTATTGAATTTCACTTTGGTGTTCTGAGGTAATATTTTATAGGTTTTTAAAAATTTTTTTTTCAACGTTTATTTATTTTTGGGACAGAGAGAGACAGAGCATGAATGGGGGAGGGGCAGAGAGAGAGAGGAAGACACAGAATCAGAAACAGGCTCCAGGCTCTGAGCCATCAGCCCAGAGCCTGACGCGGGGCTCGAACTCCCGGACCTCGAGATCGTGACCTGGCTGAAGTCGGTCGCTTAACCGACTGCGCCACCCAGGTGCCCCATATAGGTTTTTTTAATATAGGTTCTATACATTAAAAAAACTATGCATTTTTAATGTTGTTCTTTGAATTAAAATTGTTCTAGTACTTTCTCTCTGCAGTCCAAACTCACAACATCTTTCAGAAACCGTACATAATGTCCAGCAATCTAAAACTTAGCTTCTTAACCCTTTACTTATACAGTAGAGTTTCTCAACTGATACTTCTTCAAATGACATGGCCAAGTTTAGTACTTCCTACTGCTGTTTCTGTCTGTTTTCTCACTTGTGGAATCAGTTATAAAAGTGAAAGGTTTTTTTTTTTTTTTTTTTTAGAAAATACCCTTCTAAAATTGGATAATGGTCTTGTTAATTTTCTTGGTTCTTTTCCATGCAAGAAAATAGCCTTCCTGTCCTCCATGTTATGTACCAAAGGAAAATTCAAATCTTTGGATTTAAGGACTAATAATCTAACCTGGAAAGTAAAATGAAAGGCAGAAAGCATTGACTTCTATTTTATCCCTACAATATTTCTTACATCTGTATAACACCTATAAGGCAAACAAAACAGAAACACATCTTAAACAGATGAGTGAGTATTCTAGAAATTTGGCAGTCATGGGTATTTAATTTCCCACAGTATATATAGATTTTCTCTTATAAGGAACTTGATTGTATTAATGGTATATATATATCGTTGGTACCTCTTAGATTACTTTGAATTTTCAGAAGGTAGAAGATTGTCCTTTTTACTGTGAAGTGTCTGTTTTAGTAGTCGGTACCAAAAAATTGGCTTCTACTTCAGTCTGGAAGCCAAAAAAACAGATGGACAGCTCTAATCCTGAAATTAAAAATTATTTGTCAAAAAGGACTTGTTTTTCTGTCTTAAGATCTAGGCTAATCAACTTTTAAATTAAATTTCACCTAAAATTCAAAAACATACAAAATTTTTTTTATTATAAAACCTTAACATGAAAACATTAGGTAATAATTTAGCTCCTTTCCTTTTTATGTTGTTGTCAATTTAGGAAATTTCACTGGTGGTCCCCACAAATGTCTCTCCCTTCTAAATATTTTCCCTTTTACAATTAGCTTATTGTCGGTTATCCAGAAAGATTGCTAGCACCATAAACAGTAATTTAATACAGGAACCTGAAGCTAAAAACAACTGTGTTAACATTTTGAAACCCAGTGAGTGATAGCTGAGCTTCTGAGAATATACTCTGTTAAGTATAGTAGGACACTTTTTATTAAAGCAATATGTCAGAGATTTTTTGAAGCAAAAATAAGATAAATTTAAGCAATGATAAACACGGTAAAAGGCTTCATTCTTCCTATTTTTAAGGGAAGCCTGTATTTATAGATAAAATAATGCTCCAGCACAGTTTGTCCTATGTGTTCCCTACCACAGTTTCAAAGCACAGGCAACATTTAAATGAAAAATACAAAGAAAAGGCTAAACAGATCCAGAAAGTTTGACTTTTATCGGAGGATGCTGGTGAGTGGCCTAAATTTATTTGAACCTCTTTCCTCACTGGGTTAGTCTGTCTTCATTTCTCTTTAAGCGAGCTGCACTTATCACTATCTTGCTATTGACAACTCATTTGTAATATTATAATTTATAGACAAAATAATGTTCCTGCATTATTTAAACTGTTTAGTTTGGTTGGAAAATTGGCTGAAAATGGAATCAATTTGGAGAAATTATAGCACATTAGCCAATTTTGTGGATACATTCCTCGACTGAGGCAGTAAAAAATGAGCTCTCTGTTTATTAACATCAAAGCCGAAAGGATTATTCTCAGTGGAGGAAACAGTGAGCTGAATTACTTGACCTTGGACCTGATACACACCTGCCAGTGATCACAGTAACTACCTGATGACCTACTGGACCCAAAACAGGTGATGTATTCAGGAAAACAAATTCAACTAGGCAAATGTTGGTCCCATTTCCTATAGTTTTGGTGAGCAAAGCGCATCTTGTAAAAAAAAACCTGTGAAAGTTTGCTTTATGATTTCTACATAAAATATGCTTAAATTCCTCTTGGATTCCACCCAATTTCAGGTTGTAATTGTTTCCTCAAAGAGAGCCTGTCATGGATATTCATTATTGGAAGAGATTATTTCACATATTATCATCAGGTCTGTTTGCTTGTTTTTTCCCATATGTAAAAGGTTACTTCCAATGCCCTAAGCCTCTTAAATTCAACTACTATATCAAGGACAAAAGAACTATGCCCACAGGCAGTCAATTCAAAATTATTTACTTAAGCCACATGTGGACATATTACGCTCATAATAGCTATGTAGGTTGGAGTGCTCTCTTACAAGCATGTGTTCTTTCCTCTGCTTATGCCCTTGGCTGGCATGCATTGGCAGAGCAAATTCTACCAGAGCACAGGGAAGAAGAGAGCCTGTCCTTTTTCAGCATACAGTGTTCTTATTTCAGATCAAAAAGTACAAATAATCACTTCAATTGTTTTTCTTGCACACTTGCAATCTTAGCAATGAAGGCATTCTTTGCAGATGGGGACTTGATATACATGAAATATTTAATGCAGAAAGGGGCTCATTACAATGCACAAGCATCCACATTGTCCACTTGACTCATTGCCCATGATCAGGCTTCTGGGATGCTACAGATTGGGAGGATAGGGGCAGCAATTATTGTGTAATAGAGAAGAGGAAAGAGGATAGAGTGCAGGATATTTATGCCCTAATACAATGTGTTACACACACACACACACACACACACACACACACAGCAAAAGTTATCTATGCTGAGATCCTACATTATGAAATATTTAATGAATCATATCTGTCATAACTCAACATAATCTGATGTTTATATTCCATAAACCATCAGGTGACACATTGAAATTGCTCAACTTATATTAGAAGCTCTAGATTATTAATTCCGTGGCAAATGATGACTTATAAAAATAATCATTAACAAAAGTTATGTCACCAATTTACATTGAAATTTGAAGAAAATGTCCATCATACTATAAAATGTTTGAAATCCAGCATGTTTCCAAATAAGCGTAGAAGATACTGATATGAAATACATTTTTATAGGTTTATACATTTTATATATAGTTTTCTAAATTTTCTGTTTCTAATACAAGTTTGTGTAGTATCTCACGAAGGTGAACGTACCCTTGTCTATATTTTCTTTGGTGCCATGTTAAAAAAAAACAATAGGAGGCCTTCCTCTCTTGCCTAGAGTTACTCAGCCCTTCCATTCTGAACAAAAGCTATGTGTTATAATTTCAGCAAATGAATGTAAATCTTTAAAGGCAGAAAATTCTCTTCCTTTACCTATTTGATGCAATGAATTGAAATACTTGTTTCTAACATTTCATTTTAGTCACATTTTGTGATGAGTGAAATGTTTCAAGCTTTAATTTTGTGTGATCTATATTATCAAAGGAAGAGTTAAAAATGCATTTGATGAGCATTAACATGAAAGCTAGCACTGGAGCCACAATTAATGCTTACCTTGTCAGCAGACACAGAAGAGAGGTGAATAACGGACTAATGGCAAGTCTGTTAGATATGCCATTGACAGAAGACTTTTTTTTTTTAACAGTCAAAGCATCTAGCACCCAGCTTCAATATGAGAGAGAAAAATGCCCAGAAGCATTGCCATTAGGCTATAAATCACTATTGGAAAGGGGTAAGCTCTGTTTCCATAAGTAGTTAGAAAAAATGACTCTGCAATGCTCCTGGTCCTTTGAAAAGTGTTCGGTTGTCACCTGACCAAAGGTCCTTTTTGAATGACTCTCTAGACTGACAAAATAACATTCACTTTATGCAGGTTACAGAAGATTAACCATCCTAAAAATTAATCACATTGGCTCAACACATTTAATTTCACAGGATCCCTCTAGGACATTTCCTATGACTCTGCTTCCTATTTCACCTCCAGTCAGCATGGGTAGAGATCAGAGGCTCAGTGTATTTCCCTGAAGAGCCCATCAGCAACATTCTTTTTGGTCACTGCAAGAGCCTTGTAAAAGAATTGAAAACCTTCCCCTGCGAACACAGGCTAGTACTCGGGTGGGATTCAGTTATACCTTCAGACAAGAATCTTTGAAATGAAGTAAAGATAAAATTACAATAAAGACAGCAGTAAATAATTGATTGTATAATTTAGTTTAGCAATAAAATAGAAAGAGAAAATGACAATACTCTTTGCAAACAGAAACTCTCTCTCTTTTTTCTCACCATGGGAGTGGCATGTACCATATAGGAACTGTTCCTATGACCTATGTTGTACATAATATGAGGGGAAAATGAGCATGTTTTTATTAGACATTAAAAATTTAGGTTGTTTGTTACTGTAGCATAATCTTGCCTAGGAGGACTGATAAGGTGATTTGCTATTCTCTGTCACTATCAACTAATTTCTCTTTCATCTCGTGTTCCCACCCTCTCTTTCTTCCCTCACCCATACGTATGTTTTTCCCTTATTCATTGTGTTTGCATAACACATCTCTTCTGGAGTGATTTCAAGTATTTCTTTTTCTTTTTTTTTTTTTTTGTCTCCTATGTCTTTTTTTTTTCTACTTATAACCCCCACGTACTACCAACCCTCTAAGATTCCCAAGAGCATAAGTAATTTTGTCAGCCTTGTTGTGTGGAATGTTCATCTACAGCCACTAGTCAGCCTTTATATTGATACATACGAGGACTCTCTGTGGTATGTCACTTACAATGTGGATAATATTTTTGTTATCAATTTCCATGATTGAGAAAATGTCACATGCCCTTAAGTTTTCCTAGAAATAATGAATAGTTATTACAGTCTCTGTCTTCAAGGCTTTCTTTAAACGTTAGCATCTATTAATGGAGTTATTGTACCATTATCATGGAGTTTATTCAAGAAATCATATGTAACCAGATACTACATCAAAACTGAAAAGAAAACTGAATATTTCTACTATGCTTTCTCTATATTAGCCAGTAAATACATATTTTAATGAAAATCACATTAATCTTTTATTTTAGGATATTTGGTTTCCTCTACTATTAGTCACCCTAGTATTAGTCACAGGAGATGAATGATGTCATTCGATTCAATCACTGTATTACAAACTTCATAACAGAGTAAAAGAGTTCTATATAATCTCCAGCCACTGCTCACTCTGCTGTTTATGAGTCCATCTAATTCTTATAGTCACCTTTCAGGTTGACGATTCTTAAAACATCAGTGGATATGGATGCCAATTTCATGAAATATCCCTGAGAATAATACAGCCTGAGTTATTTTTATAACTTAGAGTATTCATCCTGCAGAGGAGAAATAGCTTCAACATTCTTTCATTTTTGTTCAGTCAGTTTTCACAAATTCATATTCCTATGCAGGCTTATTTCATTTAGTCACAGCATTGTAGAAACCAAAAGCTCAAGATACGTGAAACTAGTGAATGGAATCCACTCAAAATAGAACCTCGGGCTCATGGCTTAACATCTACCCTCAGAAAAATTGTGTGGTTTATAATGGCACCATAGGGAGAGAGAACATGTTAGAAACAACACTGGTGTTGACCTACAATATTTCTAGGGGGAGTTCAGATTCTCCTACTTTCTGGGTGTGTGATCTTTGCTCTCCTGAGTGTCAGTGCTCTCAAACATAACACAAATTGAATTCAGTGTTCATTACAACCATTTGGAGGTTCTTGCTTAGCTGACATCTTGTTTCCCCCTAATTCAGTGTCTGTAATTTCAGGCTGCCTCTGTAAGAATAGGGTCTTTCTCAGAACCAGTGTTAGTTAGCCTAATAGGCTAAGCAGTGTCATACTTTTTACCTTTCCCCATGTTCCAAATCCAGATGGATATTTTCATTGTCTTATTTCAGGTAATTAATTTATTTCATTGTATTGATGCTATGGATAGAATTGTGTCCCTGTAAAATTCATAGGCTGAATCCTAACCCTCAAACCCTCAAAGTGACAGCCTTTGGGGACAGGGCTGAAAGGAGATAATCAAGGTAAAATGAGGTCATCAGGGTGAAGTCCTAATCCGATAGCAATGGTGGACTCATAAAAGAGGAAGAGAAAGACTTTCCTCTCTCCCTGTGCTTACAAATAAGGGTCTTGTGGGTACAGTGAAATGGAAACAGCCTACAAAGCAAGAGAAGAGTCCTGAGAATGAAGCCTAGCTTACTTGCATTTTGATCTTGGACTGCCTAGCCTCTAGAACGGTGAGAAATCAGTTTCTGTTGTTAGAGCTACCCAGTCTAGAGTACTTGCTACAGCCCCCTGAGCTAATAGAATTAACTACTACCCTACTTTCCATCCTCCTAACCCACAACCTGCTGGAATGAACACATCTCCATTTGTCAAGAGCTTCTTTAGACCTTCTTAAACCAATGGAATGGCATTAGTAGGAGCAATAGAATGTCTGGCTTAGAATGTGGCAATGGAATAGAAATTAGGTTAATATGAAGAAAACCAAGGGGCAGATATAAGTAAGACTCTGCCAACAAAGGGAATGGTGGAAGGTGACAAGAGTTATAAGTGAAAATCCAGTATCTGATTGTTCTGATTTTCTTCCTTGGTTTTCAAAACACATAGTGACTAGTTAAAAAGAGAAAAAGTTCGTTTCCTTCATTGTTTAAAACAAATGCTTCATTTTTTTTCCTCTGAAGAAGTTCTGAATAAATGATTTGGAAATTACTTGAAGAAAAATTGTAACTAATTCCATGTAAAAGAGTAAAAGAGTGACCAGAAAATACAAGATCAAGTCCCACATATGATATTACATAATAAAAAAGAAAGTGAGGAGCAGAATATCTACAGAGGATAAAAGCACACTAGAAAGATATGTTCATATAAAATATGAAAAATTTTACATTTTATTTCTAAATAAGCTGAAAGAGCTAAAAATATTACAAAACAAAGGGAATACCTATAATAAGTATTAGAAAAGCTTAAAAGATAAGTGAAAGTAATTAAGAGAAAATATTGAATAGAGATTAAAATTAGACAAAATTAAACACAAGAGCAAATGAACATAATATAAAATATAAATGTATATGTAATTATGTAAAATAAGTATCATAAAACATAGGAAATATGGTATGTAATGGATGTGAACATATAAATTATGAAATAGAAGATTAAAAGAAAAATAAAAAAAAACTGGGAAAAGATAGATTAAATTAGGAAACGAAAACTATTAGGAAAAGAAATTAGGAAAAGAAAAGTCAACATATGGATAATGGGAATCTCTGGAAAAAAATCAAAGGAAGAGTACACTAAATATCCTTGTATTAATTATTATAAATTTTACCTTGTATTTAATATGGAAATAGCAAAATACAGCAAGCGACTTGTAAAGAAAACTGTTATCATCAGACTTTAACACACCAATGTTTTTTACCAAAAGAAAATTGAGTAATAACTCAAGAAATGAAAATGTGCCCACAAATTTTATATCTAGCAAAATAGACTTTTTCACATAAAGTTAACACAGTGTTGTTGAAATGTAAAAACTCAGGGAATATTGTTCCCTTTTCTGAGAAGACTACTAGAGGGCAACCATTCAGACAATCAAGATGACCAGGGAGACATTGACATAAGAACTAGTAATGAACATTAAACATAGTTACATGTAGAATTAATTCTAAGTGAAAATTAAAAAGGAGAGAGTATAGTATACTCAGACCATGTGGATGTAGCACAACACCAAAAATGGGGAGGAAGTATGGGAAAGATACATATCCAAAAATATTTTTGGAGAATTCTCAGTGGATGTGCTGACATTATTATTGATATTCTAAACTTATGTGTGGGAAATGAGTAATTATGGATTTGCTAATTCTGTAATCCTCAGTGGTCTTTAAAACCAGGGTTTTGATTCACTTTGAGAAAGAAAGCAGATTCAGATGTAATACAAATGGTTAATTTTTAAATCCTATGTATTAAATTTGAAACAGAAGTTCAAGTATGAAATCAAGAGTTTATATATCTATGTGACATATGTGTGTGTGTGTGTGTGTGTATGTGTGTGTGTGTATATATAGTATGTGTATATATGTATATTGTATTGTGTGTGTGTGTGTGTGTGTGTGTGTGTGTGTGTGTATACACGTATTCATTCCTAGTTTTAAAACCAGAGTTCAGATACAATGACCAACTCAGGAACAATTAGAATCTATATCACCTAGTACCCAGGTTGTAGTCTTGAAATACCACTTACCATCAAAAAATATTAGCACTGCTTAGAAAAATATCTGATAGTAGATCCGGGGCAGAGAAGTTCAAGTCTAGAACACCTGGTTATAAAAATTGGTGATGAAGCTATCAAAGATTACTTGGGTTTTCTCAAAAGGAGGCAATTTGAAGAAGATTCCACTGACCAAAGGGACAGGATAATTTATATTTTAATAAGGATAATAATTAAAATTGATTTAAATCCATCAATATGCTCTTTTTTAATTTTTTTAAAATTTACATCCAAATTAGTTAGCATATAGTGCAACAATGATTTAAGGAGTAGATTCCTTAATGCCCCTTACCCATTTAGACCATCCCCCCTCCCACAACCCCTCCAATAAGCCTCAGTTTGTTCTCCATATTGAAGAGTCTCTTATGTTTTGTCCCCCTCCATGTTTTTATATTATTTTTGCTTCCCTTCCCTTATTTTCATCTGTTCTGTGTCTTAAAGTCCTCATATGAGTGAAGTCATATATTTGTCTTTCTCTAATTTCACTTAGCATAATACCCTCCAGTTCCATCCATGTAGTCGCAAATGGCAAGATTTCATTCTTTTTGATTGCCGAGTAATACTCCATTGTGTGTGTGTGTATGTATGTGTATGTATGTATATATATGTATATATATATATATACACACATATACATATATACACATATATGTATATACACATATATATACATATATGTGTATATATGTATATGTGTGTATACACACACACACACACACACATACACCACCTCTTATTTATCCATTCATCTATCGATGGACATTTGGGCTTTTTCCATACTTTGGCTATTGTTGATAGCATTGCTATAAACATTGGGGTGCATGTACCCCTTCGAAACAGCACACCTGTATCCCTTGGATAAATGCCAAGTAGTACATTTGCTGGTTGTAGGGAAGTTCTGTTTTTAATTTTTTGAGGAACCTCCATACTGTTTTCTAGAGTGGCTGTACCAGTTTTCATTGCCACCAGCAGTGTAAAAGGGATCCTTTCCCTCCGCATCCTCACCAGCATGAGTTGTTAATGTTAGCCATTCTGACAGGTGTGAGGTGGTATCTCATTGTGGTTTTTATTTGTATTTCCTGATGATGAGTGATGTTGAGATTTTTTCATGTGTCGGTTGGCCATCTGGATGTCTTCTTTGGAGAAGTGTCTATTCATGTCTTTTGCCCATTTCTTCACTGGATCATTTATTTTTTGGGTGTTCAGTTTGATAAATTCTTTATAGATTTTGGATACCAACCCTTTATCTGATACGTCATTTGCAAGTATCTTCTCCCATTCTGTTGGTTGCCTTTTAGTTTTACTGATTGTTTCCTTTGCTGTGCAGAAGCTTTTTATTTTGAAGAGGTCCCAACAGTTCATTTTTGTTTTGTTTCCCTTGTCTCTGGAGACTTGTTGAGTAAGAAGTTGCTGTGGCCAAGGTCAAAGAGGTTTTTGCCTGCTTTCTCCTCAAGGATTTTGATGGCTTCCTGTCTTACATCTAGGTCTTTCATCCATTTTGAGCTTATTTTTGTGTATGGTGTAAGAAAGTGGTCCAGGTTCATTCTTCTGCATGTCGCTGTCCAGTTTTTTCCAGCACCACATGCTGAAGAGACTGTCTTTATTCCATTGGATATTCTTTCCTGCTTTGTCAAAGATTAGTTGGCTCTACGGTTGTGAGTCCATTTCTGGGTTCTCTATTCTGTTCCATTGATCTGAGTGTCTGTTCTTGTGCCAGTACCATACTGTCTTGATGATGACAGCTTTGTAATATAGCTTGAAGTCTGGGATTGTGATGCCTCCAGCTTTGGGTTTCTTTTTCAAGATTGCTTTGGCTATTTGGGGTCTTTTCTGGTTCCATACAAATATTAGAATTGTTTGTTCTAGCTCTGTGAAGAATGCTGGTGTTATTTTGATAGGGACTGCATTGAATATGTAGATTATTTTATGTAGTATTGACATTTTAACAATATTTTCTTCCTATCCAGGAGCATGGAATCTTTTTCCACTTTTTTTTGTCTTCTTCGATTTCTTTCATAAGCTTTCTGTAGTTTTCAGTGTATAGATTTTTCACCTTTTTGGTTAGATTTATTCCCAGGTATTTTATGGTTTCAATATGCTCTCTTAAAAAGAGATAAATAGGGGGAGAGAAATAAGTATTTATCCTGAACCACAGAAAAATAAATAATGTCTCTTTATTATAATATTTCAACTAAAAAGTAATATTATTCAACTAAAAGTAAGCAACAAATTATAGAATTGGAATATCATTAATTTGCAATCCCAAGTAATTAATGGATCTAGGCATTGAGTATCAAGCTGCCAGCATCACACATGCGCACACGCATGTGCACACACACACACACACAACAACCATGTGTTATATGTCTATCTAAGAAAAAAAATCAGTACCATTATAGTCTTGTCAAAGAGATTGAACATGGGCCATGTTAAACCTCTGAATTTACCTGTCCATTTGGAAAAAATAAACAGAAGAACACGTAGATGTTTCAAATGAGTGTGAAGTCCACAAATTCCAGACTGTGAAACACTGTATAGGCCGAATGGTTCAGATTCTTTAACTGATAAATTGTAATGGCAAAAGGAAAGGAGGGGAAACTTGTACATTTAAGGTGCTGAAAATCATACCAAATTTTGTTTTAAAGTTGGGCAAAGCTACGATGTCTAGGGATGTACGCTTTTGTGATAAAACTATAAAGAAACAAATAAAAATGACTACCATAAAAGTTAAGAGAGTAGGTACCTTGTGGGGAGAAACAGGGATGTGATTGGGACTGGGAATGTATAGGCTTCTTGGTGGCTGGCAAAAGTCTTAACCTGGGTGATTGTTATAAGAGTATTCATTCTCATTATTAAATGTGCGCAACTCATGTTGTATTCTCACAAAGTAAAAAGTGAATTTCTTCTTTTAGCAATCTCCTCTGTCACAGTAAGCCATTACTTGTAAAGCACTACTGTAATCCTCCCAGATATTTTTCTAATTTTTACATGTATACTAGATAGATAGATGATAGATGGATAGGCAGGTATGTATAGGTATACAGATAGATATGCAGTAATAACTACAAATATAAATTGAATTTTCATGTATTTGCTTTATAGAAACACAATCAGGATGTACATATTACTGACTGACAACTTTTTCTCACTGAAAAATAGGTCTTTGATATATTGTCTATTAATTACTCTAACTTCATCCTTTTGAATGGCTATGCAACGTGTTTTAGAGTTGCCTATAATTATTTAGTGGTTATATTAAATATTGTGTGTTTATAAACATTTATAAAAATATGAAAGTTATAAAGAGTAATAATACAGTGAACATTTGTGTTCCCATCCCCAGGTTTAAAAAATAATCATTAACCTTGAAATTATTTGTATGTTAGATATTCTCTCATTCTTTTTCATGGGTTGCTTTACAGATCAACTTGGGTATTCTCAAAGTTTCTTGTTCTGTGCTCATGTCTTCAAGATTTCATTACATTTCTTTAAATATATTATACATAATTATTTTAAAATATGTGTCTGATAATTCCAATATCCAGTTTTGAGATCTTGAGATTATGCTGTCTGGTATTTCCATTTGTCCATGGTATCAATTTCTTGTACATTTTGTGAATTTTTTTCACCATGAGTTCATAATTTTTGGATCTTTAATTATGGAAATTCAGTTTGAAGCTTGGATTAGAGGTGGGGTTTTTTTGCTGGTTAAATTTGCATATGCTTTTGATAGATGCCTGGCTGAACTATTAATGTGAAACCATTTTCAAATGAATTCTCAACTTGAGGCTTTTAAGGCTACCCCACAAAGGTGAATTTTCTCATCACTGGCTCTTCAGTGTCTACTTAGGAGTGCATGGAGCAGAGTAAAAAGTCAATACAAATAGCCAAAAGAGCAATATTTAATACTGTGGTAGACACTCTAAAATGTGAGTTACAGGGATATGACTGTTTTTTGTTCTATTTATAATGCTGACAGCTCTCTTGTTTTATATGTTATCTCATTTTATCCTCGGACTGCTCTAGAAAGTCAATATTAGCAACATTCTATAGTTAAGGAAACTGAAGTTCGTAAAACTTAGCTTTTTCCTGGAGTATTCTCAATCTCTTTTTCTGCCACATCCCACTACCATTGGGCCTGGCAGTGTGTATCGTCCTCCTTATTTCTCATTACCACTTGCAGCTCATTTCTCCTTTCTGTTCCTTTTTTTCATTGACAGTCCTTTTGGAGTGCCTGATTTCAGGCTAGATCTGGTGGTTCTCCTGTCATCTCAAGGTTTTAAGGTTCTTCTTTTGGTTGTGAAACATGAGTCCCTAGCTCACTCCCTTTCTGACTTGATGCCTATTATTACTCCATGTAACTTTACCCTCCATTTTATTGATGTATCCAATATTTAGCCTCTCAAAACTCTTCATGCATAAGTACCCTACTCTGACCACTTACATGCTCTCTTTCAAATTCACTTTAGCTTCTTCTCTCTAACAATTCTTTTGCCTCCATTGAAATATCCAATCCTTTGACCCAAACTATTCTTCACTGTCATCTGCCTTATCTTATTCTCAATTTTCCCTTTACTCATGCTAGCCTCCATGATTAATCACTTTAATCACTCCCTTGTAGAGACCCTTGACTCCTCTGCCTTCCTCTAGTGGTTTCAAAACTTGCCTGGCAAAGTGTCAAACCTGATTAAGCTCATCATTCTGCTTACTCTGCGCACGCACCTGAATATCTGAACGTGTCTGAAGAAACAACAGAACCATGCTGTTTTGCACTTTAAATTTATAGTCCCTAATCTTCAGTGGGCATTCAGGAGTGCTAAGACGCCTTATATTTCCCTAGTAAAGTTACTTGCCTACCCACCAGAAGGACTTTCATATTTCCCTTTTCTCAAATATCTTAAACCCTCTCACTTTCTTCACAGTCAGTAAAAGCTATTCTTACTCCACTGATAACCTAGAAGGCCCTGGGAGAGAATACTCATCTCTTTTTATCAGCAAATCTTTTAGCATCCGTCTACATGCACCCATTATTAATTGAACCAGTTATGATGCTTTTGTCAACAAACAGCACAATACACTACTAAAATCTGTTTTAAAATAGGGTTTTAAATATCACATTAAAGAAAAACAGAGATATGTGGTTTCCAGGATGGGTAATTCTGCAGTTCAAAAATGTGAGAGTCTGGGGGAGCTCCTCTGTGCTCCTCTTGACTGTAAGATAGCTGTCACAACTCCAACATCATGTCCTAATATACCCAAACAGGGAGAGCAGGAGCTTCCCCTTGAATGTCTCTCCTTTTTAATCAAGGAGGAAAAAAGTTCCACACAGTTTTCAATAAACTCTCTCTGGTATCTCTTTGAGTATATTACATCCTATACCTACCCCTGAACCAATTGTTGCCCAAAACTAAATATGGTTGGTTAGTCCAGAGAAGGGGGTAAATCGATCCTAGGCATATCTTAGCATAATTTGAGTTAGGTTAGAAGGGATGAAGGAGCAAATAGTAGTTTTGGAGACAGCCGACATTATGTCTTGCTCCTTTGTATTTTGCTTTCTCCACTGTTACAATGGATGACCCATCTCTATACCTGTTAAAGATCAACCCCTCGATTTATGCATTGGACCCCATCTCCTCTTGCTTATTCAGGGATTTTTTGTGTTTCAAATGACTTCTGTTTCCTTTGCATCAACAATCTCTCCCTTTCTAATCAGTTATTCCCATTCACATACAAATGTGCTATAATATTTCTTAGCTGAAAATTCCCCTTTTTGACCTGAAGACTCCCTCCGATTACATCAGAGAAAGAAAAAATATTTAAAATGTGTGTATAACTGTCTTCAGTTTTCCTTATTCTCTTTAGTCTGATTAAGTCATTGCTAATCTATGTTGCATTTTAAGAAATTTTATATAATAAAGTTATAATTATTGTGGTTTACCCTCACCACAAGTACATCACATGTGAATGTACTTCCTTAGGTTCTGTTTCGCTTAAATCTTTGTCATTGTACAATAGCATTCATTATTTCAATTAATACCAAGTAGAACAAGGAAGGCTAGGGAGTGAGAACGGAAGAAGAAGAAGAAGATAATGAGGCTGTGGAAAAGATCAGCAGAATGGAAAAGCATGCAAATAGATGGGGAGTCAAGGGAAGACCTTCTTATATGAGGGCCTGTCATGGCTGTTGCTTTTAGAGAGGGGTGATCCTTTATTAAATCAAGACAGAATACCATTTGCATTTTTGTGGACTCCAATTTGTCTAGTAAAATGCTTTGCTTATAAATAGGTACAAAATAGTTTCTTGTGAATTTTAATTTTTCACACAGCAGAGTACTTTCAGTAAGACTAACCAAGCATCACATGTGATTTGCATAATCACTTGCTGAATTAGGTTAGAAAAGAATTGATTATCTTTGTTTTACTACATGTTGATTTGGAGCCAGTTATTTATCTTCTCTTACCCCTAACTCCATCATCAGTAAAATGGGTATAAAGGCCCTTATTAGTAAGGCTTTAGTGAGGATTGAATTAACTCAGCACCCAGCACATGTCAAGCGTATTTGTGTTACCCGTTAATGTTATTATCATTATTATTTTAGTTTGTAAGTTTATTTTGAGAGAGACAGAGAGCGAGTGGGGGAGGGGCAGAGAGACAGGGAGACAGAGAATCCCAAGCAGGCTCCACACTGTCATTGCAGACAGAGCCTGACATGGGGCTTGAACTCACAAGCCGTGAGATCGTGACCTGATCTGAAATCATGAGTTGGACGCTCAACCACCAAGGTTGCCACCCAGGTGTCCCCATTGTGATTTTAAAGACAGGGAAGTTGTGGTTCATAAAGTTTGGAATTACCTAACTGCACAGTGATGAGTTCTTGACCAAAATCCTGGTCTTTTCATTTCAATTCAACGATGTTTCTACTTCTACTTCACCATCTTGTTGGATTCAGTGGGTGATTTAGACATAAATTTAATTCCAGACCAACTTTTATTTCCTTTAGGGGGACTGATATTTGTCTTCTTTCCTGACAATGAGAATTAAAAAAAACTGATTAGCTTTACCTCTATTCACTGGCTGCTGAGAAACTGAATCAAATTTAAAGTGTAATCATAGCAATTATCTGTCTTTATTGCCTTTATCTTTATTGCCTTTATCCATGTCTTATTTGTATTCTGCTTTTTCCTGGTAATTACTTTTTACATATATTTTCTTATTAGCTGTTCTTCTGAATTTCTTAGAAGAATTACTCACCATTGTTGAACAAATAAATCGCCGCAACTACCATTGTTAGAAGTTGCAACGTAGAGCTGCCCATGTGAGAAGTAGATAAATTGCAAGCCAAAGCCCACAATTTGGAACTTCCACCCTTGTGGCTCTTTATTTAGGGCTCATAATTGAAACCACTATTTGTTTTCTCTGCCTGTGATGTCTTAATATATGCAGGACGATTCTTCCAATTGTCAGTTACACAAACCTCTTTTTGTTTCTCAGGCTCAGCTGCTCTGGGGAACAACAGTCTTTCTTTTGAAGTGCTCACACCAGGGTTCTTCAGAATTAACACTTGTCACAGAGTCTCTACGTACTTTCAATTGCTATCTCCTTTTAAGTTAAGATATAATATACATATAGTAAAGTGTGTAAAGTCCATTACTCTTAATTGGGCAGTTTAACAATTATTTGCACATGTTTACATTATTTTAATCGCCACCCTGATCAAGATATAGCACATTTCTAGGATTCTATCAGATTCCTTTGTTCCCCATCTTACGTACACCCCCACCTCCAACAAATAACCACTATTCTGGTTTCTATCATCATCAGTTAATTTCACCTGTTCTTGAACTTTCTCTAAATGAAATTATACAGCATGAACTCTTTTGTGTGTCTTTGTTTTTTTTTCTACTCAATAAATCTATGAGTTTCATTCATCTTTTTTCTTGTACCTGTATTTGGTTGGTGTTGTTTTTCACTATACCTGTAAATAGCTGTATCTTACTAATACAATAGATTATTTTTTATTGTTATGTCATATCTCATTGTATGAATATCCCTCAATGTGTATATCCATTCTCCTTTTTTTATGTTTATTTATTTATTTTGAGAGAGGGAGAGAGAGAGAGAGAAAGCACAACCAGGGGAAGAACTGAGGGAGAGGGAGAGAATCAAGTAGGCTCCACACTGTCAGCACAGAGCCCAATGCGGGGCTCGAACTCACATACTGTGAGATCATGTCCTGAACCAAAATCAAGAGTGGGAAGTTTAACCGACCGAGCCACCCAGGCACCACTATGCACTCTCCTTTTGATGGGCATTTGAGTTGTATACAGTGTGTAGGACTGCCATTAGTAAACCACTTTGAACATTCTATATTGAATGTAAACCTATCTACGTATTTATGTGATGCAAAAGAGGCAAAGTTATACAAACATAAGTTATTTTCGTTTCCTTCACTGCTGAGTTTTTCTTGCAAATCTCTCCAATTTTCTTTTTGTAAAAATATGATAAAGATGGAAGTCTTGTAAAGAAGGAGAAATGAAACTAAAAGTCCCAAAATACCAGTGAGAAGGATAGGATAAGAAAATCACACTTACTATTATAAATGTTTCCCTATGCCATTTCTTTATAATCAAAAGCAATAATTTTAGTTTTTTACACCCCATTCTTACCCTATTTACTTTGCACCCAAAACATAATAGAGAGAAGGCAAGGCTTATTTCTCTGTGTCCATCTTTACAGATAATTTTCCTACCCAACCCTAATTTATATTCCTTTTCCTTTAATACTGTGCCCTTATTTCTTTCCTTATCTGAGGTAGAGGCAAAGAAAACCCAGTGCTTTTTCTATTCTGATATTATCTGGAGCACACTGGCAATTTCTCTCTACATTTATATACTGCCTTCCCTGTGCACGCAAAGTATTCCCTTTCTTATCTTATGTAAATGGTAATATCTTATAGGAATGTTGACTATAAAAGATCCTCCAGGTTTTCTGTGTCCTTACAAATTTCCAAACCATTTTACATACAGACATACAGTTTTTGTGTTATCTTATTCACCAATATTGTTGATAGATTGAAATATATTAAAAATTTCAGAATGATTTTTCTCCCTTTATCTCATCTTTTTTTCTTTTTGTCTATATGCTTCATTTCTTATCAACTTTTTACAGAAATCTGAATTCTTATTGTGTTCATCATTGCATTATCATTTCTTACTTAGATTAGAGGCTATGTATGAATTTTGAACTCTTATGTATTTTTTCGGGGGCTCAGAATCTAAGTATACACTTGTCTATTACAAATGAGCAGAATAATATTACTGAAGTAGAGGTAGGAAGGTGTGGATGAGTGTAACACATAGCTGACTTCTGGCTGTGTTTTTACATGGCCTTTCTTTGGGGTACACACACACCACACCACATTCCACCATACCCCACGACACCACACTCGACCACACCACACCCCATAACACCCCACCCACCACACCAAAAAAGGGAAGGGGAAAGAGAGAGAGGGGGAAGGAGAGAGGAATAGTTTTTCCTCTTCTTCTAAGGCCACTAATCTCATCATTAAGGCCTCAACCTGATGACCTAATCTAACCTTAACTACCTCTCAAAAGAAATCTCCAAATACCATCACATTAAGGGTCAAGGCTTCAACATATGAATTTGGGGGTGGGGTACAAGTTGTCAGTCTGTAATAGCCTCATTATGGTTTATAAGGGAAAACACACTTTATCTCATTTTCCCCCTAAAAGCAGAGGACCTGGAAGAAAGTTCCTATAGTAGTTAAGTATCAGAAAGAACCTCAAAGGCCATTTAGTCCACCTTTACCTAACCTGTGCATAGGGTATTGAATATCACCAGTGGCTACAAATCTCAATCTGACACAAAACATTTTCTGATCATAAACACCTAGTGTTTCAGGTGTCCATAAATGTAGAACAAATAACCCCTCAATTTGAGGGCTTTTAACAACAATAATTTTCATTTCCCATAATTCTGTAGGTCAGGAATTTGGGCAAGAATCAACAAGGCTGTTCCTGTAATTTACATATAGTCAGCAGGGTCACTCATTCAGTTGCATTCATCTGGCAGCTGGGCTGGGCCTAAAGATTCAAGGTTGGCTTCCTGGCACTTTGGTCCTTCCTCATCAACTCTCTCTTTCATGTGGCATCTCATCCTTCAGACTCTCTGTGGCCCTCTCTCCAGCAGGCTAATCTGTAACTCCTTGTAGCACGGCAGGTCCCTTTCATGAGTGAAGACAGAAGCTGCCAGGCATCTTAAAGTCTAGGCTCAGAACAGACACATCATTGCTTCTTCCGCATTTTATTTATTAAAACAAGTCACAAGCAGTCTGGCTGCAAGAGAGGAAGTGGAGGGAAGCAGAAATAGACTTCATATCTTGATTTGAGGAGCCACGAAGTCTCATTGCCAAAGTTGTAGGACTGGAGATACTGCAGCCACCTTTGAAATCTCTTTACCGTGTCCAAAATGTAATAAAACCAGCCAGGACCACCTCTTCTCCCTTACTCTCTACCAATCAATGTCCCTGGTTGCTTTCATTTCCATGTTCTCTCCACACAGTTTCAAAGACCTTCTGACTCAGTCTTTATGAACTCTAATCTTGATCCCTAATTCTGGCCCAACTGAATTAAAAAAAAATCAGTAGACTTTTTTTTTTGAGCAGTTTTAGAGTCTTAACAAAAGTGAGTGGAAGGTACAGAAATTTCTCATATACTTCCTGCTCTCACTCATGCATGCCTTTCCCTATTATCAACATTCCCCATCAGAGTGCTCACTTTGCTATAATCGATGAAGCTGCCTTGAAATATTGTTATGTTTGGACCCAAAGTCCATTGTTTGCATTAAGGTTCACTCTTGGTGTTGTACATTCTATGTTAGGACAAATGTGTATGTATATATATATGAGCAGAATAATATTACAGAATTATAATACAAATGAGCAGAATAATATTACTGAAGTAGAGGTAGGAAGGTGTGGATGAGTGTAACACACACACACATATATATATATATATATATGTATATATATATATATACACATATATACATATGTATATATATATATGTGTGTGTGTGTGTGTGTGTGTGTTTGTGTGTGTATGTAGTATATCTACCATTATAGTATAAAATGGCCAAATTGAATTACTTAAATATATATTTTTTATTCTTTTCATAGTCTGAGGTAGAAAATTCAATGTCATAAAAGGGGATGGGGAAGAGTTGAACAGGGCTCTTCATATCACGTTAAGACACTTGTACTTGTCAGAAAGAGTCACCGCAGAGTGAACGAAAATCCAACTTCCTGTAAATATTAATTGTTCTTAGTTCTATATATAAGTGCTCTTTATGTACTAAAGACAGCTACCATGCTCCCACACAAGCTTTTGCCTGATGTTTGTGATACACGCCCCGTCTTCTGTCACTGTTTCCAAATCCTTCTCTAGCCTGACAGTTCTCTTACATATAGGCTACATTTGGCTGATATATCTCTTAATGGGAACAGAGTTCATTTGGAGAGTCTGAGCAGTACAAAATAGATAGTGTTATCTATGTCCCAGTTCTGGGCACTATAAATCTACTGATACTGTTGTCTTCTATTGAGCTTGTGAAAAAACAAAATTGGGTTTTGTACACTCTTTCTGTTCACTCATCTTTCCCTCAACCTAGAGTTAGTACACCCATCTTGTTGTGTATACACCTGGTGTGTATAAACTTAGGTGAAGTGTCTGGGGACATTTGGGGAAACATTGAGAATTTACTTTCATCTCATTCCATTCAGGTAGAGCCTAACAACCAAGTTAAGGCATATATACATCTTCAAATAAACCTTCCAAATGAGAAAGTCATAATTTTTAATACCGCTAAGATGTACTTCTTCAGACTCATACTCTCCAAAGATGCAAATCCTGAATACTTTTAGTTAATAGCTGTAAGTGGGGTATGCAGGTCTGGTTAGGTAAAGTCAAAAACTCTGCATGTCTTAAATTAAGAATGTTTCCATTCTGAATATTTTTTGCCCTAAACATAATGAAGCATCAAGAAAAAATTTCTTCAAATAGTTACTTGTCATAAAATCCTAAGGCAAGATTTTGTTATAGGCCTCAACTCCTATTATTGTGTTCCATTAAAATGTGCTAAAGGTTTATTCTTTTATATTAAGAAAATACTTCACACCTGAGATTCTTTATTCTAATACCAACCTGAGTTTTTAAAGCCTACACAGTAGGATACGTTTATTTATTCAGTTAAAATGTCAATTGATTCTTTCTATAAAATGACTATCCATGACAATTCGTCTATTTTCTTCATTCACTCATTCAGCCTGTGTGCTAGATGGAAAACATATACCAGTGAGCCAGTCAGGAAAGTTCCATGCTTCTGTAAAATTTACATTCTTATGGAAGAAAATAAATAAGTGAATGGATACATATGTGCTATAATTTCAAATATAATTTCTATAAAGAAATGAAATAGAATGTAAAAGAATTCAAAGCAAGAAGTAAATGGAGGGAAGAACTACGTCAGAGGCAGTCAGCAAAATGTGGAGGCGTTTGAACAGAGACATGATTCCTGAAAAGGAGCCAATCTGAGGAGATGTATGTGCAGAGCATTCTGGTCAGAGACACAGAATTTATAAAGGCTTGACGATGGGTCAAATTTTGCACGTTCTAGAAGCAGTAATAAAGTCATGGTAAGCAAAAGGAGAGTGATAGAAGCTGAGGTGAGGAAGGGCAGCTCATGAAGTGATTTCCATGCCATGCCACATATTGTTCAGCTTTGAGGTTTAAATACAAAGACAACTGTAGCAGACACTGCTGGTGTTACACATGGAAGTATTTCTCTGATCCATTTATCCGGCTACTCAGAAGGATGTCAAGTTTTGAGTAGGATCTATAGGTAGAGACAATTTTGTGGCAAGTTCAGATTGTGGTGTAAGCAGTGTTGCTTTTTGGTCCATGTGATCTGGCAAATTCCAGAGTTCTAGAAGTATCTGTGGTAAACAGTGGCAGCATGCTGAGTCTCAGGCGAGCTCCAGTAGAAAATTCTCCAAGCAGATTCCTTGGATTCTGGAGCAATGTCATATATTTTGCAGAAGAGAATTCTTCACTGTTCTAAAAGTGTCTCCTGGTGTGGTATTAGGCCTTGGTTAGAGTATCTCAATGACAGAACATCAAATGTCTATGTAACTGGAGTTTCCATGGTAAGCTAGTTGTTTCATTCACCAAGTTATAAGATCTGGTAGTAGCAGCAACAATCCACTATACAAAAGAAGTGCTTCATTTGGGATCCGTTCTAAGCTGATGGTTCAGAGCTTCATGGTATCTGTTGTACCAATGGCTCTCCCTCACTGTAATCACATGCAGGGTTTCATGGAATATTTAATAGGACCATCTGATGAAGGAGAAAAATTTGGCCAAGTTCTAAGGTATATCGACCCACACAAAAATTGCACCTGAATGTTCACGGAACCATCATTTGTTGTAGCCAAAAAGTGAAAACAGCCCAAATGTCAACAACTGATGAGTAGAGAAAAAGTGTGATATATCCATAAATGGAATATTAGTAGTCTTAAAAATAAATTAAGTATGAATGAATACAAGCTACAACGTAGATAAGTCTTGAAAACATTATGCTAAGTGAAAGAAGCCAGTCACAAAAATCACATATTTTATGATTTAATTTATATGAAATGTCCAGGGTAGGCAAATCTATAGAGACAGGAAGCAGATTAGTGATTTTCTAGGGCTAGAGCAGCTGAAAGTTTTAGGGATGATGGATAAGGGCTTTCTTTTTGGGGTAATGAAAATGTTCTAAAATGGATTGTGATGATAAATGCACAGCTTTGAGAATATTCTAAGTCATTGCATTGTACACTTTAAACAGGCGAATTGTATGGTTCATGCTTTATATCTCAAAAAAAAACTATTTTGAAAAAAAAAGATGAATTGGCTCCTAGTAATGCTGAAAGCTTAAAATGGATTACCAATACACTATAGCTCTAGGTACTGGTGGTCCTTAAAGTCCCCAGTAGGGAAAATCCTTCCAGTTGGTGGAACTTTGAGCAGGATACCTAGTTATCACTTTAGAATGGAAAGAGAAGTTGTTAAAATTAAGGATATACACAGATTTCTAGCTGGTTGAACATATTTTGGTTGATTGGTCAGGAAACCAGAAGGAGAAAGCCTTGAAGACCCAATCAAATGAGGTCTGGGAAAGAAGCATGTGGGTAGATCTATGGTCTGCACAAAATATGCAGATCTTTTTGTGTTACATTAATGACTACCAGGAATAATCCACCATACTAAATAATTGGTGATGAAGTCCATCTCCTGAGATCAGCCAGCTTCTACCCTCAACCACTCCATTGCTTGCACAATGGACATAAAATGGAGAGGCCCTGGAAACACAGATAGAGCACATGCATGTGTCCGAGCCTGATCTAACTCCTGTTGCTGCTGAGCATATAACCAGCCTCAGAGAAAAACTCTGAGACCCCATTCTTCAAGGTTAACAAGAAGTTAGCACAAACTCATTATATGAGACTACATCCACCCATAGTGGGCCATCAGTTCTTCATTATTTAGATAGATACATATTATCAATAGGGGTTTACCTTTCATGCCGACAGTGACTTAGCTAGCATTACTATTCATAAGTTCACAGAGTATTTCATTTATCAGGATGATATCCAGCATGATACATTCTTGGGCCAAGGAATCCACTTTTCGTTTGTTTGGTTTTTTTTGAAGGAAGTATGACAATAGGCATATGGCCATAGCACCCACTGCTCCTGCCTTCTACCATATCATGGAGAAGCTGGTAGATTGAGAGTGCATTAGAATAGAATTCTAAGATGGATCCCCAAGATTCCAAGCCCCTGGTATGTATATACCTTCTCCCAGTTATTCTTTTTTTTTTTTTTTTTTTTTTTTTGGGACAGAGAGAGACAGAGCATGAACAGGGGAGGGGCAGAGAGAGAGGGAGACAGAGGGGCAGAGAGAATCAGAAACAGGCTCCAGGCTCTGAGCCATCAGCCCAGAGCCCGACGCGGGGCTCGAACCCGCAGACCGCGAGATCGTGACCTGGCTGAAGTCGGACGCTTAACCGACTGCGCCACCCAGGCGCCCCTTCTCCCAGTTATTCAATCAAACACTAATCTAGGTTTTCCTATAAAGGGATTTCGTATATGTAATTAATATCCCAAATCTGTTGATCTTAAGATAGGGTGATTATCTTGGTGGAGCTAATTGCATGAGCCTCACAGACTGACAGTTTTCTCTCTTCGGTGACAGAAGAGAAAGTCAGAAATGCAAAGTACCAGAATGATTTGATGTACTGTTCCTGCCACTTGGCAAGGAATGTGAACACCATTGACGAGCTGAATGTGGCACCCAGATAACATTCAGCAAGGGAACAGAGATTTTAGTCCTAAAACCACAAGGAACTAAATTCTGCCAATAACCTGAATGACCTTGGCAGTGGATTTCCCCCCAGAGCTTAGATAAGAACGCAGCCCAGCCAACACTTTGATGTCAGTCTTGTGATACCCTGAACCCAGCCAAGCTATGCTGAACTTCTAACCTGCAGAACCATGAGGTAATAAATGGGAGTTGTTTTCAGCCACTAGGTTTGTGGTCAGTTGTTTGCAGTTATAGAAAACTAATACAGATAGCCCCTCAAGGGTGTATTTAGAATACCAGCCTATGGAGTTGGGGCATTCTCTTTCAAGTTGCAGTATATATTTTGAGTCAATGGCTATTATATGGTGTTGTCTTCCAGCGGGTAGAATAATTGGGTCTGGGAATAGAGACGTAGAAGTTGGAGTGATGTATCTCACTGTTAGTTTTTACTTTTCACTTCTACAACTTTAGGTTGTTTTAGAATAGAGTTCTTGGTTCCAGGCATGGGATGATAAGGACTTCTACCAGGAGACACAGATCAAGTTATGTGAAACCTAAAATCCAGGGACTGCATGGTAACTTACAAATTCCTCATACCAGTGGACCTGCTGAGAAAGTAAGGAATTATTTACTAGCAAGAAGAATTGAGCCTGATCTCCATGAATAAATAGGTCTAGTGTTATATAATGGTAGCAGACATAGTTATGCCTGAAACTCAGGGAATTCACGGAGTCTTATCTCTTGTATGTTATGATTTGGCAATTAGAGCTACAACGTGACAACAACCAGAGGTTTAGGCCCCTAAGGACAGATGGTAATGATGACCTAGTAGGCTATTGACCCAGTGATTCTTCATGAGTGTGGGGGGTAGTTCCCCCCACCATCCTAGGAATATTTGGCAATATCTGGAGACATTTTTGTGATCACAACTTAGGAAGAGGTATGCTACTGGCATTAGTCAGTTGAGGCCTGGGCTTAACATTCTACAGTGCACAAGACATTTCCCATAGCCAAAGAATTATCTGTCCCCAAATATTAATAATGCTGAGGCTGAAGATATCTGACTTAGACCAGCAGAAATGCTGACCAAGGTTAAAGAGACTATAGAAGCAGTGATAGATATATATCAGTTTTAGCTTTGGGATCAATTATAGGAATGGACTCCTACTGTTGTGTGTCTATATGTATGTAAAAAATATAGCAGGCCATTTTCTTGAGATTAAGGAAGAGATTAATGGATCACGGAGATACAAAGTTGCACTGATTTGTAGCTCTCAGTGTCCCATCTTCAATCTCTTGGAATTTAACAATTCTAGGCACTCAGGGCTGATTTCTAACCACCAACGTCTATCTGAGTGCTTGTTCACTCAATCTGTCCATTGTGGCCTGCTCCACCTGAAAGAATAGCAAGCTGGATATGCTGCAGAATTAGTGCCTACAGTCCCCATCCACTACCCCTTAAAATGATTAACAAGAACTGGAATCCTTGGCCATCCAGAGTAACACGAAGCCCGTGTCCTACACTGGCTGTTGGAATTCCCCAGGGGATTCATCCCCACTTGCTTATAGTGGTAGCTTGCTTGGTAATGCAGTGTTTATGACTTCCTCCCTTTCTAAATCTTACATCCCCAGTCTCCTACTAGTATTCTTTGGGGTTACCTGTCAAGTGAACTCTTTGTACTGCTAATCTTTACCTGCTTATGCTGAAAGAAGATCTGCCTCTGGGGAAACCCAAACTAAGGCAAACTTTTGGAGACTTTTAAGGCAGAGAATGACATTACTTAATTGTTACTTTGAAATAACCACTGTAACTATTTTGTGAAAAATTGGCAGTTGGGAGTGTGAGCAATAGCTTAAGAAGGGAAACTAGATAGGAAAGCTATGTCGTATCCAGGAGATATGCTAGGGGCTTGCACCTAGGTAGTAGCATTGGATTGGGTTAGAATTGGATGGATTAAGGATAGAAGTGGAGATAAAAGTATAAAATTTTGGCATGCATAATTAGGTATGTTCTTTTTTTTTTTCAACGTTTATTTATTTTTGGGACAGAGAGAGACAGAGCATGAACGGGGGAGGGGCAGAGAGAGAGGGAGACACAGAATCGGAAACAGGCTCCAGGCTCTGAGCCATCAGCCCAGAGCCCGACGCGGGGCTCGAACTCCCGGACGGCGAGATCTGACCTGGCTGAAGTCGGACGCTTAACCGACTGCGCCACCCAGGCGCCCCTAATTAGGTATGTTCTTAAAAAAATAAGGAGGAAGAAGGTGATGATGCAGGGGTGCTGAACAGATAGGACAGGAGGAATAAAAATGTCTTCTTTGCACGTATTCACTTGGTGAACTCTATTAGACTTCTAAGGCTAGATGTAGACAGTTAAAATATTTTAAATTACCATCATTGTACCACCCCAAGCCATTTATATCTATAAATGTACTTGGGGGAAATGGACATCAGTTGTACCATTTGCTATGCTGTTTGTTATCTCTCAATCCCAACCCTACTCCTCTATGCTCCACCTTGGGATCCTGGAGCTAAAACAAATCTCTGAAAGCCACATTGCCTCCTTGCCAGCTGCTCTGTGTCAGACTCTGCCAATAGGGAGTCCTAGAGGGAGGCTGCAAGGCTAAAAGAGGGTCAAGGGACTTTCTCCTTCTCATCTGCTTCCTGTGGGCTTCTGGTAGACTTCTGTTCCCGTGAGCTTCTCCCTAGTAACACCTCTCCCCTTTGGCAGCAGTAATTCCTTCTGCCTATGTAGCAGAGGAGTTGTAGCAGTGACTGTATCCACTTTGCAGATTTCCCAACCCCCACAGAATCGGCTTCTGTATATCTCCCCAGAGGCCCCAGCACCAACTGCCAGTGCCCCTTTCTCAAAGGTCTGAGTTTCATCTTTTTCAAACCCTGTCCTCAAACTTCGCAGTGTTAATAAATCCAGCATCTCCCCTTTGTTTCTTCAGCCCTAGGAGTGGTAACTGTTTCTGAAGTTGCTATCTCTGTGATTCTTTTTACCTTTTCACCTTTTCAGTTGCCTACTTAACAACTTTATACCTCCCTATTCTAACGGGGTTGATTTTTTTTTTTAATAAGTGGGACTCAGGCTAAAAATTGGAACATAGTATTTCTTCCCTGTATGAGTCAGAGTTCTCCAGAGAAACAGAATCAATCAATAGGATGTGTATTTGTATATTATTATATATGATTATGAAGCAGGCAAGTCCCAAGATCTGTAGGTGAGTCAGCAAGTTTAAGACCCTGGGGAACTGATGGTTTAGTTCCAGTCACACTCCAAAGGCCTGAAAACCAGGAGAGCTGATGGTGTAGCTCCTGTCTGAAGCCTGGAAGGCTGGAGATCACAAAGAGCCATTACTTTTGTTCAAGTCAATCAGTGAGGAAGAATTCTCTTTTAGTTGGGCGATTATTATCAGCGTTTTTGTTCTATTCAGCCCTTCAACTGATTTGAGTCCCATCCACATTAAGGAGGCAATTTGCTTTACTTGGTCTATTTCAATGTTAATCTCATCCAAAAACAATCGCACAAAAACACACAAAATAATGTTTGGCCAACTATATGGACTCCCCACGGCCCAGTCAAGTTGACACATAAAAATAGCCATCATATCCCCATTGATTCACTTTTTTAAAGTTTTTTTTTTAAGAAGAATTTTACAGTTGTATTTCTATGTTCATATTACAAATTTCTATTTAGATGTGAAATATTTTATACTTTGCTGTTTGTATGCAGGGTGTAACTTTCCAATACACTTTCTAGCTGGTTATTGCTGGAATAAAGGGAAACTTTTTTTTTAATTTCCATTTTAAGTAATTATTTTTTTTTCCTAAAGTTAGTTAAGAAAATTATACATTTGGGGGAATAATCATTGGAGATGTTTCTACCCGAGTATATGTTAAAAGCTGACACTGGCATAAATTGAAACTATTTGCTCCATCAATGCTAGAATAACCTAACTATGTAGGCAAATGTCTGTATCATAATATGTATTCACTGGGAAAAATTGGGAAAGGCATGGTGGAGACTATTAACACAAGAAATATCACATCAGACAGTACTAAGAAAGGCAACACTTTCCCAAGGAAATACTATTTATGGTGAATTACAAAAGTTATTGGTGATGTGGTCTGTAAAGGTATAAAAGAAAATTTCATTTTTTTTCAGTATGAGAGTCTTGATAGGTCAGTTTTACCATGATTGAAAGAAGTTTAAAAAAAAGTGGGGTTTTTATGAGATTTAAGTTGTTCAGAGAATTAGGTATGTAGCTGTGAAAGGTCTTTAATTTGATTCAAATGCTTATGTAGGCATTGAGGAGGGCACCTGTTGGGATGAGCACTGGCTGTTGTATGGAAACCAATTTGACAATAAATTTCATATTTAAAAAATAAATAAAGGCAAAAATACAGAAATAAAAAAAAATCCTTATGTAGGGACTATGATTAGCAGAAGATAAAAGTTGGGAGTTTCAGCGAAGAAAGGCAGAGTTGATTGTTTGCTAACAGATTTCAGTGCAAATAAATGTTACTGATGATATTCTGTGGTAGTTCTTCATTTCAACCAAGGTCAAAATAAGAGAGTTAAATTGAGTTCAAGCAGAATTTATATTAGGCAGAGGAGAAGTTGGGTTATAAGGGCAACTTTGTAATATATTTTGGGTACCTAGCTATGTCTTTCTTTAGAACAGGGAGAGGCAAACATTTTCTGTGAAGTGTCAGATGGTAAATATTTTAGGCTCTGCAGGCCACACAGTCTCTGTCACAGTTATTCAATCTGACTACGTAGTGTGAGAACAGGCTTGGACCATAGTAAACAAATGGGTGTAGCTATGTTCCAACAAAACTTTGTTTATGAAAACATCAGGCCAGGTTTGGGCCATGGGTTATAGTTTACCACCACTGCTTTAGAAGAGTAGAAGCAGAGACTGTAAAATCAATTTTCCGGGGAGAAATATTTTTGGGGAATTTTGTTTTGGCATCTCTCAAAATACGATGAGAGCTCAGGGGTTCTGTGCCACCAACCTTTCTATTCCATGTGATCCCCTTCTGAGGATACTATGAGATTGCTGTACCCTTCAGCCTTCAGAATTATCATGCTGAAAAATGTATGATTTCTAAGTGTTACTGATAAAAAGTTGTTGAATCTTCTTCTGATGGAAGTTTTTATTTTGTTCTTGAACATATTAAAGTGTGTTTTCATTATAATAAATTAAATAGGCTAATATAGTGATCAACCTATCCTCATCATCTTGCAAGGGCAATTGCATAATCTATAGCTTCTTGTGGCTCTATTTTCCATTTTAAAGCTGCCCTGACTTTCAGGATCACTGGATTGTATACTTTATTCTAGGGAAGCGCAATAACAGGCTGGCCACTGTGCTAGCATGTACTTGGTGTGCTAACATGAGATAGACCAGGAAGGGCAAACTGGAAAGCTCCCAGAGGTCATGCAGATACTGTAAAGGACTGAAAGATTCCAATGAAAAGTACTGTCATTAATTTTCTGTTGCTTAGAGGCACTCCTCTGAAATAAGCCAGTGCATAAAGACTTAGATAAACGGCAAAAGAATCTCAACTTAGTGTGAGACACAGCTGGGAGTGGTCACAACCTGTCTGGGGGACTAGAGCTAATTTGTTCAAGGAATTGTTATCAAGAAAAAAAAAATGCCTGGTATTGCCAGAACTCCTGCTTTTTGCAAGAGATGGCAGACATTAATATATACATTTTTTTTCTTTTGGCAAATGTTTCCCAATGTTTAAATGTTCAGAATTAATTCAATTATTTAAAGATCTGTGAGAGGGAAAACAGTGTATGTGCTTGAAACCAAACAGATCTGAATGCTTACAATGAACTTTGAGTCATAATTTACAACTTCTGTAGTAGAGAGCAATTTTCTTTTTGCAGAACTTAAATTTGAATCATAAAGAGGCCTATAATAGGCTTGGGTTGTGTAAGACACATAATAGGTGGAAAGAAACTGATGGAAAGTGAGACAGAGTTGGAGCTATGTCAAAATGAAGCCATCTATCCCTAGAACATAGTCTGTGCCTAGTAAATATTTGCTTTTCAAAATGAATAAATTGAATAAACAAATCTTCAAGTTAAACATTTGAAATACCATAAAGTATGAGTAAGCAGAGTAAGTGAGTTGGCAGTTAGTCAAGTGAGAGAAGAGCAGACAAGACATGCAAAGAAAAGTAGAAACTCAAAAGAAGATCATGAGAGAGAAGGGAAAAGAATCTCATCCCTGGAGTTGCCTCTTTTCATGACGATTTTCTCATTCTAGTTCTAGATCTTTGTCACCTGTAAGCTTGTAATAAAGTCTTCTTATCCTTAGCTAATCAAGTAGATTTCTATTCTTGGTAACAATCTGAACCAAGCATATAACCTTATTGACTAATCTGGTTGTTACAGAATTAGTGAATATGGGGACATGATGGGCAATCTTACCTGTGGGGTCCCAAGGAAACTCATATGCAAAATACATACAATTTCAACATATAAGAATGTTCATTACTCAATGATGTACATTGTTGTCGGTTAATTTGAGATTATAAAAGTCGTTACTTATTCAAAGGCTCTGATACAATCTTTGGTGATATTTTGAGCAATAGAAAATAATTCAAAGAATGAAGTTCTATGCTATACAAAATATTTTATATTTTGGTTGTATGCTATACAAAATATTTAAATATCATAGTTTCTGGTAAACTGGGATTTGAGTTTTTTCCCCGTTTAAAATAATGTTATAATTTTTTTACAATGAAATTTCATAAATTTGAATTGCTTTAAGAATTCATAAATGTGTTGTTATAACCCAGTGAGTCTACACTTCATAATATAAGAATGAAATTTATCCACTTATCACATATATTTACATGATTATTTTAGTTCTCTCATTTCATGTCATATAAAAATATTTTAAATATAAATCTCAAGAACAAGTTTTAGATTTATGGAAACCAAATATTAACTCCTGGTTTTTGTTGGGTAATAAGGCCACTTGTTCCACATGGCTTGAGGCAGTGTGGCTACTCTAAGATTGATTATTGGATTCATCTGTGCTAAGTAACACATGTCCATTTTAGCCATGCCTCTTTTTAGAGTAGTGAATTTAGCAAGAGCATTGAATTTGCCTTACTGTGCTGAATAAAATAAAGCAATATGGATTGATCTTTTCCACTGATCCTGGGTTAGGATAAAATAATTTTAAAGACTTTAATCCTAGACTTGCTTTTCCAGTTGGCAAATTACCTAAAGATTTCTGAAAACAACATGCTACTTTAGCTATTGCTTCAACACCTGGAAGCAATGAAGATGAAAGAACACATGGAGGATTTATTGATGTGATGAGACAAGGAAAAATATTATAATTAATCATCAACCATTTTACATTTCTGAACTTGAAATCCTTGTACTACTCATAATTTGCAGCTTCATACGATGCTGAACTTTTCCTCAACTGTTTGGAGTATAAATATTTATTATTTTTTTTAGCATTGATAAAATTAGACCCTGGAAAATCGGGGTCTATGCTAGCCCGGCTCTGTTTCCTAAACCACTAAGGAGTCATTGTGTGTTCATGAACTAATAGACTCATGACTTCAAAATGTTGAATAAACAAAAAACTATTTTAAATGTACTGGTAAATGTACTGCCACAAACATGACAAGGTAATGCTATAAATAACTAAATTGCCACCAGAGGATGACAAAATAATGGGGATAATCTGACTTAAAACATTTCTTTTAAAAAGTGGTGGGAATTAAGAACAGAGGAAGGTCCTCCTGGTAGGTGACTATACTTGTTTTCTCTACTCCCAATTAATGTTGTTAGCACATAATAGCTATTACTTGTTCATTAATTTGCTTTGTTTCTATGTAAATTTGCTCCAATGCAATGAGGAACTTTGATTACAAATAGAAAAATAAACACACAAATAAAACCAATAAATAATTTAATATAAATCCGTTGGCAATAGCATTTCATTGAGCTGTTTTGGATACATCATTTTTCTGGATTTTGAAAGTGTTTGGTACTATGTTGTTGTTACCCTGAAGTTTTTTCAAATGTAAATTTGCTTTTACATTTAAAACTACATTTTAAGAGACAAAAATAGGAATAAGCAACATTATGCAAGAATGGCCTTAAGAACATACTTGGGACTTGGGTCATTCTATATAATGTATGTAATAAATCAACACCTTTCTAAGCAGCAGTAATCTGATCACCATATTGAGGAGAAAATGTTGACTAACAAAACACAAAGGGCTAGGCTCCCAGTTAAAGTTTGGTTTCTATGTGCATCAAGGTCCAAACAGAAAAAATAATAAATAAATAAATAAATAAATAAATAAATAAATACATAAATAAATAAATAAAAAGATGACACGTGCAATTGGGTAATTTGAGGAATGCTTACTTGATAAAGGGCAGAGCCACAGGTAAACCACAGGTATAGTGCAGTACTCTGAGGCTTTGTAACAATGGCTTCAACAGCTACATGGTGATGGCTGACTGGCAGAAAATATAATCTTAAATGAGAAATAGTCAGCCTAGAATTACCCTTGGGGAGGCAATGGGGGGGACTATATACCCTCACCTCACTCTACTGCTTCCCTCTAATCTCTTGATAGTGCTGCCTAGTGGATGAAGTCAACCAGAAGCCTTTTAGACCACAGCACAATATGCAGAAGGATGGAGAATGCAACTGAAGAGGTAAATCAAAGGTATTCAGTACAGATTTTAATCTGTGATTTTCTCAAGACTCTTTGTGTGTAACCTTGGAAAGTTATTTAACCTTTCTATATCTGATAATTCTTATCTTTTAAATAAGATCCCTTACAATTCTACACTGGCCATGATTCTCTGAAAACAACTTCAGAATTGGAAAACAACTTCAATTGTCCCTAAATTTGCAGGGTATTGTACTACATAATGGAACATGTTTTAAAGACTTGTAACAATTTAAAGGTTTACTTTCAGTTACTTCTAATTTTTATATGGTTTTATGACCCTATTACTTTTGACAATTAACCTAACTTTTAAGTACGAAGGCTCTACAGTAAGAACTTTAGCTATTTAATATTTTCCTTCCTATGAAAGAATTCTTTTGAACCTCAAGTAATTTTCTGCTACAGTTTATTTTGTTTTATATATAAAAATTTTCACCTTTAAAAATATATAGGTATTCTTTTTAAAATAATCTGTTCTTTTGTAATTTTAAAACCTAAAATCCCATCACAATTCTAATGTATTTCTAGCTACTTTTATTTAGCATGGGAAATTGTTTTAAAAAAATGAATAAGTGAGTAATATTGATTGAGTCAAGGATATTTTGAATTACATATTTATACATACTTCATTTAAACTTTCACTCTCATATAAATATCAGAGACATTTTACAGAAAAGGAAACTGAGGACTAGAGATATTAAATCCTAGGTTGGGTAGGTAAATAAATGGTCAAGCCAGGATTTGAGCATGTATCCATCTTACCCCAAAGCTGAGACATTTCCTAAAATGTGCAGCATAGTATTTACACTCTCCCTCACTTTCTCTAATAATTTTTACTACGCAATATTTGCCTATGTTTTGAGTAAATCACATGAGCATCTGTGTTATGGTTAAATTTCAAGTTTGAAGCAGAACATCTGTAGGTACAGAATTATTCCAAGGTTCTTGTTTAGTAAGTGGTCTGTGTCTATAGAAATATATTTTTGAGATCTAGAAAGTTGAAATTAATACTCAACACAAAGTACACAAAAGATGGTATTTACCTTTATGATCTTCATTGTTGACATATTTCAGGTTTAAAATTTAAGCTTGTTAATTCAACAGAAGACAAATGAGGCAATAATTGAAATCTTAAGGGATGTGCTTTCTTATACAAAAGAAAATTCAGTGGGTGTAAAAAAAAAAAGAGAGTGGATGTTTGGAGAGATTCTATTTCCAATAATGGTAAAATAGCTTGTTGTGGCACAACATTGTCACTGAGAACAACTAGGAAAGATGGAGCCTGCCCCTGCAAAATCTGACCCACAACATCAGAGAACTGGCAAGGTGGCCAGGGTGAGAAGGAAGGGAAGTAAATTGAAATAAATGTGGCATTCCTTATCCCTTTTCCTTTTAAAATTATTTGCCAGTTCATGTCATATGCAACTGAGAGGCCAAGAAGTTTAAAAAAAAAGAGGCACTTACTGGACAAGAAACAGCAGATTTTTGACAGTATCAGAGGCTGGTGAGAAAAATACTAGAAATAAAGGAGTATCTAAGAGCAGATGTCCTGGAAAACACTCAAGATGTGCATTTAGGAACCTGAAATTATCACAACCTAAGAGGAAGGGTGAATTAGAAGTATACCAGCTCTCACAAAGGGCTGTAAAACAACTTCAAACCAGCTCAGTCCTAAACTGTATGGTCATCTTTTGCTACCCAAACTGCTTGCCATGAAGCAAAGATATGTTTTTTATTTGTTTGTTTGTTTTGTTTTGTTTTTCTGGAGAGAGATTACATCAGCCAGAACCTGAGTTCATTTTCTTTCATGTTTTTTTATATGCAGGACTGGCATACAATAAAAAATAAAAATATCAAGGATTTCCAAAAGAAGGCAAAATAACAAAAAATATTAAAATTAGAAAAACAGTCCACCAAGTAATCCAAATATGGAGTAATCATACATGGACTTTTTAACTGAGATTAAAATGTCCAAGAAAATATACAACAAAATTGAAAAAGTCGCCAAGAAACTGGAATATATATATAAGAGAATATATTGAGCATTCTAGAACTGAAACAAAACCCAATAGCCTTAATTAAGAATTTCATACATGTATTTAATTCAAATTAAGCACAGAAGAAGAGAAGATTAGTGAACTAGAAAATATGTTGATAGGAAATAGCTATATTGAAGCATAGAGTAAAAAGGATGGAAAATACAGAAACAAAGAGATTCTGAGACATGATAGAAAGATAAAGCATTGGTATTCTGGGGATCTTCTGAAGGAGAAGAAAGAGAATGAGCAGAATGAATATTTGAATAAATAGTGGAGAATATTATCCAAAACTGTCAACAGATATTATTATCATTAATTTTATGTGTCAACTTGATTGTGTCACAGAATGCCCAGATAATTAAGTCAAATTTTATTATGGCTCTATGTGGGTGAGGGTGTTTCTGGGTGTTATTAACATTTGATTCAGTAGACTGAGTGAAGCAGATTGCCTTCCTAATGAAGGTGGGCCTCATCTAGTCAATTGAAGGCCTGAATAGAAAAAAAGGGTTCTCTAAGGGGGATCTCCTTTCTGACCATTTGATCTAGAACACAGGTCTTCTTTGGTTTTCAGACTGAGACTGAAACATTGGCTCTTCTTGGGTCTTGCATCTGCCAACTTTCAGACTAGAATTTACACCACCAGTTCTCCTGATTCTTGAGCCTTTGGACTCAGGGTGGAACTACATATTGTCTCTCCTGGGTCTCAGTTTGCCAACCACAGATCCTTGAACTTCTCAGTTTCCAAATCACTACATGAGCCAAATCCACTATACACATACACACACACATGCACACACACATGCATCCCATTTGTTGTAGAGAATTCTTATTAATACAGATATTAAGCCACAAATTCAAAAATTTTCTTTAAAACCGAAGTCAGATAAGTATAAAATATCCTGCTTGTGTATATCACTGTCAAATGATTATAAACCAAGCACAAATCTTAAAATCAACTGGGGTGAAATATACTATTATCAAAGAAGAGACAATAAGATAGGGAACTTATTTTCTAACAGAAATAAGGGAAAAATAAGACAATGAAATGATATCTTTAAAGTACTAAGAAAAATCGTCAACCTACAATTCTATATCCAGTAGAAATATGCTTCAAGAATAAAGACAAAGTAAGGTAAAGGCTTCTCTGGACAAACAACAATTTAGAAACTTTTGTTCCCAACAGAGAGACACTAAAAACAAATAGTAAGGAAAGTTATTCAGACAGAAGCAAAATGATTCCTTATGAAACATAGGAATATAGAAATAAATGACAATGTATGAAAAAGATAAACATATGGGGTAATCCAAATGAATATTTCACAAAACACTTATAATTATTGCTTCAGAGTTTTAAATATATGTACAATTCAAATAGAGGACTATAATACATAATAGGTGGGAAGAACTTATGGGAGATAAAGTTGTCAAAATGCTGACATTGTCAGGGAAGAGACAGAAATAGAATGCATGTTGTAATGCCTAAGGAATGTTGTTGTGTGTAGGTATTCACTAAGAAAATAAATGAGCGCATAATTAATGAGTAAATGAGAGTTTAAAAAGTGATGAAAAAGCTAATTTATAAGAAAAGAGGAAATTGGGAGGTTAACTAGAAAAAAACTGTAAGATGTTAGATTTAAATTTAAGCAGAAATTACATTAAATGTAAGTATTCTAAATAATTTCTTTTGGAGATCATGTTAATAATTTTCATAATAAGTTAATTCACAATTCTTATACAGAACTAAACACTTAGTAAAGAGTTTATTTAATTCGTACTCATGAGTAAACCTGGCATATATTATATAACCATTTCAAAAAAGAATCCTAAGAACAGGCGCTTTTATAAATCAGGAAAGATGAAATGAATATGTATATACTGACAAAACATTTTTCATAGGAAAGGAGGGAAGGCAATTGAATCTCCACCAAACCAGTCATAATTTGCATGTCTATAAATTTACAGGCTTATACTCAGAGATAATAAAAGGTTAGAATTAGATAACCTGGAGAGGTGTCCACATTATTACACTTCCTCTCTAATAAAGATTTCTAGAATGAATGTAAAAGCAAAATATGATTCATGCCCTTTGTAAGAGAAACATCTTAAATATGAGGGTTTGTGAAAGTTTAAAAGAACCAAAAAATATATTCCATGTAAAAACTAATGAAAAATTCAGTGTAGTCAAATTTTCATCAAAGACCTCATGGTAACACATTTCACAATGATTAAGGGAACTATCAGGATAGCTTATTCATACTGCAATTATAAATTTTAATGCATCTAATATTGCCCTCCCCTCAAATTATGTAGAAAACAATAGACAATAGATGTGAGTCAACAGACAAATACACAAACATAATAAAATATTTTGAACATGTTTTTAAGTAACTTATACAAACAGATAAAAAAATAATATAGAAAACTTTTAATAGCATGGTTAACAAGTATACATCTCTTATTTTTTTTCTAATCTCATATAGTTCTGTTCTAACAAGTACATGTGCTTTTAAAATGCATACACAACACACATAATATTGCACTCAAAAGTAAGAAAGAGTAAATATGGAATAGATACCAAAATCTCAACAAATTCCAGAAGAATGAAATCATACAGAATATTTTCTATGATCATAGAGGAAATAAGCTAAAGATCAATGACAAAGAGGTACCATGAAAATTCCTACCTATTTGGAAATATAAGCAGTATACATCTAAATAATGCAGGGGTAAAGATACAATTATAATGAAAGTTAAAAAATATTTTCAGCTAAGTGGTAATAAGAATAAGATATATGTCAAAGTAGTGTTATCCAGTTAAAGCAGAGCTTGTAGGAGAATGTATAGTATGTCTTAAGTTTGTTTCTCCTGGAAGCACTCCCTAAATCAAAGATTTATTGTGAAATTCTCCAGACAGACACTGATGAGGGAGTGGAGAAATCAGGTTGCTGAAATGAAAAAACCCAAGATATATGTGTTTTCACGTAAAAACTCAGCCTGTTTGATCCTGTGGAGAGCTCCAGACCTAAGCATTCGCGTCAGTGTGACGCTTCTCTTCTAGAAGTAAGAGACCTAGCTTTTCAGTCTCTGGATCAGCTTGTAACTGACTGTTCTGGGAAGATGTAAATTCTTAGGCACTTCAAATTCTCCAAATGATCAAAGTTGCTCTGGTAATCCAAAGGCAGTTGTCTGAGAAAGGTCTCAACTGCAAGTTGAAACTGGATGATTGAGAGGCACTGGTATAAGGTAGCTGAGGAAATTTGTGTGCCATGAAAGGGAGATTTAAGTTCCCAGTCATTTACAAATCTCCATATGGGTAAGATAGTTTTAGTTCCTGATGGTAATTCTCTGGAGGTTATAGCCACACACTAATAGCAACAAAATATAGAAACAGGGTGAAGAGCACACAGCATTGGGGCTTACAGGAGGGTTTAAGCAGGGCATCATGGTGTCCATTAGATTGTTTTAGGCTGAAAATTAATCTCTAAGATTGATTCCCTCTCAAGAAGTCAGAGAAATAAAACTGTATTAAATACAAACAACGTAGAAATACAAAAATGATAAATATGAGAATAGAAATTAATGACTAGAAGGCAGACAGCAAAAACCAACAAAGTGAAATATTATTTCCTAGAAAATACTAATGGAATTAATCTGTTAAAATTATCTATTTAGAAATGAAAAGAAATACAAATTGCCAATATCAGGAATTTAAAAAAAAAGTAAATATCACTATAGATCTTATGAGTAGTAAAAACATGAGAAAATAATTTAAAAAAACTATTCCATAAATATGGAAACTTAGAGAAGTAAACAAATTCTTAGGAAAAAATTAACCCCCAAGGAAACATTATGAAATAAAAATATGAAGTTTTTATAGCTACTGAAGTAATTGAATCTGTATTTGAAAAACTTCCCAAAGAAATTACAGGCCCAGAGGATTTCATTGGTAGATTTTACAATATACATAAAGAAGATATTATACTAATATTATGAAAATTCTTTCAGAGAATAGAAAAATTTATTTTCCAGGGCTAGCAAAATCTTGACCCCAAGATCTGACCAGAACATTGTAAGGGAAAAAAAATTATAGGACATTCTCTCCCATTAGTTTATCTGCAAACATATTTAAATACAATATTAGTAATCAAAACAAATTAAATACGGAAATATACTATAGTAAGACCAAGTTGGATATATTTCAGGAATGTACAATTACTTTAACATTCAACAACCAGTCAATGTAATTCACCACACTAACAGAATAAGGGAGTAAAAACTATATTATCATCTCAATGGACACAGAAAAAGTATTCAAGGAAAGTTAAAATCCATTCATGATAAAACTAGGAATAGAAGAAACTACCTTAAACTGAAGAAGAGCATTATATCAAAAAAATCATAATAGTGAAATATCTAAAGCTTTCCCTTAGAGAATAGGAACAAGACTACAATGTCTGCTCTTAAACCTCAATAATGAATAGAACCTAGTATTGTATTTCACTTAGTAGTGAAATGACACAGAAAAAGGGAATAAAAATAAAATAAATTAGAATTCTGCTTGTGGCAAAGTATATAAAACAATAGTTTTCAGACAATGATTATTGGGCAATGGTAGACAGTGATCTCTGAGAAAGGAGAAACAAACAAGGTGAGTCCCACAATTGCCACAGTGTATAAGGAGAATTTAGGGAGGGAAAACTGTAGAGGATTGCAACAGTCTACCTAAGTAGATTGCAACAGAACTGGAAGGCCAGGGAAGCCAAAGTTAAGTTTACAAGGCAGAGATCTGGAGAGTAGACAGATGTACAGAGAACTCTAGAAATCTGTAATGGTCTTTGAGTATTCAGCAAATAACTAATGAACATGTGTGTAAGAAAATACCTGAATCTGGCCAGAGCATAGAGGGCATATTCTTGGAGTTCCCAGAGGTCTGGGAATGTTTCTATGTCTACTAGTAGGACACTGGTTAGAATAATCAGAATGGGGTTTTATCTCAGTGATAAAAGCTGTCTGATCCTGCCTAGCAAAGCTTGAAAGCTAGCATTAAAAACAACAAAAACAAAAACAAAAACAACAACAAAAAAAACATTTACCAAACAAATTAGCTGATTTTTAGAAGAAAGCCCAAGGAAATTTACAGAAATAGAAATATTCTAGCAGTCTGTAAAATTCACAATGTCTGTCAACCAATCAAAAATTACCAGGAAAGAAGCCAGAAAATATGATTCAGAATGTGGTGAAAAATCAACCAGTACAAACGGGTGCAGAAAAGACATGTATGATAATTAGTAGACATGGACACTGAAAAAATTTTATAATAATATTCCATATATTTAGTTGAGAGAGGAAAGATTGTGCATAATTAGGAGATACAAATGTATATAAAAAAGAACCAAATAAAACTTACAGAGGTGGAAAATAAAATTCCTGAGATGGGAAATGCACAGGATGAGATTAAATGCATGTTAGACATTGTAGAAAAAAAATATTAGTAACTTGAAGAATAGGAACCAAAAGTAAAATTATGATACAGGAAATAAAAGGTGGAAAAAAAGGCGGGTAGAGACTTCCACGGTATGTGGAACATCTTCAAGAAGCCTTGGTATAACTTGAGATACTAAGTAAGTGTGGAGGGAAATAATGAGAAAATTTTAATGACAGATTTACCAAATCGTATGGAAACTAAAAACTCATAGTTGTAAGAATCTCAACAATCCCAAGGACAAGAAACAAGAAAACTACACATCAGATTATCATGATCAAATTGCTTAAAATAAGTAATAATGGCAATCTCAGAATTAGCGAGAGAACAAGACATTATATTTAGAGGGACAAAGATTAAAAATGAAAATATTACTCTTGTTGGAAATAATTCAAACCATAAGAGAATACAGCAATATCTTTAAAATACTGAAAGGAAAACACAGTCTCTTTCAAAAATAGCTAAAATAAGGAATTTTAAGGACAGCAAAGCTGCAAGAATTGGTTGCCAGCAGATCTCCAGTATAGCAAATGGTAATGAAAATCCTTTAGGCAGAAAGAAAATGATGCCAGGTAAAAATCTGTATCTACACAAATGAGTGAGGAGTATCAAGTTTGTAAACATAGAGATAAGTATAAAAGACAGTCTTTCTTAGTTTAAAATTTTATTTTTAGGATAATGTACTATTTGAAGCAAAAGTAATAACAATGTATTGTGACATTTTAGCATATGAAGAAATAAAATTTATGACAAGAATAGTACAAAGGCTGGAAAGGAGAAAGGAAGCATATTGTTTAAAGGTCTATACTGTGTGTGAAGTGATGTAATATTACTTGAAGGTAGGCCGTGATAACTGACAGAGGTACACTATTAACCTTAAACCATGTTCCAAAATAACACAACACGGAGTTACAGCTAATAATAATGATAATAATAAAAGGATATAATGGAGTCACAAATTTACTCATTCTAAAAAGAGGCAAAAATAGAAGAAAAAGGAAACAAAGAAGACATGGATTCAGTAGAAAACAGAGTAGGATGGTTGATTTAAATCCAACCATATCGAGGGGCGCCTGGGTGGCGCAGTCGGTTGGGCATCCGATTTCAGCCAGGTCACGATCTCGCGGGGTCCGTGAGTTCGAGCCCCGCGTCGGGCTCTGGGCTGATGGCTCAGAGCCTGGAGCCTGTTTCCCATTCTGTGTCTCCCTCTATCTCTGCCCCTCCCCCGTTCATGCTCTGTCTCTCTCTGTCCCAAAAAATAAATAAACGTTGAAAAAAAAAATTAAAAAAAAAAATCCAACCATATCGATAATCACCTTAAATGTCAATGATCTAAGGACAATTAAAGCCAGAGATTGACAAATTGCATAAATTAAAAAAAAGAAATAACAAACAAACAAAGACCCAAGTATTTACTGTCTTCAAAAAAGACACTTTAAGAGCACCTGGGTGGCTTAGTCTGTTTAGCGACCCACTATGGATTTTGGCTCAGGTCATGATCTCAGGTCATGAGATGGAGCCCTGTGTCAGGCTTCATGTTGGGCATGGATCATGCTTAATATTCTCTCTCTCCCCCTTTAGCACTTGCGTGTGTGCTCTCTCTCTCTCTCTCTCTCTGAAAAAAACAAAAAAGACACTTTAAATATAATGCTAATACTAATCAAAAGAACATTAAGAATATTGCAGTGGTTATATTAATATTAGATAAGGTACTTAATTCAACAAGATTTTCAGAGGTTCAAAATACATAAAGCAAAAATGCATAGAACTGAAAGGAGAAATGGGAAAAATTACAAGTACCTGGAGATTTCAACAAACCTCTCACAAAAATTGTTAGAAGTTCATGGAATATCAGTAAATATGTATAAGACTTCAAGAACACTATTAATTGACTTGGCTTAGTTAAAATTTATGGAACACTCCATGGAACAATACCAGGATACACAATGTAAGATAGTGTAATTACTGAGGAAAAGAGTATGGTGATTACACAAATTCTCATAGCACCTTTATTTGTAAGACCCCAGATATGAAAATAACCAACTATCCCCAACAGACAAATGGATAAACAAGTTGTGATATGTATATAGAATACTCAGCAGTGAAAATGAATGAACTATTGATACATGCAACAACATGGATGAATCTCAAAATAATTGTGCCGTGTGAAATAAGTCAGACCAATAATATATACTGTATGGTTCATTTATGTAAAATTCTAGAAAATATAAATTAATCTGTACTGACATAAAGCAGAATAATGGTTGCCTAGGAATGGTAAGGGAGTTTGTGTGAAGTTCATGAAGTGGTTACAAAAACACATGAAGAAATTTTGAGGACTGCTGGGTATGTTCATTATTTATTGTGACGATGGTTTTAAGAGTATATACATATGTCAAAATTCACCAAATTTTACATTTAAATATGTGAATTCGTTGTATTTTAAGTATACTGCAATAAATCTATATCTATCTATATAAATATTGGAAAGACATACTATACAATTGTCATTATTGCAGATATATAATTAACGTTCACAAGAATAAACTCAAAATGGGTGCAAGACCTGAATGTGAGACAGGAAGCCATCAAAACCCTAGAGGAGAAAGCAGGAAAAAACCTCTCTGACCTCAGCTGCAGCAATTTCTTACTCAACACATCTCCAAAGGCAAGGGAATTAAAAGCAAAAATGAACTATTGGGACCTCATGAAGATAAAAAAGCTTCTGCACAGCAAAGGAAACAACAACTAAAAGGCAACAGACGGAATAGGAAAAGATATTTGCAAATGACATATCGGATAAAGGGCTAGTATCTAAGATTTATAAAGAACTCACGAAACTCCACACCCAAAAAACAAATAATCCAGTGAAGAAATGGGCAGAAAACATGAATAGACACTTCTCTAAAGAAGACATCCAGATGGCCAACAGGCACATGAAAAGATGCTCAACATCACTCCTCATCAGAGAAATACAAATCAAAACCACACTGAGATATCACCTCACGCCAGTCAGAGTGGCTAAAATGAACAAATCAGGAGACTATAGATGCTGGAGGGGATGTGGAGAAATGGGAACCCTCTTGCCCTGTTGGTGGGAATGCAAACTGGTGCAGCCACTCTGGAAAACAGTGTGGAGGTTCCTCACAAAATTAAAAATAGATCTACCCTATGGCCCAGCAATAGCACTGCTAGGAATTTACCCAAGGGATACAAGAGTGCTGGTGCATAGGGGCACAAGTACCCCAATGTTTACAACAGCACTTTCAACAACAGCCAAATTATGGAAAGAGCCTAAATGTCCATCAACTGACGAGTGGATAAAGAAGATGTGGTTTATATGTATAATGGAATACTATTTGGTAATGAGAAAGAATGAAATCTGGTCATTTGCAGCAACATGGATGGAACTGGAGGGTATTATGCTAAGTGAAATAAGTCAGGCAGAGAAAGACAGATACCGTATGTCTTCACTCATATGTGGATCCTGAGAAACTTAACAGAAGACCATGGGGGAGGGGAAGGGGAATAAAAAGTTGCAGAGAGGGAAGGAGATGAACCATAAGAGACTCTTAAATACTGAGAACTAACTGAGGGCTGATGGGGGATGGGGGATAGGGGAAAGTGGGTGATGGGCATGAGGAGGGCACCTGTTGGGATGAGCACTGGGTGTTATATGGACACCCATTTGACAATAAGTTATATTTAATATATAAAAAAACATAATGTCTTGCTAGATACAATATTGCTGGAAAATATATAAAAGGTGTTTCTATATATTAGAAATAATTTAAAAAATAAATATAAAATACAATTTATATTATAAAATAAAATAAAATCTTATATTGTATTAAAAAATGTATAAAATATTTACAAGGACAACTTCAAATATAATTGAAAGAAAGCAAAGGAAACATGATAAATGGGAGCATATAGCATTAACAAATAGGGAGAGTCAGTCTTTTAAAAATTCAATTATCCAAAAATTAACATATGGTTTTAATATAACTCAAACAAAACCATACACATTGGGGGAGAATTGATAAAATGATTCTGAATTTATATACAAATACAAAATACCAAGAATAGGAAGAAAATGGACAACTTCCATAACAGAAATCAAAACAGTGTCATAGTACATTAATTTTGAGAATGTGATATTGCTGTGAAACAGATCTTCTAGACACCAGGAACATTCCTACATCTATATAAACATAAATTTGTGGCAAATTTGGAATTTAAGAGCAGTGCAAAATAGATTGTTTTCCCAGTAAATGATGTTGAATTGCTTACTCATGTAGAAAGAGTTAATCTTGACCCACACCATTACATAAATATTAATGCCAACATATTATAGTTCCAGATGTCAAAGGTAAATCACTAATGCTTCTAGATATTAAAATTGGAGAATATCTTCATGACCTAGGAGTGGGTAGAGGACTCTTAAATAAGCCATTGAATGCATTAAAGATTCAAAATGTTTTTGTGAACTCTTAGAACTCAGTATAAAAAGAAAAATAATCTGATTAAGAATGGGCAAAGGAGGGTTGCCTGGGTGGTTCTGTCAGTTAAGTGTCATACTCTTGATTTTGTCTCGGGTCATCATCTCATGGATCATGAGCCCCACATAGGGCTCTGTGCTGGCAGCATGGGGCCTGCTTGGGATTCTCTGTCTCCCTCTCTTTCTGCCCCTCCCCCCGTTACATGCTCTCTCTCTTTCTCTCTCTCTCAAAAATAAATAAACATTTTTTTTAATGAGCAAAGGAAAAACATAAATGAACAAAGTCCCTGAATAGACATTTCTCCAAACAAAGTTACAAATGCTAATAAACACATGAAAAAATGTTCATCATCAGTAGCCACCAGAGAAATGCAAATCAAAGACACAAAAAGATACCGCTTCACACCCACTAGGATGGCTATAATCAAAAGAACATAATAACTACTACTGTCAAGAATGTGGAAAAATTGTAACCCTCATACATTGTTTGTAGGACTGTAAAATGGTGCAGCTGCTTTGAAAAACAGTCTGGCAGTTCCCCAAAATGTTAAACATGGAGTTACTGTATGGCTCAGTATTTCCACTCCTAGGTAAATACACAAGCAAAAGGAAACCATATGTCCACACAAAAATGTGTATATGAATGTTCCTAGCAGCATTATTCATAATAGTTAAAAAAGTGGAAACAAACTCAAATGTTGAATGGATGTATAAAAAAAAGTAGTCTATTTGTACAATTGAAAATTATTCAGCTTTAAAGAAGAATAAAGCATTGATACAAAACACCACATGGATAACCCTTGAGACCATGATAATAAATGAAAGAAAACTGTCACAAAAGACTATATAGTATATGATTTCATTTATATGAAAAATGAAGAATATGGAGGGGCAGAAAGAAGATGTGTGGTTACATAAGACTGGTGCGGTCTTCTGGGAAATGGGAAGTCACTGAAAATAAATATGGGGTTTATTTTGATGGTGGTGAAAATGTTCCAGAATTTATCATGATGATGGTTCCACAATTCTGTCAATATACTAAAAACCATTGAGTTATATATTTTAAATGGATGAATTGAAAGACATGTGAATTAAATCTCAAAGCTGTGGTAGATAGATAGGAAGGTACAAAACTAGACAAATGACAGATATATAGATATATTAGATTATTTTAAAACAAAGGACTTCTTCTCATTCAAGATATGCCTTAAAAGCATTAAAATGCAGGTCCCATAGTGGGAAAATATGTTTTCAGCAGCTGTAATCAACAAAGGTCTAGCATTTGGAATATGTAAAGACCTACAAATCAACCACGTAACCTAAAGAAAAATAAACCTAAGACTTAAGTTGACCACTTCACAAAAGTGAATATCCAAATGGTTCACTAAACATATAAAAATGTGCTCAATCTCACCAATCATCTGGGAAATAGATTTAAATCCAAATGAGATATATCAGTATGCATACAATTAAAAAGGCTGAAAATCCCTTCCCTAGAAAAAGGTGTGGAGAAACTAGAATTCCCACATACTCTAAACAGTGGTCCCTTTGGAACCATTTTTGGCAGTTTCTAATAAACCTGCTATATCCCCTGATCTAGCAATTCTCCTATGAAGAAGGTGTGGTGAGTACTTCTGTGCAAACAGAGGACATATGTTCACCAAAGGACATGCATAAGGATTTTCATAAATGTTGTAACCAATGATTATAATAATCATACACTGTAATAAACAATGATTAGAAACAAACCAAAGGTGGGGCTCCTAGGTGGCTCAGTCAGTTGAGCATCTAACTTTGGCTCAGGTCATGATCTCATGGTTTGTGGGTTGAAGCCCCACATCAGGCTCTATGCTGACAGCTCAGCAGCTGGAGCCTGCTTCCGATTCTGTGTCTCCCTCTCTCTGTGCCCCTCCTCCACTCATGCTCTTTCTCTCTCTCAAAAAATAAATAAACATTTAAAAAAATAGAAACAAACCAAATGTTTACCAACTCTAAAGAAGATATATAAATTGTACCATGACCTACTATACGGAAAATGAGTGGCCTACCACTACTTGCAACAAAGGGTTATATTTCATAAACACAAAATTGAGGAAAAGTAACCATATGCAAAAGAGTGTGTATTGTTCCTTTGTATTAAGTTAAAAAATAGATGCTGGAAGTCAGGATGCTGGTTGACTTTGGTGAAGAGGGGTGTAGCCATTAGGTGGAAAACACGATAGGGCTTCCTGGGTTTTAGTGATGTGTTGCAGTTGTCTTGCATCAAGTTGAAAGAATTGATTGTTAAATGTTGGAAGTTTGCAAGCTGGTTGACATCAAGTTGGTAGCTTGAAATTGGCCATGATGAGATATTTATGTCATGGAAATTGTGTTTTTTCAAGGTGCTTTTGTTTAGTTTTGAGGTGGGGCAGCTGGTTTTTATATACTTACCAGCCTAATACTGGTGCAGGATGTTCTCGCTTTGTTAAATTCACAGAGCTATGCACACGCGATTTGTGAACTTTTCTTTATGCTGTACTTTAAAAAAGTAATTGATATTTCAGAGGAAGAAAGATGGAAGTCACTGTAATTTCAAACAAATATCCCTATAGCATCGACTAACTCAAACCCAGGGAAAGTAGAGCAGGAGAGATTAGTAGGCTCTATGAGAAAAGCAGGAGAGCCGAAGTACTAATAAACAGATTGATTTCTTCTCCATTTTCACCACTTAAATCAAGAGTCATGATCTTTTATTTTTACAGAGGTCAGACAGATGGTGCAGAAAATGAAGACAGAGTTAGCATATTTATTCACATAGCAACATTCTGCACCTCCTTACAGAACTGTTCTTTCTAATTCTTTAAAAATCGCATACCTCTCCTTGATACTGTAACCTGAAGATTTAGGGTGTTGGGCCCTGGTAACAGGCTGCTTTTTTTCTTTGAGGCATGTGATCTTGGACAAATTACATGTCTAACTTCTAGTTTTCCTCCTTAACAAAGTAGGGAAAACCATACTCCATCACTTATTCATTCATTCAAAGCAGTTTATGGAGTGAGGACTATGTGTATGGTATTATCAGAGCAAGGGATATAGAAGGAGTAAAATATACAAAAATGTATGACATAAAGTTGCTGATATTATAAGAGGGACACAGAATAATAAGATATATAAGTAAAATCTATATGTGGTGATAACTATTGAGGAAAGTTAACTAGGGAAAGGAGAAAAAGGTGTGTCAGTTGTATGGGTGGCTAATTTTCACTGAAAACACAACATTTAAGTCAAAACTTGAAGGAAGAAAGACAGCCAGATGCAACTGTCATCATACGCAAAGGGGACAGGAAACGCAAAGGTCCTGAGGCATAATCATGCCTGAACTGTTTGAGAAGTAGCAAAGAGACCACTATGTCTAGAGCAGAGTGGTAGAGGGCCGGAAAGATTGTCCACTGTAAGGACTCTGCCATTTACACTGAATGAGGCGTGAAAGTGTGTAGAATTTTGAGCAGAAGAGTGATATGATCTAACATGGGTTTAATGCGATTAGTTTAACTACTTCCTTGAGACTAGATTTGAAGAAAACAAGGTTAGAAAAAGGAGGCTGTTTTAATAATCCATGTGAGGTATAACAGCTTCTTGGTCCAGTGAATTAGCTCCATTTTGCATGTGATAAAGTGCGTTCAATTTTTCCATATCTTCTAATTTTTAAGACAAGCCAGATATCAAGGTTTTTAAATAAGAAATATCCTGATTTTCTTTCTTTTTTTTTTTTAATTTTCAACATTTATTTATTTTTGGGACAGAGAGAGACAGAGCATGAACGGGGGAGGGGCAGAGAGAGAGGGAGACACAGAATCGGAAACAGGCTCCAGGCTCCGAGCCATCAGCCCAGAGCCCGACGCGGGGCTCGAACTCACAGACCGCGAGATGGTGACCTGGCTGAAGTCGGACGCTTAACCGACTGCGCCACCCAGGCGCCCCAAAAATATCCTGATTTTCTAATATTGGATCAATTTCTTTTGTTCAGTTTTGGTTTTTAACCCATGAAGACGCACATCTACAAAATTCATATCCACAGATTTTCTTTTACTAGAATCATTGTGTCACTGGGACACTGCTCCTAACCCTCATTACTGCTTTTTGTAGCCAGGTCTATTTTTCATAAACAGAGAAGTCTCCAAAATGTTCGAGCTTGGTGTCTCCTTACTTGTTCCACACCTTTTGGTATCTATTGCTTTCAGTTTTCTGCACCAAGTCTTGAAATATGACAACTTGAGAAACAGAAGAAACCAACAGGAGACTGACTAGTGCTCTTTTAGCACCCAGTGAGCTATTTTTTAAATAAATACATAAATAAATAAATAAATAAATAAATAAATAAATAAATTTTAGAGAGGGAGAGAGAGTGAAAGCAAGCGAGGGAGGGGGCAGAGGGAGAGAGCAAGAGAATCTCAAGCAGGCTCCATGCAGAGAATGGAGCTCGATCCCACGGCCCTGGGAACATGACCTGAGCTGAAATGAAGACTCAGATGCTCAACCAAATGAGCCACCCAGACACCCCTCAAAGAGGTATTTTTGACACTTTTTTCCTTTGATACTTATCTCAAAATATGAGAGGTTAGTAACTGATAAAACAAGTAGATGAATGAAACACTGTCCAGGTTTTGCTTAACATTAAGAAAGAAGAAGAGTAGCCACATAGATTGGCTCTGAACCACAGATAGTAGCTATAAAATACAAATTGGGGAATACTTTCTAAATGTTATTGAAATATCCATATAAGTTTCTATTTAAAGAGTGTGTACTTGTTTTAAAATCTAGAGATCATCACTTCTATACTTTCTAGTGGAAGATTTTGCAAAAGCCTTGTAGTAAATGCTGCAATACTATTCAGTATTAATAGAATAATTGGCTTAGAATTCTATTCAGATAGTTCTGTGGGATGGTATATTAGGGGTGAAGTCCATAATTTATATGTATAAAACTGGTTCTTCTTTCCATTGACACTGATAACAAAAACTCAATAGTTTAAAAGTAGATAAAAAAGTGGGAAAAAGTTCTAGATAATCCGTTTTTCAATAATAGGTGAGAAAATTACATGCAAATGCATTAATTTATTCAGGAGTTTATACTTTCTTCTGAAACTCTAGAAACTGGACTGACAAAAGACAAAAAAATGTGGTAAAATGGAAATTATCTTCCATAATGCTTTTTGAAGAAGTTCTGAATTGGAAAATGTTAGAGTTATTATTAAAGTGCTTTGAGTCCTGAGTAACCGATCATGTTTCTATTTCTGTTCTTTTTTAAGAGCTTGCTACATTTTTCACATCTTAGGCAGTTTAGGGCATCTTTGTAGTTGCTAGAGTTGGCTAAGCAAAGTTCAGGCCAAACTAGGAATATGGGGTAGAGTTACTTTGTTGAATTGGATGAATTCTATCCTCCTCTTCTTTAAAAAAAATTTTTTTTTAAATATTTATTTACTTTTGAGGGAGAGAGAGCGTGAGTGGGGCAGGGGCAGAGAGAGGGAGACACAGAATCAGAAGCAGGCTCTAGGCTCCAAGTCATCAGCACAGAAGCCAATGCGGAGCTGGAACTCACCAACCCTGACATCATTGAGCCACAGTTGGACGGATGCTTAACTGACGGTGCCCCTTTCTTCTTCTTTGTGCAATGTTTATGGAGGGTTCAGTAGGTAGTTTTGGCAAGATGATCTTCTCTACAGAGAAGAGCACTCATTGCCTATTTAGAAGGTTATTAAAAAGGCTGATCGTGAAGAAACTGATAAAAAGCCTTTTTTTTCTTGAATGTAGGGGTTGTTGAGAGAAGAATATGATGATTTATGCTATTTATTTGGCCCTTATTAAGTGGCACGCACTTAGTTCTGTCTACTGGGATATTTCTATGACTAAAGCAGACAAAGACCATGGAACTTACATTTTAATGTGGGAATCTGTGTGCTCATGTGAGCTCATGTATGGTTGTGTATATGATGGGGAGGAATTAGGGCTAGGTGACTATTCGTAGTACAAATGCTTACTCTGATTCTAAGTTAGGGCCATTATTGAGTTTAGAGACTTGAAGCAGGGGAAAGCAGTGAGAGAATTTTTGATATGTAGCCAACTGGTGTTGATCACTTTACTTCCCTTTCCTAAACTGTCCCCATAACAGGGAAAATGAAATCTTCCTGGGTTCACCTTAAAGCCTAATTATCTTTGAAAATTGATAAAGAGCATTTACAATACAAGAAACACAGAAAGTATCACTTATTGAGTGTCTAGTATGAATGAGCTGTATATACTGCATCTTTTATTTCTCAAAAAAATCTGTAATAGTACATAGTATATAATACTTATTTTACCCCAAATATGCCTATTTCTCAGAGAGGTGCATGCCTAAGGTCACTTGGCTGCTAAATGATAGAACTGGCCTTTTGATACATGTCTATTTTGCTTACATACTCATATGATCACATATACATACATACATTTCATATATATTATGCTAAAATTGCTAACATTCTAGAATATAAATTATGAAAAGCCAATTCCATGTTTATTAAATTCTTCTCAGAGAGTGTACCATTAATACCTTTATGGCTAATTACCTTGATTGCTTTTATATTATACTAATGACTGTTCCAAGGCAATAGTACTTCAAAACATTGCTATATACTCTACCCTAACATATCTTCCTTGATACTGTCTATTGAGTTTAGAATCATGGGGTCTCTTGTTTTATCATTTTTCTTGTTCATAATAATCTGCTAGGTTTTACTTTTTACTTGTTATTATTATACTTTACATTTATAAAATGCTTTCTACTTTTCAAGGGAACTACATATATGTAAGGTGTATTATATATATAATATATATTATGTATATATGTTTATATATATATATATATATATATATATATATATATATATATCCTTTGTAGATATCTTAATAATTATTACCTACTTATGACTTAATGAATTGTCACACCTTTTAGGCTAATGAATGAAAAAATCCTAATAGCATGTTCTCTTTTTATATTTAATTTGTAGTATAATATCAGCTTCTATTCTTTCAAAATAAAAATATGTCCCTTTATTTATTTACTTAAGTTTTGTAAATTCCTCACAGTTAGTTGTGGCCATCTTCTCCTAGTAAATGATAGTCATTCTTCTGTCCTTTAATGTTGAGAAAATTGCCTTATCACATCAATTTGGCAATGCAGACAGATTTAAAGTGAAACAGATTCTTTCCTTTTCCTCCAGATTCTAATGAGATATTTAGTTAAAGTCTAGGACCAAAATTTGTGACACTCTACTTAGTACTTTCTAATTCTTGTTCCTTGTTAAACGTTGAATAATGTATGAGTTTGCTTTTTTAAAGTTATCCAGTATACATAATTTTATACATTGTATAGCAACATAAATAATTTTCTTTGAATGGGATAACTGAAGAAAAATAAGACTGAGGAGGACAATTAAAATTTTTTTTACTGCATTTCCTTATTTTTGAGAGGCAGAGAGAGACAGAGCATGAGTGGGGGAGGGACAGAGAGAGAGGGAGACACAGAATCCAAGCAGGCTCCAGGCTCTGAGCTGTCAGCACAGAGCCCTACATGGGATTCAAACTCATGTACCATGAGATCATGACCTGAGCAGAAGTCGGACACTCAACCCACTGAGCCACCCAGGAGCCCCTGAGGAGGACAATTTAGTATGATACTGGGAATCTTTTCAAATGTTAAAATTTAATAAGTGTCTTTGATAAATTTCTTTGTTACTTATATCTTACTTCCTCTATAAGACAATGACTTACATTTGTGCATTGATGGGGTAGGCAGCTGTAGTAGCTATTGGTGGACTAAAGGATTTTTGTGGTTGTTACATTTTTTTAATATGCTGGAGTATGGGTAAAGGTTCAAACAACTAATTAAAACACACTGGAAAATCCTTCATTACAAGAAGGTGGTATTTTAAATATGTTTAAATGTGTTTATGTTTTAAAATATGAAAACAAAATTTACCTGCTATGTATCTATTTTTGATAAGCATTCATATTGAAATTTTAAATAATTAGATTTATAAATGTAGAAATACTTTTACCAATATAATGGATTATTCATGAGCTTTAATAAGCAAGTGAAATATTATTTACAGGAGGATGTAATATATTTGCTGTATCTATAATAAATTTAATGTATATATTTACTAAATAAATGGGTGTCTATAATGTGATAAACATTATATTCAGTTCTGGAAATCAGTAATACAGCCCCTGCTTTTCAAGGACTTACCTTCTAAAAGAGATATATCTATATGGGGTACACAAGTAGTGAAGTAGTGAATATGTAATTGCTTTATGCTTTAAACTCTGATTATGTTTAACATTTGCTTCATATTTGCCCTGTTAAAAAACTATTTATTTTTGAGAGAGAGCAAGTGATAGTGCATGAGAGGCAGAGGAGCAGAGAGAGAGAGAGAGAGAGAGAGAGAGAGAGAGAGAGAGAGAGAGAGGGAATCCCAAGCAGGATCCCAGGTGAAGTCCTGAAGCATGGCTTGATCTCAGAAACCATGAGATCATGACCTGAACTGAGATGAAGAGTTGGATACTCGACTAACTGAGCCACCCAAGGGCCCCTCATATTTGCCTTTTGATTTAATGGAGATATAGAGATGTTAAGTGACAGCAAAACCACATTCCCTTAAGTAAATGCCAATGCTTTCCCATGTTGTTCTGTTTTCCACTTATTTACTTATCTTTGTTTATGAATGCTCAATAGTAGCATAGTTATTATTATTATTTTTTACGTGTTGCCCTACTTTCTACCTATTTACTTATCCCTGTCAACGTATGCTAAATAATAGCCTATTCAGGCTGGCATGGCCACAAAATTGGTTGGGAGAGGTACTTATGTCGCTCTCCGTGGTGCTGAAAGATTATGGTGGGCTGAAATTAGTGGTCTCCTCTCATTCTTTGACACTAATGATTATTGCCCTATCAAGAATTCAAAACTAGGAAAAGAAAAGTATGGTGGGGAAAGGAAAGATGAAAAAAAAAGGGAGGTTTAAATGCAAGGCTTAGCTATTGGTTAATAGATGGTTGGGTTAATTTATTTGAATTTTACAACAGGCACTGTGCTTAGAGTGAGGCTACAACTTTGCATTTCCACTACTGTCCTGCAAACCTAAACTTTATATTGGTGTATCCCACTGTATATTGAAGAAAATAGACATCAAGCACACAAATATGGAAAAATGTAAATTTGAAACTGTGGTAGATGCTAGGAAAGATACAGGGCTTTATGGATCATGAGATAAACTAGAGCAAATATGAGTATATCAGTATAGAGCTTGATTGAAAATTAATTACTTTGCTCTCATATTATTAAATTATTATTATAAAAACAATATGTTAAAGAAGATAAGGTCTAGTGAATCATATAAGACTTCCCAATAAAATCTTTAAAAAAATAATGAGATCTTGCCTCCATGAACTGAACTTTTTAATAACAGATTTTTATACCTGAAATAGCTGTATTTCCTGATCATGACATTTTTTAATTTTTAAATTAAAAAAAATTTAATGTATATTTATTTTTGAGAGAGAAAGAGACAGAGAGTGAGCAGGGGAGGGGCAGAGAGAGAGGGAGACACAGGATCCAAAGCAGTTTCCAGGCTCTAGCTGTCAGCACAGAGCCCAATATGAGGCTCAAACCCACAAACTGAGATCATGACCTGAGCTGAAGTCAGATGCTTAACAGAGTGAGCCACCCAGGTGCCCCCTGATCATGACATTTTAAATGATGATGTAATAATTATCATCACGGGTGGGAAAATTTGTTTGCACAAAGTAGGTGTAAAAGATTTTAAACTTTTTCTTTTATGACAAAACATTTATATCAGATAAAATGATATTTAGAATATATCAGCTTTATTTTTCTTTCCTATCAGTTGTGATCTTGAATTTTTGTGGTTAGAAGTAGATTTCAAATCTATTAAATTTTTATCAGCAAATTGAAAATAACTATAAAGCTTAAATTTGAAAAAAATATTTAATCATTATTAAAGCAGTCAATCTGCTGCTGACGTGGCTAACACAAAAATAGAAATTCAGCATATGGTACAGAATTATAGTATATTTATGTTACTAGAGGTTTGGGTCATTAACTGAAGCTGTGCTCACTAGAGTTTTCTGCCCGGGCTCCCTGCTCCCCATATGCAATAGGCTACATTTTGAAATGTATGCAATATTTCTTGGCCCCTAAAATAAAAATCTTCAAACCATTCCATGAGCTTTTGCAAACCACTGGGTCTTTAGCTGAATGCTAAAGTAGATGGTTAGATGTAGACACTTCTTTATTTATGTCACCATCAGAAAGAATGGGACTCATGCTCAGATTCCACTTGTTCAGGCCATCCTGCAAAGAGCCTTAAACAAGCTTCTGACCTGAAGCTACCTGTCTGTGAACTCTGGCAATTGTGGCAACTCCACTTGGCCACTTTTTGCGGTTCAGGTGGTCAATATATCATGGGATATCTGTAAACTATTTGTGATACACTCGTTGGAAAGCTCAGCTCATAGCCTCTTTCAGTTTTCTTCTGAGAATTTATTACCACCTGATATAAGTACATATTTTCTTTTTGTTTAGGACATATTACACTAAAATGTAGCATTCATGTAAGTATAGTCTTTATCTTTTTGCTCACTGTTGTATTCCCAGAGTATGATGTAAACATTCAATACATATTCACTAGATAAAGGGCTAGACTCTAAGTTTCATGAGGGCTATCTTCATTTTCCTGTTTTTCTTTTAGTACCTACTCCAGTGCTTAACTCATTGTATTGCACTCAGGAGATAAGCACGATCAAGAATATAAATATTCTTCTTGTAAGATGTGTTAGGGCTTTTAGACTATATCCTAAAAATAGTGAGAATCCACTGAAATATTATAATTTGTAAAAAAATGTTTTTAGTTTTTTTATTTTAGAAAACAAAGTTGTTTCCTGTATCTCTAAATAATGGTATCTCCATTCTCTTACTCACCCAATTTTAAACTCTCACAGTAATGTAACACTTTTGTCCTTCTTCACTGCTAATAATTTTTCAAAACCTGACAATCAAACTTCAGCCATATGTCTCTTCTTTTTCTTCCTTCCTTCCTTCCTCCCTTTCTTTCTTTCTTTCTTTTTCTTTCTTTCTTTCTTTCTTTCTTTCTTTCTTTCTTTCTTTCTTTCTTTCTTTCTTTCTTTCTTTCTTTCTTTCTTTCTTTCTTTCTTTCTTTCTTTCTTTCTTTCTTTCTTTCTTTCTTTCTTTCTTTCTTTCTTTCTTTCTTTCATTCTTTCTTATTTATCATCCATTCATTTGTTCATCATCCATCATCTAGTCTTCTGACATCACCCTTTGTTTTCCATTTTAATTTGGGCCTTGGTTAATCACAGTTTGGTCCGTTGTATCTGCTGAACTCATATTTCTGTCTTTAGTATATTCTCCATCTAGGTCACTTTATGCTTTATAGATGGTTAATTGCACAATATTGACCATCCTGTTTATCTAAACAAATGCTTTCAATAACTCTTCACCAATTAAAGATAAATTCCTAGGTTTCTATTTGAAAAAAATTACAAAATAAATTTTTATTACTTTTAACACTCAGTCACATAAATTATTGCATTTATTTTTGTAAGAGAAGCAAAGAATGTTTCTCTTCCCATTTTTAAAATGAATTTGAACTTTAAAAATGTTCAAAATTACTACAAAAATGCCTTAGTAATCTTCATCTAAATTTGCCAACTGTTAAAAGTTGGTCACATTTCCTTCATCACTCTCTCAATAGGTATTTCTGAAAAGTTGTGAATAAAATACAGGCTTTATGCCTTTCTTACCCCCAAATATTTCATTATAGTAACTATAGTAAAATTATCAAAATGCGAACATTTCATATTGATAGAAAATTAATTATAATTTAACATAAATAAAAGGTCTATAAATTAGATATTATAGACTTTATTCCTATTTTGCCAATTATCCAGTAATGTTGCTATATATTTTTCTAGTCCAGTATCCAATTCTTGATTAGACACTGGATTTAGTAGTCATGTCTCTTTAATCTCTTGTAGTCTGGAATAGTTCTCCAGCCTTTCTTTAATTTTCATCAGAATTATATTTTTGAAAAGTACAGACAAGATATTTTGTGGCATTTTCCTCAAGTTGGAATTTTCTTTTGCTTTTTCTCATGGTTGCAGTCAATTATTATTATTATTATTATTATTATTATTGGTCTGAAATACGAAACAAATTACATTGTGTACTTTTTCGTACATCACATCGTGAGGTTCATGATTTCACCTGGTCCTATTACTGATGATTTTAACCTTGATCACTTGGTTAGAGATGATGTCTACCAAATTTAGTCTCTAGAAGGAGCTCCTCTAGAAGGAGCTTATGTGTAAGCATAATCTTGAAGTGCTCTACCTTGGAGGTTGCACTCCATTGTTGCATTTTGGAATTCTGCATGAACCATTAGTCAGGAAAACAAGGCTAGCCTACTGAAGAATAACAGCAGGTTGAACAAAGATGAGCCCTCCCAGCTGAGCCCTGCCCCCAATCAACTGGCCAACCAGCAGATATGTGAGTGAGGCCATACTAGACTATCCACCGCAAACTAAGCCAGCCAGAGAAGAAAATTACCCAGACAACTCACAGAACTTTGAGAAATTATAGATGTTTTATTTATAGATACTGTGTTTGTAGGTCTTTTTATTGCTTTTTTGTTTAATGGTTTGTTATAAAGCAAAAGTTAATAATTCCCAGGGAGATGTTTTAAAACTACTTAAATATCCTGTTCAACATACAGTCTTTATCCACCAGAATTATGCTTCTTGCTTCAGTTAAAATATTAGTACAAATTGCAAAATGGAATTATACTTTTTTAAGAGATGAAGAATGTAAGGATAGGGGATTATATGTCTTCAAAGGACACGTCTGGTAGGTGGCTATGCCAGCATTAGAACCCAATCTTCTACTTGCTGATCCATACTTTTTGTTCAGTTTGCCATGCAGAGGTGAGTAGACTGATGGTAGAATTGGAACTCCCAAGAGGGAGCAATAGAGAGAAATTCCAGAGTGTCCGTGGTATTAGGGGTGGCATCCTGTGTCCTCATACATGCACAGAATCACCTCTGGTAGATGCTCCTTGATTGATTGTTGGAAGGGGTGGCTGGATGGACAATGTAAGAGAAGACATTAAGTATAACATATACCAATTTAGATGATAGTTGATTCATGAAAAGATATAACATTTCTAGAAATTTCCTTTTACGAGTACAGTCAAGAGTGTCATTGACATACTAGATAAAAATAATAATATATACAACATTGCTCTTAATATTTTTGAAGCAGCTATTTTATCTTCCCCCAGTTTTGCCACATAAACTAAGAAGAGGGACCTACCACAGGTGAGTGACCCTGGGAGAGGAGGAAAGGACCCCTATTTTACTCTCTCTTACAAATAAGAAAACTAAGACCAATGAAAGTCCAGGGCCAAAAGTAACCAAGGGCTAACAGTGAATAAATGGCAAAGTGGGGATTTGAACTCAGCAATGCCAATTTCCTAGAAGAGTACCTCCCACATGGCAGTGAGGGATAGGTCCTAAGTCATCAGATGTTAATAATATCCGAGTCTTGTCTGTGCTTTGTGCCAGGCATTGTTTTAAGATCCTTATGTACATTTTAACTCATTTCGTACCAAAGACTTCCCCTTACATTATACATTAACTTAGGAATGACTTCACATTAACTTCACTTTGAAATGCAAGCATTCCGGCACTTCAAGGTGCGTCCATGAGTGTGTTAAAGCCCATACCACGTTGACTGAGAAAGGAATTCAAAGCCTCACTTTTTATTTTTTTTTCTTTACTTTCCCTCAAAAATGTAAGAGCGCAAGGAAGCATTTTTGCGTTCCCAGATCTCTTACACTGTGCAGGCTAGACGCAGCTGTCGCCAGCCAGAACATTAGAATCCTGTCAGGGTGAAAGAACTGTAAGGGACAAGAGGCCAAACTCTTGTCTGTCCTTTCTTCTTCAAGGCTCCAAACCTCAACTCCCCCGCAGCATCTCTCTGCTGGAGAGACTACGACGGGGGTGGGGTTGCCCCAGCTTTCCCCGAGGGCAGTCTCCTATCCTCTAGCACCCCTATAAGAGGCTCGCTGGTGCACTGGGCTAACACGGTGTGTGCAAGCCTGCTTTTCCACCATGGGAACCCTGGATGGCCAGGGGCCGCGAAGCTCTCTGTGGGGGAGAGGAGCCGACCCCACAGTTGCTCTTGGGGGCCGTGCCTGCCAAGTATCGCGGGACTTGTGCACATCGCTGGAGCAGTAGCTCCAGGAGCAGCTGGAGCGCGCTCCGTGCACACCGCCCCAGCCCGGGGAGGAGCGGGAGCGGGGAGGGAGGAGGGCTGGGGGGTGCTGGTTACGTAAATGATACTAGCCCAGTGAGAGGCCTCCAGGCTGGGGCTACGGGAGGGGGAGGGACCGCGCGAGGAGGAGGGGCTGGGAGGGAGAGGGCTGGGGTGGGAGGGGGGCGGGGGCCGGGGGCGAAGTGACCAGGCGGCGGCGGCGGCAGCTCTGCTGAGGTGACAATGTGCTAGGAGTCCTCGCTCGGTCTCCTGTGCCTCCTCGGCCTCGGCGCCCGCTCTCGCGGCGCTCCCGGAGCCCTCTAGCCCGCCGCTGCGCTATGAGGGCGCCTCTCTGGGGCTGGCCCAGGCCGGAGCCGGCTTGCTCTGCTCCAGGGGAAGTGTGAAGAGAGAGGCGCGGGCGGGAGACGGGGCTGCGCGCGGCGTTCGCGGACCGGCGCGGGTTCCAGGTGAGCGCGGGCTCGGCGCACCCGGTGTTCGGCGCGGCCGGCGGGCGCCTGCCGGGCTGGGTCAGAAGCTGAATCCCGTGCGTGGACTGCCGTTCCCTCTTCGCGGGATCCTTGGCCACGATAGCAGGTCTCCGTCTCTCTCTTGCTCCTCCTCTCTTCCTCGTAATTGTCTGGGGCGAGTCTCCTCCGGGTGGCCAGGGTGCCCGGGTGGGTGCCGCAAAGTCCTGCAGCGAGTGTCGGTCGCCGCGTCCAGCGCCCCGGGCAGGACGGGGGGTAGGGGCGCCCGCGGACCCGGCGAGACTGCCTCCCGGAAGCTCGGAGCGTGCTAGCCGGCTGCTGCAGGTGCGGAGGGTGGATCGAGAGGCGCGGAACTTTCTGTCGCCACCCGCTCTCTACTCCTTTCTCCGCTACTCGCTTCAGATCCGGGGCGCTGGCCACCCTCTGCGCCCTGGTGGCGCTTGGCGGCGGGGGCAACTTTCTCCCCACCAGCTGCGGGCGGCCGGGGCTGGCTGTGCGCGACGCTCCTGTTAGGCTTCACACCGGGGACGTACTAGAGCTTGGGTATCTTCCTCGACGGTTGTCTTCCTTCCTTTCTGCCTCTCTCTTTCGGTGCCCCTCGACCTCATTCTCTCTGCGAGTCTCTGTCTCTGACTCAGTTTCTTTCTCTGACTTTCTCTCTGACTCTGGCTCCCCCTGCGACCTCCGGGTCTGTTTCTCTTCCATTCTTTTCCTCCTTGTATCTCTTGGGATGTCTCTCTATTCCTGTTACCCTGTCTCTTACGCTTGTCTCTCCGTCTTGGCGTGTTTTCTCTCTGCCTCTCGCTGCCTGTCTCCGTCTGCCTCCTTCGTCTCTCCTGCCTTGTCCTCCGGATCCCGAGGCGCCCCGGCCAGTCGAGCACGCCCCGGCCCACCTTCTGGGCACCTCCAGGTACAGAGATCTCCCTGCTCTGAGCCAGAGGGGATGCGGGGGTTGCCCTTGTATGGGTTTGCGTGGAGCAGAGGGGCTGAATGAAGGGCTTAAGGGCCAGTCTCCCCTGCCCGGGTCCGAGGGCCCTGTGCGGCAGAGAGCCGGAGCGCACTGAGGCTACTGGTGGTGAAAGCGGCGTGCGTCCCTCCCCTCAACCCGTAAATTGACTAAGATCGGTTGAATTTCCTGGTAGAGAGTCTACACCTCCAGCCTTTACAGGTAGCCACATAAGAGACGGCAGGCAAACACAGAAAGCTTTGGCATCCAGGGAAAACTAACCTCGAAAGGGTGAGAGCTTTTGTGAGGCAAAGGTGTTGCTAGCGGAGGAGAGGAGCATTGGGGACTATCTGCCATAAACTGCCATAACACTCAATCCTTGAGCCGTTTCCTTGGGAGAGGTCGCGGTCACTCTTCCTAGGAACACAGCGTGGTGATTTTATTTGCAGGGTAAAGACACTTGTCTTCCCGAGACACCTGAAATCTCGGGTTTTCTTTGGGCCCCCAGATCTCTAGTTTTATATGAAGGCTGCCTTTGCTTAGGGTCGCTCCCCTCCCCGTGTGTGTGTGCGCGCGCACGCGCGTGTGTGTGTGTGTGTGTGTGTGTGTGTGCGTGTGTGCGCTCGCTTCCTTGCATTCATGCCCTCTAGTGTTAAAGAAACCAGCTTGTTTGAGAACACTGAAAAGTAAGGTCAACCTACTGGTGACATATTTTGGACCTTTCACCTTCTCAGGTCATTCTCCTTGCCTTCACTCAATCTTTCCTTTTTCCTCATCGTGACTTTTGCATTGCATTATTAATTTTTCCTTTTCCCTAATCTCTACAAACTCCTTCTCTCCTTCAGAATTAGAACCTTTATGTTGAAACCCTGTTTGAGTGACTTCACAAATGGATAGATTTGGAAAATTTTCATAGCCTAAGGCAGGCTTTGAACATGAGAAATGTGCATTTCTCTGCACTGTTTGCCACAAGCTGGGATTCCACATCTCTTCCTTATGCCCCTGCCCACCTTCAACTCCAATGAGGATTTTCTCTGGCTGCTCTTGCTTGTTTAAATAAATGCTTTTAATTCTTCGTTTGTGTGATGTTCATCCCATTTCAGGGCTTAAGCCGCTTGCTTAAGTAGAGGCACTGTGTCTGAGATCAGGTTTGGGGAGGAAGAAAAGAAAGCCTTTCCAAAGGAAGTACAGTGTTGCTGGTGTAGATTAATTCTGGATTCCAGAGTGCAGAGTGGACCCGGATGCAGTTTCAGATACACAGACCTTAGCACAGTGTGGGAAAACTAGTAAATGCTTATTAAAAACTTGTTCCTTGAGTGATTAGCATGCAGCTAATTATAGGCTTTGATTACCCAGCTATGTGAATGAGCTTCATACAAGAAGTTAAATTATGCCTCTTTTTTTTTTCTTTTTTGTTTCATTTATTTAGTGTTTTATGAATGGGAATTGAGGACTACTAGTAGAAGCCATGTTGAAACCTGAGTGCCTTTTTGGCTCATTCACTTCTTGAATTTGCCTCTCTTTGCAAGTCTTTACCTTGGCTGATGTTCTTTAACAAGTCACTGCAGAATTGAAGAAATGATTTTAGAGACTCTGATAGGTGGCATCTCTTAATCTTCCTATGAGAAAGCAAACTGGAACATGACATCATTTGTTAGTGAATACTTTCTTGTGGTCTTTCACAAGTGAAAAGTTTTCTCTTTTAACATAAAGAGCAGATCTATCAGCTTGAAATATTTGGGTGCTATAAATTGATCTCTCAAACTGACTCACTTACCTTAAATAATTTATAGGCTTCCTTACTGCTTCAAATATAGATGAGAGGTGTGATGCTACATACATATGAAAATTTGCCGAAGTACCTGGAAACATAGTGCCTCCTGATACAAGGTACTGGTAGGAATTCATAAGCTGCAGTATTGTTTTTTCTTTTTTTTTCAGTGTTGTTTTTTTGATGATAGAGTAGTCACCTCTTTAAAAATTTGAGGATTTACCGTGAGTATTGTACAGGAGTGTGATCAAGGCAGTTTTGCTTTAAAAATGTTACTTATAGATGGCTTGATACTGTACCCAATGTTTTGCATTTAAAAAATAGCAAAGACACACTGAAGGTGGAAATTCTGCTGCTGGTTGAGATAGGTTCTGATTTCTTACTGATAATATTGAGACACATTTAACTTTTTAACTTCCTGTGCATTAATTTTAAGTTAAACAGTTTTGTCAGAGTGAAATACAATGTTTCATTTTGCTTATAGATTTTTAGAAGTGGTGATTCTTTCTTTCTTTCTTTCTTTCTTTCTTTCTTTCTTTCTTTCTTTCTTTCTTTTGTTCATTCAGAGGTAGTAGTTCTGACAGGAACATTTCCATGTAATAGAGATTGTACAGCTTTTTAATCTTGGCATTTTAGGGAGAGGGTGAGAGAACAAGCAATAAATGAATATTTTTATTCTTTCTGGTTGGACAAATGAAAAGAATATTGGTGTTTTGGAATAACACCAAGTAAAAGTAAAGAATATTATTGAGAATAAAGCATAAATAAAGTCCACTATGGGAAACAAATAACAATGCCACATGTCTTTGATAAGTGTTCATTGTGCTTTATGAAAATGAACAATCTCTACAGTTTTGTCCTTTAACTATTGGTGTTATTAGACATCGTATTCTCAAGTGGCACCTCTTGCAATAAACAAGAAATTCTTGACTGTGACTTTTAATATATGACCTTCTTGGGTTTAAATTGCTATCAGTAGTAGGAACATGTACACATCTTAAATCTAATGAGGCCTAACAGGATCACTACTTTGAAATCTGAGTGACCATATGGCTAATTATAAAAGAATTTTAACTGGTTTTTGGTTCTCAATTCTTCCTTCTGCTCTTGTCATCCGAATAAACACATGCGAAACGTGAAATCAAGACTAAGTATATGCATTCATGTTGACTCTGACAATCTATTTCATGGCCTTTCTTAATATCACCCCCCACATCCTCGCACAGACACATACACACTAAGTATATGTTCAAACACATAAATTACATTTAAAGATCTGGTACTGTCTGCTTTGATAAACCTGTTGTCATTTTAACAGATTAAACTTCAATTTACAATTTCTATCTTAAGTCACATTATTTAAGGATGTCTGCTATTCAGTTGAAGGCATGTGTGTTTTTGAAGAGTCCAGCTTTGTATTGTGAAATTTAATACTTAGAGAATTCAAATAACTTAGTGAAAATGAATGCACACATTATTTCAGTAGTAGTTGATCATCCATTCAGGGCATTATAAACAATTACCTTTTAGAGCAAAATATAAATCAAGTAGACTTTATTCATTTGATACTTGTTTGTCCTGGATTCAGATTTAGACCTGTGTATATGCTTTCAATGTAGTATACCATAAAAATATTTTTTAATGTATCTTTGCTTGATTACCAAGAAGTAATTACAGGTGGCTAAAGAGACCTGTGTGATTAATGTATGTTCCAATTCCGTTGTAAATGAATTAGCTAAAATTCATTTTTAGATATGAGTTTTCTAATAATATTTTCTTTATGTTACTCAGGAACTATTTATTTAAGCTGAAATACGTAATTTTGAAAAATTTTGACTACAGATTATTAAGAGATTTCTGGGTCCTAACACCTAAAATGTTAGTTAAAATAAGGAGATGTGCCTTTCCTGTATGGGCCCAACTTCACTCAAGTGTGCACATATAATTATTGTCCTTATGAACTCTTGGGTTCTCTCTTAATGTTTACTCTACTATAATTTTCCACCGTTAACAAAAGACCTAAAGCAAGCTGCAAAATATCATTTGTTAAAAGTTGTTCCACATTATGGGGCACTTGAGTGGCTTAGTTGGTTAACCATCTGACTTCAGCTCAGGTCACGATCTCACTGTTTGGTTTTTGGGTTCGAGACCTGCGCCAGGCTCTGAGCTAACAGCTCAGAGCCTGGAGCCCGCTTCAAATGCTCTGTCTCTCTCTGTCTCTCTCTGCCCCTCTCCTGCTTGTGTGTTTGTGCACATGCGCTCTCTCTCTCAAAAATAAATAAACATTAAAATCTATCCCATTGAGAGGGATGGAGAGAAAATAGTGACTGTTACCACCCTAGATATGAACATATTTGTGATTGTATAATTAGTTATGTGAGAAAAATAAAACACTGCCCATATTAAATATTCAGGCTTCTTTGTATTTGTTTTTTTTTTTAGAACTGCTTACTGTTAAGATAGATGGGAACTGTCCAAGATATAGCATATCAGTGTTTTAACATGATGTGGAATTAATTAGGATTCTGTTGGATACATTAAACTACACTGATGTCACTTAAATCTTACTTAAGCTCTTGTAGAACATTACAGGAAGTGTGATTAAACTGCTAGTTGGCATTTTGGTGATTATAATACATGTGCTCAGTAGCCACTGTAAACAGAAAGAAGAATTTAAAGCAAAGCCTGAACATTCAAAATCATCCAAATTACACCTCAGAGATAGTAGTAAATGTCAATTTAATCTCTTGCCTAATATTAATTGCCTTGATATTATAACTACAGGACCTCTTTTTTTGTTGTTGTTGTTAAAAAAATGGATTTTGACATATGGGGAGGATTGTGCTCTTGTAGATCAGAAGCATCATAACTGACTTAATTTCTTCTTCAGATTTTTATTATATAATTAGTTTCAGATGGAAAGGATGAGAGTTATATGACTATCAAGACCCCTATGCAATACTACCATTACTCTGATGAAACAAAAATGGGAAAACATACTTGGGAAACAAATCTCTGGGGAGGTATAGCCATTTGATTTTACTTATGAGGGAGCTAAAAATGGTGAATTGAGTTACAAATTGAGAAAAGAGCTAAAATCTATTGGATACTTACTTTGTCCTTGTACTGTGGATACGAAAACATCTGATGGGTCTTGCCACATTTTATCCTCATAGCCACATGAGGAGTAAGTAGAATTACTGTCCCCATTGTATAAACAAGGACTCACTCACTCAAAAGCACACAGCTAATATGGTTTAGTGCCAAGGAGCCCATCAGTTCTTTTCTGTCTCTGAAGCCAGTGCACTAGTAGTTCTCAGTCTGACATTTTCACTGACTAATAAAATTTTTAAAAAATTGAGTGCCAGCCTCCATTGAACATTTTCTTTTGCATGGTAAGAATGGGTTTAAAAGTCTACTTATATCATCATCATCTTATAAAAGAGTGGGCATTTTAACACCAGCTAAGATGGCAGAACTGAATATCAAAATATAGTTCTTAAAAGAACTATATTTAGCTTCCTGTGCATTTTTCTACATTGCACTTAATTTTCAAATTTAACAAAGACTGATGAAAATGTTATCACAGTCTGGTAATTCATTTCACCATATTCTGTAGTTGATGCTTAGGAACCTTCTTAGTCTGAACCAGTATAATATCCTATTTACCCCGTGCACCCTGTGTATACAGAGAACACAGGCCAGCATGGTAGTCATATCCATGACTTCATGAAACCTACATAGCACTTATAGCTAGCTATTCCATTTTCTTACTAGTCACTGGCCTGGGCACTAAAATTTGGACCCGGGAAAGATGCTAACAATCGCTCTAGCCTCAGTTTACGGTGTCAATGTTTGTTGAAAGGATTAGAGAATTGGGGGTGACTTGTTCCTTCGTGGTATTTAACTGCAAATCACTGTCACTTAGCTAATGCCAATCTGTGTCCTGGGACAAGGAATGAATGAATGCCTGGCAGAAATAAGGGAACATGTGTCAAGACTTTACTCCTCTGTCCTTCCCCACTAACCAATGTGTTCTAGCCTTAGGGATCATTTTGTTCCTTTTTTACTTCTTTGGTGGCCTTGATGAGGACAAAGAAGTTTTGTTTTAGGTAAGAAAGAGAAATCCAAAGCTAAACTAACTGCTTTTGTAAAACTGACTGATGCTGTTAAATGGCAAGTTTCTTTGGGTAGTGACTATTGTGGCCACCAGAGAGAAAAAAAAATGATGGTGGGGGTATGTGAAATGTACCTAAATTGTCCTTGTTAACAAACCAGTCTTTACATTGAAATAACTAACGAAGTTTTTGTGTGTGTGTTTGTTTTAATATAGATTGTCAGATCCCACTCATACAGATTCTCATTTGTCTCTGATGAGTTTACGGAATTTATTTTTTTTAAATACTTTTCCAGATGATTCTGATATACAGTGATGTTTTAGACAACTGATCTAACTCATCATTTTTCAGGTTAACTTATTAATTTTTATTTAGTTAAAGAAGAAAGAAGTTACTTTGTTCTGGACATTATCCTAAGTGTTACATATATTAATTCATTTCATCATAACAACCCTCCAAGGTGGGTTTTATTGTACATCCATTTTACAGACAAGGAAATTGAGATACAGAAAGGTTAAGTAAGTTGTCCCAGACTAAGCTGGTAAATGACAGGACAAGGACTATGCTATTTTGATGAAATTATTAGTAAAACAACTTGCTTTATGTCACAAAGTTTGAAATAGCTGAATTGAAAACAGAGCCCAGATTCCTATGTCTTGTTTCCTTTTAAAAATGAAGGAAGAAAACCTGACCAACAAGGTGGATTTTTAGAGCTGGAGACAAAATGTTTGCCTTTTAGAAGTCATGGCACTGGATTAAAAAAGACAATTATGAAGAAGACAATGGATATGGAAACATTGGAGTAGATTTCTTCCAAGCACATTGTTGTTTCTACTTAGATATGCACTGCTCCCTCCTACCCTCCCCGCCCAAATAAGAAGAAACTAACACATAGTGATGCAGGCAGAAAGAAAAAAAAATTAAATCTATAACTGAATAAGATTTCTCTACATAGACTTCAATTCATAACTGAGATCTATATCTGTAACTAATCTAATAAATAGTTTATTTTCCTGTGATACTGCTAATAATTGTTTAAATTACATTAAGAAATTTTCATATTTATGAAAGCACTGGGGAAGTCCTGCTGAAATTTCTGGATTTTTTCCCCCATGTGTTTTAAGTTTTTTTGGGGATGGAATATTTGCTAATTTGTAATCACTAGTAATCTACAAAACTGATGTGTTAATCTTTGATACAATACATTTTCTCCTTGCAAGCTTTGGTTGATTTTCAGCAACTTTCTCTTGCTTACTATTTTTGTTTAATGCACTAAGGCAATGTTTTAATGATTTTTCTTTAGTCTTTAAAAAAAAATAAATACTTTAGGCTGACTGAAAGTTGATTAGATTATGTAAATTATTTCAATTATATACCTTCAGTAATGAGTCACTCCACCTTCCTGGATTTTTTTTTTAAGGTTTATTTTTTTTATTTTGAGAGAGAGAGTGCGAGTGTGCAGGGGAGGGGCAGAGAAAGAGAGAGAATCCCAAGTAGGCTCTGCACTGACAGTGCAGGAGCTTGAACTTGGGGCTTGAACTCACGAACTGTGACATCATGACCTGAGCCAAAATCAAGAGTTGGACACTTAACAACTGAGCCACGCTGGCGCCCCTGTTTTTTTTTTTTTTTTTTTAATGTTTATTTTGGCAGGGACTGGGAGGGAGAGAGAGACATCCCAAGTAGGCTCTGTGCTGTCAGTGCTGGCAGAGCCCAATGTGGGGCTTGATCTCATAAACTGAACTGTGAGATCATGATCTGAGACTAAATCAAGAGTCTAGTTAACTGAGCCACCCAGGCGCCCCAGCCTGTTTTTTTTTTTTAAACTAAAGATCTGCACTTAAAACAATGCTGTTTTCAGAGTCTATAAATGAAATGAAGGATTTATGGGATTACTAACAAACCCAGTATCAAAATTCAGTGCAGTTTTTTTTTTTCCTTTTTTCTTGCAGGAATTCCACCTCTTTTTTTCTGAATCCTCAAGTCTCAATAATCTTTGATTATCTTGATAGTTCAGTCTCAAATGGGACTAAATGTCATTTGTCCTAAAAAATGTTAGAAGCCACACTGTCCCTGATCGTGGTTCAGATGTTACTCATCTCTTCTAGGTTGTCACTGTGCCTTTGTATTTCCTTAAGTAAATAATGTGTTTATTATTTCTCAATACTCTTTTTCTTTTTCCTTGTTCCTTTGTTCCCTTTCTTCTTCATGGTACGCTCTACTTTAAATGGTCTTTCTTCTATGGCTTAGTAAATCCACTTGTAGCAGGACTAGATTATTACTGCTCTTGAATAGTAAATAAAAAAAGAGCTTCTGTTCATTTCATCAGTTAGTTCTGAGTAGGTAAGAGACAGACGCGCTAGCTTCTGCATCTGGGTCATTTAGCAGGAGGCTGGGGATGCTAAATTCACATCTCATTACCTCTGTCTACTTTTAGAATTGTGTGCCTGGGCCCTGTGGTCAGTTGGCAGTTGGCCGGCCCAGGGCTCAGAGGGAATGCTGTGTTATTTGAGGGGATGCCAACTTCAGTTGCCACATGGCTTTCTCGTTTCTTGGTCAGATTTTCCTCATACATCCTCCAATATGTGTTTTCTTACTAACTCTAGGCTGTTGACTTCATGTCAAAAATTTTTTATATTAATGGATAGATTGTGATGAACAATTTTAATAATTTATATTCTATGGCTCCCACTCCCCAACTTTGGGTAGTAGTTCCCCTATCTGATAAACCTAGAGCAGACATTTTGTCACGGATTTTTTAAGAGTTTTATTGTTGTGCACTAAGTTGAGATGAATCGTAGGTAATTGGATGGTGCAGCTGAATTAACACATTGAATTGCTAGTTATGAGACACTTCATTTGCCATTGCAGACGACAATAGGCCCATTTTGCTTCTACAATGCACAAATTCTTATTATCTATATAGAATTCTAATTCGAGTGGGATAACATGTATGCATCATTTCCATTCCTTTTGTAAGGAAAAATAACCTTCACAAATGTAATATACTTGCAACTATCTCATTAAATACTTTTGAACTTTAATAAATCTCTTTTTTTTGAGAATGTTAATTCTCATTCTCCACAAAAAGGACAGAGTATAAGGCATTTCAAAAACATGAAATCAGTAGTATTGCTGGGTACCATAAGACCTGTGCAGATGTACAGTTTGCATTTATTTCAACAGAGCACCTTGTTTGAATCACTCAAGACAGCATTGTTGCTATCATGACTCTGGTGATATTCAGTAGTCTAACAGTTTTGTTTGTTCCTGGGTTTTATTCATTTTAGATGTTTTAAGGGTAGTTTCTCTAGGTCAGTGGAATTGCTTTTCAACAAGTGATTATCCATTTGAGGAGGAAGAATGGAGACATGTCTTTATTTGTTATACATCCTCTTGAAACCTCATTAATTTAAACGTTAAAGGGTGAAAAAGATATCAGACTGTTAAAAATTGGATAGAGTAAAGCAAGGCAGAGGAAACTGACTAAGATATAGGAAAGTGGCCTGAAGTTGAAGAGGGAGACACTGTGCCCTGAACAGCCCCCCAAAGGCTTGAGTTCCATGCCAAGAAAAAAGGAGAGCAGAGGTGAGACACTGAGTCTGAAACAAAATAATTAATCAACATGTATAGTTGGAATAACCAACCTTCTACTTACCAATTCTACTTCTTAGGCAAATGTCCCTATAGCACATTTTTCTCATCACCTCTCTCACTACACTCCTTAGTACAAACTAATGAAATTGCTTACATGGCTGAGGGACAATAAGGGCAACTAGGGACACATCCTAGAACCATAGGATAAAGTCCCTTTTATTTTGACACTTAGACTCTACAAGCCTAAATGATCAGCAAGTTGCTTATCCTAAAACAAAGTCTTCTAACCAAGAAGACCCACTCAAATACAGAAGACTCAGTATTTTCTGTTCCCTCATTCTTTTTTTTTTTTTAATTTTTACTGTTTATTTGAGAGAGAGAGAGAAAGAAAGAAAGAAAGAAAGAAAGGGAGGAAGGGGCAGAGAGAGACAAAGACACAGAATCCGAAGCAGGCTCCGGGCTCTGAGCTGTCAGCACAGAGCTGGATACGGGGTTTGAACCCATGAGTGGTGAGATCATGACCTGAGCCAGAGTTGGACACTCAACTGACTGAGCCACCCAGGAGCCCTGTTCATTCTTAAATATAAAGTAGGAACCATGGATTACCAGACATTTAAAATATAATGTAAGAAAAAAAATACTAAGAAAAGTCTGCAACATGAAAAGAGAGACCAAGATAATTGAAAAACCACTAACAGTAAAGTGACCTTGTAGGGAACAGATAATTAAAAGATCATAAGAAAGGCAAAAACGTTAAAATCCTTGAAGAGATGGAAGAAAATACTTATAAAACAAGGATGATATGGAAGAGACACAATAAATGAAGAAACATTATGGAAATTAAAGATTTTCAAATTAATAGTTTAAGAGACATTTTATAATTTCTGATAAAGAAAATATCTCAACAGTGCAAACAAAAAGAAAAAAAAGGAAACACATAAGAATCATGGTGAACATCCCTGAAGTGTGACTTTTTACTACTTAGAGTTGTGTAAGAAAACTAAAAATATAGTTAGAACAAATATTAAAGAATTAATATGAGACTTCCACAAGATGGGGGCATAGGAGAACACTGAACTCACTTCCTTCCGTGGACACACCAAATCTTCAGTTACATATGAATACCATTTCCCTCTGAAAAGATTCTGAAAACTAGATGAACTTCTCTAAATCAGAGGATAAAAAAACCATATTGGGAAGGGTAGGAGAGGCAGAGACACAGTCTTTCACAAAATCGGCACCCTAGCCTGGCCACACACGATAGGGAGGGATCTTACTCATGCAGCACTTCTCCTGGAGGAGCAAAGCCTTGATGTCTCACATCAGGCACCCCAGCTTCCCATGGTCCACACCAGAGGTGCAAGGCCCCAAAATGTGAGTGGGGCTGATGCCCAAGAGACCCACAATACCAAGGAAACTGAAATTTCCCTGTTCAATGGCTCACGTATAGTCTCCCTCACCTCAGACCCAGGGGAAAAAAACAACTGAAAAGCACCTAGACTACATGTGAAGGAAATTTATTTGCTGACCTGAAAGCATCTGCTGGAGGGACAGAGGACAGTTGAAACTCTCCCCAGACTAGAGGCGCTGGCAAATGTTCTGCACTTTCCACCTACCCTGCCATCAGGTGGGTAAGCTCATACATGGTGCCCTCCCACTGCCTCTCTAGGACAGTCATGGGCTAGCAGTCATGGCACTATCCTGCTGCTGTGTGAAGTCAGTGGGAGTGGTTGTAGAATTTCCCTGCTCCCTGGCTGGGGCAGGTGAGTGTGAATTGTTGTGGGATTCTCCTGCTCACTAACTGAAGTTAGTGAGCTGAGCCATTGTGATATTTTCTTGCTCCCTGCTGAGGCTGGCAAATGTGAGTGGTCATGGCATTCTTCCACTCCCAGCCTGAAGCCAGTGGGGTACAGATAAAGCCCTCTCCCATCATATTTTCAAAGCCCACGGACATGCACACATACATTTTCTAGCTGTCTTTTTGAAGTTAGCAACCATGACCTACTCCCTACCCTCTCCAGATGCTTCTAAAGCCAGCAGATGCATACAGTCTATAAAGGGGGAGACGCTAGTGGCCAATGGGACTGGCATTCCTGAGCTCCTTGGGAATGCAACACTTGGAAAGCCAGTTCTTGGCAGGCAGCCACCTTCAGGGCACTGCACAGACAACAGACCAAAACACAAACCCAGTCTTCCTGTGAAAAAGGCCTCTCAGCCTGGAGCTTCAACCAGAGGGAAACGACTCAGACTTCATGCACGTCTATAGATTAAGGAGGCACTCCCTTGGGATGTAAACAGGGAAACACCATCCTTGCATTCCCTCTTGCCCTTGTTACAGTGTGACAAGGCCTTCCAGAAAAGAACTTATAAACTCATCTGGAGCTCTGATTTTTGGAATTGTCACCCAGGGACACCTCCAGATCTCCTGGCTTAGAGACCACCAGGGATTATGATTGTGGCCCCACAGGGCTATATGTATTTGTATACTTCAAAAGCTGCTGTGTGAGGGTCTGACTTTCCAGTCAATCTGAAACTAGGCGCTAAATGAGATTCCTTCCTTTGGACCACTGACAGCTCTAGCCACACCCTCAAAAATGGGGGAATATGAAGAATAAATCAGGCAAATTTAGATGGTCAAGGATTTGAGAGACAAGCAAAAGCTAGGGCAAGGTTGAATGAGAAGTTTCATCACCTCCACAAGGCCACTCCTTTAAGACAGAGAGGTAGCTGTTTCACCTCATACATATAAAAAGAGAGTCAAGGAAAATGAGGAAACAGAGAAATATGTTCCAAACAAAACAATAAGGGAAAACTTCAGAAAAAGATCTTAATGATATGGAGATAAGTAATTTACCTGATAAAGAATTCAAATTAGGTGCGCCTGAGTGGCTCAGTTGGTTAAGTGTCCCAACTTCAGCTCAGGTCACGATCTCACGGTTCGTGAGTTTGAGCCCCGTGTCAGGATCTGGGCTGACACCTCAGAGTCTGGAGCCCACTTCGGATTCTGTGTCTCCCTCTGTCTACCCCTCCGCTGCTTGCACTCTGTCTCTTGCATTGTCTTAAAAGTAAATAAAACATTAAAAAAAAAAGAATTCAAATTAATGATCATATAGATGCTTACTGAGCTCTGGAGAAGAATGGGTGAACACAGAACATCAATAAGAAGGAAGAAAATACAAGATAGTACCAAATAAAAGTCACAGAGCTGAAGAATACAGTAACTGAGCTGAAAAATATACTAGATGCATTCAGTCGCAGACTGGTAAAGCAGAACAAATCAATGAACTGGAAGTAAAGATAATAGAACTCACCCAGACAAAGCAGCAAAAAGAAAAAAAAAAGGAAAAGAAAGATAACTTATGGACCTGTGGGACAACAGCAAGTGGAATAGCATTTGCTTTTTAGGGGTCCCAGAAGTAGAAGAGAGAAAGGAGTAGTAAACTTATTGGAAAATAATGGTTGAAAACTTCCCTAATCTAGGCAAGGAAAGAGATATCCAGGTTCAAGAAGCCCAGAGAATTCCAAATAAAATCCAAAGAGATACACACTAAGGTACATTGTGAAGACATCAAAAGTTAAAGAGAGAATATTAACAGCACCAAGAATTAAACAAATTATTACATACAAGGGAACCCCCATAGGAGTATCAACAGATTTCTCAACAGAAATTTTGTAAGCCAGAAGGGAGTAGCATGACATATTCAAAGTCCTGAAGGAAAACAACAAAACAAAACAAAACAAAACAAAAAACAAAAAACAAAAAAAACCTTCCAACCAAGAATATTCTACTTGGCAAGATTATCATTCAGAACTGAAAGAGAGCTAAAGAGTTCTCCAGAGGAGCAAAAGTCACAGGAGTTCATCACTGCTAAATCAACAGATTTAAGCTGAAAACAGATGGCACTAATTAACAATAAGAAAACATAAGAAAGTAAAAATTTCACTGGAAAATATAAATATATATGAAAGGTAGTGGATCAAATGCTTTTACAAAACTGGTATGAATGTTAAAAGAAAAAATAGTAAAATTAAAGCCACAATAATTAGTTAAGGGATACGTAAAATACAGAGATGTAAAGTGTAATATCAAAACATAAAATGTGCAGGGGGAGTAAAAATGTAGCTTTGGAATGTGTTTAAATTTCACTTGACATTAAATTAAAATAGACTATTTGCAGAAGATGATATATATTAACCCATTGGTAACCACAAAACAAGAACTTATAGTAAATACACAAAAGAAAATGCAAAAGGAAAACTAAACATAAGCTAAGGAATCATCAAGCCACAAAAGAGGAGAGAAAAAGAGACTAAATTATCCAATTAAAAGACAGAATCATTAAAAACAACAACAAGAAACAAACAAAAACAACACCAGTCTATATGCTGCTTACAAGAGACTCACTTCAGAAGTAAATACACACAAAGACTGAAAGTGAAGGGATCAGAAAGATATTCCCTGCAAATGGAAACAAAAAGAAACCCTTATCAGATAAATTAGACTTAAAACATTCTATAATAAAAGACAAAGGGGGCATTGCATAATGATAAAGGGGTCAATCCAGCAAGAAGATATATTTTTGGAAACATAACAGTCTTCCAAGAATGAAACTTGAGAAAATAGAAAATCTGAATAGACAAATCACTAATAAGAAGATTTTGAATAGTAATGAAAACCTCCCAAATATGAAAAATCCAAGACCAGACTGCCTCAGTGGTGAATTCTACCATTCAGAGACTTAGTACCTATCCTTCTCAAACTCTTCCAAGTAACTCAAGAGAAAGGAAAGCTTCCAAACTCATTTTACCAGGCCAACATTACCCTGACACCAAAACCAGACAAGGACATCATAAAAAAAGAAAATTAGAGGCCAATATTCCTGATGAGCATAGATGCAAAAATCCTCAATGAAATATTAGGATATCAAGTTCAGCAATACATTAAAATTATCATATCCCATGATCAAATAGGATGTATTTCAGGTATGCAAGGATGGCTCAACATCCACAGTCCATCAAAATGATACACCATGTTAACAAAATGAAAGCAAAATACTATACAATCATCTCAACAGATGCAGAAAAAACATTTGATAAATCTCAGGATTCATTTACGATAGAGACTCTCAACAAAGTGAGTCTAGAGGGAACATTTCTCATCATAATAAAGGGCGTATATGACAAACCCACAGCTAATATCGTACTCAACTATGGAAATCTGAAAGCTCTTCCTTTAAGGTCAGGAACAAGACAAGGATGCCCAGTCTCTTCACTTTTATTCAACATGGTAGTGAAAACCCTAGCCAGAGAAATTAGGCAACAAAAAGAAGTAAGATGCATCCAAGTTGGAAAGGAATTCGTCAAACTGTTACTATTTGTAGATGATATGGTATTATATATGGAAAATCCTAAAGGCTCCACCTAAAATAGCCTTTTAGAGCTAATAAATTAATTCAGTAGAGTTGCAGGAATGAAAATCAGTATACAAAAATCTGTTATGTACACTAATCACGAATTATCAGAATGAGAAATCAGGAAAACAATCCCTCTTATACTCATTGGTAAAAGATTGGTGGTTGCCAGAGGAGAGGGGGATTGAGGAAGTCAAATGGATGCAGGAGGTCAAGAAAGTACAAACTTCCAGTTAGAAAGAATAAATTGCCTTGGAGTAAATTCAATGAAGGAGGTGCATGAAAAGTGTGTAAGTATAAAAGAAACTGAAGAACACACAAATAAATGGAAAGGTATTCTGTGCTCACATATTGGAAGAATTGCTATTAAATTAATATTAAAATGACCATACTACCCAAAGCAATATAGATTTAATGCAATCCCTATCAAAATGCAATGGCTTTTTTTTTTGAAACTTGAACAAATAATTCCAAAATCTATATAGAAGCACAGAAAATTCTGACTGGCCAAAAACAATCTTGATAAAGAGAAAAAGAGCCAGAGGTATCATACTCCCTGATTTCAAAATATTCTATAAAGCTGTGTAATCAAAATAGCATGATGCTAGCTTAAAAACATACACACAGATCAGTGGAACAGAATAGAAAACCTAGAAATAAATCCGCCTATTTTTGGTCAATTAATTTTTGATAAAATGGATAAGAATATACAGTAGGGATAGCACACTCTTTTTAATAAATGATGTTGGGAAAACTGGACAGATATATGCATTAGAATGAAACTGGATTACTATCTTTTTTTTTTAAAGTAGGCTTCAAGCCCAGTGCAGAACCTGATGTAGGGCTTAAACTTATAACCCTGAGATCAAGACCTGAGCTGAAATCAAGAGTTAGATGATTAACCAGCTGAGCCACACAGGTGCCTCATTATCTTATACCATGTACAAAAATAAACTCAAAATGGATTAAAGACTTTAATATAAGACCTGAAGCCATAAAACTTGAGGAAGAAAATATGGACAATAAGCTTCTTGACATTGGCTTTAGAAATCTCTTTTTGGATCTGACTCCAAACGCAAGGGAAACGAATGCAAAAATAAACATATGGGACTATATCAAACTAAAAAGCTTCTGCACAGTTAAGGAAAGAAGCTACAAAACAAAAAGGCAACTTACTGAGTGGGAGAAGATATTTGGAAATCCTATATCTGGTAAGGAGCTAATATTTAAAAAATATAAAGAATTTAAAACTCAATAACAAAAACAATCTGATTTAAAAATTGGCATAGGATTGGGTCGCCTGGGTGGCTCAGTCAGTTAAGCGTCCGACTTCGGCTCGGGTCATGATCTCATGTCCATGAGTTCGAGCCCCACGTTGGGCTCTGTGCTAACAGCTCAGAGCCTAGAGCCTGCTTCAGATTCTGTGCCTCCCTCTCTCTCTGACCCTCCCCTGCTCATGGTCTGTCTCTGTCTCAAAAATAAGTAAACATTAAAAAAAAAATAAAAATTGGCAGAGGATCTGAATAGCCATTTTTCCGAAGAAGATGACTGCAAGCACATGGAAAGATGCTTGACATCGCTATTCATGAGGGAAATGCAAATCAGAATCATACGGAGATATCATCTTACACCTATCAGAGTGGCTATTCTCAAAAAGATAAGAAATATCAAATGTTGGTGAGAATGTGGAGAAAAGGGAACACTTGTGCACTGTTGGTGGGCAAGTAAATTGTGCAGCTACTATGGAAAGCAATATAGAGGATTTCAAAATATTAAAAATAGAAATGCCATTTGATCTAGCAATTCCACTCCCAGGTATTTATCCAAAGGAAAAAAAACCACCAATTTGAAAAGATACATGCACTGCTATTTTTATTGCTGTATAATTTACGATAGCCTAAATATGGATGTGGAAACAGGCTAAGTGGCTATTGATGGATAAATGGATGAAAAAGATGTGTATGTATGTACACATATATACATACATATATACATATATATACATACATACATACACAGTAGAATACTACTCAGACATAACAAAAAGTGAAATCTTGCCATTTGAACCAACCTGGATGGACCTTGAGGGTATTCTGTTACGTAAGTCAGAGAAAGACAAATACCACATAATTTCACTTATATATGGAATCTAAGAAACAAAACTAAACAAAATCCAGTCTTGTAGGTATAGAGAACAGATTGGTGGTTGCCAGAGGAGAGGGGGATTGAGGAAGCAGGAGGTCAAGAAAGTACAAACTTCCAGTTAGAAAATAAATAAATACCTATCAAAATATATTATATTATATTATATTATATTATATTATATTATATTATATTTATTATATTATGTACAACATGGGGAATATAGTCAATATTGCGTTAACTTTGGCAGGTGACGGTTGGTAACTAGACTTATGGTGGTCATCATTTCACAATGTATACAAATGTTGAATCCCTATGTTGTACACCTGAAACCAGAATAATTTGCATATCAATTATATCTCAATAAAAACAAGAATTAATAGATAATTCTCAGATTTCTGAAGAAAGATGATTTGCAACTTAAATTACATATCTGCTCAAAATGTCAATCAAGTGCAAGGGTAGCATAAAGAAATATTTAGACCTACAAAGACTAAATTTATTTTCCACAAATATTAACCTTTCTCACAAAGTTACTTGAAGTCCAATTCCAGCAATGTCTAATTAAGAGAAAAGACATGGCATGCTAGCTATGAAGTAATCCTGAAAGGCAAACAGCTTAGGTTGCTCCAGTCTGGTATAGGATTAGTGTAAAAAATGGAGTGCTTAGGTCAGTGAGAGTCTCTCTGACAAAAGGAGGCATTATAAAATATTTATTGTTCAAGATGTATTTGGAAAGAAAAGAAAAATCGTGCCAGGGGAAAAAATAAAGGTAGTATCTCCAGGAAGAAGAAAAGGATAGGCAAGAAAGGAAAATAATCCTACAACTTTAGGGGTGCTTGGGTGGCTCAGTCAATTGAGGATCCAACTTCCAGTCAGGTCATGATCTCGCGGTTTGTGGGTTCGAGCCCCATGTCAGCCTCTGTGTTGATAGCTGGCAGCCTGGAGTGTGCTTCAGATTCTGTATCTCCCTTTCTCTCTGCCCCTCGCCTGCTCACACTCTGTCTCTCTCTTTTTCAAAAATAAATAAACATTAAAAAAATCAAACATCAAAAAATAAACATTAAAAAAAAACATTAAAAAAATCCTAGAACTTTAGTTAGCTCTTAAATGAACATAGTTTTATGTTAATTAAATATAAATGGTGTTTACTCGTTCTAAATTTTTAGTATCAATATTTAGATGAAATGTAGAAGATAATCAGGACTACAGAACAGAATGCAAACATTATCAGCAATGATAATGTTACAGTACACATAAAAATGGTGGGGGCTGGGCATTTGGTATGGGGTTTGGAGAAAGCAGCAGGAAATAGTAGGGATTGGAAGATTAGCTTAATACCAAGTGGGGTGAACAGACAGTCTACAGTTGATGACAAGAAATAGCAGTGACGGTGTATTCTTTAAAGTTAGAAAGAAAACCAAGAGGAGGAAGAATGAATATATTAGGAGGAGGAGTACAGAGAAGTGGGGAATGTGGCATGTGAGATAATTTAGATAATGTCCAAAACACTTCAGATACATTTGTTTAGTTAAAGTATGCTTTGATTTGATTTTTTAAAAATGTGGCTGCTTTTGGGGCGCCTGGGTGGCTTAGTGGTTAAGCATCCAACTTCAGCTCAGGTCATCACCTTCACAGGTCATGAGCCGGAGGACCGCGTCCGGCTCCGTGGTGACAGCTCAGAGCCTGGAACCCGCTTCAGATTCTGGGTCTCCCTCTCTCTCTGCCCCTCCCCCCACTTGCACTGTCTCTCTCTCTCTCCTTCAAAAATAAATACACATTAAAAATAATTTAAAAAAATAAAAATGTGGCTATTTTTAAATGGTTACATACTCTCAGATTTCCACAAATTCCAGTTACTTTCTTCTGTTAAATCACCCTGGTTCATAGAGACAGTCAATCTTTTTATAAAGTCTGGACAAATTTAAGAGTTCTGTTGTAGAAGTAATAAGCAATTAATTATGGTTGCCACTGGGGAGAGGAACTGGTTGGGCTTGAGGGAGGGGGCTGCACTATATAAAGAAATAGAAATACCGAACTGAACACTAGCACAGTAGCATGCATCCCTTAGGGAATTGGAAAGATCACGGGGCCAAGAGAAGAACTGGATTCTAGTGTGGATAAAATCCATTCATAAAGTCTGTAGCATGCCATTTCACTTTTCTGAAGTTCAGTTTCCTTATCTTTAAATAAAGCAACTGGTATGAGCAAATACCTGGTATCACTCTATATCCTAGTGTGTATTTTTTACAAAGATAGGCCTATTATTTTCTTGGAGAATGAAATGAATTTTTCTAGGTATGATAGTTCTTAAGACTGACTCAGGCTTCTTGCTTGCTCTAGCTCTTTATTAAAGGTGTAATTGCCTTTTCACCAGTGGTCCTCATTCTCCTTTAACTTTAGTTTTTGCCTTGTGTCTGACTGAATTGATCACTCAAATCAGAATCATACTCTTTTATACAGTTTTGTTAATCTGGAATAATCACTCCCTAGATAGAGTCGTTTCGATAGCATTTTTATTTCATTACGCAACGCTTTATTTTCTTATAATTAAAACAATGTATTTTTTTTTTTTTGCTGATGTAAAGATGCAGAGCATTACCAGAAGCTTCTGTAAAAGATCTTATCTTCATTCCACCTCTGTTTTCCTGACAAAAGGAAATATTTTAATGACACTAAGCAATAATTTTAAACAACTTTTTGTAGTGGTTTCCAGATATAGATGGTAAATTTTATAGTCCTCTGTGTCATTAAATTATACCAGTTACTGTGATTACCTAATGTGTCTGCAGACTCACAGAACTGATAGATGAAGGATGGGCATTTCACTGTTACACAGATGTGAGAATATTGCCCTCTTAGATTGGCAGCTGCTCTTGAATTTCTCCCTGCATCTTATCATTTGGCTAACATTTTAGTTTCATAGCTAACCAGAAATAGTTGCTGTAAATAAAGTTGGTAGCTATTCCTAATGAATGTGAGAACACAGATGCGTTTCACAAGAAATTGCTAACCTGCTAGTTGTTGGAAGAATTGTGTGTGTGTGTGTGTGTGTGTGTGTGTGATATGTGTGTGTATGTGCATATGTGTATATGTGTGTGTGCTTTAGCATCTTCAGACTATGAACATCAGTTCAGGAAACCAAAAGAAAATTTGTGGTAGTGAGAGAGACAGACAAAGTCGGAGAGAAAGTTTCCTAGTTTTCCTCCATAGCTTGGAACATAGGTAACACAAAAATGTACTGTGGAAAATTAAGAAAAAAAAAAACCTTACTTTTAATTGATATGTTAAAATATAGTATTTTTATGGTATGGAAGGATAGGGGATTCTGAAGTGAGAAAAGTCAAATTAACCATGAGACATTCTTTAAAGCTGTGAATATCTGGTTTCTGTGGACATCTTGTGATTACAATCTCTTTTTACCATTTTCTGAGTGATCTGGTTTTTGAACAGTGACATAGGTGCAGTGAGAGCTGCTTTGTCCTGTTACATCACTGAGTTTCATGAATCAAGGGTCTGTTAAATTCCCTTTTAAAGGTAATGTTCTTGGCAATTCATTAGAACATTTAAATATATGAACTAGCCCTTGATTGGAAGGTAGAAAACATATAGACATTCAAGTTTGGAGGAGGCAATGAAACTTGGTTGGGTTAAAGGCACAAGTCTGACTGTGGGGCTTGCATAAATACAGTTCAAAAACTATGACTCATCCAATTACTAACAGAATGGCAAATGACAGTTACATAGCCTCTATGGAATTTAGTTACCTGATCTTAAAAATTACAGTAATAGAAATAATAGCTAACACTAATACAACCTAGGTCTCTAATTGGACATGAGGTTCTCTTTTAAGAACTTTTCATAGGATTAGCTCACTTTATTTTCACAATAGTAAGAGCTAAATATTTATTTTCACCCACCTAAGTATTTTAATATGTTTCATGAGGGTTTAGGTAGCATGCATGTAGTGTATCAATTATTGTTCTTGGTATTTAGCACATGCTCAACAAATGCTAGCTATTATTAATGCTATCTCCTGTTCCAGGGTCCTCTACTGGCATTTAGCATGACAGGTGCCTAGTAAATCTGGCCTGCTTAACCAGTTTCCAAAATAAAATGATCAAACCTGGAATTGCTATTGTAAAGAATAACTGCAAAATCAGATCCCAAGAGACAATAAATAAATAGGAGTCAAAGATAGGATTGAAGCCAAGTAAAACAGAAACCCAGTTAAACTGTATTAGCAAAATATTTAGAAATTTTATCTAAGAGAGAAGAGAAGGTAACTGTGTGAAGGCAAAAATACGTCATGATGAATAGCATATCATAATATTGTACAAATTGTTCATAGTGCTTAACACTGAATGGCTGCTTTGCAGAGAGTGCATCTAGCTTAGCAAAAGGGTGGGAAGCTTCTTCTATTTGCTTTATTTGGAAAATTCCAGTGTCACTGCTGATTTTTGTTAGGTGTTCTTAGTTAAGTTGAGCAGTCGTCCTCCATTTTCCCTTTAGTTTTCTGATCAGCTTTGACTGTGTTATTATTTTTGTTTTCTGGAGGATGATCCTAAGAGAAATTGAAAGGTGAGAGCTTAGTTTGTGTGTGAATCCGAAAAATAGTAAAAATTTTAAAATGTATCGCCTTCCGAGCCTTAGCGCCTGAATGAAAAAGATGTGACATGTTATTTTTTGTGCTTTTGAGTTTCATATTCAATATGTGATGTCTAGTTGTTTTAATGATTTTTTTACCAAAGGTAATTGGAGGTTTTCTATTCTTTTTTTAATTTAGAAGAACACATAATTTGAAATAGCAAATTGTAATTGATTTCCCATTTAGACATATTTGAATACCAATTTTCTTATCATATGAAGAAAATGTGTTGTTTTAAACACTGATAGTTTGTCATTTCCTCTACAGTAATTTGAACAAACGATAATTGTACATAAATTAATAAACTACTGATAGGAATCTAATGGTGCATCATGCTGTTTTTGATTTATTTTGGAATGATTTTCAGACTGTTGAAATGTTCCAGAACTAATTGTTTAATGTAACCTACAAGTTCCTTAACTGCAAAAACATGTTCAGTAAAATAGAATAGTTATTTTTAAAAAGTGACAAAGGACTAACTTACATTATGTTTTGTGAGAGTTAATTATATAAGTGGTTTTATAGGTTATTAAACAATGTATGTGTTTTATGTGTTTAAGAATTCATTTTACATTACAAATAATGATATTATTAAAATAATTTTTTTCTTAATTTTTTCTTATTGTGATTCAGACAGTTTTCTAGTGCAGCCTAGAAATAATGTTGAGTCCTCAGTTTGTATTTGCTTAGTACTCCTTTTTCCTCCCATCATGATGTTTTCTGTGCCTCCTGAATAATATTTTGAAATTGATGAAAAAGAAAACTTTATTATCAGCTTCAACAACCCTGTAAAGAATTTCTAAGTGAGAAATATTTAAAATCAAGTTATAGCTCCTGTGATGTGTGGGAACCATGTATGAGGTTAACAGTTTTCAATAAAGTTTACATTAAGTCACAGACTGTTGGTTTTCTTGTACTGTTGTGTCTATCGGCCAAGATACTATACCACCCGTAATTACTTTATAGTGTGATAGTCCACTGATAATTAACCTTGTAAGCTTGCTTTATGATCGGTTTTCATTTTATTTAACAAGTGTTTTGGAAGTTAGTTACTCACAAAAAAAATTCCCCATCATTATAAATATAAAACCAAGGTATAGGAAGGAGAGCAAAGACTGATTTTACAATGCAGTTTTAATTAACTCTAAATCAAAGATATATCCTGTACTTCCTGTTTCCTGTCATAGGACAGGGCTAATGGCTACCGTGTGTGTGTGTGTGTGTGTGTGTGTGTGTGTGTGTGTGTGTGTGTTTTTCCCAAAGGGCTTCTACTGAAAATTGAGTGTTTGTTTCTATGGGTTCCCTGGATGTTTTGAAGTGTGACCTCTGCCATCTTGTGCTTGGGTACCACTCAAGCTAAATATAAGTTACTGATCTTATTGTTTGATAATTCAGTTTTGAGTTTTTCGCCAACCTTAAAACCATGTATATAAGGTTATATATAAAACCTTATATACCTTATGGTATATACATATACACACACACACACATACATACATATATGTCACTTCTCTCCATAATAATACACCACGCCTAAAACTACCACATTAGTCATTTTTAACTGATGTTTTCTTTCCATCTATTTTTTAATTCATATATTCATTCTATTTATTATATGTACATATTACATATGTACTTAGCACTTGCCATGATAAAATTTACTTTGTGAATTTAATCAATATGTATTATAATCATCTGTGTTTTATTACTGTCTAAATCTCATACACTTTTAATTAGCCAAAGGGCTATTTCTCACAAGAACTCGATATATACAATTGTGGGCCAATAAACTGTTGCTGCATTTTAATACGGAAATACCCTTGATTAGTGCATGAAATGACTCCTTCTTAAGCAGTCAGTGTACATAATTAATAAGTCTAGCCAGTGGTTTTTGGATCCATTTATTTTAAGGCACCATGTAAATGGTGCAAGGTCAGGTGCTTCCAAAATTTCATTAAGGGGAACATACTTACAAATGAGTTTTCAGCAATGGGTTCATGTTCACTGCATGCAATTACTGAGTGCTTTTGCAATTCTAAAACCCTGGGGGTCCCCTAGGCAAAATCCCTTTTTCTCTGCATCTGCTCTTACTGCTTCCTGTCAAGTTTCTGCCTTCCTGAAGTCTCATACTATTAAAAAGATCATTTTCTCATTCTGGCTTCTGAGGATTATTTCCTTATTCAGAGATGAACATCTGCAGAATAGAGCTGCATGTTTTCATAAGGCCATGTGTTCTAACAAGAAAGAGCCTCGTGCCATAAACAAATATAATTATCATCTTTATGTATCAACATTATAAACTTACAATTTATGAGTACATTACTGTGTATTGGTATTTTGTAGAAATTTTACTTTTTCTTCTCTGTGTTTTTCACCACTTGTCTTCATACCATGTTATTCATGACTGTATTTTGTAGGAAAACATTCACCTCATTTGTTCACATACCACTGAACAGGGGCTTGAAGGACAGTGAGGTTCTTTATATCAAGAATTGCGATCTGATGATATACTTGGCTGATTGCCATCAAGCAACTCATTCAGAGGACTTAAGAATTCTGATGTCACACACTATATATTAGTCTAAAGGAAAAAAAATTCACACTGCACCCCAATTTCTAACTTTTTCATGTGTTAACTTTCTCAGTCTAGGTTCATACTTTATTAGGTGTTTTATGAATTCTTACCTTTTTCTGTTACCCATATATAGATCTCCCTGTGCAAGGCTGCATGTGCACGTTGAATTGCCCAACACCAATGAAAAGGAAAGCAGGAAAGGAAAGGAGCTAGTATCCGAGAACTGATGGCGTGTCATGGTTGGCCCATTTCTCCTTCCTTTAAGCACCTGCAGTCCTATGGCATGTTTTGCCTTGGACTGCTTCACTAACCTTGGCTTTTAGCACTGTTAAAGTCAGATAGAGCTGAGATTTCCTTTTTTCTTATAACAAGTCTCTGGAGTGAGATCTGGTCACTGATATTTATTCTCTGACCCTTAGCTGTGCTTTTCTTTGAAATGACTAATCAAGGATTGTCCTGCATATCAATGCTCATGAAGCATTCAATGTAAGTACATGTATTTTTGCCTGTTCCTATAGTTAAATGAAACCTTTCTTCCATCTTCGTAAATTATAGATGTATATCTACATCTGTCAGTCTTTGATAGATTATGAAATCCAAGAAGGCAGTCCAACACAGTTTTTTTTTTTGTGCTGCACCTAGCAAAATGTCCTACACAATTAAGTCCCTTCTACATGCATTTAATTAGATTGCACATGTAAGGATATGTCCCCTGGGCCTTCCAAAGCAGTAGATGCTACTTTGGAAAATGACGCAGACCGAAAAGGATTTAGGTCACTCAAATTTTTATGGTTTTTCCAGTAAGATAGTTGAAAATGCCTTCTCACTGTGCTATGTTAATATCTTCCTTGTGATTTTTTTTCTCTCAAATTCCACTGTCAGCCAGTCAAGATTGTGCACTTTATATACTTTTTTTTAAATGTTTATTTTTGAGAGAGCGAGTGAGCGTGCGCACGACTGGGGAGGGGCAGAGAGAGAGAGAGATACAGAATCTGAAATGGGCTTCAGGCTCTGAGCTGTGAGCACAGAGCCTAGCGTGGGACTCAAACTCATAAACCGCAAGATTGTGACCTGAGCCAAAGTGGACGCATAACCAACTGAGCCACCCTATATACTTCTTGTTAAATACATCGGGTGTTTGAAATGGCAGTGTTGTTATGATTTTCGCCATTGTGGCCTGAGAGTTCTGTCACTTCTGTCATGTATAAGAATTTGTCTAGATCACTTTTCTTTTGCAAGGGACAGAAATTAGAGTTTCAAGTTGAGAAGGATCTTGAGGGGTGATCCTGTCACCCTACCTGCCCTCAGTCAAATTTGTACCTAATCTAAACCCAAGACTAACGTGCTTCTCTAAAGAAAGCTCCCCCACACCATCCAGTCCATTGCATTCTCCACGTTGTCAATGGAGGGATCTCTCTGCAATTTTGAACATGTCATTCCTGGGTGTAAAACCTTCAAAAGCTCTGCAGAGTAAATGTCAAATCCCTTAGTGTATCGTTCCAGATCATTCATAGAATTCTATCCCAAATGACCTTTGTAGCTTCACAGTTCATCTTTTAAACCCTCCTAACCTATTTTCAGGACTCTCTGGATTCTTTCTGTGTTATTTGGATATGTCATCGATGTCCATGGCAGCTTCTTAGCTCACACTGCTTGTCAGCTTTGAATTGCCTGTCCCCTCACACCAAGGATCAAATGATACTTCTTTTTTAAGGAATTTTTTCAAGTCTTCAAGCCAGAGTTATTCTGTTCTTTTTTTTTTTCTGTTCCCATAACACTTTTTGACTATTGCTGTTGCTAACTTACACCATGTTATCATAGTTAATTGTGTCCTCATCTTGCTCCCATTTTAAATTATGTGCTTCCTCACAACAGAGGCATTGTATTTCTTATTGTTCCCCCGAGGCTTACCAAAGTCCATAACATAGCTAGTCATTCAATAAATGTCTTGAGAAATTGTTAAATATTGATTCAGTGGATAAAGGGTTATGAGTTTAATGATGCTCTATTTGAATGAATCTTTGCGACATTCCTGGTATCTTTTTCTGGAATATGATGGGGATATAAAAATATTAGTGCAGTGTATTCCAAAGTAATCAGCACAAATTTATCAAAATCATGGATTCAGAAGTGTGCTTAAAAACCATTTAATTTCAGCAACTAGCCAGTAATTGAGGTCTCTTTCCACATTTCTGAAGTATGGATTTTTAACTTTTTCTCGAACTCTTCCTTAAGCCCTTTCTTGGGACAGCCCATTCTGTTTTGGCATTTCTCACAGGAAGAGAACCTTTCCTTGTGCTGAGCTTCAATATGATTCCTTTTAAATTTTCTCCTTGGTCTTATTGGTTTCAGTTATGCTTTGAGGGAAAACAGAAAACAAATTTAAACTGCTTTCTGTATTGTCAGTTCCTCATATGGGAATGGCATTCAGGTTTCTGCTATATATTCTTTTTTTATAAGCTGAATGGCTGCCCCAAAACATTGTGTGTGTGTGTGAGTGTGTGTGTGTGTGTGTGTGTGTGTGTGTGTGTAGCCAGAAAACCATTGGAAATAATTTTAATTGGAAGTAAGATAACTTGCATAGATAAAGCTAGAGACAGAGACAGAAAAATAGATTATCATAAAAACAATTCACATTCTGGTCAGTATATGTTTACATATATAATTTCACGTAAATAAATAAAAGATGTTAGGTTATTGCCTCATACTTCCAGATTTTAGACTCTAGAATGATCACATTTTTTTTCTTGGTTATCTTATTGCTATGCAAGAGATTGTCCTGAAATTTATTGGCTTAAAGCAACAGTTTATTCATAATGTCTCATAGTTCTGTGGACTGACTGGGCTCAGCTGGGAGCTCCCCACTTGGGCTCTCTCATGTAGTTGCCATCAGGTGGTGGCTGAGAGTGAAGTCCTCTAAGGCCAGATGACCTGGATGTCCAATATGGTTTCTTTGGTCACATGTCTGATGCCTGATTGCTCCTCAACATGGTAGAGTAGCCTTCACTTTTTACACGGCAGTTGAAGGCTCCAAGGGGCAGAAAACAGAAGATTCTAGGCCAGTGAAAGGCCACACACAGTAATGATACAGTATTTCTTCTACCATATCTTCTTGGTCTAATGAGGCATGGAGTCTGCTCAGATTCCAGGAGGTAAAGTTATACCTTCATCTCTTGAGGGGTGGGATGTCAGGGTCACATAGAAGAGCATGCTGGATAGGAGATGTTGTGACCATCTTTGGAAGATACAACCTGCCACACCATGTATTTGGATGGTGTGGTTGAGGTAAGGATGCATTGTCTACAAATTTTAACTAATTCTCAAAAGAAGTTAATACAAATGTTACATGCTTAAGCAATGACATAAAGCATGAAGAAAAACACAAATATTGACCATAAAACATACAGAATAAAACTAACAATCACTACCTAAAGTTCATCATATATTCATACCATATTTCTGATTGGATCTCATGATTTGAAAGGCCTCAGTTCTAAATGTAGATTCAAAGATGTTTAAAAGAGTCTTTGTTTTTTTTAAAAATAACTAGTATCTAAACAATTTTTCGTTTCTGGAAATTCATTTTTAATATGTAATGTAATCTCTTCTGCTATTAATGCTATTTCACTGTTTGGAATTTAATTTTAAAAATCCTTTACACACTTAAATATAAACTATTCAATATTTCTTTTTATGAAATATAAATTTCTCATTTGAGTCATTATTAAGGTATCCTAATTTCCTAAATGTTAATTCTTTCCATTTCTCTTCTCTGCACTCCTTTAAATTCTTCTTCATTTTAAGTATTATTTGGCATATGAATCTTAATATTTGGTAATCCATATGCTGGTCAAATAATCATTACATCCATCACAGAGAAACATTTTCTTTATTCGTATCTGAAAACTCTTAGATGATAAGCATCACTTAGAAAGTGTAGCCAGTGTATCTCCCACGTAGCCTAAAGAAATTAGTGATTTATTTTTTCCTCACGACATATGAAATCTTAATATTGGTAACCCAAGCGTGATAAGATGGCTCTGTCATGTCACCAGGGGGCTAGGATCCTTGTAGCCAGCCGAAGATTTATGTACTCAAAACAGCTGCCCAGAGTTCTAACAATTTTATCTACATTTTAGACAAAAGCCAAAGGACATAGAAGTGAACGTAATAACCAAGGAAGGAGAGAATAGATATTGGGGAGGCACCTGACAAGTCCAGCCGCATCACATTTTAAAATATATTTTACTAACTTTTTGATGGTTGCATCTTATTATGCCCTACTTTTGTCTATGCTGGTCTCCAGCTCTTTCAATGCGAAGGTTTTGTCTGATTTATAGCGGTGCGTTTGGTTCTTATATATGTACTTTGTTGCTTTTGTTCCCTCTGAGTTTTTGTAAACTAGTATTCTTTCTTTTTGGATTATAACATGATGTATGTTTTTGCAGAAGATTTGCAACATTAAGAAAAGAATGAAAGATTAATACTGCTTATATTTTAACATCATTCAGAGATAACGATTAACATTTTGCTATATAGTCGGTCAATCTTTCTGAATTTTATATACATATATGTAAATATATATTTATAATTATTTATGCAGTTTCCCCTTTATTCATATTATTTTAGAAAGTAAATTGTTTTAAATATAGTTTAGATTTCTGCATATAAATAAATACTATTTGAGACATGAGTTTTGTGACTACGTAGAATTCTATTATCTGCACAAACCACAACTTATGTAGTTGATGTCTAATTGTTAGATACTCTGATTGCTTTTAAATCTTTACAATAGTAAATATTATAAATTGCACTGATGACATTCTCTGAACATCGATCTTTGCCTGTATCTCTAATTGGTTTAGAATAACTTCATGCAAGTGGAATGGGTCAAAAGATAGGGATATGTAAAGGAAAAGGTAAAATTTCTGCAGAAACTAGAAAATGCTAAAGTGAAGGGTATAAAATATGCCATGCTTTACTGTGTGTTTGCTGAGAGTGGGGTGGAGTGAGTTAAGCAAAACTGTTTTAGCTTTCAATTTACAGGATAAAGGATCTAAATTTTCTCATCTCCATTAGACAGCAGCAGGTGATGAAGGAGAAGGTATTCAAAGCTCTTTGAATAGAGAGACAGGTAAAAGGCACTTTGCCAGTTCCTTGAACATTCAACGAAAAAAAAAAATGACGGGAAAACAAGAGTTGACTTGGTTTAGGAAAAGGTCTTGACTTCTCCCAAACTGGGCAAATACAGAAGAGGGATAGATAAACATTTTTCACAGCATACAGACTATACAGTGTAGACACACTGTCAGAAATCAAGGCGCGAAGGTTCCCAGGAAGTTGGTCAAAGCATTACCTATGCATTTAACCCTGGAGTATAGACTGGATATGGAATTATGTACTCATATCAGTTGGTTAATGGTCTTCAGGAGAATTACATGGAAATAATGTACAATATTCAGGAGCTTCTGATTTGTCATGCTTTTCATGATTGAAATTATGGGATGATTATTAAGTTGTATCTGCAATAGAAATTGTGCAAGGGAGTTAGCTTAGGGTTCTTGAAGGCCACATGAAAGTGTAGGGAGTGGGGAATGATCAAGAGAAAGAGAGAGAGAAGGAGACAGGGAGGGAGAGAGAGGGAGAGAATGAGAATATACTAGTGATGACTTTAGAAGTTATAGATTAATCACCGTGATTTGATATCTAGGAAAATAGAGGAATAAATAAAAAAGGCAGTTGATGCTCACACATCTCAAAAGGGCAGAACAAATGGGAATAACAACCAACATGATTTTGAGAGGAGTAAATCACTCTGATTTAATCTAATTTTATTCTTTGACACAAGGACAAGGTTTAAATATGAGAGGAGACAAGAGTTCGTCACTCTTCACTTTGGTAAAGTTTAGCTTTTGTCTCACATGGCATGTGAAGGGAGGCATAACTTGTGATTGTCAGCGGCTCAGTGACCTGCCAGGGCAGACCAGCGAAGACTTTAGAAGGTTGATGGGTGCTTATATTGAATGAAATTGGTATTAATCTCCAGAATTAAAGTTAAAAGAATATAAAGTATGTAATCTACAGACCAGAAAGTTGCTAAATCTGTAGGGGAGCTGCAAGAATCAAAAGTGAACACAGGAAGAAAGAAGAGTGGCTGCAGTAAATTGAAGATTGGTGCAAGCCATCAATTAAAATGACACTTGAATTAAAAAAAGGTACTATTTAGTGTAGTAAATGTAAATGGTAATAGGTCATGTAAATAAAATGACAGTATGCAGACATTCTGACACAATTCCGTAATTAGAAATGAGACACGGAAGAACTGCTTGGATTATTCAGGGGACCCTGCAGTGAGTCCTGCCTTCCCCTTACCACCTTGCCATGTGACAAAACAGTTACAAGACTGTAATGCATGTTTGTCTATTTGTACTTATATTCCTTCTTTAAGTCCTATGAAGTACTTGATTGTTGCTTTGTAAGAGAAGGAATTGTGTTAAATCCTCCAAAAATAAATAATTATTTAATTGAAATGTTCTGTTTTTTTTTCTCATAGAAACAGTTTTTTAATTTCAAGTCAAATTTTGCGGTAACTTCTTTGAAAGTTCTACTCAATATGTATAATACCAAGAATGCGTGGAATCAATTCAAGACACGACAATATGAAGAACTAGAGCCAAGTCGAGTTATAAACAGACAACAAATACTATGTCAGGACCACCCCTGGCCACAGGGATTATAAAATATAACCTGACTGTGTGGTTCAAATATGAAAATTGTGCACATATGTATTAATAAAATATGTCAAGTATTATTAACATAATTGATATATTAATGAATGCTATATTATTTAACTTACTATATTAACATATTAATAGAGTAAAATATTATCAAGTCTCAACAGCCTCATGCTGTTTGACTTAACAATTCCCTTTCTATGTATTTTAGCCTAAGAAAACAATCATGCTCTGGCAGAAGATATATTCAACAGTATACAGCAGTGTTCTTATTTTTAATATTTTTGGTAACAGATGTGAAAAAGTACAAAATAAATAATGGCATGCATGGGATATCAATCAGGAAAATTGTTCTGCATTTTAATGATAAAAAGCATGATATTGCTACAGAAAGAAATTCACAAGTAAAAAGAGAAATTAATTATAAAATAATATGTATATATAATTCTTTAAAGAATGGTCTGAAAATAAAGACAGAATAGTTATACATAAAATATATTGTTTATGGAATTAAGGTTGATATTATTTTTAATTTTTTTCTGAATTTATAAAAAATAACTTGGTAATTTTTTATTTACCAAAACAACTATATAAGGAATAACCACTTATACTGATACCCTTTAAATACTATCTGATAATCTTTTTCTTTATTTTTTTCCCTTTAGTTGTTGATGATCTTTTTTGTTAATAAAATTTCATTATTTAACTTTACTTTTGCTGGATATAATATTTTCTGTACTATTTATGTAAAACCCAAAGCTAGACTCCAAAATTATTTTCATTCTGCTCTATTTTATGTATTAATATGCAAATACAAATATATAAATTGTAAATAAACAATATTTTATTTTAAATATAGGAGTATTTAATATATAAATTATATATCAACATAAAATATGTAAAATGAAGGAGGATGTATATAGAGAGATAGATAAAATGGATTTTTGTCATATTAGCTGTCCAAAACCTGGCCAATGATTCTGTTTATTTTTAACTTCTTAATTTTTTTCTTGATCTGAAAACATGTCATTGATTTATCTGTTTGACCACTTTTTTGTAATCTCAAAATATCCTAATGAATGTAAAACATTTATTTACTTCTACCTTTTTTCTCTAATTTAAACTTTTGATATACTTTCAAACATATAGAAAATTTGCAATTATTGTACCTAAGACCCAAATGCTATTTGTCCAGATTTGTTAGTTGTTTACATTTTGGTCCTTTTTCTTTATTATTTCTGCTTGCTCTCTCTCCATATGTGTGTGTGTATGTGTGTGTGTATATAGCATAATTACACAATTGTATGTTACATATATGTTATATATGTTACATATATTTTACATATATGTAACATATTACATACACATGTAACATACTTAGCATATATATTTTTTCCCTGAATCTTTTGAGAATAAGTTACAGACATCATGATTCTTTATTTGAAGTATTTTAGTGTGTATTTCCTATGAATAAGGACATTGTCTTACATAACCACCGTAAAATTATGGGAATTAAGAAATTTATTATCAACAAAATACTGTTATATAACAGTATATCTAGGATAATATGTGCATTTGGTTGTCATGCCTTTTAATCCTTTAATCTGGAACATTTTCTCAGTCTTTCATGACTTTGAATTTGAAGATATCTTCAGACTTTCCTCAGTTTGAGCTTGCCTGATGTTCCCTAATGATCGACTTGGGTTATGCATTTTTGGCAAATGTGTGTACCACAGAAGTGATGTGTCCTTTTTAAGTGCATCAGACCTGGAGGCACATCATGTTTATTTGCTCCATTATTGATGTTGTCTTTGATTGTTACAGTGGTCTCTGCCAAGTTTCTGCATTGAACGTTATTATTTTATTTATTTTCCTTTTTTAAGCTTATTTACTTACTTTGAGAGAGAGTGAGTGAGTGAGTGAGTGAGTGAGCAGGGAAGGGGCAGGGGGTGGGTGTAGAGAGAGAATCCCAAGCAGGCTCCATGCTGTCAGCCTGGAGCCCGACGAGGTACTCAAACCCACAAACTGAGATAATGACCTGAGCCAAAATTAAGAGTTGGACGCTGAACCGACTGAGCTACCCAGGTGTCTGTGGAAGTCATTATTTTCCCCATTATAATTAATAAGTGGTTTGTGAGAAGATGCTTTAAGACTATGGAAATATCTTGCTCAACCTCACACTTTTACCCACGAGTGTTTTGCTGATCCACAGGTGTTTTGTTGACAGTTACCTATCATGTTTGCTTAATGGTGATTTTCTAACTCCATCAATACATCTACATTTTGTTAGGTGGCATTCCAGGCAAAGGAACAGGTTTTTCTTCTTCCCTATATACTTTATTCACTTCTGTTATTTATATTTACTATAATGAATTTTTTTCTCTATGATAATTACGTATTTCAATTTTCCACTTGTCCCAGATATGACTATTAAGAACTTCTTGAAGCTGGAGTCTATGTCTTTTTGACATATCCCATCATTTTTAAATGCCTTACTTGTCCCTCAGAAAAAATTGTGGTCACCTTGAAATTTATGTATTTTTGTCTCTTCCCTGTGTACATGTTCTAAAATGCCTGGATAGGTTTTTCACATTTTTATAGTTTTAGTAGACATTCTGAAAATGAGTTTTGTGTAACTTTTAGGACCTTTGCTTTCTTCTTTTCCTCACTATTTTTCTGGACTTCTCAGATCTCTGTAATAAATATAGTGTGAGTTTGAAAGGTAACTCTGTTATAGATTGGTGTTTAACTTTCTATTTGCAGATAATTTGACAGTTTTTATTATTGTCCAACTTCCAGTTATACTGAAGGCCTAGGATTTGTGTGTTTTTATTTGTTTTTGTTGGCTATGTGTGTGTGTGTGTGTGTGTGTGTGTGTGTGTGTGTATTAAATGTTTATTTATTTATTTTGAGAGGGGGAGACAGAGGGAAAACACATGAGCAGGGGAGGGGAAGAGAGAGAGGGAGAGAAAATCCCAAGCAGACTGGGTGCTGTCAGTCCAGAACCCTACACAGGGCTTGATCCTATGATATGTGAGGCCATAACCTGAGCCAAAATTAGGAGTTGGGCACCTAACCAACTGAGCACCCAGGCACCTTAGCTGTATATTTTTGCAGAATGTGTGAATAGTTTCAGATTTAGGTGGCTGGTATTACCACAACTACCCAGAATTTCAGGTCTGTGTTTTTTAAAACATTATACAAAACATATTGACATTTCAAGTTATTTGCAATATGTCATGATGTAACCAGAATTTATGGTTTGCAGATTTTCACCTTCAGTGGTCTGTATTCTCTTAATCTAGTTTATTTAGTTAAATTGAAGGTTTCTTTATTATTACAATTGTTTTATTAAATAGTACACCTGCCAGTCTGTGAAGTAATTTTCTGGAAGATATGTTCATGGTAAATGTAATCATTATTTTAGATTATTTCATTCCTTGATTTGTCCCAATCAGTTGGGTTTATAAATTTCTCCCTCAGCTTTAAAAATTATCAAACATATATTTGAACAAATGGAAATTCAGGTCCATGAAACTTGAAAACATGTGTATAGATTAAAACAAGATAATCAGAAAATAAAATAAAACAGGATAATCAATAATACCTGATTGTAAGAATCCGATGAAATGTCATTATAACCAATTGCCTCTTGTAATGAAATAAGCTTTTTGACTATAAATAAGGAAAGTTCCTCCTCTCCAGTTTCACAGCAAACAGGTCTTACTGTAGTTGGTACATAGGGATCAGGAACAAAATACTTTAGTGCTAGCACATGGCAGGGTAGAAGGCAGCTTGCGAAAGTAGGAAAGAGGCGAGTGTAGAAAGTGTGCACATCCAAGAGGGGCAGCCATTTCTCTGTTCTTGGAGGGTGTGAGCCCAGCCTTACAAAATCTTTGCTCTTTCAAAGAGGGTAGAAATGTGGGTTCTTATGAAAAATCTCCTACTTTAAATAAATAAATAAATAAATAAACAAACAAACAAACAAACAAATAAATGGTTTTAAAACCATGGCATGGGATACACAAAACATGTCAGTAAGCAAGCCAGATCTGGTTATTATATTCCAGTTTGCACCCTCTATTCTGGATACATTGTAGGGACTAGCAGGTGCTGTAGTGAGAAGAGTCTGTGTTAGAAAAGCTTTTGCTGAGCCTAGGATCACCTCTTAGCTGTGTCAAATTAGGCAAATGGCATGATTAGTGCTAACTTCAGTTCTCTTGCCTAGGAGGGTGAATATGCTAAAATCTGAAGAAATATAAGGTCTGGCAAATTGCTAGAACTTTATAATTCTTTTGAAATTATATGTGAACCTGAATTTGTATCTTCTATTAAGCTCTAAGTTTTACACTTACAAAAATGAAATTATAAACATGCATAGCTTCTTAAAAGTGTCTTCATTCACTTTTGGCATTTAACTGTAAATTGCTAACTCTGTCTAGTCTCCTCTTGTTTGAGAAGCTTTGTGTTGAGTATTAGTAAACTCATCCCTTCTTGGGCCAGGTAGAGGTCCATGTCATCTTGTCTTCCATTCACTAGAGTAAGAAAAATGAGACTTTCAACTCTGAATGCCTCTTCTGCTTGTCAAACTGTTGATTTGATTACACTTGGTTTTGGTGAACTCAAAAAGTACACGTCCCTCATTAGTAAGCTCATATTTCTGTTCAGTACTGTAAACCAAATCTCTGTGGGCGGAGATTCTGCTGGTCATTGAGAATGTCACTAACGATGCTTGCTACTTAAGAGGATTTTTATTTCTACCTTCCATAGTGTGTTTGATCTGCCTGAAATAACACATTGTACTTTAAAAGGTTACATATGTCATCAGGTTGTGTTTGGTTTTGTTTCCTTTTAGGTATTTCTTTTATAACACACTATACCCAGTAGAATAAAATCCATTGAAGCTGAAAATATTTTGAGGTTTGAAATTAATGCGCTTTTCCCAACACCTCTTCTCTAAAACAACTTAATTACTAGAATCTGATGAACTTTCCCCTTAGTAGTGACCTTCTGAGAAGAAAGAAATGGATGTTTGTGTATTTTTGTAAGGTGTGCAAAAGGCATGCATGCGTTTTTCTCAGTGCGTGGTTTTCAATTAGAATCGAAATGCAATTACAAAGTGAATTGGTGCAATTCTCTGGATAAATCAAGCAAAATTCTTTTCTAACTCAGTGATCGTCATATATCAGACAAAAGTACATTTTAAAAAGCTTGAATTATTTTAATAAGCACCTCAAGTCTCCAACTTAAATTTACTTATAGTTATATCATGCTTTTGAATTGCTTTTCTGTTGTTCTGCCATGTTCTGGGGAAGCTGCGTTTGTCACATATATTCTTGAAGTCAATGTGCAGACTCTTCTTACCTCTTAAGAGTATTATCTTTGACTTAAATACGGGATATTTGCATACAGTTGGGAATATTTCTGAGTATAAATATATGACTATATTGAACTATAATGAACCATTATACTTTCCTAGGTGTATAAACTATATTTTGCAAAACCTTATCTCAGTATGTTTATGTATTGTCTAAGTTTCTGTTGGTCTGGATTAGTTTTTCTGTGACCTTGGCAAATCGCTTACTCATTTGGATTTTTTTCTCTTCACAGATGCATTTTGTAGGAGTATTTTGAAGATGAATGTTTGCAAATCATTTTGAAATTGCCAAACGCCACATACAGTAAGTAATATGTATTTTTATTTTTCCACTCAATTGCAGTCATGCTGAATGAATTTGGCAGTCATAAAAGAACACATTTCTATTTATGGTTCTTGATATTTGTGAATATTGAGGCAAAATGTATATAAAAGATAAAAAAATTGATGAGCTGTTTGCTAGTCTGAATTAAGTTGTATAAATTCAAGATTTCTGATGACAAATTTTACTATTGTTCTACGTATATAACTTGCACATGATATTTCTCACTTATATTTAAATGAGATGTTTTTCTCTTGATCATAAGTTGAGTAGAGTGTAGAAAGCAGATGTTATTAACCAGTGCTGATACAGAAATTTTAAAAAAGAGTATTAAATTAAGTATTAAGATTGGCCCAGTATTAAGATTTACTGTGAATCAGGTAACTTATGTGTGTTGCCTATAATTCTCCCTGAAATATTTTAAGATTATTATTTTTATCCTCATTTTATAAATAAACCTGAGACCTAAGAAGTTTTACTACCTTACTCAACATCTTTTCAAAGTGGTGAATCTGGGCTTTGAACCAAGACTTTTCAGAAAATATGGTCTCCAACTATTAATGTAGAGAGTTAAATAACCTATCTAAGAGGCTGAATATTTAAGAGTTTAAAAGTGTTCTGATAATTTATTTATATTTCTGTTTTGTTTAAGCATTATTCTGAAAATGTATTTTTTTCTGTATTGTCTATCATGTCATTGCTTTCTTGTCAAATGATGCTTTCCAATCTCCAGTCCAACTTGGAATGCTTTAAAATTTTTTTTTAATGTTTATTTATTTTTGAGAGAGAGAGAGAAGGGGAGGGGCAGGGAGAGAGGGAGACACAGAATCTGAAGCAGGCTCCAGGTTCTGAGCTGTCAGCACAGAGCCCGACATGGGGCTCGAACCCATGAACCAGGACATCACAACCTGAGCTGAAGTTGGGATGTTTTACCGACAGAGCCACCCACACACCCCAAGCTTGGACTGCTTTGAACTGGTGTGAAATAAATGAAAATGTAGGTCCTGAAAAAATCACCTAAGGTAATCTTTGATAAAAACAAACAAACAAAAACAAAAACAAAAACAAAAAACAGGTTTAGAATTAGTATTCTGAAGTTCTTCAAGAGTTTTCTCTCATTCATTAAAAAAAAGACAACCAAATAAAATTAAAGCCTGTTATTATTTTCAGAGTTTGGAGGGACCACAGAATCAGACTCCTAGATTTTACATGCTTGCGTTCCTTGTTTGATGAAGTGAGATGTTTAGGAAGACAGTTCTAAAGTAGAATTTCCAAAAAATGTAGAAACAATAATGGTAGCATTGATGTTTTTATGTTGTCTCCCAATATAACTACTTTAAAAAAGTAGTCTAGAGTATGTTTAGGAATTCAGACCACCTGGCTTTAAATACTGGATTTATCACTTATTAGCTGTATGACTGAACAAATTACTTAATGTCTTGGGGCACACGGGTGGCATAATCATTTGAGGGTCCGACTCTCAATTTTGGCTCAGGTCATGATCCCAGGTTTGTTGGATTGAACCCCATGTCTGGCTCTGCTCTCTCTCTCTCTCTCTCCCCCCCACACACCTCTCTCCCTTGCTTGCTCTTTCCCTCTCTCTCAAAAAAATACTTAATGTTTCTTTAAAATGGATGTAAGATTAGATGGAACTGGAGGGTATTATGCTAAGTAAAATAAGTCAGGCAGAGAAAGACAGATACCATATGTTTTCACTCATGTGGATTCTGAGAAACTTAACAGAAGACCATGGGGAAGGGGAAGGGGGAAAAAGTTACAGAAAGGGATGGAAGCAAACCATAAGAGACTGTTCAATACTGAGAACAAACTGAGGGTTGATGGGGGTGGGATGACAGGGAAAGTGGGTGATGGGCATTGAGGAGGGCAGCTGTTGGGATGAGCACTGGGTGTTGTATGGAAAACAATTTGACAATAAATTACATTTAATATAAAAAAATAAAATGGATGTAATATTAGGAACTACTTAATTTGTAGTGTGTTAACACATGCAAAGTATAGCACAATTCTAGGTACAAAGTAAGTTGATAATTCAATTTAAATATATTTGTTAATAAGCATCCTAACGTTACATAAACTACACCACAAAAGTACTCAGTGAATACTGTTGATTGACATGTGCCAAAAGAAACTAAAGTTCAGCCTTCTTTTTTTTTTAATTTTTTTTATGTTTATTTTTGAGACAGAGAGAGACAGAGCATGAACAGGGGAGGGTCAGAGAGAGGGAGACACAGAATCTGAAACAGGCTCCAGGATCTGAGCGGTCAGCACAGAGCCTGACGCGGGGCTCGAACTCACGGACCGCGAGATCATGACCTGAGCCAAAGTCGGATGCTCAACCGTCAGAGCCACCCAGGCGCCCCCAGCCTTCTTTATAAATGTAGACATCTTTTAACTTTTAGTGAAGAAACAAACCATTTAGGTAATCACCATGTAAATATACAGTATATAAAATCAGCACACATATATATCCTATTGTGTGTTGTTTGTATATCTAGGCTGAAATGTGTGTGCTTTTTGTAGAAAAGAAGAGGCAGTGTGAAGTGTTTCCAGAGTCTGAAATGCTTATTTTGAAAGAGACAGGACAAACTTACAGATATAAAGTAAAGAAAATAGTTGAAATGATGGTCAGTTAACTTGAGGTCATAATCTCATCTGATGCTTTATGAAACAATTTATGGACATTGAAGCCATGTGGACAAGGAAACAAAATTTATTAAGTATTTACTCTATCCCATGTACTTTGCATTCAATATCTCATTTAATCTAAGCAATAATATGATGAAGTAGGTATGCTATTGTCCCCATTGTTTTGTTTGAGGAAAATGCACAATAGGAAGTTTCAATCTATCATTCATGGCAATGAAGCTTTGAGGCTGATCCAGTTCTAAAGTCCTGTTTCTTTATACTTTTCACCTGAGTGTTAAGGACTGAAAATTTGTGGTTGATGTAACTTTCTTTTATTTGCATAAAAACACTGCTCCCAAACCTCAGATCATACATAAGAATTCTTTAGTATATAAGTAGTTGATTATTGAACTTCAACTAAAATAAATGATAATTGCCTTTCATTTGTAACCCAGCCCAAGCTTATTCTGCTCCCACAGGACAGGCAGTAAGTCAAGAGGCAAGGGGTTCGGGCAAGGAAAGCGACTTTATTCAGAAAGACAGCAAACTGAGGAAATGGCAGACTACCATCCCAGAGAAGCACCTTCCCTCAGCATAGAATTTGAGCTGCTTGTACATTAGCAAAAGGGGATGGTAGAAAGGAGTTGGAGTCAAAAGGTGACTAATATCTGTAGAAATCCAAGAAAGGTCATGTAACTTCTTTGTCCTTGCTCAGTTCATCTTTGTGTACAGGGATCTGGTCATGCCATTCCTGTAAGTCTTAATCATAGAATAATCATTTCTGTACTTCCTTATCTTCTGGGTGAAGTAGGTTTTGGGTAAAGAGTGGTGTCTGCAGATCTTAGCTGTAATGTGCCTACATACAGGGCTAAGCAGAATTACTAAACTATACATCACAGCAGCAAAGGAAATAGCAGTATGAAATCAGACATGCTAAGTTTCTCGCTGTTACATATTGCTAATAGGACCACTTGGCAATCTGAAACAAATCGCCTTTAAAAAATGCTGCTTGTGTAAAGAAAACTTAAAAAGTGAAAAAGTTCCCTCTCTAAGGCAGAGACCGTATCTTATGCTTCTCCTCAGAATTTGAAATGCCTAACCACACTGTTTTCCTGCAGTTCTCCTGTCATTTCATGCAATGGAATGGAAGAGTTTAGCTAGACTTAATTATCGCCCTCCCTATTTGTCCTCGTAAAGTGTGTCCTCACTGAGGGACGTGCTTACGACACCACACTGACCACACTGATACTTTCCCTTTCCATCTCTTTGATGATCTTCATCTTTTTCCATTTCAATCATCCACTGATCCCAGTCCTTTTGCACATAACTTCTTGAAACAAACTGCCAGCAACATTTTACCTGAGGGATATTTTCGAACTTACTGGTATTTAAAATATTATTGCCCTAAGAGAGAATAGGTCACTCTGTGTCCTCACACTACTGTTGGTTTTGAGAATAAAGGACTTACAGAATGCTTCTCCTTTCAATTTTCGTGTTTGGTCTCTGAAAAACAAAGCTAGTGATTACATTTAGTGATAATATTTCACTTCATTCAATAGATATTAATTGCATGCTCCGCTAATATGAGAAACCATGCTGGTTTAGTACTAGAGCAGCAAGTAAGAGGGAAAGACAAAAATGACTCAAGAAAATTCTGTGTTCAATTTAAGGAAATAACATAGGCACAGGCATAAACGAAGGATGTGGTATTAGGATATGGTGTCAGGAGAATGGCCTAAAGTAATCGAATTAATAAAGCCATTTAAATAATTTGAGAAATAATAAAAAACAAGTCCCTATATGTGAAAAAGAATAAAGCATTAGAGGAGACTTAAGAAAGGTTTAATTCTGAACAGCATTTGCTCAAGATTTCATCATGGAGGTTGCTATTGCACTAGATCTTGGTGCAGGTGGAAAATGTTCACTGAGAAGTCAAGGAAATGGCATAAGAGAGCTTAGAATTGAGGTGGCGTACTTGACATTAATTAGGCAGCAGGATAAGTTTCCTGTGTTGGTCTCAAAACAGATAACACTGGAAAATTAAGGCTGGGGCTAGGCTGTAGGAACTAGTGATAAACACATTTAGAACTTTGAATTTAATTGGTAGGCAATAGAAAAAAAAAACAATGAATATTTTGGGAAGGCCAATCATGTGAACAAAAATTTCTATTTGAATACTAGCCTGGTGGTGTCTTCACAATGGACTCCAGTTGGAAGACTTGTAGATAAGATAACAAATTTTAGGAAAATAGAGCAGTATAAGAATAAGAGTGGAGGGTAAGACCTGAGGTAGCAGCAGTGGGAATGGAGACAAGGACTAGATGGAGGTGAGGCTTTGAAGGAGATGGGGACAGGGAGTAATAATAACCAGAACCCCTTGTGTAGTATTTGCTGTGTAACAGACTCTGTTTTAAATAACTTATATTTGTCATTTAATTTTATATCAGACGACTCTGAGAGGTAGATACTGATGTCTTCCCCATTTTGCACAAGAGAAAACTGAGGCAGAATTTAGCTAAGTAAATTGTTGTTGGTTAAATAGCTAGAAAATAGCCAAGGTGACACTTGAACATGTTAAGTCAAGCTCCAGAATCTGTAGCCACTGCACATCATTTCTGTAAAAAAATAACTGAGATTTCCAGGTTGAATGAACTGGAAAATGACATTACCAATAGTCAGATAAATAGTTGTTTTTTTGTTTGTTTATTTTGTTTTATTTTGTTTTGCTTTATTTTGTTTTTCTTCAGGGTTTGCCCCTTCTTCAGTTAAGTCTTTGGGGTAGGGAGAAACATCTTCTGACTTTTAGGGAGAAGTATCCCTTATGGTTAGTGATGAATCTCTTAGATACATTCATTCCTATGCTGGGCAACAGGAACAGTGTAATTTATGATATTGCTCAATTATAAATTAGAATAGTAAATATGTCATCTTAATATGATTTGTCTTCCTTCCTTAGCAGAGCTTAAACTGAAACAAGGATAGAGTGCTAAATTAAAGATTAAATATCTTGGGTGCATGAAAGACCAATATTTTAGAGTTAGTTTACCATCATACTAAACAATAATTTTGACAAGGAAAAAAAACTAACACCCAACATAGAGAGTATCTCTCTTTTCCTATATTGGAGAAGTAGCATAATATGCTGCTTAAAAGCCTGGCCTCCAGAACCATACCATTGCATGGGTTCAGACCCCAGAGTGAGGCGTCTTTAGCCATGTGACTTTTGTAATGTGAGATTTTAGCTACGTGACTTTAGCTGTGTGACTTTTTGTGTGTCAAGTATGTAAGCTCTCTGGCCTCAGTTTCTTCACCTTTGAAATGTGATAGGAGAAGTAGTATGTTTTCTGAATAATTGTGAAAGTTAAATAAGGTAAAGCACCTACAGGGACCCTTGGGTGGCTCAGTCGGTTAAGTGTCTGGCTCTTGGTTTTGGCTCAGGTCATGATCTCATGGTTCATGGGTTCAAGCCCCGCATTGGGCTCTGTGATGGCAGCACAGAGATTGCTTGGGATTCTCTCTCTCTCTCTCTCTCTCTCTCTCTCTCTCTCTCTCCCTCCCTCCCTCCCTCCCCCCCCCCCCCCGCCTCTGGCCATCTCCTACTAGTGCCATCACTGTGTCTCTCAAAATAAATAAATAAACTTAAAAAATTTAAAAACAAAAAAGAAAGATAAAGCACTTACAGTGGTCCCTGACACATAGTAAATTGTCAGTATATGTTACTTATGTTCATGGAACTCTATCTCATTTATCATAATTTTAAATTTATAAGATTTAATTCCAGAATTATTGACATTTTCCATGTGTTTACTGTGAATTTTTATGCATTATGAGCACAAAACAATGAACTTTACAAGCAAAGACCCATGTAACTTCATTGTGCAGATCAAGAAATAGAACATTTTCTGGAACACCCAGGGGGCTCAGTCAGTTAAGTGTCTGAATCTTGATTTCAACTCAGATCATGATCTCACCATTTGTGAGATGGAGCCTCTTTTTCAGGCTGTGCACTGACAGCATGGAGCCTGCTTTGGATTCTCTCCCTCCCTCTCTCTCTGCCCCTCCCCTGCTCACAGATGTTCTCTCTCTCTCTCTCTCTCTCTCTCTCTCTCTCAAAATAAACAAATAAACTTACAAAAAAAGAAATAGAATATTTTCTGCATCTCAAAAATCCTGTTGTTTTGCCTCTAAACATTACTCCTCTTCCATCAATTCCATAAGGATAACTTTTTCATGACTTTCGTAATCACTTCCTTGCTTGTCCATTGCAGTTTTAACATTTTATCGTGCATCCCTAAATACAAAATGTTAGTTTAGCTTGATTTTTTAAATCTATATATGTAAGTCATACAACATGCATTCCTGAATTTATATATCTAAGTTTCATTAATGTTTTTGTGTGATTCATTAATTTTCATTGCTAGGTAGTGTGCCATTGTAGAAAAATACTACAGAGTATTTATCCATGTATTGTTGATGGACATTTGAGCTATTTCTGGGTTTGGGCAATTATAAATAGTTCTGCTATGAACATTCTTTTAAATATGTTTTGCTGTACATATCCATGCATTACTGTTAGTAATGAAATTGCTCAGTTATATCGAATACAACTTTTAAATTTTAGTAGATACTGTTAAACAGTTTTTCAAAGTAGTTACACTAATTACATTGTAGTCAGTAGTGTATGAGAGTTCCCTTTGTTTCATCTGTATCCATGCTTGGTATAGTCTTTTTAGTTGTAGCCATTCTGATGAGAACAGAGTTTACATTTCCCTATTGAAAATGTGGTTTTGTTATGCAGTTTAATTGCCATATAGATATTATTGTCTGTAAATTGCCTGTTCAAGTGTCTTGCCTACTTTTCTAGTGCGTTGATTTTTTTATTGTTAATATGCAGAAGTTAATTGTATTTGAATTGAGTCCCCTTTTAATTACATATTGCAAATACCTTTTCTTCTCTGTGACTTGCTTTTTCAATGTCTTTTTTCTTTTATTTAAAGTTAATTTATTTATTTGGGGGGGGGCAGGGAGAGAGAGAGAGAGAGAGAGAGAGAGAGAGAGAAGGAGAGAGAGAGAGAGAAGGAGGGAGGGAGAGAGGGAGGGAGAGAATCCCAAGCAGGCTCTGTGCTGACAGTTCTCATGAATTGTGAGATTACAACCTGAATTGAAATTAAGAGTTGGGTGCCTAACAGGTTGAGCCACCCAGATGCCCCAACTTTCTCAATTTCTTAATGGAGTTTTTGATGAGGAAAAGTTTCTAATTTTAATTATAATCATATTTTTGCCTCTTTACATTTAGATCATTTCCTTTAAATTTATTTTTGTGGCTGGTTTGAGGTAGAAGTCAAGTCCTATTTTTTATTCCAGCTGGATATCCAGTTGTTACAGAATCATGCTGAAAATTCCTCTCTTTGCCCACTGCTCTCAAATGCCCTCTTTATCATAAATTGAGTGCTGTATATGTCTGTGTTTTGGGGGCCTACTATTACTTTTATTTGGGCTCTTAATTTCTTCTTTCTAATTAAGCCACTATTTTAACTATTGTAATTTTTAAATTATTTGTATTATCTATTAAAACAAGTTCCCTCACTATGTTTTTATTCCAGGAATCTGGAATTAAACATTGCCTTATTTCATACAAATTTTAGAATTACTCTGTCAAGTTTGACACACAAAATAATTGTTGGGATTTTAGTTGGAATTGCATTCAATCTATCGTTAAGTATATTTTTAAAGAATTAGTATGCTTAAAATATTGACTTTTTAAATCTGTGAACATTAAATTAGTATGCTTAAAATATTGACTTTTTAAATCTGATTGACTTTTTAAATCAGTATATATACTTCATTTGTTTAGGTCTTTTTAATTTGTCTCAATCATATATGTCTTATACTTTGTAGTTAATTTGTCCTAGATGTTTTATGCAGTCAGATATTCTTATATATTATCTAATTTTAAAATTTTATTTTCTTTTTGTTCCTTTAATAGAGTTTTGTTTTAAATATTGAGCTTGCCTGCAGCAGATCATAAACTCACTTATTAATTCTAATATTTTAAATAGGTTCTTTTGGATTTTCTATATAAAGAGCTATGTTTTCTCTGATCACAGATAATATTATTTAATACTTTTCAAGCTTTATACTTTTCTTTTTCATATTTTATTCAATTGGCTGCAATGTCCAGAGCAATGCTGAATGAAAGAAGTGGGAAGAGTGGACATTTCTGCTCTTATTCCCGAGTCAAAGGCAATACTGTCACCAATTTACTGTTAAGATTGCTATTTACTGTACTAATTTTTGATAAATATCATACATTAGATAGAGAAATTTATTTTTCTCTTGTTTTGCTGGGATTTTTAATCATAACTGGGTTTTGAATTTTATCAAATGCTTCCTTTGTATCTATTGAGATTATCAGATGATTTAAAATTTTTTTAATGTTTATTTATTTTTGAGAGACAGAGAAACAGAGCATGAGCCAGGGAGGGGCAGAAAGAGAAAGAGATACAGAATCTGACGTAGGATCCAAGCTCCGAGAACTGTCAGCACAGAGCCCCACATGGGGCTCTAACCCACAGACTGGAAGATCATGACCTGAGCCGAAGTCGGATGCTCAACCGACTGAGCCACCCAGGCACCCAATTTTTCTGTTTTTACTTTGTTAATCTGATGATTTATCTTGATTGGTTGTTTTTTTCACAGATGTCACGTTCCAGAAGCAGAGCTGCTGCTTTCTTGGGCTTACTGTGGGACCTAGAGTGCCAGAGGGTTTTTTGTTTGTTCTCTACCCTTCCCTCTTTTAGGATGTGTCCCATGCTTCCATAGCAAAGTTCTTGTTGCACCCTTGTACTCCCAAGTGGCAGAGCGCTATTGCTTGTTACCAAGAATAGTGCTCCTGGTGGGTGCAGGAGGGTCCTGGGTTCCTTTCCTCCAGTCTTAACCTTAGACATGCCTTGCGCATCTGGAACTTGGGAGAATGGCTCTTTCCGCATTCCTGCCCATTCCTCCCATGCTGCCCGCCCAAACTTTTACTTGTCTCTGTGGGGTTCTTTGGTGGAAGAGGTTCCTGTTCTTCCCCCAGTGGTAGCAGATCTCTGCTTTGTGTCCTAAAAGGCTAAGTTTTGCTTTGCATTAGAGAAGGGTCTGGGGAATCACAAAAGATTTTGTGTTTTTGTGACACCAAAGTGCTTTTTCTGGTCTCCTGCCTTGACCTCAGTCTTTCTGCTAAGCAGCTGGTAGACGTCTGAAAAAAAAAAATGCTTACACATGAATGCATATTCCTTTGTGTCTGGGTGATCCCAGGGTGTCTATATTGTTCTGGTGACCCATTCTGGCCTTCAAGTATTTGTTACAATTTTAGCTATTTTCTTCTTACCTTCTTTCATAATGAGCACCTGTTCCTCTCATGTTCTATCAAAGGTGAAAAGGCTCATATGTCCTGTCTCTCCTCAGAATGACTGTTACCCTTTGAAATTTGGTTAATCTCTTTGCCTTGCAACTCCAGCTCTCTTATGAGCTCAAGAAAAGTTATTATTTTGTAGATTATCTGGCCTTTTCTTACTGTTAGGGTAAGAGCAATATTCTCTGGTGGCTTTCGACTTTCAAAGTATTAGAAGCAAAACTGCATTTTTTTCACATACATTTTAACTCAACTTTTCAAGTGTTCCAAAGCAAGATAAGTTTTTTCCTTTACATTACTTAGTCGGCAATTACTGGAGCCAGAAATCTCAAATTAATGCTATCTTCAGTAGCATTTCCACACAAAAGTGAGTTGTTGCTATCACTGTTTTGTGAGCAATTGAAGCTCAACGGATTATGTGTAACAAGATTTCATTGTTTTAAATAAGGTGAAGTTCAAGTTTTTTCCTGCAAAAGGAACTCTGGCCACTGGCATTGTGGAGCTGGGATTGTGGTACCTTGTTCATTAGAGAATCTAGTCTCCTTCTGTAGTCCTGTTCTAGCATCTTGGTCATATGACTTCACCCTCAAGGGTTTTCCAGTGGTTTAACATGACTACTGGAGCACAGCCATCAGTTGTATTTGTATTCTATGCAGCAATAATGGAAAAAAAAATACTGCAATAGCAAAGGGGCATGCTACCAGCTGATTTAGCTTTCTTCAAGGAAATTCTGTGTAAACTCTACCCAATATTTTCTACCTAAGCATCATTACTCTTGTTGCAAAAGTAGCTGGTGTGTATAGTATTTTTGCTGCACACACAATGGCTCTGAATATGTCCCTAGTAGGGGAGACGATGATAGCTATTTGGTGGGCTCTTAGCAATCTCACTCGCAATTAGAAGATGGGCAAAATGCATTCTGGTAATCTAATTTCTGAAGCAGGATGATGTGGGTTAAAATACACAGATTCTATCATAAAACAGAGATGTTGATCTCTGGGTTCTGATCTCAGCTCTGCAAATTGCTAGTTATGTGACCTTGAGCCAAGGTTCTTATCCTAACTTGTTCTACTTTCTCAGTTGTAAAGGGGTATGGTAATTAGTATCTTGAAACATTTTGGTGAGGATAGAATATGATAATATATGCAAAGGGTCTGTCACATAGGAAAGGATCAATAAATAGTATGTTTTATATTACTTATCTTATATTAACATTAGATTCAGTTATTTAAGGGAGGACAGAGTTTATCCAAGCCTAATACTGATTGATAGGGCAGGAAGGCAATTTACCTTGTTTTTCTTGGATGAAGCTTTATCTTTTAGATGGGATTGAGAGTCTCCATTTCTACCCTTTAAATATATCATTTTTATGCTTTGAACCATAGTGAAATATTGTTCAAAATTTAGGTTTCTGATAGCAGCACTTTATGTAATGTCGAACCAAGAGACAGATAAGATGACTTCCAGTTTGAATTCTACCATTAAAAGTTATGAAACTTGTGAAAGTCATTCTAACCCTCTGGACATCAGTTTTGTCAGCTGACAAAGCAGTTAGGTAGCTGAACTGACCTCCACCACCTATGTGACAGCTTTAAAGCACCATGATTCTATGCAGTTCTCCTTGCCCCAGACATAGCCTCTTGTCAAAAGAAACATCCTAAAGATCATCAAATAAAATGATAAAGACTTAATTACTCGAATCGAAGTTGAATTTTTATAGGAACTGGCTTTGTTGTGACGTTTTGCCAGTTCTGAAATGAAAAATAGGTATTAATTGAACAACAACATGGTGTTGTATTTAGAAAACTGGCTTCCAGTTCTGGTTGTGGAGATTGCTTGCTTAGAGAAAGTGTGTCACTTTGGGAAAGTCACTTAAATTCTCTGTGCCTTAGATTGCTCATTTATAAAGTGGGCAATATATATTAAGGGCATGATGAGGGTCAAATGAAACAAGAACAGTGTGAAAGTACTTTGAAAAATTGCATAATTTTAATGCTAAACTCTTTAAAAAATTTTTTTATGTTTATTTATTTTTGAGAGAGAGAGAGAGAGCGAGAGCGATAGCATGAGCAGGGGAAGGGCAGAGAGGGAGACACAGAATCTGAAGCAGGCTCCAGGCTCCAGCTGTCAGCACTGAGCCCAATGAGGGGCTCAAACCCATGAACCATGAAATCATGACCTGAGCTGAAGTTCGAGGCTTAACCAACTGAGCCATCCAGGAGGCCCCTCAATGTTAAGCTCTTTAGAAAGTCCAGTGGGTAAAGAACAGAAAAATGCCCACATTCTGTAACATGGAGATTGTACAATAAAATGTTATAAATAAAATGCAAGGAAATGAAGTGACTAAGGACCTCTGTTTTATTTGACTTTTCATTATTTTGTTAAGTTTATTTATTTCTTTTGAGAGAGAACCAGAGAGTGTGAGCAGGGGAGAGGCAGAGAGAGAGGGAAAGAATCTCAAGCAGGTTCCCTGCTACCAGCACAGAGCCTAACACAGGACCCCAACCCAGGAAAGTGTGAGATCATGACCTGAGACAAAATCAAGAGTCTGATGCTCGGCTGACTGAGCCACCCAGGTGCCCCAGACCTCTCTTTTAAACTTTATGTTACATTTTGCAAATCTATTTTTCTGTACACATTACGTTGTAGGATGTTATTGGTCTTAGACACTTCAGAAACCAGACTAGCAAGGCATATCTATGACTTTGTGCATGAAGTGTCTTCTTGAGATAAATTTCTGGATGTGATCTTTGTATCTGAGGCATTTTGCTTCGTTCCAGTGTGGCTGAAGCAAATAGCAAATCTTTTGCAGTGTGTGGCTATTAGTGCTGTCTGCTCTCCTCAATTTGCCCATCTGAATTGACAGTTAAAGCTCCTTTTCTATAAATAGCAAGTTATTAGTTAAAGCATGGTTGCCATATGGCCAAATAGTCTCTATTGTTAAAGTGATTAAATGCAGTAGCGATGCCCAGTCTTTAAGAAGATACTATGTTCCGTGATAAAAGCCTGGAGATTATTTTTATTCCCAAACTAAAATGTATCAAGCTTATATAGCCTCTGTTTCTATATGCATATGTATATTTATTCATCTTGTCACTACTTTTTAAAACTCTCAAAAAATGCCGTATGTATATTAAAGTGTGCAAAGTGCACTAATATTAAGTATACAGATTGATATATCTGTACTTTTTACATAGCTATACACTTGTGTTACTACTACCCAGACCAAGATAGTTCCCCGTACTTCTCTCCCTGTCAATAACCTTTTGGTTTTTAATATTTAAAAAAAATTTTGTCTTTATGCTAATAAGCTTCCAAAAAGTAATTAAGTATTTTGAAGCACAGTTCCAATCTTATAAATTTGCTGGAAGTATTAACAATTATGATGACAAATAAAAACCTCTGTACAATGCTGAATAATGCAATAAAGTATAATAATGATATTGTAAGTAATAAACTTCATTAGATGCTCACTGAAATCAAACAGAATTGCAAAGTGGAAACCTCATACAGTTCTATCCAAATCCCCCACCTGCGAACCAAAAAATAGAGCTGCCACACAGGCTGGTGAATGTTCTATTGGTCATGTTGCCAGGCAACCTCAGTCAGTACTGGAGACACCCAATTGAGCAGCAAAGACTCAGACTAGAAGGTATCTTGGAAACAGAAGGGTCCAGCTGAAGGAGAGGAAGGGAGGAGGGAGACAGAAAAATAAAGAGTGCCACTTGAACATTTATACATATTGGTCATGACCACAAGCAATATTTTTCCTAGCAACATGCAGCTAGTTTAGAGTGAAATTCTTGGGGTTTCTACTTCCTTCACTGTGTTTTCCTCCCTCGCTGTGTCTACAGGTATGAGTGCAAAGGTTTGGTAAGATGCATCATCATTAAGTCATTTTCAGCACATTCAAGCCATGCTGACTAAAAGTTCATTGAGATTTGAATCAGACAGTATTATATCTGATTTGGTCATGCTTAAAACAATCTCACTTTTAAATTGATATACTTTCTTTAAAAAAGATGGAAAATGCAACATGAAATCCTCACCACCTGGAGTTAATCCTCTTCTTGGAAGGTAAAAGTAAAAAGGAAGAGCGAGGGAGGCGTGCGGAAGTCCTCTGGGAGGGCGTCAGAGGAGGTGCTGCCCACCAAGGAGATGGGGCAAAAATCTGGGATGATGACCTCAGCTGAGCCCTCCACTCTGAGATGCAACTTTTATGTATTTTTCTAGAAATTTGTCTTCCATTTTCCACAGTTCTCTTTTTTAAAGTTTATTTATTTTTGAGAGAGAGAGACAGAGAGAGCGCGAGTGGTGGAGGGTCAGAGAGAGAGGGAGACACAGAATCCGAAGCAGGCTCCGGGCTCAGAGCTGTCAGCACAGAGCCCAACAGGGGGCTGGAACTCACAAACCCTGAGATCGTGACCTGAACTGAAGTCGGACACTTAACCACCTGAGCCACCCAGGCTCCCCCATTCTCCTCAGTTTTATATAAAAGCTTTTCTACTTTACTATGCTCTACTCTCCTTTCTTCTTTCTTAACTGCTGACATACAGGGAAAACAGCCTCCGTGAGCCAGGAAGCTCCTGCTAATTTACCACTACCCACACATTCTTTCATTCTTCCCTTGTGATGCTTCTTCCTCTTTAAGCCAAAGCCTTCACTCATGTTCTGAATCTTGTACCTGTGTATGTTCTAAAAGCCCTGACTCAAAGAAGTATTTTCTTTCTTCTGCATCTTTAGCCTTCTTCCTCTCCCCTGATTTCCTGATTTCTTCCCATTGGCATTAGACATGTCAAAGGATCGTTCCCCTTATAAACAAACCTGCATCCGTGCACAAATCCTCCCTTTATTCCACTTTCACCTACCCTGGAACTCTTGTCTCTACTCATAGCTAGACGTTTCCCAGAATACGTATATTCTCAGTCTTAAATCTGCATCCTCCACTCACGCCAGAACATACCGGGCACTTGCTTTTTCTGTTTGTCTGAAATTGTTCTTTCTAAGGCCACAAAAATTAGTTCTGGGGCTGTCTAGAGAACATATGTTTTTGATCTCTTGGCATAAGTTTGTACCATTGATCACTTCCTCTCTTTTAAAACATTCTTTCTGTTGGAATTTACCATGTTGTGTGCTCCTGTTTTTGTTTTTGTTTTTCTTTCTTCCCCGGATAGCCCTTGCCCATTCTTACCTGTGGGCTTACCTCTCTTTTAAATTGGTACTCTATAAGGTTCTTTGTGGCACCCTCTTTTTTCTTCCCCTCACACTCACACTCTCACTGAACACATTTGTCCAACTTCCATGGCTTTAGTTAACGCTGGTTTGCTGACTCCCCAGCTTTCCCTCTCCTGAAATTCGTTTCTTATACTCACCTGCCTTGGCGGCTTCACCTGTGTGTCCCGCAGGAGCCTTTGGATCATCAGTCTACCAGCAAATTTATGCATACTCGTATTTTTTTTATAGTAAACTTAGTTTTTCAAAGTATAAAAAAAGTGATGAAATGCATAAAGAACAAAATAAAAATAAAATCAGTACTTTCTTTTAAAACTTTAAATATTTTTTTTACAGAAAAGTTGTCACATAATTGGATATTTCTCTACTTTGTACACAATTATTCTTACTCTCTACAGAAAGGCTGTTTCTTAACTTTTCATCTGGTGATGGGGTGATGGCAAGCACCAAAATCCTGCTTTTAACAGAATGGTAGTAAAAATGCCTCAGTGATTTAAGTTGAAAGCGGTGCATTGGTACATAGCTCTGACACTCAGTTTTCGGGAATGTACAAATGTCTTTTTATTCAAAAATGCAAAATAAATTATCCAGAAGCATGGACAATGACTGCGGTAAACCATTACATTGTTGTCAACTGAAACCAGTAACTGATGGTTATAGTGATTTTCTTAAATAACAGCGAGCCTTTTCTCCAGTCATTTCCTTCATCTGACTTTTTTGAAGTTATTGTTGAGGACCTCTGCCTTGAGTGCCCTCTCACAGTTCATTCATAATGGTAACGCACTATTCTAGGAATTAGAACATGCCACCTCCCACACTACCTCCCCTTCCACCCATTCTGCCCATTCCAGGGTCCTTCTCTTTAGGAATTCCGGTGACCACAACTTCTGCTGTAGTGAGTGAACTGAGAGGCCACCACAGCAGCCTTCAGTAAAGCAGTTTTAACAACCATAGTTGGATCAGCGATTCCTTTTTCAACCATATTCACAAAATCTCCATGCATAGCATTATAACCAACTTCTGAGGAACTTTTGCGTAGTTTTTGCAACTATCAATGGTCCTTCAACACCTGCATTTTCAGAAATGGTCATTGCGGGAATTTTGAGTATTCCCTTAATAATGTCTGTACCAATTTTCTGATCTTCGTTAGCTGGAGTTATGGAATGCAAGGCTGGAATGCACTGAAGCAGGGCACAACCCTCTCCCAGAACAGTGCCTTCTTCAACAGCAGCTCGTGTAGCATTGAGGGCATCTGTAATTCCTTCTTTCCACTCGCTTCAACATCATTTGTCTCACCAACCTTCAGCACACCTGCTCCATCTGAGAGTTTTGTCAGATATTCACTCAGTTCTTCCCTTTCATATTCACTAGTTGTGCTATCTAACTGCTCAGTGATTTCTTGAATACGTTTTTTATTGTGAGCCTTGTCATCTTTCGTCATGATGACCTCTCCTAATTTTCCTAAGTTGTGAGGATGAACATCTTTAAGATTTAGAGGCAATCCTTCTTCTCCCAACACTGCACCATCAGTAGCAACAGCCACATCTTTAAGCTGGTTCTTTCTATTGTCACCAAAACCTGAAACTTTGACTTGCTACAACCTGAAGACCGACTTTTAGCTTATTCAAAACCAGTATCCTCAGAGCTTCTCCATTAACTTCTTCAGCATCTTATGACCAAAGGCTTATGATGAGCGTTGGCAATTTCAAGAGCAGGTACGATGGACTGAACATTGGAAATTTTCTTTTTGCTCAATACAACATAGGCATCTTAGAATTTACATTTCTGGCCTTTTTATGTACTAACAAAGTTTAGAGAAATATAACCTCGATCAAACTTCATGCCTTCAGTAATTTCTAATTCATCCTTTAGTGTTTTTCCATCCATTACTATAATGACACCCTTTCTTCCAAACCTTTTCATTGCATCAGAAACGATGTTGCCAATTCCTTTGTCTCCATTTGCAGAAATCATAGCAATCTGAGCAATTTCTTCAGGGGTATTCACGGATTTAGACTGCTTCTTAGTTTAGCAATTACAGCATTAACAGCTGACATGACACCTCTCCTGATTTCCATAGGATTAGCACCTTTGCTAATCTTCTCGAAGACTTCTTTGGCAATAGAGCGTGCCAGGACACTAGCAGCAGTAGTGCCACCTCCAGCCTCTTCAATTGTGTTATCGGCAAAATCCTGAACAAATTTAGCACCAGTATTTTTATATTTACCTTTTAAATCAATGGACTTTGCAACAGTCACACCATCTTTTTTTACTCTGGGATTTCCCCAACTCTGTTCAGTAATCACTGTTCTTCCCTTTGGCCCCACAGCAATGGCTACAACATCTGGTAAAAGGTCTACACCTTGAAGCTTGGGCATTCACACCAAATTTTACGTCTTTGGCACAGGCCTGAGTGATATGAGGAGCCAGTGTTGTGGACACTGGCTTCATTTGGTGAAGGACTGTAATGGAAGCAGTTCTGTGGGGCAACAGCAAAGCCCGTGGGCCGTGAGGCAGGCCACTGGAAGTGAGTCAAGGCATCAATACTCTTAACAGTGGCGCTGGCCCCAGAAATCTTAATCTTGAACAGGTCTTTGATTTTATCTGGAATTGCTGTATGATAAGCTCAGTGAAGTAAGTTGTCCCGCATCTAGCAAAGGGTTGGAAGCATATAGGTACTTCACGTTGCCAAATGAGAGAAATAAATAGCTTCTATTTGAATAAATCTTAAATGCTTCTCTCTTTTTGAGTTGTATTAAGAAATTATTTTGTTCATAATATCGATCACAATAATAGTGATAGCTAACATGTACTGATTAGTTACTGTGTCCCATTTCCTCTGATTCTCATTCTATGTACGTAACTTTACCATGAACTTACAAGCGGGTATTGTTCTTATTGCCATTTTGTAAACATGGGAACAACTGGGGTTAGCCTGGGCAAATTAATCTCTGCAGTATCTCCAAATGAAACGGTGGTGTATGTGAGGACTTAAATCAAAGTCTGTGTAATACTCCTAACCATACTATATTGTGATGAAGTTTAGAGAAAAAGAAATAAAACAAAACACCCCAACACTTTATGTATTTCTGCCTCTTTGGTACAAATATTTATTGTTGTGATACCTGTGCTGTTATTTCAGCATCTCAGTACTCGCACTTGATTGGCCCATGACTATAAACACAGTCTTTCTTAGGTGTTAAAATTACCATTTTGGTTTGGTTTGAAGAAGGAACTGAGAATATACAGTCAGGCCTGGAATAAGAGAAAAGGAGTTTCTGTAAAATGGCAAGTGGAGATGATGGGGGAACTTTGGGATAGCCAGGGGAGATGGTGTCATCTCCACAGAAGAGGAAGACAAGAACTGGAAAGTTGGGGAAAGAATGGAAGAAACATCTGATGATATATCCCACAGAGCCGATTTCAAATTGAAGTGAAAATTCCTGGTTAGGTGATTTTTAGAAGTTAAAAAAAAAGGAGACGACTATGGAGAGGAAATGAGATGAGTGAAAAATGAATCTAAAAATATGGTGAAGAGAAATAAGATTTAAATATGATCAAAGAAAAATATAATTGAATAAAATGAGAAGAGTGGGAATAACCAGGAATTAAAAATGGCATAAAGAAAAAGATCCAATACATCAGTAATAGGCTTCATTGATTCAGATTGCTGCCTTTGTAGGTATCTGCCAGAAATGTGGAGCAAAAAGAAAAATAAAATGTTGAATACTGTTCTGCGCTGGGGTGGAGCTCTGAATGAATGTGGGACATCTGAGCATCTTTATACTGATTGCATTTTTTTTTTTTTTTGCAGCAGAGGAATCATACTAGCATTTTCTTTCTCAGTTTGAACAATGTTTCATTTCACAGAAATTAATAGATAAGACATGTCATAATGGGGCACATGCGCTGATTTGTTTGGATGTCAATCAGTGGTTAGAATGTATTTACTAGGATTATCAAAATCAAAAGAAAACATTATAACCATCCAGCCACATAAAGTATAATCTTCCCGTGGGCGAACCAGATGTTACTGATATTGAAGCATTATACTTTTGCTTTTTGAGCTATAAAACTATAAAACCTTTGCAGAAAATTTATGAACTATTTGCTTTTAGAATTTGAACTTTGGCTCACAAATAAACTGTAATAAGAAAAATTGTCCATTAATAACTCATTGTTTCTCACTGCAATATTGTAAACTACAAAAATCTTATTTCTAGAATAGATATCTAACAATTGAGGCAAAATTAAGTAGGGTGGTAATAATTTCTCTCCTACTCCCCACTGTTCTCCAGCCTCCCACCATATTCCACATAGCTCATTTCTGGTAAATAATTCTGAAAGAAAAATTATTTCCAGAAGTTGATTTAATTGACAATGACTGGCACAAACTGATAAATGGACATACAGTTTTTGGTGACCTAGAGACTTAGTATTATTTAATTATTGCATTAAAATGAGAATTAAGGTCATTTAAAATAGCATTTTTAGATTAGACATTTAAAAACAGACCATAGGATAGATTATATTTGTTGTACAGTACATCTTTTACATTTTTTTTTGTCTCAGTGGAAACAAATAATATGGGTGCTTGCTTTTAACAGGGAGTTTTTGCTTGTGGTAATTTGCTTTTTGAATCTAATCATTCTGTCATTAACTCAATAATGATTTTTTTCAGATTACAGGATACTATTGATGGAGACCACATTTTTCTGTAGCAGCAATCACTGTAGTTCTCAGGCACTTTATTTAGCATGCCATTTTAATCTAAATCATATAGAAGGGAAGAGCCTTTTGGAGCTCAAGTAGGTATGTCTTTAATATATTAAAGTTTCCTTACATGAGCAACATAAAATTCATTCATGTTGTTTCTTCTTAGTTGAATTTGAGGAAATATAGGTTGCAACAGTGAGAGTGATTAGAAGTGAGTAGTCTTCTTTTTTTTTTTTAGTTTTTTTTTAATGTTTATTTATTTTTGAGACAGAGAGAGACAGAGCATGAATGGGGGAGGGGCAGAGAGAGAGGGAGACACAGAATCGGAAGCAGGCTCCAGGCTCTGAGCCATCAGCCCAGAGCCTGACGCGGGGCTTGAACTCACGAACCGTGAGATCACGACCTGAGCTGAAGTCGGACGCTCAACCGACTGAGCCACCCAGGCGCCCCAGAAGTGAGTAGTCTTCTTCAGGAAACCATCAAAATCCTTAGAGGAGGACACAGGCAGCAACCTCTCTGACCTTGGCTGCAGCAACTTCTTACTAAGCACATCTTTAGAGGCAAGGGAAACAAAAGCAAAAATGAACTATTGGGACCTCATCAAGATAAAAAGCTTCTGCACAGCGAAGCAAACAATCAACAAAACTGAAAGGTAGCCTATGGAATGGGAGAAGACATTTGCAAATGACATATCTGATAAAGGGTTAGTATCCAAAATCTATAAAGAATTTCTCAAACTCAACACCCCAAAAACAAAGAATCCAGTTATAAAAAGGGCAGAAGACATGTGTAGACACTTTTCTAAAGAAGACATACACATGGCTGACAGACATATGAAAAGATGCTAAATATCACTCGTCATCAGGGAACTAAAAATCAAAACCGCAATGAGATACCACCTCATTCCTATCAGAATGGCTAAAATTAACAACACAGGAAACAGAAGGTGTTGGTGGGATTCGGAGAAACCCTCTTGCACTGGTGTCGGGAATGCAAACTGGTGCACCCACTCTGGACAATAGTATGGAGTTTCCTCAGATAGTTAAAAATAGCACTACCCTACAATGCAATGATTTTACTACTAGGTATTTTCCCAAAGAATACAAAAATACAGATTTGAAAGGATACATGCACCCCAATGTTTACAGCAACACTGTCAACAATAGGCAAACTATGGAAAGAGCCCAAATGTCCTTCAACTGATGAATTGATAAAGAATGTGTGGTATATGTACACATTGGAATATTAGCCATCACAAAGAATGAAATCTTACCATTTCCAATGATGTAGTTGTAGAGTGTATTATGCTAGGTGAAATAAGTCATAGAAAGGGAAGTACCATTTGATTTCATTCAAATGTGGAATTTAAGAAACAAAACAGATGAACATATGGGACAGAGAAAAAGAGAGAGGGAAACAACCCATGAAAGGCTCTGTAAGATAGAAAACATACTGAAGGTTGATGGAGGGATGTGGGTGGGAAATGGGCTAGATGGCTGATTGGTATTAAGGAGGGCACTTATTATGATGAGCACTGTGTATCGTACATAAGTGATTGACCACTGAATTCTACTCCTGAAACCAATATTCCACTGTATGTTAATTAACTAGAATTTAAATAAAAATTTGAAAAGAAAAAAAAAAAAGAAATGAGTAGTCTTCCCCAATTTCAATCATTGCTTTTAAATACTGGTCCTGATGGTTTTAGGAAGGTATTTATTTGGAATAAAACCCACAAATGCAACCAAAAAAGATAGTTCCTGAGTCCTGCATGATACTCAGGTTTGGAAAGTTAGCTAGTTTCTTGAAAGGAATGTAGAGTTTTAATAGAATTTTATGTGGGGGCTAACTTTTATCTTTCCAAAGCCACATAGATTCTGTAACAGTAGACAGTTTTGGAAACAAAAAAGAGAAATCTGGAAACAGAATGCTTAAACCAGGCTTAATTTTAATAGGGAGTTCTGTCCTCCTTTTCCTTCTCACTTTCTTTTGACAGTCCTTTGGGTCTGTTCTCTCTATGTGTTACATTTCATCATAGCTCCGTGTGTGCTCATACACTCACGTATATGTATGCACAAATATCGCATCACTAAGAATTTTATACTTTATCACTTTTACGTGGTAATTTTCTTACTTTCAGGCAAAACATATATTTTGCCATCATTCAGTTAATATATACTATTTCTGGATAATTTGAAAACTAGTAAAAATAATAGGAGGAATGAAAAAGAATCCACACATTCGCCTCTGTTCTTTCTAGTACTTTTATAAGAAAAAGGTAAAAAAAAAAAAGTTGTGATTATAGTCTATAAACAAGTGTGTGTGTTAAATTGTTGAATTTTACAAGTATCATATAAGCTTTTTTCATGTTCTTACAAAATTGCATAAGTTTCTAACAGCAGCATAATATTCTGTCAATTAGTTACGTATCTGTTTTGAACTCCTTTTAATAAACAATGATGTGATACCATCTCCCTGTATAAAGTGTTTTCTCTTCTTTAGGGCTTTTAAAGAGAGTTTTCCAGTAGAGAAATTATTGGTTCAAAGTATATGATTATTTTTAAGAAAATAGCTAATAGAGTTATCCTTATTTCTAATAAACCACACTTTTCCCAAGAAGTTTCTATCATTTTACATTACCTACAAAGTAAAAAAGGACCTACTTCATCCCACCTTTGCTAATATATAATTTTGTCAAAACCAGTATTTACTTTTTATGTACAGTTCTCCAGTTAGCACAATCCTTAATTGAATTAATAGGTAGTTTTCCCTGAAGACAAGGAAAATGTTGCTTTGTTTTTGGTCTGCTTGTTCATTTGCTTGTACATTAATGGTAATCTCTACCCAACTTTTATATCTTGAAAAAAGTTATATCTTTCCCTTTATCATGTGTTTTTGGGAAATTTCCCTAATTTATAATACTTCTATGTTTTCTGTTATTGGATTATATACTCCATTATATTAGATTCCTTTATGTTGATTAACAAGTTACACTCTTCAGCAATTTGATAAGACAAGATTGCATTGCTGATACGAATACGAATTTTCATTCTTTGGGTATCTACTAATTTTACTTTACTGTTTTACTAAATTTTACTAAATTTACTTTACTGTTAATTAATTGGAGACTAATTAATCAATATTCTGATTTTTAATTCTTTATTTATGTCTTCCCTCTAATTGCCTGTCTTTTAAAGCCCTTAATTTATGATTAATAACTTTGCCAGGAAGGTTGCAGGAAATAAACAAAACATAAACTGAAGTTGCAAATCAAAGTAATAACTAAGTATATGGTAGCTTTATTACAGTGGACTTTTTTTTTTCCCTTGGAGTGGAGGACTGAATATTTTACCTGTTATTTTTGGAAAGAGTGGGCATTTCTTTCACATATCAATTACGCTTAAAAATTCACTATATTAAAATATTCAAGCAGGCAAATAAAATTTTATTTACATTTATGCAGCTCTAAGGTAAAATTTCAGAAAGCTCTAACCAATTTTCTAGAGTTTTCTGTGGTCAAATCTCTTTTCCTTTGTGCTGCTAGGGTCCTTTTGTGCCCTAGAGTTCTGGGCTTTTCTTTGACTCTCCCCTTTTTTTTTTGTATCCCACTAATTGCTAGCTGGAGCAGAGTGATTCTGATATAAATTTAAAGATAATTTAATATTATTTTTCATTATATTCTACAAATAACTGCCTCTGTTTTGGAAAGAAAGCCTAGAGAAGAAATAGCCTCTGTATGCTCCCCATTTCAAATAAGGAACACTTGTAATTCATTCCTTACACCTTTGGTTATGAAGAATTGAAAAGCCTTAAGGCCAGCTAGGAAGCTGAGGTTAAGGTTTTCTAATGGTTTGATATCTCAGTGGAAACATTTATTTTCTTTTTAATCATGTGATTTATGGCAGAAGATGGCCAGCTCACTGGCAGATGTCTGCTGGGAACTGTCTAAATGCTCTACTGTTGTCTTAAATCTCTAGGTTTTATATCCAGTTGAACATTTTGGATTCCTGTTTTTCCCTCTTGGTAACTATTAATGAACAAGGTTAAACTACTGGTATGCCATTTTATAAGATGAATACTGAGCTGTCATTAAATATTTGAAACAAATAAATGATGAACAATTTTTAGGTTGACGAATACACTTTTTAAAACTATTGAATTTCATTATCTTTTTGAAGGTCATATATACTTTTTACAAGCTTTCTTTATGAAGACTTAATTTCATTATGTTTTAATGATAATCTATTGCTTGTTAAGTCTCATTAAGATATATTTTAGGCTTTGACATTTGTAACATTTTCATAAAATGTATATTCCTATACCCAACCATGACTAAAAAGACCAGTGTGTAACAGACTGTCTTAACAAGTGGCATCTGCCTTATAAATATTCTGTATAGAGTTTCACTCTTCTTTCAATCTCTCTATGCTCAATAATTCCATTTTTTTGCTGCATTGTCTCACATTAATAATTGCATATAATAACTACATTAAAATGAGTTTCACATATTGTAATCATTCCTAATGTTTCACATATCTCCATTCTTATCTCTACTCCAGTAGTCTTCTGTGACTCCCCTACTGGGTCCCAAACCAGAAGGCAAGGCTTATGTCTTTCTATATCTTTTATCTTTCATGCCAAGCACATTGACGGCATCTGTGTAGGCACTCAATTGTAACTGTAGGATAAATTAAAGAAATACTTAAATTTTTCTAACTAGGTTAATAGTTTTATGCCGAAAGTAATACATGCTTATATTAAAATTCAAACCTACAAAAGACTATAAATCAGTTCTACTCTTGAGAAATTATCGAGGTTTAGGTGACAAATGTAATAGCAGTCAGACTGCCAGCCACAATAGCTGGTTCACTCGAGCAGGCCATGTGATTATTTTGCCAGGATCTGAGGCTGTATTGAGGTGACAGGGAGAACGTGAACTATCTCCACCCCTTTCCTCCATCTCTTGGAATGCAATCTGTTTTCTCCCCAGGTGTCAAGGTTGTTAATCTCCCTTGAAAGCCATGAAATTTGGTGTGTCTTAGCTCAATAAATATAGCTGCATCTCTGTTTTCAATTATCTCCTACTCTGATCCAGACCTTTCATATGGAAGAGGTAAATGTAAAAAGGAAGAAGATATTTTTACAAAATTACAGATTCCCTTCATGTTGGCTCACATGCGCCACTGTAGGGGCATTCAGTTAGCAGTATACACAACAAAGAGCTTCTTGCCCTATGCTCTGGCACCATGTTGATCAAGAGGAAGATGACCCAGAATTAAATTTGAATACTCTAGTCCCCTTTTGTCTGGGCTGTTACCTAAAGGTATACTAGTCAGGCTGGCTTGGGGTTCTTACTACGGCCAAAAAAAAAAAAAAAAATGCGCCATGGACTGCGTGGAATCCCGTATTTTCAGAATGGTTTTATGGAATTTCCTACCCCTTTCATTAGTAGGTGGTCAATAAAAGACCCCTTTTGGGGGAAAGGCCAAATTTAGTAAGCCAACTGCCTTGCTCAGGTGGGTGGACCGGGAGTTGATTAGAAGGTGGGTTAGGTATCTTTTTTTCAGTCATTTTTGAGGATGTCATTGCAACAGTCAGCAAAAAAACTTTGAATGGTAGGAAGTGTAGAAAATCCATCCGATACCATGATTATCATTCCATTTTTGGTGGGCTTTGTGACAAAAGACATACCATTGTCAGACTGCAGATGGCCTGAAAATAAGAAAACATGACCCACTTTAGTTTTGTGGGCCACAGTGGTGTGGCCATAGGTGGCTGAATGGACTAAGACAGCAACACTGTAACCTGAGACCAGGTAGGCTGTGACTTGGGTAGGTTGGTAACTTAGGTGTCTGTACCAAACACCGCCGTATTCAAACAGAGCTGTTCAGAATGGATAACTCTACATAGACAGAAATTAGATTAGTGGTTACCTAGGGCTAGAGTCCATGAGAACATTAGGAGATTATAGCAAAGTGGAACTGTTTTCTTTTGGAGTAACAGAAGTGTTCTAAAATTGTGCATAGCTCTGTGACTGTACTATAAGCCATTGCATTGTACACTTTAAATTAGTGAATTATATTGTCTATACGCTCTATCTCAATAAAGCTGTATTTTTAAAAGGGAGTTAGGAGTGGTGGCTTGGTGGCAACAGTGGAATTGGTAAGAAGTGAGTCAAGTCTGAAAGCAGAGCCAATGGAATTTGCTGCATGATCAAATAAGAAATTAAAAAAAAAAAAGAAAAGAGAGAGAGTTCCACTGGAAACAAGTGTTGTCAAGGATTTGGAGAAAGGGGAACCCTCTTATACTGTTGGTGGGATTGCAAACTGGTGCAGCCACTCTGGAAAGCAGTATGGTGGTTCCTCAAAAAGTTAAAAATAGTACTACCCTACAATCCAGCAATTACTCTACTAGGTATTTACCCAAAGGATACAAAAATACTAATTTGAAGGGATACATCACCTCAATGTTTGTAGCAGCATTATCAACATTAGCCAAGTTATGGAAAGAGTGATGATTGGATAAAAAGTTGTGGTATGTGTACAAATCTTGCCATTTGTAATGATGTGGATGGAGCTACAGAGTATTATACTAAGCAAAATAAATCAGAGAAAGACAAATACTGTATGATTTCACTCATATGTGGAATTTAAGAAAGAAAACAAATGAACATAAGGGGAAATAAAAGAGGCAAACCAAGAAGCAGACTTTTAACTATAGAGAACAAACTGATGGTTACTGAAGGGGACATGGGCAGGGGATGGGTTAAACAGGTGATGGATGTTAAGGCGGGCACTTGTGATCAGCACTGGGTATTGTATGCAAGTGATGAATCATTAAATTCTACACCTGGACATAAAGAAGAAGATTTACAAAAAAGAGCACAAGGTTTTTAACCACGCTATGTCAAATGCTGCTTAGAAGTTATGTAAAATGGTGCTTGAGGATTGACCATTGGATTTGACCATTACACTGGCTGTATCAAATAAGGTTTCCATATAGTTGCAGGGGCTAAAGCCTTTTGGGTTTAAGAGAGAATAGGAGGTTAGGGATATGGGATGTATAGACAATGATTATACATAATTCTTTCCAGAAGTTTTGCTTCAAAGGTAAGCAGGGTGCTGGAAGAATCACTGAAGAGGGATGTGGGGTCAAATTAGTTTAAGAGTATTATTCATGTAGCATCTTCGTATTGGTAACGTTGTCTTATTAAAGAAGAAAAAACGATGCAGAAGAGACAAGTGCAATCAGTGAAACCCTATGTGAGAGCAGAGGGTGTTGCCCTCCTAAAAGGACAGTCATCTGTTCTAGCCCTGGGACTTGCAGATTTAGGGTTGGCAGTAAATAGGAACAAGAAAATTTATAAATTCCACATGGCAGTAGGCAAAATACCCTTCTTATTGTTTATATCTTCTCTGCTAAGTGTACAAGTGTAATGATAAGCTAAGAGGAAAAAGTGTGGAGATGGCCGTCTGAGGAAGGCAAGCAAGGTGGAGATTGATTTGAGTAGGAACTGTTGCAGGATTGCAGCAAAGCACAGAGAGTCTACTTGTAGTGTGACATGAGTTTATAGAGTTAAAATGAGAACAGGCAGCATATTCTGAGGAGGTTCTTTCTGGTGATGTTCGTCTATTTGCATGTTAGGAGTGGAATAGGGAAGAGTTGGATTTTTAACCTGGGTATTATTGATAAGGCTGCCATAACAAAGTATCACAGATTGGGTTGCTTACACACAGCAATTTATTCTCTCACAGATTTTAGAAGTCCAAAATCAGTGTGTTACCAGATCTAATTTCATTCTGAGGTCTTTCTCTGTGGCATATAGGTGGCTGCCTTCTCTGTCTTCACATGGTCTTTCCTCTGATTGTGTCCTAATCGCCTCTTCTTGTAAGGATGATTTGGATTAGGGACAATGCATATGACCTCATTTTACCTTAATTACCTTTTAAAAGACTGTATCTCCAAATACAGTCACATTCTAAAATCTTGGAGATTAGGACTTCACATACAAATTCTGTCTTGGCAAAATTCAGCCCATAACAGCCAGTGCTGGAGTTCTAAAAACATAAAAATATTTGAGGGAGAATGGGGGTATATAAGAGATATGAATTCTTGTTCTCATATAACTTACTATTTAATAAGGAGGGACAGACAATAAACAAATTTAAAAACTAATTTTTTTATATATGTTTGGGGGTAAGAGGTACAAAGGAGAAAGATTAAATGAGGTAAGAAATCCAGAGTGACTAAGTTGTGTGTGTTATTTTAAATGGGTTGATAGGAAAGCTCACCAAGATTTGACATTTGAGCAGGGGGAAGTAAGATCTGAAGGAAATAAGAGCAGGCAGCCATGACCAACCACATCAGTGAACAGAGAAAATAGCATATGCATACGCCCAGAGGCAAGGTATTTGTAAGGAACAGCCTGAGACCCAAGTCACTACCATAGAGAAAACAATGGTAGGAAAGTGGTCAGAAAAGTATTAATCAGGGAATCAAATGATTGGTACATAAACATTTTGTTTTTGCCTTAAAAATATATATGTAATTTACACAGAATGAAATGCACAAATCTCAAGTGTAGAGTTCAACGAGTTTTGACAATTGCAAAATCCTGTGTAATTCATCTCCATCAGAAACTCTTCTAAATATATTTTGAATTATTAAATTTAAAATATTGTAATTTGTAATACTCATAGATAGTAATATTAAATATATTTGTGATGTTCATCTTGTCCCCCGACACCCTGAATACACACAGAGTATACACTACTTCTGGAAAGGTGGGCAGAGAATTCTTACTCTTTTTCTCATTTTCTTGATGATGTTCATGTTGATAATAATTTTACTGTTACTACTAATAATCGGTAATGTATATTGAGAACCTCCTAAGTTCCAGGCACTCTTATAAGAGTTTTGCATGTATTAATTAATTCAATACTCATCATAGGCTGTGAGGTAGCTATTATTGTTCATATTTTCTGAATAGAAAAACAGAGGCACAGAAGATTTAAATAACTTGAATTAAGCCATACAATTAGTGAGTGTTGGACTCAGATCCAACTCATGGCATTATAACTCTGCAATATATAATTTTAGATCTCATGCTAGGTTGCCTCCTAATAGTCAAATTTTATGTTATGAATATTCAAACTTTCCTTGGTTTAAATGCCAGTGAGGGCCTTTTGGTTTTGTTTTTTGTTTTTCTTTTTTTGCTTCTATTCCATTTTTCCCCCATAGGCATTCATTTAACATTATCTTTGCTTCTCTGTCTCATGGTATATCTTCCAGTGTGGTATGATTTTTAGAGTGGATCCTTTGTTTAAGCTATGGGTAGATCCCTCTAGGTCATTTTAATTTTTAACCTTCCTTCATACAAAGATCAGTCTTCCTGTCAATCATACCTGTGGCTAATGCAGCGCATTTTATTTTCAGTGCTTACACATTAGATTTATTAGTCTGTAAACCAGTTCTGCAAATTTGTCCAGTCATCAGCTCACAGAAGCTCCTGCATAGCTATTTAAAACATTTGAGGTACGTTGGTGCCTGAACCTTCTGGGAGCACTACCAGCAGTCTTACACTAGTTCCCAGGATGCTTTGGCAGCCTCACATATAGCCTCACAAAATAGAATGAATAAATTTGCACCTATTATGCAATTTTTATGAAATAAAATAAATGAGTACAGATAAAAATATGTCTAATAGCAACTAAACTAGATTCTCCATGGAAGTGATAACCTCCGAATTTTAAAACAAAAAACTCTTTCTCCTTGTTTAAAAACATATTTACCAACTCCTAAGCTTTATCTAGATTGTTTTATATTTGAAATATGTTTTTGATAAAGATAGGAAGATGGTATATATCTTCAGACAAAAATCCTGTAACGCATCATAGAATATCTGATGGATATCATGATTGGTGGGCAAGAAGAAAAAGAAAGGCAATCTGACTAGCAAGATGGTACTTGATGGCTTTCTCTTAAAAGTACTCCCACCTAGAGAAGTACTTTTAAAGAGAGAAGGCACTGTGCTCAAAAGATACTGAAACAATTAGGAAAGGGGCTGTGTTTTCAGATAGAAGAGCCTGTATTTTATGCAAGTTAGTCATGCTCCACATTGGTTTGGCAAGACAGGGATATTGCAGAACTTGGATTTGGCTTCAGAAACTGAGAAGTGTTTGCAAATAAATAGAGGCTTACTGGAATAAAAACATAATACAGATGCTGATTCTCTTAAATAAACCTGGGCTACCAACTGTGCTTATGTTGGTTAGTGTTACTGTGTGTTTTGTACCATCCTTCTGCTCCCATCAGTTTTGTTCTCATGAAGAGTATTGGAATACAGTATATGAGATTACCATTATGCAAGTGCCGGCAGATATGGCTCAATGAATGATAAAATTTAGTGCATTGTCAAGGTGGAGGCAGGTGTTTTCAAAGTAGAGATAGAATTCGAAACTTGAAATATAAATGAAAAAATCACACAACAACTTAGTTTTATCAGTTAGAATCGTGGGATTAGACTTCTCTCAGTGCTAATGACTTGATATATAGCTCATTCAGGCTATGAAATTAGAATCATTTGAGTAATGCTTGAAATGGCAATAAGATATGATTTTGACTTTCTATTACAGCTAAAATTTATATTAAATTCTGAATAACATTAACTGTTAGGCTCTTATTAGGAAATGTCTTAGACATTTTAATATTTAAAGTTAAGCGATTTCAGATTTTTTATTATAATATTCTTTATATTTTCTTTTAAAAATGTTCTCATTCTTTATCTTGCTTAAGCCTTTACAATATTTTGCGAGCTGAATAGGACAGGAAATATGTTATAAATAAAGACAATGAAGCACAGAGAGGCAAAATCCTGACCCAAAGTCATCATTTCATTTTATTACGGAGCCAGGGATGGTGCTTTTATGCCTTTCATTATAGATCTTTATATAACATGTAAGATCTTTATGATAGGATCTTTTATTTTAAGATATTCCCATCTTAAATCTGGGGATGACTATTTGGTAACCATCAGTGTTATATATACTTTTCTGTGGGACTTTTTTCTACAATAAACTGAAGAGAACTACTTCATCATAGGACCAAGAAACACAGAACATTTGACAGCTTGAATTGTTTCATACCTTGTATTCAGTAAAGCATGCATGCACAAAGTAACAGGAAATATGCGTCAGGGAATTCTTCACTTGTTACCAGGTTTAGAGGCTGAGTTCCAATGTTTAGTTATACACTTTACAGGAAAATGAAGTTGAAATGAAATAAAGTAAATAATTAGCATGACATTTGTTTCCAGAAAAATCATAAGCAAACAGATAAACCCCACATATCATATATTCTGTAGACTTGCACATTTTATACCTTTTTAAAAAAATATGCTGCATAAATGTAAATTTAATGTAGACAGTGAAGATAGACTCTGTTATGTTTTCAGCTGTCACTTTATGTAAATTTTGAATTCCTTGCTAGTCTGGATAGGTTGTTACAGGCAGTAGCCTTTGTATTGCTTTATGATGCAAAGTCAGCTGCTATTAATTTAAAGAGCATTTGCCTCAGCAAATTGCACTTTGATGTTTTTGAGACAGATATTTATGAAGTATTCTGAGTACCTTTGTATTTTGTAGCTGTTCTTCTCAAATATCTTTCAAAATTGTATTACTTATTCACCTCAAAAATTTTAAACTTCAGTTGATATTAAGTGTAGCAAATGGCATGAACATATCTTTGGCCTGTTATATTTACGGTACATGACTTAACTGTCAATTTATTGTAAATGAATTAACCAGATAATTATTGCTTTTTATAGTGTCAATAAAACAAATATGTTTGTGGTATTAATTCTACATTTATTTAGAATACCTCTCAATAGGTAATTGTGCACATATCTGTATGCCTTTTAGAATTTGTGCTTTGGTTATCTGAAGTCACTTTAAACTTATATGTTGTCTTCCCTCTCATAATTTTTTGAATGTATGCTATCCATTACAAATTACACATTTGTTGTGGATACTTTCTATGCAGACCAGATGGAGTTTTTAAGGTGAAGTAACTGATGAGTTATTTCGTGCAATGGTCCTTTTTGAGAATTTGAGACTTTATTGTGTTTTATACGTTAATAATTATCTGTCTTGCAAGATGCTTAACAAGCATTATTGTGGCTAGTCCTCATAGCACATCTTAGGTTTGGCATTGTTATTCTCATTTTATAGTTGAGAAAACAGGCTTTTTAAAAAAGGGTCCTGCAGATAGGTAGTAAATAGACAAAGGCCTATCTGTGTGTAAAGTCCAGTTCTTAGTTACTCCAATTTATTGTATCCCGGGATGATTTCTGTTTCGGCAGTTATTAGCTCCTCAAAAGTGCTGAATCAGGGTAAATTCAAGGATGCTCTATTTGATAACCTACTGCTCTACAGAATATCATCATAGGGATTTTTAAGAAAAGAGTACAACCTGAAAAAATCAAATAGTTGTCAAGTGCCCAGCAGAGTAGTGACAGATCTAGGATTAGCTGGTAGCGTTTTAGCCACCTGGTTTGCTTACAGTTCTCACTTATTTAGGCTTTTCATTCTGAATTTGAAGGTCAAGTGCTTACAAATATGGGAACATTAAATACATCATGTATTTCATGTTTTATCCCCTTTATACTAAAAAAAAAACCTATGCAATAATGACATTTCTTTTCCTTCTTTTTTAATATAGTGGGATGCATCCTGCTTTTTTCCTGGAGTTCACCCCTGTGGCTTGGATTTATCACCGTAGCATCTGTCTTCGATCTATGTGTTAACTAGAAATCAAGGGAAGACATGAGGAGGTTTGTTTACTGCAAGGTGGTTCTGGCCACTTCACTGATGTGGGTTCTCGTCGATGTCTTCCTACTCCTGTACTTCAGTGAATGTAACAAATGCGATGACAAGAAGGAGAGGTCCCTGCTACCTGCACTCAGGGGTAAGTGCTTATGAAGCAAATGTTGCTTTCAGAGATGACAGCTCTGATGACTCTTGACAAAATGTGAAACTTTGAAGTAGGGATTTTTTTCAGCTCTTGTGTTAGCAGAGCATTTTGACAGAACTATTAATGTACATTTAACCGGGGGAAAGTTACTTCCTTCTCTCAGCCTCAGGTGTCCTGTTGGGAGAAATGAAAGAGTTAGGTAACCTCTAAGGTACCTTCCAATTTGATAATTCCAGTGTTCTGTGACTGTATGGAAAGAATAATTCAGTGAACATTCAATTGGACAGAATTTAAAATTTAGGCCTCCAGAAGCAAAAACCCTTGGAGGCTAAGCACCTAACAAACAAGGGGACAACTACTTAAGTAAGATGGTGGGGGTTGTAGCAAAATGCAAGGACACATGACACCCAGACTTCCAGAAGCAATAAACAGATGAACAAACAAACAACTTTTTAAACAAAACACATGTTGATGGCCAGATTCAGATTCAACAACCAGATTATTGCCTTGTGTTAAGTGCAAAAGGTAATGTCAGGTACAGGATAACATCACTTTAACTCAATATTTCCCTCTTTAGGGATCGGTTTCATTGACAGGATAAGAGTGAATGATAAAGAAACGTAAAGATTTTTATACATGGTGGTTTATTAAGTCGTAGGGATTCATTTTCTGCAGTTTATTAGTGCAGAATAAACTGCATTAGTGCAGAATAAACTGCAGTTTATTATTTACTACAAAAAGTAAGCCTTCAGTTGCATTTGAAATGTTTGTACCTTTTGGGGCACCTGGGTGGCTCAGTCGGTTAAGCATCCAACTTTCATTTAGGTCATGATCTCGCGGTTCATGAGTTTGAATCCCTCATTTGGCTTTACACTGACAGCTCAGAGCCTGGAGCCTGCTTCAGATTCTGTCTCTCTCTCTCTCTCTCTCTCTCTCTCTCAAAAATAAATAAAACATTAAAAAAAATTAAAAAAATTAAATGTTTGTACCTTTTGGAAAGTAAATCTAAATGACTGGCTTGAGATTTGCATTTATTTGCAAAAAGCAGATACAGTCTGCTTTTAATGTTACAGATATTTTTGAGGTCATCTATGAATCAAAATATGTTAATAAGCAACTGTTGGTTATATGAGGCTTGGGAAACGCAGAAGAGCATTTCAAAAAATTAGTTTTTGTGAAAAAGTATTTTGGACATTTTTTTTTTTTTGCATCAGATTGTAGCAGTGCTCTTACTCAATTGGAGGTATTCTGATGATCTTCCTCTTTGTGAAATGAGTTTCTTTGACTGTAGTTTTTGCCTAGCACAAAAAATTGAAAGTACCTTGGAAGTGACTGAGCCTCGACCCATTTAGGTAGTTTATATGCATATTTTATGCCTTTATACTAGAATTATTCAAAGAGGAGAACTTTATGAGTCTATCGGTTTTTGATAAATGAACATGAGGATTGATATGCTGATCTTTGGTTAAAATCCCAGAAAAAAATCCTCCTTCTCTGCTTCTTTGTTAACTCAGTTGAGCTGCTGCTTGGCTGAAAGTGGAAATGTGGTTTGTTGGATCTCATCAGTTTGGAATGATCACTTTGTCATTTGTTGAATAGAGACTTCTAGATTGGTCACAAAAAAAAATGTCATAATCTGATTCAGCAAAACTATGACAGCTTATTCTGCAAGTACCAAAAAAGTACAGCTTTGCTGATTTAAGTCCTTAATGCTCAGTCTTAAATCTCAAAATGTGAAATTTAATGATGCAAGGCAAAAATAGTAATTTTTCCTTATACTTAAGTTGTAAAATTAAACTATATTCTCCTTATTTTTAAGACTTAGTTAATGCTGTACATTAATATTTGTCTTGAATAAATGGGACTAAACTATAGGGTTTTAATTTTATTTTCCAATGTTACTTATTATTTCAGAATATTGCTCTATATAGGAATTTCTCCACATATTTAAAATAGTAACTTATTTACAGGCAGATGATGCTGTGCAAAGTGTATGTGCCTCAAAATTTCATGTCCTGCACATGTTAGAAACAGTCTTTTTGACTTAAAAAAATGTTGATCCTTTTGGACTTAGGTGTCTCCATTATTTAAAAAACAAGGTTTTGTACTAGGTGATTTCTCAGATCCCTTTTAGTGCTAAATTTTAAACTGGTTTAAAGTACCCGATACTGGCATACACTATGAATTCATTTTTAAGATACACGTATTAATTTATTAATCAATTCATCAGTTATTTAAGTGCCTATTGGGTCAACATTTTGTACACCTTAAACTTATATAATGTTCTATGTCAATTATATCAAAAAAAAGAAAAGAAGGGAAAAGACCAGTGATGGACAAAGGAAGACAAATTTCAAGCACCAGGACTTCTGAGTTCACAGTTAGTACAGATTGCCACATAGTTAAAAGCCCAGATTTTATTCATCAACCTGGTCCTTGTCTCCTCCTCCTTGATCCAGTTGTATGACTTTGGCAAATCCCTTGGCAAAATCTTAATGTTTTCACTTCAGATCAGAACCTGAGAGACAGTAATTCTGCTTCACAGGGTTGCCTTGAGAATTAAATAGGATAATGTGCATAAACCGTACAGTGAAGTATTGGTTCATGATAACCCTTTATCAATATCTGCTAAATGTTGTGAAGGTGCATGAATAGTCTGGATGATGCTCCAGACAGACTTTGCTCTTCAAGGTGAGTCAGGTCCCCAGTGGGGCATGTGTGTGGGAGTAGTGGTTATTTTGGGTGTAGCACCAAAGGAGGAAGTCACTCAAATAAAATATTTGTTAAGTATCTACTAACTGCTAAGACCTGGTGGTATAAAGGAACTGAGGTTCCTACTATCTGGAACTTATAGTCAATAATAAAGTAAACATTTCCCTCTCCCTCTCTCTTAGTCTCTCTCTCTCCCTTTCTCTCTGTAAAAAACATAATTTAGAAATGATTACGAAGCATAATGTGTGCAATGGATATTAGGATGAGGAAGAGGGATGCTCTCAGTAGAGAAAATGTGTCTAGATTCTTAGATAACACTTCACAGAGGCTGTGGCATTTAAGCTGAGTCTAAATTATACAAGTAGGAAATAGCTAATTAGAGAAGAAGGTACTAAAATTTTTATGAAATAATAGAGATTACAGGATAATTCTGAATGAGATAATACAGAACTCTTATAAGATTAGTAAGACTGTAATATTGGTACAAGAGATCACAATGGGTAGACAAATTGCCTAATGGAATCGCATACACTCTAGAAGTAGACTTATGCATGTTTGGGCATTCAGAATGTGACAGGAGCACTGCAGATCAATGGGAGAGAGAAGGGCTTTTCAATAAATGGATCTGAAAATAAAATGGTAATCGATGTGGAAAGCATGAAATTGGATGCCTACCTCATGTCATAAACCAAGACAAACTTTGGCTTTATTAATGTCAACAATAAACCTAAAACTTTTAGCAGAAAAGTATTTAGACATAAGGCTTTGAATTAAGGGAGAATTCTAAAAATACTAAACAAATAACATTGACCATAAAGGAAATTATTGATTGATTTAACTATATTAAAATTGAGAAAGTTGTTTTATTCAAATATGCCTTAAAAGAGAAGTTACAAACTGTAAATGTTAAAAGAGCATGCAACTGAGAAATTATTAAGTGTATGTATGTATATACAGATATGTATGTGTGTGTATACATGTATATATATATATACATGTATATATATATGTATATATATCCTATTAATAAGAAAAGTACAAATAACCCAATAAGAAAAAAAATGGGCAACAGCCATGAAGAGACACTGCTTAGAAAGGGAACACATATAGCAGAAAAAACTTATGAAGAAATATTTAACATCAACTGTGATCAGGGAAACACAGACCGAGGCTACAACGACATATTATATCTATTCGGTTGGCAAAAATCAAAAAGGTTGATAATACCAATTGTTGGAGGTTATGCATCTCCACATTTTTTATAACTTTAGATAACAGTTTATTTCTGAAATCTGAACATTGATATGTAACCCATGAATTATTATCATATACTTAAGAAAATTTCTTCACATAGACAAATATCTCATAGTACTCCTGTTCATAAAAGTAAAAGCTGAGAATAACCCATGGACGCATCAATGGGAAAGCTGATGAATGAATTGTGATATATTAATGCAAGAGAATAGTACATATATTTTACAATGAATCTATGAATGAATTTTGATAATACAGTAGTAAGTTTTATCCCTCAAAAATGATAAACCACATGGTACAGTTTGAAAAGCTGTAAAAATTTTTAAAAATTGCATTTTGAGAATATGTAGAAATGCAACAAGACTGTATAAAGCGAGCAAGTTTAATTATGATAATAGGATTTAGGATGTTTATTGTCATGTGTTGGATGAGACAGGGTCATGAGATGGGGATGAACATTTTGACTGAATGTGGGGCATTAGTAGTGCCCTAGATTTGTTTTTGATGGGGGTTTAATGTGTTTGTTACAGTATATGGATAACAAATGAGTAAGAGCCAGTGAATGGATTTAAAAATTGGGAACCCAATGAATGGCTTTAAAAGCAAGAAGATATGATTTCCTTTATGTTACGGAAAGATCAGTATGGATTCAGTATGGATTCAATTGTGGAGAATGGATTGGAGAAGAAACAGTCTCATTAGGGAGGTTGGGTAGGAAGTTGTGGTAGTGTTCCATCAATTTTGTGTAGGCAGTGATGCCTACTTAGAGCAGAGGAATGGTGGTGAGGTGTTATGGAAGTAGATAAAATGGAGAGGTATTTGAGATATGGGAGCTGGATGCATGACTGGCTCTGGCAGGTGTAGGATATGGGAGGGTCAAGGACAAGTCTTGGGTTTCTTGAGGGCATTGTTTGGCCCAGTTTCCTCAAAGGGAAAAATGTAGGAGGAGAGGATTTGAGAGCAGACAGGAGTTTATTTTAGATAGGTTGAATGTGAGACACCTGTTAGGCAACTAAATGGAATTGTTCAGTAGGAAGTTGGCTACATTATTAAACTCCAATATCAAACCATCACTTTTATGGAAACTTTTTTTCTAAAATAGATTACATTCTTCTTTATTAAATAAGGCATATGGGATATAATTGAATCTTTGTTACTGAGTCAGCATTATCATTTTTTAACATCAATTATTGAATGATGCTTTTTTAAAAAAAAGATTAAAAGATTATTTCAGGGACTTTATGGGAGCATGCAGACCTGTTCCAATATTAAATACAGACATGTAAATCCTTTTTCTTCTTCTATTTTCTAAAGGATTGCTTTTTGGTGACATAAGTACTTGTTAGGGGAGGATGTTAACTTTTTATGCCACCCTGGGGCCACCTAGAACTAAAATGCACTGAAGGATATTTTGAACTCCTAAATGGCATGGAATACTAACTAGTGGTACTCCCAATTTGGAAGAATTAGATATTTGAGAGAATAGGCATTTAAAAAGACCAGTGCTGCGGCAGTGCACCTAGATACATTGTGGACAAATTTGAGGTCATGTGGCAGGTTTGCTTGAGCACTCTGTCATAGTGGATCCTACTCCTGGCTGTACTACTAACAGCGTATATCTGAAGGCAAGTTAATTCATCTCTCTGGGCCTCAGTTGCCATCTGTGAAATGAAGTGAATATGAGTCATGATTTTAAAAATCATGCTGGTCTTTAAATGAATGATTATATGTTTATAGCTCTCCCCCCCCCCCCACCCCACCCAGTGAAAATATGAAAAGTGAACTCTTTTACTATCTAGCTTTTGGTCAGTCTACAAATAATGTGTGGTCCAAGAGGAGAAGTAGTGATATGGAGGTGACATGATGAGTGGATTTTGCTTAGAAACCCCAGAGGGGTTCTTATCATTACAGAGAACAGGAAGGATATAAAGTTATGATATTCAAGACAGGGGGTAACCTAGCTTTCTTTACAGATCCTGATATTATGCATACTTAGGTATGTGTATAGTATATTACACATACTTAGGGAATGAAATGAAATTTACTTTAAAAGGGAGGGGGTTTCTGGGGCACCTGGGTGGCTCAGTCGGTTAAGCGTCCAACTTTGGGTCAGGTCATGATCTCACAGTCTGTGAGTTCGAGCCCCGCATTGGGCTCTGTGCTTACAGCTCAGAGCCTGGAGCCTGCCTCGGATTCTATGCCTTGTTCTCTCTCTGCCTCTCCCCCACTTGTGCTCTGTCTCTCTCTGTCTCTCAAAAATAAATGAATGTAAAAATAAAAAACTTTTAAAGCGAGGGGGTTTCTAAGAAAGAATTGTTGCTTGTATGTAAACAAAGATAAGCACATAAGCCAATAATGATCAGAATAACAGTAATTATAAACTGTTAACTATTCTCCATTAGTTATAAATATTAACTCATTAATTTTTTAACAAAATATTTGTGAAGTAGGCATTATTCTTTTACATATGAAGAAACTGAGGCAGCGTAAGTATATGGGAAAAATACTCCTGTGTTTTCTTTTACTCACACATAGAATACAACTAACAGTTCCAGATGTGTGGGCTTTATCTCCACACCAAGCTATTGTCTACATTAGTTGAGGGTCCTGTAATCCTGATACTATCTCCTGGAGTGAGCATCAGACCTCACAAGATAAGGGCTCATCCCATAAGACTGCTCCCACTTCAGACACCAATCTCAAGTCCCAGACTGTCACCTGTACTTTTGACCCACCAGCTATGAATTGGGGTTTCTAGGACTCCCTTTTTAAGTTTGATAATTTGCTAGAGTGCCTCACAGAAATCAGAGAAATGGCTAGTTACATTTACTGGTTTATTATAAAAAATATAATAAAGGGCATGAACGAACAACCAGATGAAGAGATGTGTCTACATAGAGTGAATAAAGTTCAGAAGGGTCCCAAAGGAAGGAGCTTCTGTTCCCATTGGATTTGGTGTATGCCACGTCCTGTCAGGTTGACGTGTTTACCAACCCAGGAGTCTCTGAACTCCGTGTTTTTGGGATTTTTATGGAGGCTACATCTCATAGAAGTGACCAATCATTAACTCAATCTCTAGCCCCTCTCCCCTTCCCAGAAGATAGAAGTGAGGCTGAGAGATCCAGGCTTCTAATCATGGCTTGGTCTATCTGGTGGCCAGCCCCCAGCCAGGAGCCATTTAGATGGCCACCAAGTGTTGCCTTATTAGGACAGAAACCACTTCCATCACGCAGGAAATTGCAAGAGATTTAGGAGCTTTGTATCAAAGACCAAATATTAGAACAAGAGATGCTCCTAGTGCTGTTATCATTTAGAAAATTACAAGGGTTAGAGGTGCTGTGTGTGTATGTGTGTGTGTGTGTGTGTGTGTGTGTGTGTGTGTGTGTGTGTGTTATTATATAGAGTGAGTTTAAGGGGAAGTGCCAGAATTTTCACAACCAATAGAATAGGATTTGGTTATTAAGGTATTGGTTACTAACACTTTTATTACATAAAGTACTCTGTTATCAATAAATGTCAGTTTGTACTAGTACCATTCTTTCATTTGGATACCAGTATGGAGTACATATTCTGAAAACTTGAACTGAGTGTTTTGTCTTTACTCTCAGAGGCACTGTAGGCCCTGCCAGGTCTCCCTGGCTAGTAAGATGTATAAATTCCAATGAGGAAAATATTTCCTGGGGATCCTCTGTTTTCAGATCATTTATCTAACACTGTCACCTTATCTGGCATTTTAAGGTTTTACAAAGTTGCTGTTAACCCCTTGTGTCGCTTAAGACCTTTTCACTGCTGCTCTGAATTAGGGGAAATGAAGAAAATGAGTGGAATTGCTGACCAGTAACCCCAATTTAATACTTCCATGTTTCCCTTCATTCTGCCTGGGAGAATGACTTGTTTTGTTTTGCTTTGTTTTGTTTTGTTTTGTTTCCTCATAAATCCAAGGACGTCACAGGTAGCCTTGTTCTCTTGGAATCCTGACAGTGGGCTATTGCATCAGTCTTTTATTTCTTTCTAGATGATCTCCTCATTACATTAACACCCATCCATGTAATCATTTATTAAACAGTGAATGTTTGATTAATCTTTGGTGCTTTAAAGAAGAATTCCTGTGTACAGGTGTGAGGGAAAACTGAAAACTGGTAAAGTGTTAAAACTAACACCAAATTTTCCTTTTTTTTCAAAATAAAAATATGGTTTCAACTCTTGGGGGCAGGGTAGAAAAGTGAGATTGATTAAATACATTGTCAGTATTGGAATCGCCCTGAATAAATTATGATGACTGCTGGAGCTCTCAGGCAATAATATTTATAGTCGTTCAAAAAGTAGGACATATCGACACAGTTAGAGTGGAGAACATGTATTTCCCAGATAGGTTTCAATCAGATTTATAAATAGTTTTCAAAAATCAATAGGCCTTATAGAATTATGACCTTTGATATTTTCTTTGGCCTTCTATACTTTATCCACAAGTCCCTCTGATCTCTCTTCCAGACTGCATTGATATATCAATGTTGGGAATGAAAATAAATTATAATAATGAACTATTATTGAGTGTACTTTTTCAGGTTACTATCTGACACAGTAAACTTAATTTTACATATATATATATATATATATATATATATATATATATATATATATATAGTTTTGATTAATTCTTAGTGTAGCATTGAGGAAAGGTACCATTATTATCCTCATTTTCATAGGTGAAACTGAGACCTCAAATGGTTAATTGAATTCCCCAAGGTTGCAAAACTGGTACGAAGGAAAAAGGGACTCACAACCTGGTTTGTCAGACTTCTGAGCCCGGACCTTGAACTGTATTCTGTGTCCCTGAATTAGGTGTGCCTAGACTCCTTTTAGGGAAAACAAATAAATAGCATTTATGTGCTATTTATGAAATATTTACATAAATAGGGGTATTGCTAGAGTTCATAGAAGGAGGTGGCCACTGACCTTGGGGGAAAAATGTCTTAGTTAATATACTTAAGAGACAAGTATTCTGACAGGCACTTTGCCTTATTTCAGACTTTAGCAATTTTGCAATTATTAAATATCTACAGTATATTAATTTATGTTGCAGTTTTCCTCAGCACTTGTCTTTGGGGCTAAGCCTCTGAAGTCTTAGAAAGAATAGTTAAATTTATGAACAGTAGTGAAACATTAATTTTTTTTCAAAGCTTAATAAGACCAATTGATACAATTCTTTCATCCATTTATTCACTAAAAGTACTGGGCTGGATACTCAGAAATATACAGAATTTAGTCAAATAAAACATCTGTCTTCAAGAATTGCAGCCTAGTGGAGATATGACATGTACGTACATGATGCGTATATAAATAACTACATTACGCAATACAAAGTAGTGGCTGTTGAGAGAAGGATACCAAATGAATTACAAGGAGAGGACTTGAAGTATATAAATTATGTGGACTTGTGAAAATTTGGAAGGAGTGAATACAGGAGGAAATAAAGTGCCGTTTTCAAAGTGAGGATGTAAGAGGACAGTGAATTGATTGATTGAAGCAGAATCAGACATAAAGGGAATTTCTAGATTTTATATTGAAAGTTGGGAGACAGATTTTAAAGGACTTTGAGTGCTGGAGAAAAAAGTTTCTAACTTTGTTTTCTAGGAAATGGGGCACCACTGAAGGTTTCTGGAAAAGAAAGTTATGTTGATCATCAGCTGAGGGTTAGCAGAGAGTGCAATGGTGTCGTATACACACACACACACACACACACACACATATATATGTATATATATATATATACATGTACGTGTATATATATATACGTATATCTATATGTACATATAGATATATATACACACACACACACATACATACACATATATTTAAATTGTTCACTTTGCAAATTCGTTGGTAGGCACAAGAAAATTTTATGTTTTGTAGTATCAAATTTAGATAGTTTTAATAAGTTTTCTACTCAAATCTTAACTAATTCAGTATTAAACAAGCTGAGCCAATTCTTTCAATGCTTGATTTGCATTAGAGCTGGGGATAGAGAGATAAAGAAGCCATTCTTGTTCTCATGTTTAGGAAAGGGAGAAAATAATTCAGAATTGTATGAATGAAATGTCAGCATATCAATGCTGTACTATCAGGAGGAGAGAGAATTTATGACATAAAAATAAAAAAAGAAAAAGAAAAAAGTATCACTAAGACACTATCTGTCTTTTGATGGCAAGATCTAATTTTCAATTCCATAAAGACTTGAGTTGATTGACGGATAAAACTATTTGCATATTAACCCACCAATAAAATGGGAATGGGCAAATTTTATCTCTAATCATTGGAAACAATTTTTACTAAAGAGCTATGTTGCAGCAGAGATAATTGGCTAAACAGAATTTTTATCAGTTTTGTCCACTTCTGTCCTTAGCACCTGAAACACTACCTGGTTCATTGTGGATGCTCAAAGAATAATTACTGAATGAATAAAGAATAGAATGTGTCATCAGCTTGATACTTTCCAAGTGTTCTCATGATTATAGGATATCCAGTTTAGGTTGATAATCAAGAAATTTGGAATAATTCACTTATCACGGCAAAAGTATTTTTTGTTGTTTACATACCTGGTCCAAACTACTTCTTTTATCCTTTATTGGAGTATTTTACAACCCAAATGATATATGTATAGCCAGGGGACCATCTTTTTTCTTTCAGAATTTGTCTTGTGTTACACTATATATACTGTCTCTGATGCAGAGGCATGTAAGATCACTGCATATTGACATGTGGTATTTCTCTGGATCGAGCATGTGTATCATGTGAGATATGTGGAATGAATCAATACATAGAGGACACAGAGGAATGTTTATGAAAATTAGATTAAGGAATTTTGAGGAAAAAAAGATGTAGATATATGGTATATTTAATTCAAATGTGAAAAGAAGCTAGGGGAAATGGAGATGACAGAAAACAAATATTAGAAAGTAATATTGGAAAGCTTTACAAATGAAAAATCCAATCAAAAAGGAAAATTGCCGAGGATAAGTTGCACAACAGGACCCATGGTTAGTCAGTAATCAAGGGTATATGTAAATATAGCTTTGGGAATGAATGAGGATAGTATTTGGTTAAAGAATATTTTTGTAATCAATTTTGTTGAGGTATAATATAATGCTCAACTTTAAGTATCCAGTTGAAAGAGTTTTGACAAAGAAATCCCAGGGTTCAACCTCACAATCAGGTATGTCCCCCCAAAAAATTCCTTCATACTCCCTGTGCAGGCAATTCCTCCGACCTAGCCACACAACCACTGATCTGGTTTTTGTGACTGTTGGTTAGTTTTGCTTATTCTAGAACATCTGATCAATGGAATGTATAGTATGAGCTCCTGTGTATCTGGTGACTTTTGCTCAGCATAAGGATTTTAAGATTAATCCATGCTATTGAGTGCATCAGTCGTTACTGCTGAGAAGTCTCCTATTACTTCTTGCATACACTACAATTTGTTTACCCTTTCGCCTGATGATGGACATTTGGGTTTGTTCAATACCTGTTATGAATAAAGCTGCTGAATTTGTACAAGAATCTTTGTGTGGACATATGTTTTCACAACTCTGGTAAATATCAAGGAGTGATAGTGCTGAGTCACAGGCTAAGTGTATTTTAATTTGGTGACATAATGCCAGTTTATTTCTTCAGGTTGTTAAACTATGTGCTTTTCTCATCAGTGACATAGGAGAGGTCTGGTTACTCCACATCCTGGCCAACATTTCATAGCCAGTGCTTTCAATTTTAGCTATTTTTTTTTAAATTTTTTTTCAACGTTTATTTATTTATTTATTTATTTATTTATTTATTTATTTTTTTAAATTTTTTTTTCAACGTTTATTTATTTTTGGGACAGAGAGAGACAGAGCATGATCGGGGAGGGGCAGAGAGAGAGGGAGACACAGAATCGGAAACAGGCTCCAGGCTCTGAGCCATCAGCCCAGAGCCCGACGCGGGACTCGAACTCCCGGACCGCGAGATCGTGACCTGGCTGAAGTCGGACGCTTAACCGACTGCGCCACCCAGGCGCCCCAACGTTTATTTATTTTTGGGACAGAGAGAGACAGAGCATGAACGGGGCAGGGGCAGAGAGAGAGGGAGACACAGAATCGGAAACAGGCTCCAGGCTCTGAGCCATCAACCCAGAGCCTGACACGGGGCTCGAACTCACGGACCGCGAGATCGTGACCTGGCTGAAGTCGGACGCTTAACCAACTGCGCCACCCAGGCGCCCCTCAATTTTAGCTATTTTTGTAAGCATGTGAGAAATATCTCATTTGAGTTAATTTGCATGCCTGGTAACTAGTGATACTGAATAACTTGTCATGTTTTTGTTGGCCAGTCTTCTCTTATGAAGTGTCTGTCATATTCTTCTGCCTATTTTGTAATTGGGTTGTTTGTGGCTTGCTTTAAAAAAAATGTTATCTTTTAAAGAGCAGAGATTTTTAATTTTGATGACGTCCAGTGTATCATTTTTATTTCTTTTATGGTTCCTTTTGTGTCCTATCTAAGAAATCTTTGCCTATGCTAAGGCCATGATGACTTTCATCTGTATTTTCCCCAGAAGATTTATAGTTTTAGCCTTTAAGCTTTGAGTTAATTTTTGTGTATGATGTGAGAAGAGTCAAGATTACTTTTTTCCTAAAATAAAAACCCAGCTGTTCCAGAAACATTTGTTCCTTGAAGATAAAAAAAGGCATGGATTTTCGAAATCAGCATGATATTTTCATGTAATACTCCCCAGTATATACCTATACATTTTCCTATTATATGTATGACTTGGGTTCAAATATTTGAGTTTACTTTCTAGAATTAATTTCATATTATCCTTACTGGTGTATTTATTATGTAGCTTGAAAAGTATCCAAAATGTTACTAACCAAATCTTCTTTAGACATTTTTTTTATTAAAAAAAATTTTTTAATGTTTATTTATTTTTGAGACACAGAGAGACACAGCATGAGCAGAAAAGGGACAGAGAGAGAGGGAGACACAGAATGTGAAGTAGGCTCCAGGCTCTGAGCTGTCAGCACAGAGTCTGACGCAGGGCTCGAACTAACGAACTGTGAGATCATGACCTGAGCTGAAGTCGGACACTTAACCAACTGAGCCACCCAGGCGCCCCTAGACCTTTTTTTTTAAATTTGTTTTCATGTTTATGTATTTTGAGAGAGAGAGAGAGAGAGGGAGTGAGCACACACACACTGAGGAGGGGCAGACAGAGAGAGAAAGAGAGAGAGAGAGAGAATCCCAAGTAAGCTCTGTGTTGTCAGCACAGAGCCCACATGGGGCCCCATCCACAAACCATGAGATCATCACCTGAGCTGAATCAAGAGTTGGACACAACTGACAGAGCCACCCAGGTGCACCTAGACATTTGGATTTGAAGGCAAATGGAAATCTAATATAAAATTATGTTTAAAAATATAGTAATATTTTTTTCTGATAATAAAATTAATAAATATTGTAGAAAAATTTTAAATACAAATAAAAATAAAGAAGAAAGGTAACCAGGAATTCCATCCAGAAATTGGCATCATAAAATAAAATTTAATATTTTAATTTTTTGATGAATATAGCATGAGCATTTTGTTCTGCATGAAATATTTGTTCAAAATATGATTTTAGCCATTGCATAATAGTTTATCATATGTATAAAGTATAATTTTCATAATGAAGTACTTTTTAATTTTTATAGATTACTTGTATTTTTTTTTACCACAAAATAATGTTATAAACACCTTTAGGAAGTTTGAAATATTGAAAATGTTGCTAAATGTATACTTAGGTTAGATTTTTGGTTGTGGGATTTACTTTTTTCAAGGCATACATATTTTTAAAAGGCTTTTCATAGATATTTCTGATGACTTCCTGTAAAGCCTTTTAATCTTCAAATCTCATCATCAATGTATGAGGACACTTATCTCACCACACTATTTATAATTTAATTTAAAACATATTTGCTAATTAGAGTACTTTCTACTCACAATTTTTTTTACAGTTCTCAGTTTTTATTGTACTTACATGTAAATTTTATCATTAAATACTAAATGTAAGTATATGCTGGCCTTCTGTACAGATTTTTGAATTAAAAAATAAATGGAGGGTTGGCTTAAAAATGTTATATATCAGGGGCACCTGGGTGACTCACTTGGTTGACTGTCCAGCTCTTGACTTCAGCTCAGGTCATGATCTTGCAGTTTGTGGGTTCCAGCCCTCTGTCATGCTCTGCATTGACAGTGTGGAGCCTGCTTGGGATTCTCTCTATCCTCTCCCTCTGTCCCTCTCCTGCTCTTTCTCTCAAAATAAATAAATTAAAAAAAATTAAAACTGTGATATATTAGTCACTGTAGATATATTCAACAATGATAAAATCTAGGTGGTGGTAAAATTTTGTTTCTATACTATGACACATTTTGCAGTACAAGTAAACTCCATGGGGCAGGAAAAACAGCATAAAGCTTTGGTCTGCAATTGGAGGAAAAACCTGTTCAGGAATAAACGGAGAGGTCCTTGTAATCCCCAGTTCTTTTAGTTTTTGTTTTTACACTTTTTTTTTTACGTTAAGTGATTTGATCCATATGTATTTTATTTTAGTGTAGGAATGAGGGTATATATTTTTTTCTATAGTTACTTGTGATAGATATCTTTCCCCTCATCACTGATTTATAATGTTAAAAAGAACATTAGATAGATAGATTAGATAGAAAATCTTTGTATCTACCAAGGTCTTTACGTCAGTCTGTTTATTTGATTCTATTGATTTGTCTTCTAATTCATATCTCAGAGCTAAACTCTTTTGATGATTTAACTTTATATTATCTGATGAAACTCTTGACAAGTTTGCAGACTTCTCTGGTCTGGAGAATGAGAACATTTCACTTCTAATCTTGGCTTTGCTACTCTCAGTGTGTTGCTCATATCACTCTATCTTCATCTGTAAAATGAGAGGCTTGCTACAGACCTATTCTTTTTCTATATTTTAGAATTATATTTTTATGTTAATTAATGGGAATATTTAAATCTTACCATATTTAAATGTAAAAAAAGTATCATAAATAAAATCAGGCTGTAGAAATGTACAGAAAATGCATCTAAAACCTGTATTTGGCATTACTATAACCAGTATACTTTATCTTTTTTGTTTCATACTGTTTGGAGATACATTTATGTGTGTTTTCTTAGAGGTCTGTCATACTGATTCCGTTAGATTGGTAGAATGAGTGGGGATATTGGGAATAAAATATTATAGTCACAAGAACATTGGCGCTGTGGTTGTGAGATATGGATTTCATCATGATTCTGGATTTAACAAAAAGTGTGATCCAGAGAAAATTTCACTTCTCTCTTTCCAGGATTAAATATTTGCTTTAAGAAACGTAAAAGGCTCTATAGAACAACATTAGTGCACAACATTCACCTGAAGTTAATAGTTCTGAAAACAAAACCTTGTTCCTTGAGTATAAATGCTTTTAAAATATTGTTACTAAAAATCATTTAAATATATGATTCTTTCTCTGAAGATTAATTCTCCTTTCAGGTTATAGTAACACATAATATTTATTTAAAAAATTTTTTTTCAATGTAAAAAATATAAGATAGGATATAAAAAAACACCTACAAGCCAGCCACATATAGATTATTATAATTAAAGTTTTTGTTTATTTCTTTATGTTTCTAATAGGGATTCTACTGTGTTTTGTTTCATATATCTTGCTTTAATTCTCTCAATTTGTATTTTGTACATTTATCTGCATCATCAAATGTTCCTTAAAAGTTTCACTGGCTGTACATTATTCTAACACATCATAATTTGTTTAAGCATTTCTGTCTTTTAAAAAGGGGATAAAAAATTAAAAGTCTTTCTTTATTAGTTCCTCATTTATAACCGTCCTTATTATTTGCTGCTATATAGTATGGTTCTTTTGTAGTTTTCTTTCTGTCTTTTAATCTGTCAATTGTAATTTACATCATTATTGGTTATACCCATTCTGAGCATGCCAAATTCTACCAATTATTATGTGAGCTGTGAACTAGATCTCAAAAGATCAGATTCCAGAAGGTGAGAAATTGTTCTTGAGGAACTTGGCACTCTTGCGGAATTGGAAGGATCGTGTGCATTATCAACATCTTCATCATTAGAGCTACCTCATTGTCCCCTTTATACCAAGCCCTACACTCTGAGTACCACGCACCATAGCATTAAAGCTTCAAATATCCTTATGGAGAAGTTAAGAGAGAATCATCTTGACAGGATTTTTTGGCACTTAGTGTCTTTGAATTATCTGTTAAATGCAGGCTACTCCAGTAAGGTTCTTTTTACCATGACTCCACCAAAAATGCTTTTACAAAGACCACTTTATGAAATCTTCATCTTGCTAAATCCGAGTGCCAATTCTCAACCTTTATCTTACTTGACCATGAATAACAGTTAATCATTTCTACCTCCTTGTAATACTTTTGTTCTTGTTTTAAAAGGCCATCACAGTCTCCTGATTTTTTTATCTCACTGACTGCTCCTTCTCAATCTGCTTTACAAGCTCCTTCTCATCACCTCACTTGTGAAGGTTGAGGTCACCCAGGAAATGAGATTTGATTTATCTATTCTTTCTCTATGCTCACTCTTTTAGTGATCTCATCTAATATGATCTCTTTGCTTTATAGGCTATCTTACAATTTTGCAACCTCCAAACTTATATCCATCCTACACTTTTCACCTAATTTTTAGACATTTATGCCCAAGGCTTACTTGATACAGTCCATTGGATTCTAAAAGATATCTTAGTCTTACTGAGCCCAGAACTGAACTTCTGATATTCCACCTAAAGCTTCCCTACCTGTAGTCCTCTCCACCTCAGTTTTAGTGGCCCCAGAACTCTAGTTGCTTAAGCTAAATATCTTAGTCATCCTTAATTTTTCTCTTTCTTTCACATTCCATTTTAGCAGATCCTTTTTCTTCTTCCTTCAAAATGTATTCAGAATTCAAACATTTCTTCCCAATTCACTAGTTTCTCCGCTTCTATCTTTGCTCACCTATAATGTATTCTCAACAGACCAGCTAGAGTGATTCTTTTAAAACTTAAATCAAGGGGCGCCTGGGTGGCTCAGTCGGTTGAGCATCCGACTTCAGCTCAGGTCATGATCTCTCAGTTTGTGAGTTCGAGCCCCGCATCGGGCTCTGTGCTAACAAACAGCTCAGAGCCTGGAGCCTGCTTCAGATTCTGTGTCTCCCTCTCTCTCTCTCTCTCTCTCCCTCCCCTGCTCATGCTCTGTCTCTCAAAAATAAATAAATGTTAAAAAAAATTAAAAAAATAAAATTAAACTTCAATCAAATCATGCGATTCCTATGCCCAAACTACATCATTGGCTCTCTGTCACTCAGAGTAAAAGTGAAAGTTCCTAAATGGCAGAACCAAGTTCTGTAACACCTGTGCTAAAGTCCTGTTAATCTCCCTTAGTTCATTCTACTCCATTCAGCCTGCCTTTTTTGCTATTCTTGGAATATGTCACCTCAGGGCCTTTTTACTTACTGACTTTACTGTCAATAATGTTCTTTCTCCAATTGTCTTCATGTCCTATTTTTTGCACATTTCCTCAAATGTATATGATAGAGTGTGGCCTCCACTGTGTCTACTATTTAAAAATTTAAATTGTTTCTTATCCCTGAACTCCTTATCTTTCTTTTCTGTGTTGTTTTCCCCTGCAGCATTTTTACCAGCTGAAATATTATATGTTTTTCTTATTTACATTATTTTCTCCCTCCCTGCTGACAACAAAAAAATTGATCTATATAGTTTACTGTTGTGATTCTGGTGACTAAAAGTGCCTGGCACATCAGCTGTGTGAGTGAGGCAAGAAATACTGACTGATTACTTGCTTTATGCTACCATGATAAAGGGATCTGTAGAGTAAAAATTCAACTTTTGTTCCATAAATAAAGTACTACTGGAGAGAATCATTTCAAGACTCTAACTAAAAATCTAATCAGAGGGGCGCCTGGGTGGCTTGGTCGGTTAAGCGTCTGACTTCGGCTCAGGTCATGATCTCATGGTTTGTGAGTTTGAGCCCCGTGTCGGGCTCTGTGCTGACAGCTCAGAGCCTGGAGCCTGTTTCCGATTCTGTGTCTCCCTCTCTCTCTGCTCCTCCCCTGTTCATGCTCTGTCTCTCTCTGTCTCAAAAATAAACGTTAAAAAAAAATTAAAAAAAAATCTAATCAGAACATAAACAGTACATAAACATGATCACTATATAAAGAAAACATGAAATTTTCAAATACAGGTTTTCCTCAGCTGAAAGCATAATTTTTTTTCACATAACTTTATAATATTAATAAAAATGTATTATCATAGGTGCTATTTTTCATATTTCAACAAATTGGTAGAATACTTCAAACAAATTGGTGTTGTGGGTTGAATAGTGTCTGAAAAAAAATTCTACCTAGAATGTCTGGATGTGACTGTGTTTGGAAATGGGACCCTTGCGGATGTAGTTAGTTAAGAGATCATACTGGATTAGGTTGGACCCCCATTGCAATGACTAGTTTCCTTAAAAGAGAGTGACCAGAGAGAGAGACACAGAAATGAGACCATGAAAATGAAAAGGAGACCATGTGAAAATAGAGGCAGAGATTGGAATTATGCTGCCACAAGTCAAGGTGTTCCTTCCAGAAGCTGGAAGAAGCAAGGAAAGATTCTTCACTAGAGCCTTTGAAGGGAGCATGGCCCTCTGACAACCCGATTTTGGACTCCTAGCCTCCAGAACTGTGAGAGAATAAATTTCTGTTGAAGACACTAAGTTTGTGGTAATTTGTTATGGTTGCCCTAGGAGACTACTAGTTTTATTAGTACTAGTAACTATTTTTTAAGTACAACTACTAATAACCATTTTTTAAAATGTTCCACAGTCATAAAAGTACAGGAAGAGTGAGACATGGCGTGTCTCAAGTCACAGAGTAGTTGTCAGGATACTGAAGATGATATTCGGAAATCTTCATCAAGATTCAAGATGCTACTACAAATACACTTCTCTAATCTTTCTAACTTTAATATCAGGATAAGAATAAAATATTTAGAGTTCTTTGAAGATATGAATATTTTAGAAAGTCACCTGTGCTGGAAAAGAAATTAAGAAATATTAAAATATACAGACTTTAAGTAACTTCTATAAGCAGACTGCTGAAATGATCATTTATATTATACAATTTGAAGTTCTCACTTCTCATGACAAATGGAGCTACAAATGAATTGGAAGCTATGTCATAATTTGTCCATGGAACTCTTTTTAGTAAGTACACAGAGTAAAACTTACTAGTAAGGGTCACGCAGGGTACTCTATGAAATGGCCTCATTGAAAGAACTTTATGTATATGACATTTTGGAATTGGTACCCACATGACAAAGAACAAATGAAAGAATGATGTAAAGATAGTTATTGCATTTTAGAGATTGTAACAGTCTTAGAAATCATCTAGCCCCACTATTTTCAAATTTCTCAAAATTTTCAAAGACCTAGAATACATTTTTGAGTCAATTCTTATATAAATACAATTTATAAATCAATAAAATAATATATAGAACTTCTATATGTAAAGGAGGAGTTAGTGATCCATAGCGTTTTGTTTTGTTTTGTTTTGTTTTGTTAAAGGGAATGGAGATCCAAGAGAATGAATCACTTATCAAAGTTAGTCCAGTACTAGAGGCTAAGGTAAACCTACTGAGGATTCCAACCTAGTGCCCTGTTCAGAAATTATAGTAACTGTGAAAGGGCCTATACAGTTCGCAACCTTGCTTTCGGCCTCATGAGTTTTGTAATACCTCTTGCTGAAATGTATCACTATCATTATATCTACTGTGCCCAATATCATTAAAAGTTACTTATATTTACCAAGAACTACCCAAAATCCATTAACACACTATTTTTGATGTTCTCTGGTGGAATGTATTTTATAGTTTAATTATTAACAATTCACTGAAGATTTCTGCAATCTAAGCTTAAGGTAACCAATGTTTTTCCTCTTAGTCTACATAATACCTTATCTAAGCTTCTTCCATTATAATCTCTTTATTTTCAAGCTATTTATGTGGATTTTTGTTGTTCTACTAAGGGTGCTTTGTATTTAGGACTTAAGATCCATCTGTGACTCAGGAAATCATGTGCCGCAGTGTCTTTCATAGAGCAAGTATAGAACCAACACATGGTGAATGAATCAACTTTGATCTAGTTTGGATACCCTCTTCTACTTTTACTTTATGGTGGTTCTTTGAAGATCCGTAACTTGTCTGTACTATTCTCATGCCCACCAAGTGGAATGAAATGAACATGGCTATATATAGATGATCTTATCTGATGACTTGACATAAAATATCTGGAAGAATCTATTGATGGCTGTTATGAACATTGTGTGCCCTCAATAAATATTTGTTGAATGAACGTTTATACTAGGTCTGCATTTCAAAGCTGAAGACTAATTTGAGGTTGCCAATGATATATAGACTTTACTTAGACTAGTTCCTGAAATTATCTTTCACTTGTGCTTTTTTCTTTGAACTGTCTTGCTGCCTTGATGTTCTCCTTCCAATCTATTCTACACACTGATGGGAGATAAATCTTCATGAAACACTACTTTGATGCTGTTACTTGCCTGCCCAGTGTCCTTCAATAACTTCCTACTAATGGCAGCTCAAAGTCATAACTCCTTACTCTGGCACTAGAAGTTGTCTATAGTCTGTTCACTGCACAAAATACTAGTCTTAGCCCTAAATGCTTTACGAAATATTCAGTGTATAGTGGTTAACACATGGACAATAGCGTGAAAAGGATTTTCATTTTAATCCTAAATTTGTCATTTCATAAAGGTGTATGTGACCTTGTACAATTCATTTACCATTATAAGCCTCAGTTTCTTCATTTTGAAAATGGAAATAATGACCTCATCTACTTTCATTTGTTCCTTCAGTAAATGTCTATTGGGTACCTACTATGTTCTAGATGCTTCTCTGAGTATTGGGATAAATCAGCTAACACAATAGACAAAATTACTGTGGAGTTGCATGCTAGTGAGGAGGACAGTGTATTCCAGAAGTTATAGTTACTATGAAAAAAATGTGGGTGAGGATTATCAAGAATTGGGAGGAGGTAGTGGTGAAGAGGAAGGATAGAAATTAGTCTTGGGAACAACTGAAGTATTCTTCCTCCCTTACTTTCCAGAAATCACAGATCTACCATAAAAATTCATATTTTAGAGATAAAACTGATTCAAACTTTCTATTACTTGTTTTGTCAGAAGGTCCTAGGGAATTGTAGTTATGTGTAAGAAAAAGAAGTTGATTTTGACAGCTTAATATTCCTAGGCCTTTATAATGTAAAATAGTCTAGATGAAGAAGTGAATATTTTTTGTTTCTACTTGATGAGTGAGAGACTTTCAGAATTCTCGATTAGTATATTGTATGGGTATCACCCTTAGATAATATTTTATACCATTCTCTACTTTGCATCTGACTGTCTTTGTTGTTTTCCTTTTGTTTGTGTAAAAATGCACAAATTAAGTAGGGGAAATGGGGAATTTGCGCAATGAATTTCAAATCAAAGTAATATGAATATACCTGAATTTCAGTTCAAGGTAATATACATCTTCATGACATTATTATTGATTTCCTTCTGCTTATAACCCTTTCATGGCATACCTTGGCAATAGACTCAAACCCAAATTCTTACTGTGCCTTGTAGTCTGCGGATCACTGGTTCTGAACACTGGATGCATATCAGATTGATTGGAGGCCCTGGGAACAAATGCTTCTGTTTGAACACCACTTCCCCCACCCCCCCACCGCCCGTCTCTGCTGATACAATTGGTCTCTGGTAGAACCTTGGCATCGGTGCTTGTAAAACTCCTCAGGTGATTTAATATGCAACCTGGCCTGGATTTAAGCGAACTAACCCGTTTTTTCTCTCTAACCTCGTCTCCATAACTTACTTTTCTCTGCTCACAGGCCTTGTGTCCATTCCTTCAAATTACATGTTACACTCATCTCAGGGCCTTTGCATTTTCTGCTTAAAATGTTTTCTCCCAGATGCATTCATTTAACACTTCAACAAATATTTATTGATCACCTCCTCACCCTTTGAGGATAAAACTGAAATAAAATGAAATAAAATAAAACAAATCCCTGTTAGCCTGGCTGCTAGTTTCTTTACATTAAAGGATTCAATTTAAATATCAGATTCTGCACCTTCCCTGATCATGTCAGCTGAAATAGCTACTCCTAAGCTATTCTCTGTCCTCTTACCCCATTTTGATTCCATAGCCCTATCTTCTGTATTCTGGATTTGCCTTGATCTGTTGTGTCTCCCACCTATAGAACATATGTTCTATGATGATGAAAATTTTGTGTTTCATTCAAAATTTCATTCTCAGTGCCTAGAATAATAGTATTGGCTATTCTATGGTTTTTGAATATAGTAGGTATTTGATAATTAATGAATTAATCAACTATCTAATATAATGAAATATGAGCTCTATAGTTACTAAACTGAGTTTCATTTACCGTGAAGCTATTGGAGCATAAGCTTTGGGGTCTGATATGATCAGGAACCATTTCCAATTTTGTATTTTTTGTAATGAGATCCTCCAAAATGAGTAAGCTTCAAGCCTTATAAAACATGGGTGTCTCCTATACCTAAACTAAGTTTTCTTCTAAGCTAATGAGGCATTGACTTATCAGAAAAAAAAATATTTGTATGGCTTTAGTTAAATAAGTAAAATAACTTTGCTCTAAAGAGCAGGCTATATTGGAATCATGTGAGCTGGGTGAATAAAAGATGAATAAAACATTTGGAACTAATAATAAATGAGAAATAGCTCATTTTGGAAAACGAGAGGAGTTCATTTTAGCTTTTATTGCAGAAACAGGCTTTTCTGTTAATCTTCTGCATTGGGCCATTTACAATAAGTTACATAATACATATATTTAATTCCATACTATTAAGTAATTAATTGCTGCAGAGCATTTGATGCTTGTATTTTTAAGTACATTTTTGATAAAAAATGGAAAACATGGAAATATATGATTGGCAATCTTCAATGCTTGATTGAAAGTGGTGTGAATTTAGACTTTTCAAAAATTAATCATTTGAATGTACATTTAAAATACATTAGAGCTTTAGTTAGAATAAAGTCTTGAAATAATTCCATCTAAAGAATATTTTTAAAAGCGTATTTTTCTAATAATAGAAGGCGTGGTAGCCTTAACTAAATTAATCATTTATGTTATAGTTCTTTTAAACATTGCCCTGGTCAATTTGAGGGGATATTTTTCTTTGAGAAAGGCTTGGAAACAAGTAGTATATTTGCAATAAAATCTCACACTAGTAAGCTGTCATTCAAGGCCCTTCATAGTATGACTTAAATAGTCCTTCCCATCTCTTGTTTCCCCAGGAAAAGGGTGCTACTGACTCTCTTCAAAATGCGTATGATTTTGTCCTGCCTTGTAGGTTTGCTCATACTGTTTTATATTTCTAGACTCACCTTGCCTCTCAAAGCATGGCCCTTAAGCCAGCAGTACTGGCATCACCTCAGAGCATTTTACAAAAATGCAGAATCTTAGATTCCACCCAAATCAACTGAATCAGAATCTCCATATTAATGAGGTTTCCAGGTTATTCATATACATATTAAAATGTAGAAGTAAAGTCTAATTTTTGATATTCTAATTTTTCTTCCTACGCATACCTCTACCTATTGAAGTCTCCTCTGAATCCTCTAGAGAAATGTGATGTCTCAAACCTGGAGGTTATTGTATTTTTAAAAATATTGCCTTTAATTATTGCTATTTATGTACAAGCTTCTTCCTTGAGGATACTATTCATGCTTAAACCATCGCCTAAGTAAATGGATTGTTTAGATCTTCCAAACATGTTCTGTTAAGTGATGATATACACGCTTCCCAGAACATTACAAATGGAGTACTGAATTTAATGCAAACTAAATTTCTCTGAGGTAAGAAGACAGATTATTGTCTATAAACTCCCTAAGCTATTGTTTAATTGCTGACATTGCTGGTTCTCAGAGTCAGAAACTTTCCATCTTTTCCTCTAAAATGGTAATGGGGAAAGGAAATCTGAAGACGCTCCCTTCATTTTTCTTATGGCTGAGACCCTATGGAATTAGGCCTGGATTATCATCTCTGATTTCATTGAGGCAGCCTGACTGTGAATTCCTGCTTTTCTTCCTTGCTTTGGGTGACCTTTAGCAAGTTTCTTAGCTAAGTTTCTTCATCTATGAAATGGGGATAATGGTAATATAATAACAATACCTACTTCATAATTTTGTTGTTAGGATTAAGTTATATCTGCAGACAATGTTGCATAGTTTTTAGAATGTAATGAACACTCTGAAGTGACTATTATTATTGATATTATTGTTAGTTTATTTTAAATCTAGGTTACTTTAGTGTACCTAAAGGAAGCTCATACAAAATTTCTTGAAGTCAAATTATTTAATTTATATTTACTTTTAAAAATTGCCCCAAATCAATAGTTTTGATCTTTAAATATGGAAATTTTCATGAATCTTGTCAGTAATTCAGCTAGCCACACTTATTTAGATGATTTGCCAGATTGCTAAGGGGCATAGGATCCAAAATTAATGTAGCAGTAAAGACTTCCTTGCTTTTGAACAGATCAATATCTGTACGTGAACCAGAGGCACTTACAACTAAATATCCAGGAATAAATTAAAAATAGATTCACTGTTGTTAGATGGAGTTAGGGATCTAAGATTATGGTCTCTGCCAAAACTTAGTGACCCAAATACATGTTCCTCTTATACTATCTCACGTTCTGTAATGTTTGTCAATTTCAGTAGGCATTGATATGCCTGGATGCTCAAAAGGATATTGAAGAATTGAGCTCTTTAATCAGTAATAGCTTTCAAAATACAAATGCAAATCATAATCATTCTCTAATAGAATCTTTGTATAGGACACCATACATACAAAAAAAACCATTTGTATATATGATTCTAGACATTCTTCAACCACATTAAAGAGGTTGAAAAAATAGAGGAAAGCAATTTCAGAATCTAAAATGAGACTGATCTGCCTCTTGAAAGAAGACTAAAAGGATTCAAAGTTTTAAATCTGGTCGAAAGTCTATGAAATCAGATGAAAGGTAGGCCATATTTTCATCCATATTCCAGATTATCACTTAGTAATTCAACTGATAGATACTCCTGGAGCTCTGTTCTGTGCAAGACACTATAATATATGCTAGGATACAAGGGAGAGCCAGAGAGTCCAGCCAGCATGGAACATAAACTTTAAAAATAGAATTGCATGTTGATTTACAATTATGATAATGTTTCCAATCCAAAATGATATGACAGCATGTAAATGGTGACCTGATCTTATCTGTGTCAAGGCCCTGGGGCAAGGAGGAATTGCCAGATTTGAAGGACTGAGAAAATGCTAATATTGCTGGCAGACAGAGATCAGGGAAGCTAATGGTATGGTCAAATTGCTCTAGGCTATAGTAAGAGTATTGCTTTTAATTCTAAAAGCAGTGGGACACCACTGAAGGATTTTAAACAGGGAAACCCAAAGGTCATAATTAACTGCTATGTGAAAAAAATAGATTAGAAAACCTGAAAAGTGGGTGAGAGGGAAGACCTGTTGGAAGGTTACTGCAGTAGCTTGGAAAATGACATAATGGTAGCTTGAACCAGTTTAGTGACAGCAGAGATGGAGAATAGGGAGAGTAGATGGATTTGAGAACAGAAGATTTTAAGAATAGTGGGCATAGCTTAGAGACAGTTGGAAATTGGGGATGACTGAGTAAGGAGGTGATTAAGATGGTTCCAGGTTTCCTGCTTGAGCTATTGCATGGATGATAGTGATCTTTGGTAAGAAAATTAGTTTAGTCTTGGATAGGTTGCTCTTGAGATACCCCTGAGAGGCTGATGTAAAAATGCTCAGTAAGTAGCTGAATACACATTTCTGAAGCTTAGAGAACCGTGAAGCAACTTTAAAATGCGAAAACTATCATTATAAAGCAAATGAAGGGAAATACTTCTGCAGTAATCATATAAACCTAAGTAACTTGTCTTCTTACCTTTCTTGAAGTGCAAGTAGAAAATAGAAGTACGCTTTCAAAGGATTTAGGTGCATGTAGTGGTTTGCAAGCTTTGTTTCTCAAGTCCTAAGGTATCATGAAGGAGCCTCAGGGCATTTTGGGTGCTGAGGAGGTATTTGGGAATAGGAGACCAGGCCCTTAACCTTCTTTTCGAGGAAAGGGGCTCCAATTTTATCAGCTATATTGGCAGCAATTCAAATTATATTTTACTTTTAAAAGGATTCATTTTTAAAATTAAAAATCTCTACGTCTATGGATGGAAATTCTCTGATCCATTATTAAGGAATAGGGCGGGATCTGAGTTCACATAGGGCAACTACTCATACTTCTCTTCGAAACTAAATATTAGATCGGAAGGACTATTTGGTCTCGTGCAAAGTTATTTTCATCTCTGTGATATATTTGAAAGATCATTTTCAGAAACAATAGGGCAAAAGTCACTCCAGTCCACAGTTTCATACTGTGAGTTTTGCCTTGTCACCTGAGACCAGTGGCTCATTGTACCAGATCATATCCTTTCAGTTTACAGATTTTTACCAGTTGCATGGAACACACACTAGTGGTCCATTTCCAGCATTCCTCTGCTTGAGATGGAATAACCTGAAATAAATTTTGTCTAGCTAGTCATCTTTTCTATTGTCTATTGTCTTATTATTAATTTACTGTATATTTTATCATGTCTATTACTGTAATGGCATTTTCGGGATTAGGGAGTGGTGTTGTCCTTTTTCTTGCTACGAAGGACAAATAATTACCATGCACAGAATGCTCCTGTACTACAGGAACTGAAAAGGTCTAATTTCAGCTTTCTAGTGCTCTTTCAAATTGACACTCAACTGTAACAAATGTGTGCTGGGAGAAATTAACATTTTTTTTCTCATATTTCACTACAATCCACAAGAACAAATACAGTTCCAACATTGATCATTTTAGGCCAGTGAAACGTTAAGAATCAAAGTGACAGACTCAGAGAGAAGTTATACTGTGGAATTAAACTTTATGATCCATTTGCAAGGATTAAAACGTACTTGGCTCATCTTAGTAAGTAAATACTGCTACATTTATTTAAATATTGATCTGTTTTCAGTGGAAGGATTAAATGAATTTCAAAATGTGGAGGTTATAAATGTATGCAAAACATTTTCTACTGCGATACAAATCCTGTGCCATTTCACTTTACAAGTCTGTAAATAGGTTGCTGATAGCTGCAAATTCTGTTGTTAAGTTGTAGCCATCATCTGTCACCAAGTTTGTATGTTGAAGACAGGGACAGATTAGTTTCTGCATAACATCTGTCAGTGAAGATAGCTACTTCCTTTTGTGGTTGAGAAGCTTAACTCCCTTTAGCAGGTAATATAGGGACTATTCTAAGATTCACTCTGTATTTGCTTTAACAAGTGGCATGTTGAAGCTATAACTTCTACCTGGACTTTCAGAAATATGTTGAATGATCTTCACCAAATATTATGTTTCATTCCATTTTTCTTTTTTTTTTTTTTTTTAATTTTTTTTTCAACATTTATTTATTTTTGGGACAGAGAGAGACAGAGCATGAACGGGGGAGGGGCAGAGAGAGGGGGAGACACAGAATCGGAAACAGGCTCCAGGCTCCGAGCCATCAGCCCAGAGCCTGACGCGGGGCTCGAACTCACGGACCTCGAGATCGTGACCTGGCTGAAGTCGGACGCTTAACTGACTGCGCCACCCAGGCGCCCCCCATTTTTCAAAATAATTTGTACATGGTCTCAGAAATATAACTTATACAAAACAAAAGAGATAAGAGTTGTTTTTAATCTGCCTGGAGGGAAAAAAAAGTATGTATTCAATAAAACGTTTGGTATTTTCTGTACCAGAGTGCTGAGAATATTTCAGGTACTAGTATATTTAAGATGGTGAAAAATTTTGTTATTTGAAGAGAAAAAACAAGACTAAATTTACTCAATTTACTGAAAGGAGAACTATGTCTATTTGGCAATAATTTAGGTGAATATTAGCTATATTTTATAAAGTTGATTTATCAGAAACATGAAAGCAATCCTGATTGATATAAGCCTATTTTATTTATAAACTAATTTTCTTTATGTAGATAGTGAAATTTGGCATCAACAGTGAGTAGTGAAATTTGCTATAGTTTCTTCAATTTTTACTGTTTTTTTAAAATAAATATTGGGGTACCTGGGTGTCTTGGTTCATTCAGTGTCTGACTTCAGCTCAGGTCATGATCTCACGGTTCGTGGGTTCGAGCCCTGCATCAGGCTCTGTGCTGACAGCTCAGAGCCTGGACCCTGCCTCGGATTCTGTGTCTCCCTCTCTCTCTGCCCCTCCTCTGCTTGTGCTCCGTCTCTCTCTGTCTCTCAAAAATAAATATATGTTTAAAAAAAATTTTTAGATAATAAAATAAAATGTAAAATAAATACAAGTGTTACTTTTAGTCTTTACCAATTCTGAGCTGGAGTAGCACTTCCAAATAAATCTAATGTAAGTTATTATAGTAGTTTAGAAACATATAATTATTTATGGCATTGTAATGTTTTCTCCAAATAATATAACTTTAAATGAGGAAATGGTTTTCTTTTTTTCTTTTCTTTTCTTTTAAAAAGAGGTAATTTCTATGTAAAAGTTAATTGTTAATCAGGCTAATACAGATATTTATTTATAAACCATGTAGGTTTTAGAAACTACAACTTAGAATATGCATTTACCATAATGTAATTTAATTCCCTTCCTCCTCTTTTCTCCATTTAATTTTTGGGTTGATTAAGGTTATTTGATAAAGCTGATCTGTGACCATACGCTGAAGTGTTCAATGGATGGTTTATGTTCACAGAAATGAAAGATTTAGGCTTCAAACATTCCCTTACACTGATTTCTAAATATGACAAATAAATGTGATTTTTTTGCATAATAAAGTAATAAGAAAGAATTTGAGTGTAATTTATTTCATTGCAACCCTTTATGTCTTTGGCATTCTATTTTAATTTTTAACACCCATTTAACATGTGGCAGTGTATACGGTCTAAATGAACATATTTCATTCTGTGCCCTTTGTAGTGAGACATACTGGCAATTTCAAGAAAGATGGTGTCACTTACCTTGTTCCCTTTAGAAAAAATATTGTGCTTCTTCCTTAAGGAAAGGAAAGATCATGTGAGAATAAAATGGGTAATATTTAATGGTATTACAGAACTGCAATAAATTTTACTGGTTAGCTTAAGGAAAGATCTATCAAATTTGATTCTGTCATCTTTAATTTTAAATTTTTGTTTTTTACAATAAAATGGTTCTTAAAGGAAATCCATTGAATGCTCATTTTTACTTATAGGCGCTAAAGCTTTAAAAGTTTAATGAAATACTTAATTCTTAAAGTGTATTATGGTCAGAAATGATTACTAATAATGTAATGCTTTCTTTGAATTCCTATGTCTTAGGATTTTTGTGGAATTTGAAAGGAAAAAAGATAGAGGCCAGGTTTATGCAAACCTTAAATTATTTTTGTAATTGACTTCTTGGCTTATCAGCGGTATTTCTGATGCAGAACACAGCCTCTTTGTGTATAGTTTCACCTAGATATTTGGAAGTGTATTTGGAGGCTAGTGTTATAAAGGGTATTACATTAGTTCGAGAAGACTTTGATAGACTAAGGGCACCCAGAAAAATTAGCATTTACATATAGCTGAGAAGTGAAATTTAGAGAAACAATTACCTTTAATATTACCCAAATATTATTAGTAATGTTATCAATATTAACATTAATATTAGTTATAATAACACTAATATAGTAGTAATAATACTTAATATTACTATTACCTTTAAGAATATTTAAATCTCATTATTTGAGTTACATAAATTCAAACTTTAATTTTTCTGAGATGTATCACAATCTTTTTTAAAGCCAAATAGTGAGTTTCTCACTATTCAGTTTTTTCTTTAATCAGGTTTATTGAAGTATGACTGATAAACCATTGCATTCACCCATTTTGATGGTGCATTATGATGAATTTTGACAAATGTATATAGTTTTGTAATCACCAGCATGATCCCTGAAAACACTGATCTGGTTTTTGTAACTATAATTTACAGTCTAACATATCACTGATGCTTCTGTTTATATTTTTAGGGTGTTTTTCCTTTGTTTTATTTTTGATAGTGTTCATTGCTATCTTGGTCACTGCTCTTATCTTCTGAAGTAGTGAATCTGCTGTTAATTCTACCTAGTTCCATTGTCTCTCTCTATAAGGACTTCTGTAATAAAATATGCATAATTTTTCAATTGGCTTTTCAAGACCAAATCCTGTCTTTGATGTTTGAACTTAGAGTCTTTCACCTGAAAAATGGAAAAAAAAATGATTATGTATGCCTCATAAGATTAAATTCAATTATCCGTGTGTAGCCCTTAACAGTAAATAGTAAGCTCTTGATGAGTACTACCTGTTATCTTTATTATTACTTAGTCTTCATGACTTATTAAATGCCATTTCTTAGATAATTAAATATGCTTATTATTTCCACTTCTCAGCTAAGAGCATCACTTTCCTAGGAAGATGCCTCTTGCTTCCTGGTTAACTCATTTTCCTTACACGATTAGTTCAAAGGCCAATTTCTTTTGAAGTCCTCTGGACAACATCCTGCCTAGTCTCCCCTTGATACATACATTGTACTGTCTCCATCGGTAGTTGATTTGTGTGAGGGATTCCTTTCCTGTTTACTTGCTATTCCTCTTTTATATCAAATTTTTTACATTAAAATTATGTTTATTTATGAATTTTCCTTGGGACTAGGAGCTCTTGGAGGAAGTGGGTTTTCATTTTATTTATTGTATTTTCAGCACCAAACATAGTATCTTGCATAGTAGTTACTTAATATTGAAGGGCAACATACAAAATAATAAGCAAGTTCTGGAAAAAACAATTAACTTTTACGTGCGTCATTTTCATTTTTCTCACCTATCTCAGCAAAATGAAGAGTTGACCCCAACAACTGCTTGACAATACATGAAATCATGTCTTGACTGAATGTCTTCAGAAGACTTGCAGGCCTATTTTGCCTGATGCATTTCCTTGTTTCATTATTTATTAAAATGCTATTTAAAAAGCTGGATTTGGTGATGGTTTTCAATGCTGCATTTTTTATTGGAAATCTTTGGCTGTATTTAGTTTCCTTGATGTAAATTGTTATGTGATCTTAGCACAGTTGTCTAGGTCAGAGCACTTTTGTACTTTTGTGGTAGTTCTAAAACTGGCCCTTGACCAGATTATCAAGAATTACCTACAAGTAATACGAAATTTCTAGATAGCATTTCCACTGATGAGGTACTGAAACACTGAGCAGGAGCCCCTGGAGGCTGGCTTTCTCCTATTATTTGATTCTGGCAATAAAAAAGACAACTATGCCTCTGTGACTTTGCCTCTTTTCTAAGTCATTACCTTATATTTGCTTTTTATAGTAAATAGTTGGCTTCCAAATATCAAAAGCTATGTGTGTTAAAATGGAGGTTGGCTTGTTTCAGAATAAACTTAAGGCTTAAAATATTTTCTTTTTGATTTTGGACCTCCAAATCAGGGGAAAAACATTCTATACTCAAAAATATATATTAGTTATTAAAATAAAAGGGAAATATTTGGAAAAGGGAAATACTTTTCCAAATGAGATGTTCTAGTTTTAATTAGTTATGATTTATAATAATCAATACATACTAGAGGGGTCCCTGCTGGCTCAGTCAGTAGAGCATGAGACTCTTGATCATGAGGATTTGAGTTCAAGCCCCACTCTAGGCAGAGAGTTTACTTAAAAAAGATAATAATAAAAGAATTACTAGGACTGTAGTAATAAGTTTGATCATGTAACAAACATCAACTATATAAATATTAGGATTTGGTAATCACACATTTGAAAATCACTAACATGGAGATATACTCTTGGAATTCCAATTTGAATTTATGGACACTCACAATTGTAAAGTAGCTTGACATTTATTTTTAACCTCTCTACCCCTAAAACCCTTTATTTCAAGTTTTCTCAATCATCCTGTAACTAGATTTTCACATCAGAGTGGAAGACTCGGTGTTCTGTAATAGTATTTTGAAAAGTAAAAGACACCCTAATTGTGGAAGCTTCTAAGAAGAGCTCAGCATGCTCAAGGAATTAAGGCCAAATTGGGTTTAGCCACATGGATGAAGGGTAGAATTATAAGAGGCTACTATGGAAAGTTAGGCAAAATGTAGATAATGCTACAGGTCTAGGTACTGGTAAAACTGAATTTATTTTCTTTCTTTCTTTCTTTTTTAATGTTTTATTTATTTTTGAGAGAGAGACAGAGACAGAGTGTGAGCAGGGGAGAGGCAGAGAGACAAGGAGACACAGACTCCGAAGCAGGCTCAGGCTCTGAGCTGTCAGCACAGAGCCCGATGCAGGGCTCGAACCCACAAACTGTGAGATCATGACCTGAGCCGAAGTTGGTCACCCAACCAACTGAGCCACCCAGGCACCCCTTGAATTTATTTTCTGAAGTGTAATGAAAGATTGAAAACTATGAACTAATGTTCATAGAGGGGGGGCATGAGAGGGAAATAACATAATTAGATTCGCGTTGGAAAAAAATCTCACTATGGATATTATTTGGCAATTAGTTTGGAGTGAAATATGAAGAGAAGCATGAGGACTATTGCAGTAGTCTAAGGGGAGAGAGAATGGTGGTTTGAACTTGGGAGGAGGAAATGGAGAAGGGAAGAAATGCATGGAGTTGAGATACATTTATACGTAGAATGAACATGTCTTGATAATAGATTGGATTGGATCTGACAGATGAAAGAGTGGGAAGAATCACAATGAAATCCAGCTCTTTGGCTTAAGCTTTGTATAAAAGCTGAGGTCATTTATATAAAATTGGACAAGCCAATTGGAAGTGGAATTGTTTGGGAGTAGAAGAAAAGGTGATTCTTGTGAAACCAGGGTTTGGTGTTGGCTGTTATATTTGAGAGGCTCATATTCATTTTAGCAGAGTTGTTAGGTTATGTAGTTAAAAATTAGTCTAGGCTCAGGGAATAGGAACTTTTCTGCCTCTACTTCAGGAATAAAACAAATATGTAAAAAGGGAAAGGTATCTGTCCAGGCATTTAAGGGGCAAATATTGTTAGGCCCAACCCTTGTGTTGAAAGATCTTGTACTTTAATTGGAAAGATCATGTGTATATACACATGTTTAAATGGTCCAAGGATAGAGCCTATTCTTATGCTTATTGTAAGAAATTTGGGCATGTTAGTTTATGCCAGAGCAGGACATAGGAATTATATTCTGTAAAGTATCTTTGGAAGAATTTTGCTGCAAAAGTAGGTGCTAACAGGTGACCTCATAGATGATCACAGAAACAGGATTTGTGCCTTAATTTCCTGGGCATGGTATTAGATGAAATGGAACTCATGCTGAGTTTCAGGATACTTGATATCAAGCCAATGAAAATATATTGTTTGAAGAGAAGGATGTTATGGAATCATTCATTTGTTTTTCTGACAACTCTAATGCATGTTTGGCAACAGAATTATTTTTTTCTTTCCATTTTTATTTAAATTCTGGTTAACAAACAGAGGAATATTGTTTTCAGGAATAAACTTTACTGATTCATCACTTACATATAACACCCAGTGCTCATCATAACAAGTGCCCTCCTTAATGCCCATCACCCATTTAGCCCAATCCTTACATACCTCCCTTCATCAACCTTCCAACTCTATGGTTTGTTCTCTCTCTAGTTAAAAGTCTCTTATGGTTTGCTTCCCTCTCTCTCTTTTTTTCCCCCTTCCCATGTGTTCATCTCTTTTGTTTCCTAAATTCCACATATGAGTGAAATCTTATGGTCTTTGTCTTTGTCTGACTGACTTGTTTTGCTTAGCATAATACACTCTAGCTCCAGTCACATCAGTGCAAATGGTAAGATTTTATTCTTTTTATGGCTGAGTAATATTCTAGTAATATATTTTTTTCTGGACTCTTTCCATAGTTTGATTGTTGTTGATAATGCTGCTATAAACATTAGGGTGCATGTACCCCTTCCAACCTGTATTTTTGTATCCTTTGGTTAAATGCCTAGTAGTGCAATTGCTGGGTTATAAGGTAGGTCTATATTTAACTTTTTGAGAAACCTCCATACTGTTTTCCAGAGTGGCTGCACCAGTTTGCATTCCCACCAATAGTGTAAGAGTGCCCCCTTTCTCTACATCCTCGCCAACATCTGTTGTTGCCTGAGTTGTTAATTTTAGCCATTCTGACAGGTGTGAGGTGGTATGTCATAGTGGTTTTGATTTATATTTTCCTGATGATGAGTGATGTTGAGCATGTTTTCCTGTGTCTATTAGTCATCTGGATGTCTTCTTCGGAAAAATGTCTATTCATGCCTTCTGCCCATTTCTTAGCTGGATTATTTATTTTTTCGGTGTTGAGTTTGATAAATTCTTTATAGGTTTTGGATACTAGCCCTTTATCCGATACGTCATATGCAAATATCTTCTCCCATTTGTAGGCGGCTTTTTAGTTTTGCTGATTGTTTCCCTCACTGTGCAGAAACTTTTTATCCTCATAAAGTCCCAATAGTTCATTTTTGCTTTTGTTTCCCTTACCTCCGAAGACGCGTCTAATAAGAAATTGTTGTGGCTGAGGTCAAAGAGGTTGCTACTTGTTGTTCTTCTCTAGGATTTTGATGGTTTCCTGTCTCACATTTAGGTTTTTAATCCATTTTGAATTTATTTTTGTGTATGGTGGAAGAAAGAGGTCCAGTTTCATTCTTCTGCATGTCAACATAGTTGAAGAGACTATCTTTTTCTCCGTTGGATATTCTTTCCTGCTTTGTCAAAGATTAGTTGATCATATAGTTGTGGGTCCATTTCTGAGTTTTGTTTTGTTCCATTGATCCATGTGTCTGTTTTTATGCCAGTACCATATTGTCGTGCTGACTACAGCTTTGTAATATAGCTTGAAATCCAGAATTGTGATGCCTCCCACTTTGCTTTGCTTTCTCAGGATTGCTTTGGATATTCAGAGTGTTGTTGAGGGTTTTTATCAAGAATGGATGCTGTATTTGTCAAATGCCTTTTCTGCAACAGAATTAAATAGAAACGATTGGTAAAATAAAAAAGTGTTGTTTTATTACAGGGTTTACAGAAATACATAGAAGCTCCTTATGAACTTGATGGGAAGGAGCACTATGAACCAGAAATATAACATATGTGTAGTCCTGAAGTAAAGCACTGGCAGTGATGTCTAGGTCAGCTGACATCCTAGGTTTGTGGGAAGCAAGGATATGAATGATCCTCCTGAGTAAAATGTACCTACCCTGTTCTAGAGGAAAATTTAAAAATTTGAAAGAATGGTGAAGACCTAAAGTGCTAATACTACTAAAAGCTTTAAATTAAAAAAAATGTTTAGTTGTTTATTTATTAACTTTTTTTATTTTTTACGGAACTCAGGTGACTGGTTGAAAGAGAAGTATAATTTATTCATAAATCAGGAAATAATACTAAAAAATAGTAAATGCCAGGGATGGTAGCAAAAAGGAATGATCCCCTATCCCTGAGAGAGTCATCAGGTTGGATTTAAACTGAATCTTGGGGCGCCTGGGTGGCTCAGTGGGTTAAGTGTCCGATTTTGGCTCAAGTAATGATCTCGCAGTTCGTGGGTTCCAGCCCCGTGTTGGGCTCTGTGCTGATAGCTTGGGGCCTGGAGCCTGTTTTGGATTCTGTGTCTCTCTCTCTGTTCCTCCGCCACTTGCTCTCTGTCTCTCTCTCTCTCAAAAATAAACAAACATTAGAAATTAAAAATAAATAAGTAAGGGGCGCCTGGGTGGCTCAGTCGGTTAAACGGCCGACTTCAGCTCGGATCATGATCTCGCGGTCCGTGAGTTCGAGCCCTGCGTCGGGCTCTGTGCTGACAGCTCGGAGCCTGGAGCCTGTTTCAGATTCTGTGTCTCCCTCTCTCTCTGCCCCTCCCCTGCTCATGCTCTGTCTCTCTCTGTCTCAAAAATAAAGAAAAAAAAAAAGAAAAAAAAAGAGAAAAAGAAAATAAAAAAAAATAAATAAGTAAATTGAATCTTAAAAACTGGGGTAATTTATGTCAAATTTGGTTAATCCTGGTCATGCCACATGCTTGCAATGATAGATAGAGGTGTAATTACGGGGTGACAACTAGCTATTCTTAAAACATCTTGACCCGTGCATCTGGAATACCTGCATCCCTCCTGTTATAACTTTACTAAGAATTTTCTAAGGGATTAATGCATAATGATCGAAAACAGGGTAAAGTAATACTTTACAATGGTATATTTGGTTCTATTGATAATTCTCGTATCTGATTTGTTTGCCCTCAATATTCTATAATCAGAGTACAGTGAGAGGTCTGCATCACATATATAAGCTCTAAGTGGAATCCTGAATCTCCAATCATACCCCTCTATGCTTGAAAAGGGCACATCCTTTAGGGCCAAGGGAAGAAGTAGAGCGGAGAATGTTTAGTATTTGCCTTACTATTTGTTTGCCTTCCTCTAAAGTATCAATTTTTAAATATATGTTGCCCAATTATGATGATAAAAGTCAACCCATTTAATTCCCCCCTTTGGGGTAGTTGCAAGGTAGCATGGAGATGAAGTGAATTGGACTCCCTTCTCTTTGAAGCTACCTGATGGCTAGAATTTATATATCTGTAAAGACGTGGAAAGATATTTTCGGCAAAGTAGATTGTGGGAGGAAATGTAAATGAGTGTGGCAAAGCCCAGGGCAGTTTTACAGAGAGAGTGAATATCACAGAGAATGATTTGTCAAGCATTTTTTCACATCTATTCACGTTGCAAAATACTGCGGCAGTAAAAAGATGCATATCCCTTTTCCTGCCCTCATGGGTCTTAGGAATTTAGTTAGAAGTGTTAGGAAGTGAAAAATACTGATTGAAGTGATGTTTTAAGGTATGTTGGTATGATATCAGAACATATTTTGGACGAAGTTTAGAGAAAGAAAAGTCTAGGAGTAAATAAACTTATCAGAGGACAGTGGTATTAGTTCTACTCTAAGAAGGATGATATTAGCCTGCAGAGATAAAACAAAAAGATCAATAATGTATCACAATATGCTCATTGAAATGGAGCAAAACATCAGAGTTTAATCTTTCTAGGTCTCAAGGAGGCAGACCATTGATAGCATAATAACTAACATTTACTGAAGGCTTCCAATGAACAGTATTTTTATTTAACCTATTTATAGGTTGGTGCTCCCCCCAGCCTATATATATCTATATCTCTATATTTATCTATATAGGCACACATATGTTAATAACTTTCTCAAGATCACACAATTATTAAATATTGGAGTTGGCATTCTGTGTGAGTTAGCTATCATTTATGAAAGATGAAGAAGTGAAAAAGGTGTACAAAGGTGGAGTTGTCACAGAAAAGCAAGAGAGAAGATATATTTATCAACAGTGTATTCTTTGTATGATAATTTGTATTTAGAAGACTTTCCACACTTAATTATATAGATTGCCAATGTTAGAATCCTACATCTCTGTTGTATAAGGCACACTTGTAATAAATAAATGAGTAGCTAATATGCATTTTCAGTTTCTTAGAATAAAGTCTTTCCACACTTAATGCAGAAATGAAAATGAATCACTGGAGGATGATAAATTTTATAGATCCTTGTTATAAGAGAATTAGGCTCACTTAATCATATTTAAAAATATGTTGTAGAGTCTGACATGACATTCATTACATATAGTGGTGATCTGTTACTTTTAATAAAACAAAAGAGTAGGTTTGAGAATATGGAATGATAAACATCCCAGAACTATGCTAGAAACAGGTCTAAATGAATAATCTAATGTGGATTTTCCTAGCCAAACAGCTAAAAAAAGCAGAACTGAAAACTTTCTTCTGCAACTTTGAGCTAGTTCAGACTAACATTTTAGAAAACCGGTGTACAAATTGTGATAGCTATTGTCTCAACATTTGATAAGCAGACTGAAACACAAAATTGGCTATTAGCCTAACGCCCAAAAATGCTTTGTAGGAAGGGGAAAACAACTGAAGCTAGCAAATTGACTTCCATTTGGGATGGGTGCCCAGAGTTCTGACTAAATTCACTTGTGATTTTCAGATCTCTGGGGACTTATGTTCTACTGACCTTTGGGAAATGGAGCAAAGAAAATCAGGGAAGCTTTAACAAAAGTACTCTGGGAGTTTCACTCAGCAAAACCTTCTCCAAGATACTCAGTCAGAACAAATCATCACATAAATCTCATAGAAATTGAAGCCCTGCTGGGAGAAGAGCAGAAAAATTCTTTCATGATGTTGGGATTAGTTTACAACTCATTCCAATAAACCCTTGGCTGGGGCTGGATTGCAATGGGACAGGTAACGTGAGAAGGATCTGACTTTTGGCCGAGTGGAAAGCTTAGGGTAGAGAGGCCTGAGAAGAAGTCTGACTGGATAAATAGAGTGAGGGTCTAGGAGTTGAGAGAGTCAACCCAAATCAGATAGCTTGCAAGAAGTGAGGCTGCGTTGGAGGATGTGGGCAAGACTCAGAGGAGAAAGGGTGAGCTTGTCCTGAGGTCCAAGTCACAAGGGAGTCCATGGTGGGAGGAGTACACCGAGCATTTCTCTCTCAAACTGGGCTTCTCCAAAGAAAGTGCTATTGAAGCTCTTTGGGGCTATGTTACAAGAGAATTAATTTGGTGTAGTTCATGCCATAAACTATTGGTGGAAATAGACCTATAAGCAAATAATTATTATATAAAGCATTAAACACAGATATTATTGTGCAGTAGTTAAAGGGAAAGTCTTGACCTACACTGGATTCTTCTTTCTTCCATTCCTGGCCATGTTAACCTTAAGAGATTATTTACTCTTTAGACTTCCATTTCCAGTTTCTTATAAGAGAGTGATGACATTACTGACGTTATTGGCCTGCTTTGCATCAGTGTGTTGAAGATGATCAGATGTGGGGACAGGATTGGACTCAATGACAAAGAAAAACAATGTGGAAGGCTAATGGCTTCAATAATGTGTTTGCATAATAGAAAAGTAAACCACATAAATGAAATAGTAATTTGATATTTGTTACCCTGTTTGGGGGAACTAAACTTTTTATAGACATAATAATAGCTGAGTATTTTGTCCTGGAATTTTTTAACTGAATGAGTTAGCTGTGCTTTTTTTTTTTTTTTAATGCTATGCTTTCAATCTATGATATCTTCTAAATAACTAAAATATCAATTGATTGGGTTTGGGGTGATGGGGGTGCTTAGAGCTGATGGCCAAGAAAGAATTCTTGAAGACTTCTTTGGTTCAAAAAGGTGATTTTATTAAAGCATGGGGACAGGACCCTTGGGCAGAAAGAGCTGCACTGGGGTTTTGATGGGTAACTGATTATATACCTTCAGGTTGGGAGGGGGTCAGGGATAGAGTAATTCTCTAAGGTATTTTGGAAGCAAGGTTTCCAGGAGCTTGAGAGGCTAGGTTAGGAAAATACCATTTATTACTGTTTAGTAAAACCTCAGTTGTGAGACCCTTCAGATGTATAGTATATCGGGGAGGGGGGTGGGGTGGGGAGGAGGGTCATAAACTTGGAGTATGATTGCCATGATATATCTTGGGGAAGTTGAGATCAAGGAAGTTTCCAAGGGAATTTTTATATGTTAAAATATATTTACAGGTTCCTGGGGCGTCAGGATGATGTTAAGCCAAGATATCCTTTTGCTCCTAGCACAGTGTCATCATCGAGGCAGCTGAGCTCCTAGAGGGAGGTTACTCTGCCTGTTTCAAGGACTTGTCAGTGGGCTGTAAGCAGTAAGGGAATTTAATTTTTTATTGCCTTTGTTTCCCACATCACCATGGCAAGCACTTAAACACCTTTTCTTTGTTCTTGGGTAGCCAGGAGTGTCTGAGGAATATCAGACCTATTCCACCTGGGGGAGCGGGGTGCTAGCTTATACTTTATCCTCAGCTTGTGTTATGCTTCCTCATCATCAACCACTGTGTTTATTTCAATATCTGGATAGCACAATGTAAAAGAATGTGAAATGAAGTGGTAATTAATATAGTTAAATGTATCTTAATATCACATATGCCTGTTGATAATTAGTGTGCTAGGATAGTATACACTTGCTCATTGGACTAATTTCTAAGGGAAAAATCCGGGCACAAATTGTGCTTCGATGAAAATAAAATGAAGTGAATGTCAAGAATGTTTAATGCTATTTAGAATGCATGTTGCAACCTACCTTACTGTGTGGACACATATCTGGAACTAAAGTAGAGTAGGACCAGGTAATTTAATACTCAATTATTCATTTTATATATAATTCATTGAAATATACATGTATGGATAAAGTTGGATTCAACCCGAACCCTGAATGGTCTGATTGTATAATTTGTTTCTGGGCTTCTAGGATCACAGAACTATTTCCATAGCAATAGTGGTAGGTGGTTCTGGAATATGGATATCCCCTCCTATCACCCTTCTCAAAACAAAGTGCGTTTGTAACATATTGTCTTAGATTATCATTTTATTCTGGGAAAACATAATAGTACTTATGCTTTTTTCCCCCCCTATTTTAGAAAAGAAGGTGGAATAAAAAAGCAGAAAAGTCATGACAGCATTAAGTGCTGCCTCATCACCCAGACCTATTAGGCAAATTAATTATTTTCCTTGAGGCCGATAGAAGTAAACTAATTTTCATGATTTTTTTGGGAGGGGGTACATCTTATGTCTTTCTGTAGTACTCAGTTTTCTTCCATGATTAAAACTTAAAACCTCACAAATGTCTACTTTGAGAAGATAATACTGTGAAATCAGACATGCTAGAGTATAGGGAAGCATTAACTTGCTTAGGAAAGCTTAGTCCAAACTTTTCTTTGTGAAGTAATTTTGAGAAATTCAGAAGGTGCTATATATATGATTAATATATTTTAAATTCTTAGCAAGTATGGACAGTCAGTTTATAAACACACAACAAAAATGTAGATACTTCAAACCTCAGTTTATAAACACACAGCAAAAAATATAGATAATTCAAACCTCAAACTGTACAATTATTAGATATTTTAGCAACTATCGATGTTTGCTATAAATTAAATACCCAGTTTACACTGAGTAGATGGCATAACATTTTTAAAGATGGCTATACATTTACTAAATAAAACACATTAAAATATTAGTATTATTTATTGAATTGATCATAACAGATACAGTAGTAAAATTAACAAATTATTTCTTCCACTTTCAAATTCTCCCTAGAAGCCAGTATCAATATGATCAAATTCCACTAACATATTAGAAGGTATGCTATAAAAATACATTTTGTGGTAATGATTTTTATTCTCTTTTCAAAAAAAAAATCTGTATAAGCCTACTATGCATCCATGACCATGACTTAATTAGATAAGTAAAATTTGTATTATTATAAAATAATGTTATAATTTAACTCATATTTTCAAAAAGTATTTGTTATTTTTATAGTATTTTTATAGTATTTTATGTCTAAGAAATCATCTAAGAAAGTTGAAATTTTTAGTAGCATGAGCTCATATATTTTCTAAATATGATAAAGGATATTATCATGGATACCCCTTAGTTTAGTATAGATACTTTTGAATTATTTGCATATACAAAAGTTGTTTATCAGCTTTTAAATAGATTAGTTGTGAACATTTGCATATCTATATTAGAAATTTTCTATTTTTAAAGTTCACTTATATAGTTAATAATTTTAAAATTTCATACTGATACTTGTTTAAAATCTGTAAATCAACTCTTGATTGCTTATATGGTATAAAAAAGAAGTTTAAACAATTCTCAACACATTTTTGCATGTATGTATGTATATATTTATTTATTTTAGAGAGTGTGTGTGTGCAATCAAGGGAGAGGGGCAGAGAGAGAGAGAGAGAGAGAGGGAGAGAGAGAGAGAGAGAGAGAGAGAGAGAGAGAGAGAGAGACTTCTAAGCAGGCTCCACTCTCAGCACAGAGCCTGACGTGGGGTTTGATCCACAACCCCGGGATCATGACCTGAGCTGAAATCAAGAGTAGGGCGCTCACTCAAGTGAGCAACTCAGGCATCCCATTTCTCAACTAATTTTAATTAAAGCATATTTTACTTTATTAAGTTTTCTAAACTTAGTGCTGAGTCAGATATACAAGTAAATACCAGCTGCATATTCATTTGGAACCCATGAAGGGTTATATGTAAATTAATAATAATAAATCATTGCTATTGCTCTCAAGGAGCTTAGGGACAACTTAGAAATATTTGCATTTATTTAATTACTGATAGTTTGATTTTTCAAAATTGTGTTGAATACAAAGTCTTGTTATCTTTTATTTTTTTCCCATAGGACTATTCCTATGGGTTACTAGCTTACTATGGAGTATCCAAATAAAGGATCCAATTTGCCTGAAGTACAAAACCATTTATTGTAGACCCGACTTCATAATATGGAGTTAAATCCAGTACATTGAAAGACAGAGATTAGTTTCTGACAGAACATGGAACTTAAAATAATTTGGGGTCAGCCTTTCTTACTACGTACTGTAGATTGACTACTCCGTGTTTTTATTTGCAGCTACTGTCTCCATGGGTCCATAGATCAGGACTTAACCTTTGATGGTTTCACTGCCACAAAAATTGATCTGCTGTCTCTCAGTTAGCTCTGATCATTGATAGGACCAAGTTTGGGGGAACAGGTATTAAAACCTTTCCACTGGTGAGGAGAATACTTTTAGCATAGTTCTCTTTCAAATATGTATCCTTGATTGCAAAGAGAATAAATCTTTACATGGTGCTAATAAGCAAAATACCAGGTAGATGATTGGTTAGTAACATCAGCATTTTGTATATTATTTTATTGCTTGTAGTCTTAGGAAAATATGTAATCACTGAAGAGTATATTTAAACTTAAGAAGAATGGAACAACAAATTCAGTAATTTTTAATATAGGATTTCTGTAATAGGTGGCTTTAGAATTCCATCAATGTGAGGAAAGCAGATCATATTCTGTGCATGTTTCACTTTTTGACCTTAGGTTTTTCTGCTTTCAAGTTCTGTGAATACTGTAAGTTTTTGAATTTTTTCTTTTTAAACCATATTAAATAATTAAACTTTATGTTTATATCATGGTTTTACTGAAAGTAATTTCAAAGTGTTGGCGAAATGTGTAAGTCATATTGATATTGATATATGAGCAGTAGTTATCTTACCTTCTAGAAGAATTACAAGCAAGATAGTCCGATATTATAGTTTGGGAAGTTTGATTACTTATGTCTTTTATTGTTTATAAATTTTATCTTCAGGGTAATGCTTTTATTCTGAGTGATTTTAAGTAAGTTGGAAACTTGTGCCCACTGTTGTATTTTTTTAAATCCCCTTTTAAATTCCTCACTGCATATTCCACAAGACTGAAGTGCTAGTATCTTTGATTTATTGTTCAGTTTTCTGCGCTATGATGGAATTTATGGCCTCAAACCATCATGTGGAAATGAGAAATAACATTCGAATGTACATTCAGGCTCTGGCCCTTTGCCCTTAGTCCCAGAGGCCTATCCAAACATGGGATGGGTTTATTGTCTTCTTCCTTGCTGATGGGACAGTTTGTTGACTAATTCAAACATAGGCTTAAATATCAGGGGAAATTTTCACATGTGTATTTTGATCTATTTGTTTTGCTGTTAAAATCAAAATTCCCATTGCTTTCAAGATGAGCTAGGTAAATGCTTGTCACACTTGAGTGTGCATAAGAATCACCTAGAGAGACTGTTAAGACAGACTGCTAGCTATAACCCTGAGATTCTGATTTAGTAGGTCTAGAAGCAGGGTACTTTAGAATTTTCATTTTGGATAAACTATCAGGTGTTGCTAATGCTGCCTGGACAAGGACCATATTATGAGTAGCACCAAGGTGGATAATGTTAACCAGAGATATTAGCCGAATGTTTAAAACTTTGAGGAGAATGAGTACATTAATTAGGCTCACAAAAGCATTTTCCACATGTTTGGACGTTACTAATTAACAGACTGTAAGGGTGCAAATTTGGTGGTAATTATGCTGAACATCTATTTTGTTCTATAAAATTTTTACATTAGAATAACCCTGTAAGATTCTTAATTCCCAAAGCTTATTGAATGAGTTTAAGCCTCAAAATGGAAGCTGCTTCTATTATGATCACTTACTAAAAAATAATAACATGAAAATTATAGATTATTTTAAAGAGGACATTTTTAAAAATAACATTTCTGGTGCATGTACTAAAATTTTTGCTTAATGTCCTTGGTGGTGTAGAGTATCATCAATAAAATTTACATTTAAGTAGAATGATTAACATTAAAAGCTGATTTCTAAAATTTATTTTCTAATGCTGCACAGATTTTAATGATAAAAAAAGAAGTTAACTTTCTTTCAAACTAAACCAGTTGCCAGCTTGTTAATGTTGTGCTACGTCTGGTAAATTCACTGTATGTGAATTAAATCTCATAAACTACCAGAGAATTGATTTTGGGTTTGAATAATGGTGGACCTGCTTATTGCAGATTAGCATTCCTAATAGAAACAACCAGAAAACCTGGATGCTATTTTTAAAAATAAAATAAAAATAAATTTAAAATACACCACAGCCAACATGTGTTTGAAAGTTAAATAGTTCCCAAGGTAGGGAGCACATGAGGGGTCAAGGGTCCTGGAAAGGAAGGAAGCAGAGATTGGAGCCAGTATTCAGCACAGATTTATTTTTCTGGTAACTGCCAATTCGCAAGTAAGAGTTACTTGTTAAGAAGCCAAGCAAAGCTTCTGTTGGTTTTCCAGAGTGATGGAGTATAACAAGGAGCATACCAAGGTAAATACCCAAGCTTTCAGTTGATAGCACTGAAGAACTACACATTGGGTATAGGGGTTTGATAGAATTTTAAGATGATGCCCCAATGTTGGGGTCAGCAGAATTCTGAGATGGCCCTCAGTGACCCATATCTGTATATCTTTCCCTCCTCTTAAGTGTTGGAGGTCCTCAAAATATGATGGGATATCATACAGCGATTAGATTTAGTGCTATGGCAAAGGTGAGGGATTTGCAGATTATTCTGAGTTAATCACAAAGGTGGTTAACCTAGGTGAGCCTGACTAATTAGGTAATTTCTTAAAAGAATGACTGATTCTTTTCTAATGAGAGATATTCTCCTACTGGCCTTGAAGTGCCAAGCAACTATTTTATGAGAGGGCCCTGTGACCTCTAGAAGTTGAGAGGAGCCCCAGGTTGACAGCCAGAAAGAAAGCAGAGATCTTATTCCTATAACTACAAGGAACTGATTTTGACAACAGTCATGTGAGCCTACTAAATTCCAGAAGGGAACATGGCCTGGCCGACAACTTGATTTCAGCCTCATGAGACTGAGTAGATGGCAGAGCTAAACTGTGCCTAACTCCTGACCCATGGAAATTGTGAGAATCCTCAGTAGTACTAATGAAAGGTTTTGATTAGGTAATTTTAACAGTTCCTTTCATTTCTAAACATTATGTTCCCAAATTGTGTTACTGTCATATTCTGAACTGATGGTTTTAGAATTGACTCTATATAATTTGTTCTTTGTTTTATTGAAAAGGATTTTGTATATGTAGGAAAAGCCATGCAAGAATATTCACCAGACTCTTAATATTTAATATTTTAGTAGCTACAGTAGGATTAGGAGGTGGTGGATGGGAGAAAAAGAAGGGAACTTTAATATTTTCTTTATTCATTTATATACTTATGATTTTTTTTTGTGTGTGTAAGGAATGCTTCCTCTTCAGTCTCTGGCACCCTGATATCAACTTTGATCTAGCAGTATGATGTACTAAGGTCAAAAATTATTACCATGCAGAGTATTGAGGAAGTCATGGAAGTCCATTATCAACTATAGCCTCATCTAGACTTAATGCTGGTGGGAAATCCTTTCTACATTCAATGAAAAGATAGAGCCCTCACAAACCTACTCCTTCCCTCTATCTACTACTTCCTTGGTACTTCCCAATTATACCCGTGTTCTTCAAATACTGGCCTCTGGATGCCCAACCTCAATTTATAATTTACTTCGTTATGCTTTACTGGAATCTCATTATAGTTGGCAAGTTCTCCAAAAGCTTTCTGTCTCTAGAGACAGGGAATCAAGTCAGATCACTCAGCTTTCCTTTAAGGACATATGGGTTATCCGTTATCTTGCAACATAATATCACCTTCTTTTCCATCTGACCTTACAATGATTTCTTCCTACTTGAGGTCCATTATGTTTTTTGCTTTTCCTGCAACTTTTTATCTTTCTGACAGTTCCCTGACTCTAAAGAAACTAATAGAAAAACATATAACTTCCTTTTGTTGACATATACATGAAATAGAAAATCAAAACAAAACAGAACACGTGCTATCTACAGGTAAATATGTGTCCAATCTTCATAGGTAAATATCTATTTAACAGTGGAATTGTACAAGGCCTTATATATGTCAGCACAAGAAATAAAGGAGACTAATAGTTACTGCTTTTCCAAAATCAGAATTTGAGTACTTCAATTCTTTAATATTTGCCACAGTAACTTAAAATATAAATTATTGCTATTAGAATGAATCTAATTTAGCAGATTTAAGCAGTTTTATTTTTAAGTCATGGATTGAGAGTATTAGAAAAAATAAAATAAGTTACTTCCTAATACTAGATAAGACAAAGGCATGGCTTCGTTAATGAATTTTCAACGAAAATCCATTTGCTGAAGGGGATGTTTCTAATCAATGGGTAGGATTCCATATCATTTATACCAATAAGAGGTGTCTGGTACATTGTGGCTGGTAAATCACTATGTCTCCTTTTCCTTAGCGATGTCTCTTGTGGTTGCCCCCCCTTACTTCAGGAGAAAACACAGCTCTCAGTGAGCAACTTTTCTTCTATTTTTCTGGATTTTAAAAACTATCTTTCCTTTTTTACCCTTGGAAATATATATTACTGACTACATCGCCTTCTTTTGTACTAGCTCCTCTAAGGCTTGCAGGAAGTAAGCAAAAGCTTAAATTAAGAATAGGATTATATCTACAGGGAGGATTTTACTTTTAGGTATTTTGAATGTTCCTAATTGCAATCAATTTTTTCCTTCCAATATTTAGCTTGTTAGGGCCATGATTTTGTACTCTCCTACCTGAAAAAGAAATCCTGTATTATCTCTTAAAAATTTTAAATCTTTGTAGTCCCCTAACATTGTACATAACAATAAACAATTACCCCTAACTATTTACATGCTGATGTGAAAATGTGAAAGTGTAGGTGCTATGGCTACAAGGCAGATACTGAACAATCAGTATCTACTTGTTCTAGGCAGTTTACCAACACAGATGGTAGCAAATTAGGCTATTCTTCGGCTTAATGTATATATTAATGGTGCATAATTGTATGTTTTCTACCCTGGGCAAATACCTGACCAAATGACATGAACCATTTTAGAAACATGTGTCCTTGATTGATGATAGCATGGGAATACTTAATATTATAACTGTAAATTAATTTAATACATTCTAAATGATTTTAGATGGCAGCCTCTCCATCTTACTTGTCTGATCTTACTTTTCATATTTGGAAGCTGGGACAAAGTAAACAAAATGGAAGTTCAGTGTGTTTGTTGAATATATGATTATACTCAAGTATCGGGATCAGTCATTTATAAGCATGGGGGCAATTTTTACAGATTAATCTTTTTTTGTTTCTGTTATTTTTTTATAGAGCAAGTGAGAGAATAAGTATGAACAGGGCAGAGGGGCAGAGGGAGAGAGAGAGCATCTTAACAGAATCTTAAGCAGGCTCCACACTCAGTGAAGGGCTTGAACCCATTACCCTGGGATCATGACCTGAGCTGAAGTGAAGAGTTGGGTGCTCAACCAACTGAGCCACGGAGGTGCCCCCAGATTCAATTTTTGAAACTTAGTATTGATGATTAGCCTCCTGAAAAGAGATCAGGCAGATTTTCTTTGGGCCAGACCCTTAAACTGACAAATCAAGCAAACCAGATAATACGAATGAATTATATGAAACAACCAGAAAACTGAATAACAATAATAAATTTTACTTTTAAAATGATGAGCAGTCAGTTTTTGAATGCTAAATGGTGTGATGTAGACGCTCATTATTGAAAGGGAAGTGTTATTAGTTAAGGGGAAATTTTTCTTTAAGACGTGGGAGCTTAAGAAGGAAGAACATGGAATTAATAAAATTTTCTGAAAGTGTGGGTAGGAAAGTACGAGCAGAGACTTGAAGAAGGTGCAAAATATGTGGGCAGAAAAGAGCCTATTCTTTTGGGCAGGATTATCATATTGATATTAAAAGATTAATGAGAAACCCGTGGTCTTGGGCAGAACAAAGAATACTGTATCTGTAGGTAACATGGTACTCCAGGGAGAACACTGGACTAGGAATATAGAGACCCTCTTTTTTTTTTTCATCTACAAAATGGAAATTGTTGGGGTGCCTGGGTACCTCACTCGTTTGAGCATCCAACTCTTGATTTCGGCTCAGATCATGATCTGATTGTGGGGTTGAGCCCAGCATTGGGCTTCTTGCTGAGTATGGAGCCTGCTTAAGATCATCTCTCTCTCTCTCTCTCTCTCTCTCTTTCTCTCTCGTTCCCCCTGCCCCCTCCCTTGCTTGCACTCTCTCTCTCTCTCTCAAAAAAAAAAAGGAAATTGTTGATTCTGTTGACTCTGACAAATATTAAATTTGTGACTATATTTTGAAATTGTAAGTTATTAAATATTATAATTGTTATTAAGTGTTAACTACAAAGTAAGATTATATCCACATATACTTTAAATTTACCTATATGAGTAGGAATAGGGAGTATGGAAGTACTCAATAGTCATTTTTTTTTAAACTATCAAAAGCCATTCTCTTATTAAATAAGTGATTGCTATGACATTACAGTATAAACTCAAGAATTCTGTCTTTGGAAATTACTCAATAGATACACTATTTTGGTCCTTATTTAAAGTTTTGTTATTTATAAATTACTAAAGTGTTATTTCTTATAATAACATTCAGAAGTCTACATAGTTTCCAAGGAATTTGGGAAGACTGTAATGACCAGCTTTTTTATTGTCTGAACCCACAAAAATTAATGTGCTCTTTTTTATTGTCTGAACCCACAAAAATTAAAGTTGATGGGCAAAGATACTCAGATTTCTTTGCCAAGCATAAGCAAAACTTCAGTCCTTCTCTGCAATATAGAGTTAACTTTTCTTCTCTAAACAAATAATTATTTTTATTATTTTTGAAATGTGTTCTGTTTATATCTTGCCACTGAAGCTTGACATGCACATTGTGGACTTTATTTTGGTTCTGGATATGGAGGATGTTTGGCATTGCATGATCTAGCTATCTCCTGAAGTGCTGAAATGAACTTCGGTTCTGATAAGTATTATCTTCAAACTCTTATTTATATTTTTAGTACAGATGGAAATAAAGTTCTTTGTTGACATTTGTCACTATATGTTGCTGAATTTTTTTGCCCCCAAACTGTTTTTTATTAGTGTACCTTTAATCCACTTTAACCTTCATAGCGGTACAAAAAAGTAAGCATGTCAGGCTTCAGTCTCTCTATTTTGCAACTGTGGAAACTGTCAATCAGAGGAATTAAATGATTTACGATTGTCATATATATACTAAACGGAAAAAACTGGAATTAGACTCGGGTCCTCTGATGTCATGTCTGGTGGACTTTGCTATATATCTCTCTAATTTGTTTAATGAAATCTGAATGATTTTTAGAGAGTCAGACACCTATGTAGTCAAACAGAAGAGCAAACAGTGTATGAAGATGTATAATTATTTTTGTTAGCAATATTCTATTGCTATCTATTTTTATCTACTTTTATGTTTAGATACTCAAGGGTAGAAGAAAACCTAAGAATTGTTCTTTTTGAAATATCATGTAGTATATTCTCAATTATAAATTCATGAACCTAGTAAATATATGAGGGAAAATATTTCATATTTTTACTTCTTTGGCTGTTATGAAATTGTTATTTCTTGTTTGGGATTTATTCTCTCCTATAACCTGCCACTCACGACCATGTGAGAAGGAATGCGTTTGTAAAATCTAATTCTGTGGGACCCGCCTCAGCAGCCTGGACACAGCTGATTGGCTACACCTAATATAGGCTGGGCTAATTAGATTCTGTCAAATGTGTGGAATTGAGATTTATACAAGTTGTCCCTGTGGTCATTCAAACTAAGGTGGTATAAACTCAGGATGGAAGGTTCTATACACATTGGCCTAGGTACATAGAAAAGCAGAGAAAATCAAACCAGAGGGGACAAGAGGGGTTGGGGAGATTGTAGGAAACAGATGTACGGAGAAGAGCAGGATCAAGGGATTAGGTTTCTGCCGGGAAATAGAGATCCAGGTCACGGCACTGTTTTCATTCCCTGATTTTAGTTCCCAGAATCATGATTGCACCTCCCTATTCTTTCTTGGCTTTCTTGAGGTCCACCCGTATTGTTTTTTCATTTATTTTGCTTCATTCTTACACCTTAAGAACCGTGACTAAAATATAAATCAAATCAGAGTTTTACTACTCTCGTGCTTTGAAATCGAAGGGATTGTTTATATTTTTAGACATTTTAATTTCATTTAATATTTTGTCTTGCTATAGGAATAATAATTTTGTTTGTCATATTTTTAAAAAGTACACATAGTTAACAAAAATAAAATAAAATTTACCCATAATTCACCGTATGAAAGTAGCTTCTGTTAATGTTTTGATATATTATCTGGCAACCTTTTGTGTATGCCAGCATGCATGTGCACACACACACACACACACACAAATTCTTACTGAACCATGATCAACAGTCTATACAGTTTTATGTTCTACTATTTTTATTTAACAAAATGATTTGTGGAGATGTTTTTTATTTACTATAACACCGTTTAGCTATTTTCCTATTTATAATCATTCTGCTTTTTAATTTGCAGAATATTAATGGTAGCCTCACTGGAGCTTTGGTTCTTTTTATCTTTCTTTTTTTTTTTTAATTTTTTTTTCAACATTTATTTATTTTTGGGACAGAGAGAGACAGAGCATGAACGGGGGAGGGGCAGAGAGAGAGGGAGACACAGAATCGGAAACAGGCTCCAGGCTCTGAGCCATCAGCCCAGAGCCTGACGCGGGGCTCGAACTCATGGACCGCGAGATGGTGACCTGGCTGAAGTCGGACGCTTAACCGACTGCGCCACCCAGGCGCCCCACTTTGGTTCTTTTTATTCCTTCTTTTATTCAAGAGATTTTAATAAGTGCTATCACATAATAAAGTTTGATACAATAAGATTTATTTGCTTACCTTGAGGAGATGAGAGCCTTACTGTGAAAGAGAACCAATAGGATCATCAAATTCAGGCCAGTCAATTCTTTGAGAAAAGGGGGTGAAAAATGTTTGTGAGGGGGAAACTGGGTCTGAAATGAGTCTTGACCTATGAATTAATGACTGGCGAAGAGAGTACATATGAAACAAGAGGTAAATTAGAAATGTAAGAACGACCCGGATGATGGTAGAGGACGGCTTGTTTGACATTATATAAGCAATGGATAATACTGAAAGTTTTGAAGTGGGGTGGGAGCTTGGTAGATTTGCATTTTCATCTGATTGTTTTTATAGCAGAAGATGGATTGCTCAAGTGTAAAACTTGAAGCGAGGCAGCTACTGGAAGTGAGAAATCGACTGAAATAGTCCACGTAGGAAATGGGATCTAATATTGCCACACTGGTAGTGGAGAGAGATTAAGTTATGGCAGTATTGAAAAGAAAATTTATGGTGTTTGATGAACAGTTAGCATTCAGAAAGTGAAGGGTAAGGAGAATCTCAAATTTTTCTCAATCTTCTGGCTTCTACTATTATATAAGATATAGAATACAAGAAGAGAGCAGGTTCAATGGAAAGATACTGAGTTTCTTTCAAGACATGTTTGGCTGGAGATACCTGGTGGATATCCAGGTAGAGATTATTAGCAGTCATCTAGGGTATTAGATGCTAGGGTAAAAAATGCTCATTGTTGGGATGAGCACTGGGTGTTATATGTAGGGGATGAATCACTGGATTCTACTTCTGAAATCATTATTGCACTAATATGCTAACTAACTTGGATGTAAATTTTTTAAAAGATAAATAAATTCAAATTGAAATTAAAAAGTACCCTTAACTGGGTAATTTAAACAACAGAAATTTTATTTTCTCATAGTTCTGGTGGTTGGAAGTCCAAGATTAGAGTGCCAATATGACCAGATTCTGGTCCCCCTTCTCTCTGTGTCCTCACATGGTGAAGGGAGAGCAAGCAATATCTCTCTCTCTTCTTAAAAGAACATAGTCCCATCAGATTATGATCCAACTTTAATGACCTCATTTAATCTTAATTAGCTCCTAAAGACCCTACCTCCAGAGTCTACTCACCCTGGGGATTAGGGCTTCAGCATATGAATTTTGGTAGGATACCATTCAGTCCATAGAAGCTAGAGCGACATCTTGGAGCTAGAGTAGAGATATAGTTGAGTATGCCTCATCATGAGAATAGATGAGTAAGCCCAGGTGGGCATCTAGAGTAAGAAAGGAAAAGAGTCAAGAACTCAAACATTTATGCTGCACTTAGAAGACAAGATAGCAAAGGAGACTGAAAAGGAAAGGTCAACTAGAGGACAAGCAGAAGGCAGGATATTTCTAAATTTAACAAAGTAGAGAGTTTAATAATAGAGTTGAAAATTCAACAGTATCAAACAACATTTAGAAGGCTAAGAAAATGAGTCAGAAACTATTTTACCTATCTAAACAAATTTTTAGCTCTTGGCAACATATGGTAGTGATGGTATTCACCCAATCCTCAGTTTTTCTGTGTTCCTAGTTTTGCTTTGGCTACTCATTTGTCCTATTTTACCACTATTCTGTGTTATGTTTCTTGTAATGAGCAATGTTAATGGCACAGCATTAGACTTGTCTAATATGTAGAAATCTTGCTTGATATCTATTCTTCTGTAGTAAGCAGATTATAATTTTTTATGTTTGATCTTAAAAAAAGTGATCATTGATAAAAGGTTGCCTAGGATTTGTTGGAACAGTGTTGAATAAACAGAATATATCTAATTGGAGAAAAATCATCACCGGTGATCCCTCCCTCAGAAGCCAAACAATACTCGTTCTCTGTTTGGAGTCATTTGAATGACATGTGAGATATATAATGCAGAAGACGTGAGCTTACAACTGTTTAAGCATAGCCTTTCCTGGGAGAAATAAAAATGTTTGAAAGAGCTACTTGTTTTTTTCAGAAGGAAGGAATTGAGATTTGATGTTTAGAAAACTTAACATTCCCAGTGTTAAGAAACGAATGTTAGTAAAAAGTGTACAAAATAAATTCTTTGTAATATCTGGAATTATCATGGGAGGATAGATAAATAGAAACTGGGAATATGTCTCCAGATATTTTCACAGAAAAGTTTTATGGCAAAGGTATTTCCATAAACTTGAATTTAACATTATTTTGAATAAAGAACAGCAAGAAAATAAACAGAATGTTAGTTGTAAAAATATCTCAAATTTTATTACATATTATATATCAAAATATTTGTGAATGGAAGATATCCTTTTTTGGTCAACTTTGCCTCAGAAAAATATAAAATTTGGGGTTTGGTTATCAGAATGAACCTTGGTCTTCACATGGTCATAGCTGCATCTCTAGAGCATTGTGGCCAAAGAAGGATGTTAAACTCTTAGGTAATGCTGAGCATCCTTGCATGTAAAGGCATTTATGATATACACAGTGATATTAACTGAAGGAAATGTTCACATTGTCCTAAATAATACATTCTGGATTTTTAAAATTATTTCATTGTGGGCAAAATCAGAAGTTATATAAGGTCACTGCCCATGCTGTTTTGCTAAGGAAATAAATTTTATTAGTCTGATAAATTTATTCTTCACAAGGGCTTGATGATTTTTTTTTTACTCAATAGCCTGTAATTTCATTAGAGCTCACAAATTGACTTTTTGTTTTATGGTATGCACCAGTATATATCCAAGCATGAAATTTTAGATAGGTATACCTATCATTTAGAGGATTATTCCTTCATTTTCTTTTTTCTACAGAGGCAATATAATTGCCCATTTCCAATCTTCTAACATCTTAAAATATTCCATGTGTTAAAATAAATAATAGATAACTTTTCTCTGATTAGTTTAGCCAATTCTTTAGGGTAATTGAGGCTTTCCAAGAGTACATAAAATTTATTTATTATTTAACCTGACATATCTTTATTAGAATTTGCTTATAGTTTAGTCCTAGCTTTTAATTTTGCTGCATTTTATGGGACATAATCATGCCTTCATAAAGGAATATGATACAATATATGGATTAATAACTAATAAGAGACTTCTGCTTTCTGCTTAGGCTATAGAAAGCTGGAAGCAGTATCATTCTCAGCTTTAGAACAGTAACAACAACAACAACAATAAAACAATAACAAGAAAAATTTGAAAAATCTTAAAATTCACAATTTATATTGAACACCTCAGAGAGCTGAGGTCATAGGACAGGCAACTAACTGGAAACTTAAGACAGGACATGAGCACTTGTTTGCCTGGGGTAGATGCCACCAGTCAGGGGTTATGTATGATATCGCTTATTTGTGGAATCTAGAAATGCCAAATTCATAAAAACAGAGAGCAAAATGTTAGTTATCAGGAGTTTGGGGTAGGAAGAATAGGAGAGATGTTAAAGTGTACTGACTTGCAGTGAGCAGTAAATAAGTCCTAAGGATCTAGTGCACAGTATAGTTAATATAAACAATGATATTATATAATAATCACCAAACTTGCTAACAGACTAAATCTGAATTATTCCAACCACTAAAAAATGTTAATTTTGTGATGAGATAGATATACTAATTGTTGCAATGGCAGTCATTACAACATATAAATGTATCAAATCAATAAGTGTACACCTTAAATTTATACAATGTTATATGTCAGATATGTTCAATAAAAATAAATTTAATAAGGAATTTAGCTAAACTCTTTATCTAATATATAAAGGCATTGTGGGCTAGAAAGAGAATACAGTACCCCCAGGGACTGCAGATATAAGGGAAATTTGCATTCACTAGCAGGCTTTTCTTCATGGTTCTCAATGGATGCATGCACATGCACAAACACACATGTATGCACACATTGGTTAGAGTCCTCAGAAAGCATCTCCTCTAATACCAGGTTATTTTAGGATACAGCAGCCACTCCAGGAAAGGAAGAAAACACCATCTGGATCCTTCTCTCCTTCTTTGTAGAAAAAAGGCCTTAAACTTCTGGTGGAAGAACAACAACTATGACTATTAAAGTCCCCAAGTGGAGCTGGGGAAAGGTAGCAGAAAAATACCCTCTTTTCCCTAGAGACAAGGCAAGAAAAGTTCCTACTCCCAGGACTACGGCTGGAAGAAGAAGTTGGAGTGCTGAGAAGGCCACAATCTCTAGACCCAGGGACACACAGTCTAGTTAACACTGACAGTTAATCAGAGCTACAAAATAGTCACCATACTTATTCTGCACCAACCGGGCCAACAAACTTCAAATAACAAGTGACAGTGGAATACTGCTGGATTAGTGAAAGAATGTAAAGAGAGACTTTCTCTGAGGAACAGAGCAAAGGGAAGATCTAAAGTTGAGGGTGGAGAAGCATTCAGGAAAAACTGTCTATTCAACTGGCCCCTATCCTAAACACAAGATAATAACAGAGGAATTTGAAGCCTGTGGTACAGAGAGTAACCTTGGTAATAGCAAATCCTAAACCTAGCCGAACTCCTGAATAGATTGATTGAAACCCAGCACTAGCAAAAGGACATTCTCATTTAAAGACATAAAAACTGTTTACTCATTCTCTATTATCCTACACAAGATGTTTAGCTTCAAAAAACAAAATCTATGAGGTACAAATAAATGACAATAAATAAATGACAATAAAATGGACACGCTGCCAAGATAAAAAAAAAAAAAGACCTAAGGGTGCCTGGGTGGCTCAGTTGGTTGAGCATCTGACATCAGCTCAGGTCATGATTTCATGGTTTGTGAATTTGAGCCCCACATTGGGCTCTATGCTGAGAGCTCAGAGCCTGGAGCCTGCTTCGGATCCTGTGTCTCCCTGTCTCTCTCTGCCCCTCCCCCACTCATGCTTTTCTCTCTCTCTCTCTCTCTCTCTCTCTCTAAAAAAAAAATGGCCAGATAATGGAACTATCAGATAGAAAATTTTAAATAACTATTATTATTTTAAAAACTCTAATGTAAAAAGTGAAAAATATGCACATCACATGGGTAGTTTTAGCGAGCTAGAAATCATAAGAAAGAATCAAACAGAAATGTTAGTAATGAAAAACATCAGAAGGGAAATGAGGAAAGCTTTTGATGGGCTCATCAGTATGCTTGTTACAGCTGAGGAAAGAATTATTATACTTGAATGTAGGTACACAGAAATTACTCAGACTGAAAAACAAAGAGGCAAAAAAAGTTTAAGCACATGGAAAAATTAGAACACATCAAGAGTTATGGTACATTATCAATTGTAATCCCAGATGAAGATGAAAAAACAGGACCAAAGAAATATTGTGGAAATAATGGCAAAGAATGTCCAAATTTAATCAGAAAAAATGTTGAGAATTTAATGAGGAAAAAATCAGTGAGATAGAAATTAAAGCATCTGTTGAATACACGCAGAGAACCAATTAATACACAAACACATACAAGGCAAATCATATTCAAACTAATAAAAAACAAAGACAAAAAGAAAGTCTTGAAATCATCCAGAGGAAATGACATCGCATATAGCAGACTTCTCATCAGAGACTAAGTGAGCCAGAAGATGTAGGAGTGATAACCTTAAAATGTTGAAAGAAAACAATTGTCAACTGAAACTTTGATGCCCACCAAAATTTACCACAGAGAAGGAGAAAGAAAGGTGTTCTGTGGCAAACAAAAATGGAGAGAATTCATTGTCCTCAGATTGCCCTTTAAAAAGTGTTAAAGGAGGCACCTGGGTGGCTCAGTCAGTTGAGCATCTGACTTCAGCTCAGGTCATCATCTCATGGTTTGTGAGTTTGAGCCCCACATCAGGCTCTCTGCTATCAGCCTGTCAGTCTAGAGCCCACTTCGATCTTCTGCGCCCTCTCACTGCCCCTTCCCTGCTTGTGCTCTCCCCCCAAAAAATATTTTTAAAAAATGTTAAAGGGGTTCCATTGGGATGTGGAATATGATACCAGATAAAACCTGACTGTATGGAAAGAAAAAAAAAGACACTTGAAATGAATGAAGGTAGAAATAAAATTCACTTTTCTCTTATTTTTACTTTGAAAGAGAACTGTCTAAAGACAGTCAGAAGATTTCAAATAAAATATATTAATGAGGTTAAAGAAGGATAGTAAACAATGGTAAGAGGTCAATTTTCCAAGAACAGTTAATGATCCAAAAAATGCATATACTTAACATTGATTCAAAATATAAGAGACAAAAGTGAATAGAATTGAAAGGATAAAAAGACAAGCACAGAATTATAATTGAAGCCTGCAGTATTCCTCTCTCAATAATTAATAAAACAACTGGAAGGGAAATAAACAAGTATAAAGGACCTTAGCATCATAATCAGCCAATTTTGACCAAATTAACATTTATATAACAGTCCATACAGCAATAGAAAAATACACATTTTTTGGAAGTACACATGGAACATTTACCATGATAGACCATATCCTAGGTCATAAAATAAACTTAATAGATTCAAAAGAATAGAAATCATAGAAAACATGTTCTCTGAACATAAATAATTAAGCTAAAAAAATAAAACAGAGAAATATATCTGGAAAATCCTCATATATTTGGCAATTAAACACACAGTTAAACCACAGAAGTTTCTAGAGAAATTGAAAATATCTTTAATATTGAAAATATGAAATGACAACATTTGTGGGATAGAAATAACACAACTCTTAGTGGGAAAATCATAGCATTAGATGTCTATGTTAGAAAAGAAGAAATATATAAATCAGTAAGCTAATTTTCTACCTTAAGATACTATAAACAGAAGAGCAAATTAAATCTATATGAAGCAGAAAGATGAAAATAGTAAACATAAGAGCAACACTAATGAAATTTAGAACAATAATAGAGAATAATAATAACAGAAATTAATAATAGAGAAATTAAGGTAAAAGCTGGTGTTTGAAAAAAAAAGAACACACACACACACACACACACACACACACACACACACACACACACACTGAAACTGACAAACCCCCAGTTGGGCTAACCAAAGGAGAAAAAAAGACAGAGATGGAGGGAACTGTCAAAATTGGAAATGAAAGGGCATATCACTACATACCCCACAATGTTAAAAAAATTATTCAAATATTATTATACACTATTCTATACCATATATTCAAAAATTTAGATAAACTAATTCCTTGAAAGACATAAAATGACAGATTTAACTTATGAGAACAGATCACATGTGTTTGTGGTTAAAAACCATTTGACAAGGAAAACTTCTAGGCTCAGATGGGTTAACTGATAAATTCTACTGAACTCTTAAGGAAGAAATAATATACATTCTACCTAGTCTTCCAGATTATGAAAAGAACACTCCCAATTCATTTTATGAGATCAGAATTTATCTAGTATCATAACCAAAACATAAACATCACACATACACAAAAAAACTACCAACTGATGATAGGTGATAGAAGATGCCAAAGTCTTCAACAAAATTTTAAGAAAAAAAAGTCCAGCAATATATTAAAAGATTATATCAGGAACAAGTGAGTTTACCCAAAATATCCCAGACTTACTTAACATTTCAAAATCAAAGCAATACATCATATTAATGGAATAAGGAAGAAACTCCACATGTCATCTCAGTAGATGCAGAAAAAAACATCTGACAAATTTAATGGGTATTCATGATAAACCTTTGAAAATTTTAGAAATAGATGGATAATCCTTTAGTGTGGAAAAGACATTAAAATAACTAGCATCATATTTATTAATGAAAGGCTAAATGATTTTCCCTTAAGATTAGTGACAAGGTATGTGAATATACAATTTTTTGTTTTGTATCAATCTTGTAGCCTGCAACCTTAGTAAATTCACTTAGTAATTCTAGGAGTTGTTTTATAGATTGGAATTTTCCACATAGAAACCAATGCTGTCTGAATAGGTCTTTGGGGAAAAGATAGATTCCATAACTAGACCTACACCAATATTGTCAAATTTTCTAAACAGTGTGAAGGAAATTCAGTAGAGAAAGATAATCTTTTCAATAAATAGCACTGGAAACAATTGGACGACATTGATTCGTATCTGACACCTTATACAAAAATCAACTCAAAATAATTATAGGCCTAAATGTAAAACATCAAACTGTACAAATCCAGGAAAACATACAAGAAAATATAAGAATGAAGAATTGTTAGATATTATGCCAACATCATGATCCAGAAGAGAAAACATTAATACATTTAACTTTATCATAATAAATTGTTGCTCTGTGGATGACTCTGTTAAGACAATGAAAGACAAGCCACAAATTGGGAGAACTTATTTCCCGGTTGTTAACAAAAGATTTGTATCCAGGATATATAATGAATTCTTATGAATCAATGATAAGATAAAGAATTTTTGGCTGCATAGTTTTCGTATTCAGCACATTGAAAATTTCCCACTGCTCCTTTCTGGCCTGCCAAATTTCAGTGGGCAGATCTGCTACTACCCTTATTGTGTCTACCTTTGTAGGTTAGGTACCTTTCGTCCCTAGCTGCTGTCAGAATCCTCTCTTTATCCTTTTATTTTCCAAGATTCAATGCAATATGCTGTGTGTTGACCTGTTTTTGTTGATTTTGAAGGAAGTTCTCTGTGCCTCTTGGACTTGGATGCCTGTTTTCTTACTCAGATTAGGGAAGTTCTCAGCTATCATTTGTTCAAATACTCCCTTTTTTCCTACTCTTTTCCTCTGGGACTCCTATGATACAGATATTGTTTCATTTCTTGGAACCACTTAGTTTTCTAAGTCTCCCCTCATGATCTAGTAACTTCCCTTCCCTCTTTTTTTCAGTTTTATTATTTTCCATAATTTTATCTGCTATTTCACCTGTTCTCTCCTCTGCTTCTTCAATCCTCACTGTCACTGTATCTACTTTGTTTTGCATCTCAGTTATAGCATTTTTTTAATTCACCCTGACTGGTTCTTAGATCTTTGATTGCTCTGCTAGGGTTTCTCTGGTGACTTCTATGCTTTTTTCAAGCCCATCTAGTAGTCTTATAACTGTTGTTCTAAATTCTTGTTGAGGTAGATTGTTTATATCTTGAACAAATCCCTAGCTGTGGTTTCTTCTTGACCCTTCCTTTGGGGAGAATTCCTCCATCTCGTCATTTTGGCTAAGTTTCTGTCTTTAGCATGTTTTAAAATCTTGCTGTTTCCTGCACCTGAGAGTACTACAATGTTAAAAGGGGTTATTTACGGGGCCAGGGCCTGGCCCTCCAGGAAAAATAAGATAAAAACTGAGAGGGAGACAAACCATAAGAGACTCTTATGAGAACAGACTAGGGGTTGTTAGAGGGAGGTGGGTAGGGGGATGGGGTAAATAGGTGATGGGCATAAAGGACATCACTCGTTGGGATAAGCACTGAATGTTATACGCAAGTAATGAATCACTGGGTTCTACTCCTAAATCCAGTACTACACTGTATGTTAGCTAACTTGAATTTAAAAAAAATATAAGGAAAAACACCCCACACATCAATAATAAGAAAACTTATCCAATTAAAACAAATGAGTAAAAGATGAACAAGTTATTTACCAAAGAATATATATGGATAGTAAATTTGAGATGCTCAAACTCCTTAATCCTAAAGGAAATGCAAATAAAAAATACAATGAAATATCACAACACACCTTTTATTGTAGTTCAAAAAAGAAAGACAGACTGACAGTAATGGATGGAGAAGAGGATATGAAACCACTGGGCAATATGGATATGGAACAATAGGGAACAATTCTCACATTGCTGGTGAGAATGTAAAATGGGCCACTTTGAAAAATAGTTTGTCAGTTTCTTATCAAGTTCAGCGTATAATTACTGTATAACCTAGCATTTGCACTAATAGGTATATATCTGAGAAAATAAAAATTTATGTTCATGAAAACTCTTGTGCATAATTGTTTTTAGCAGCTTTATTTGTAACCACCAAAAAAGTGAAAATGATCAAAATGCCCTTCAACCAGTGAATGGTTAAATGAACTATAGTACAATCAGACAGTGGACACTCAGCCCTGAAAAATAATGAACTATTGATATACACAAAACATGAATGAATCACATATATTTTGTTAAGTGAAAGAAGGCAAACACAAAAGACCACATGCTATATGATCCCATTTGTGTGATATTTTAGAAATGACCAACAAATAAGTTTTCAGAATAAAATTAGATCAATGGCTGAAGTTTCTCATGGTTTTGTCATCCTTCATCATATCTCTATTCTCATTATTCAGTGGTGTATGTGCATGTGTGTGTGCGTGTGGTAATTTTTAGTAGTATATTATTTGCCGTGGAGATGAATGTGAATAACCTGTAGCTTAATTCTTTTCATTTAGTAGAGTGGTCAGTCGGAAGTCAAATAGACACTGGGTTTTATCGTATTTATTTTTTTAATTTAATTTTTTTCCTTTGGACACTGGGTTTTAGTATAATCTAGAGCATTAGCCCTATAACTAGATTATATTTTGTTTACACTGGTTAATGTCACTGCAAATTGTTTCTCCATCACTGAATTACAAATAGAGGAGTAGTAAGAAAAGTAACAGATATGTAGCCTGTTATGATTAAATAATAATTTTGTTAAAATAGAAAACTTAAATATTGGAGTAGTTTAAACTATTAATTAAGGTTTAAGTTTAAACAGGATGTTAGATCCATGAGGGCAGACATGCTTTGATCACTGTGTTATTTATTAATGCCTAGAGCAATGTTTGGAGCATAGTACATATCTGATAATATTTGTTGGATAATTTGTTGAATAAATGAGTTTTTAATGAGAACACATCCTAACTAAATATAAAAAAAACATTTTTCTAAGATACTTTTCAGCAAAATCTAGAATGTATCTATACCTTGAACATATTTTGCAATTTTAGCATTATTATAGTACAGATACAAGTTGAACCCTTAGTTGCATTTGGGAAGGGAAAAATGAACAAAAAATCCTCTTTGAGGTAAAGATCTCATCCCATGCCTAATATCGAAGATACCTAACAAGTCTTCACTACTGTTAGATTTATAAACCTGGCTTTCTGTTATTTACTAATTTTTTGATGATTTCTTTGTTCTGGTAATTTAAATTTTTTTAAATTTAAGTTTGTTTGTTTGTTTGTTTATTTATTTATTTATTTATTTATTTATTTATTTATTTATTTTGAAAGAGAGAGCAGGAGAGAGGTAGTGAGAGAAGGAGAGAGAATCCCATCGGGCTCTGCTCTTATAGGGGCTCAAGCTCATGAATAATGACATCATGACCCCGAGCAGAAATCAAGAGTTGGTTGCTCAATGACTGAGCTTCCCAGCTGCTCCTGTTCTAGTATTTTTAACTTGTCCATAGTATGAGCTGATTGGTTATTTCTTCCTCAATATAGATGTAAATTTATCTATTCTGAAGAACTATTTATTAAGACAAATTGGATTTTAGTACCACCTACTGATACAAGTTGCCAGCTGTTAGTGTGCAATTTAAGAATAATGCTATAGCAACGGTGACTTTCCTAGAGGGCCTTTTTAATCTATAGTGAGAATATTTTATATTATAGCCCTTCTGTTTATATTTATGTATACCTAAAATAGCAAAATTGATCCCTTGATATACCTGATATATCCTAATTGCCTTGAATGTGAACCACAGATTCTGAATTGCAGATATTGTCATAGTAAATGCTATTTAACTTATGCAAAATTTATACAATGATGACAAACAAAAGCTTCTGAAAGAATAATTGTTTTACCACAAGGTAGTTTATACATCCCAGACTCAATTCTTAGAGTGTAAATCAGCCTTGACTTATCATTGACTCATTTATGCACACAAGTAATAGCAAGAAAATGTTCTTAGTAGCCCATGTGTCCATAAAGGGTGTGAACGTGTGTTTGAGTGTTTAAATAGACATAACTTTTTCACATACCTTCTTCTTTCAACTAAAACTTTTTTTTCACTTTCCTTTGCACCATCATGTGTTGATTGTTACTTTGACCTCTACAAACTAACAAAAGCTACCCTCTAATCCAACAAGGGTCTAAACAAAACACTGCAAGAATCTAGGTAAAGTCTGAAGGATGGTCCACAAACTTGGCTTCACATTGGAAACAGTTGTGGAGTTTTAAAGAAATACTGATACCTTGAATCTAGCCCCTGGGGTTCTGATTTAAAATTTACTGTGAGTAGACTGGATATTAGGATTAAACAAAAGAAACCCCAACTCCCTGGATGATCCTAATGTTCAGTGAAGTTTGAAAACCACTGCTCCAGAAAACATAGTTTGTATAACCACCTAATAAACAAAGAGCTTGGGTATTTACAAGAAAAAACCATTTTATTAACCTTTTATTATTTAAACAATGTATATGTTATTTTTTTGAGGAATTTAAGGTGATTTGATGTACCACATCAATGTTAAAGAAAGGGTATGAATTAAATAAAGTATAACTTGTTCTTTTTGTGGAGTGTATGGGATGGAAATGGACCCACTGTAAGAGTCAGAAAACATGGTTTTGAGGAGTGATTTGCTATTTTCTGAATATATTGCATTAGCTGAACTTCTTATAACACTTACTTCCCTATGTATAAAGTGCAGATAGTAATGTAGTCCCTATGGTATTTTGAAAATTAAATGGTATGTGTGAAGGTAAATCTTAAAAGCTTTAAGCACTGTACAGATTTCAGGTATAATTATTCACTGCCATCCACAGCCTGCTTCTGGCCTTTCATGTGTATAAAGTATGTTTTTTATTTAATGTTTATTATTTGAGAGAGAGTGAGACAGAGAGCAAGCAGGGGAGGGGCAGAGAGAGGGATACACAAATTGGAAGCAGACTCCAGGCTCTGAGCTGCCAGCACAGAGCCTGACGTGGGGCTTGAACCCACAGACCACGAGATCATGACCTGAGCTGAAGTTGACTGCTTAACCAACTAGCCACCCAGGTGCCCCTAAAGTATGTTTTTTGAAATCATTTTACTAAAGGATATATTTATGTTAACTCATTCATGTATTTGTTTATTAGAAAACCATTCATTCAAATGGCTGTTATGTGTTTTTCAGATACTTGGTAGGTGTTGTAGATACCTGGCTCTTGCCTCAGTTCAATCACTGTCTAAAACAGAAGAAAGACACATGTGTGCATGCACATGCATGCATTTGTATTTTGGACGGTGGGGGAAAATCCAGAATATGCACAACTAAAACATGAAAATGGTAGATCAAGAAGGTCTTTAAAGCTTAAACCCAAAATACTTAAATTTAAGGCATTTTTCTGATGCCTGTTGGGCATTGACATGGTGGTGCATTAAGTGAGTTATTCTGTGATTAAGAAATGTTTTTATTGGGAGGTTACAAACTAATGGATAAAGTTATAAGCTCTGAAATCCTATTGTTTTGGCTCATATCTTTGCTCCACCACAAGTCAGCTGTATGATCTTGGGCAGATTTTCAACTTCTGTGTTTTACTATCATCTGTGAAATAAAGTAATCATACTACCTGCTTCTTGGAGCTATTATGAGGATCAATGGTGGTGATACCTTTAAATTTTCTTGAATGATGCCTGACACATAGGGAATGGTCATTATTCACAATTTATTATAAAATTAGTTTGATTATATTGCTTATTCAGGAGGAATATTCTTTCTGATTTTTTTTATGCATCAAAATACTCTTACGGCAGGTGCTAGTAATTACTCAACTGGAGAAAAACAAATGATTGCATCAGTAAGACATAGGGAAATGTTGACAAAAGTAAAATACTCTTATTTTAAATCAACATATCAATATTTTATTTTTCTGCCTTCTTCTGTCTCCAACCTAAAAATTGTTATTCAGAAGACACTGGCATCCTCTATATAATACTGTGTGGTAATTTTAAAGAGAACATCTGTTTACATAGAAAGTGATGCTATGAAACTTCATTAGTAGAAAAAAAAACAGCAAACATATAAAAAGGGACTGTAGCTAAGGCATGGGAATATATTCATTTGGTTTGACTTTTTATTATGAGTAGGACACAATTATAAGCTAAACCATGCATTTCAGATGTATTGGTATTATAAATTCAGTGGTTATCTTGTTCTCTGATAAAAATCTTTATTTTATAGATTTCACAGCCTCTGAAGGGTTTTATAAAATGTGTATTCTTCCACACCTGAATGTGTTTTGCTGTAGAAATTACTCAAGCTAGTTTAAATGAGGAACCTTTAGGACATTTTTTAGACTACGGTATTTTGCTTGTTTTTTTACAATAAGTACATCATTACTCTTAGGCATTCAGCTCTTGCTTCTGACGCCAGAATAATATATTTGTATATATATCTGTATATTTATGAATATACAAATAATACATTTATATTAACATATTTTAAGTATATATAATGTAGATAATTATATATAAACTTTAAGGAGGGAGTCTGATAGGCAGAAAATGCAAAATTTTCATTGCCTTCTAATTATATTTTTTATCTTAGAAAATGTGCTGTGTTTTCTTTCTGGGCAAATACTATTACAGACTTGATCAGAACCAATGTTAACACAGTATTAAATTTATACACAAGAGAAGAAGTACACCATGAGTTAATTTATATAAATCTTTAAGATGACCATTGAACATATTAACAAATGAGAAGTTCAGAGTTCCTTCAGCCTGGCTTATCTTGTTGATATTTAGAGTATATTTTTTAAAACAGTCATAAGAATTTATATATACACTATAGATTTTTCTCTTATGGTATAAAACATAATTTGTATGTAGTTACTATTGATATAGGAAACTGATAATGTCTTTCACAACCATCATCATATTGGAGATGAAGTTTATAATGCACATGTAATTCAAATATAGGTTTTACTGCTTTTTCTTTTTGCCTCAGTATAATCTTTTAAACCAACCAAACTGTTGGCTAAAATATGATGTTTTCCTCACTATTATTTGAGTTCAGCCACAAATCAACTGCTAATTTTATTTTTCCTGATTTCTTTTTTTAATGTTTATTTATTTATTTTGAGAAAGAGAGAGAGAGTGAGCATGAGTGGGGGAGAGGTAGAGAGATGGAGAGAGAGAAATCCCAAGCAGGCTCCATGCTGTCAGCGCAGAGCCCAATGTGGGGCTCAGTCTCACCAACTGTGAGATCATGACCTGAGCCAAAATCAAAAGTCAGACGCTTAACCAACTGAGCCACCCAGGTACCCCTTTTTCCTGATTTCTAAGAATCAAAGTCATACAAAAAGAGAAAAATTCAGAATAGGTAAAATCATTTTGCCAATTTAACAAGAAACACCTAATTTATTCAGTTAAATAGCATATAGATGCATTTTTACCTTGGATTATAAGCTTCTTTTAGACTCTAGGAAAAAGGTCTGTGTATTTTCTTTTGTTCCATACCCTTGAACAGTCCTTTAAATATTTGAATGCTGCCTCCTCTGTGTTTCTCTTAAATTTCATACCTTATAGTGTGGTTAATAGTTAGTTTTTCTCATGTTTGTCTTCCTGACTAGTTTGTAAACCTCATGACAATAATCACTATGATTAATAATGTTTGTTTCCTTCCATGGTGTTATATAAACTAGATGTTTGATAAATTTATTTTTTTATTTTTGGGGCTCCTGAGTGGCTCATTCGGTTAAGTGCCAACTTCAGCTCAGGTCATGATCTTGTGGTTTGTGAGTTCGGGCCCTCATTGGGCTCTTTGCTGACAGCTCAGAGCCTGGAGCCTGTTTCAGATTCTGTGTCTCCCTCTCTCTCTGCCCCTGCCCTGCTTATGTTCTCTCTTTGTCAAAAATAAAATAAACATTAAAAAAATTAAAATATTTTTTATTTTTATTCCTAATATTTAAAACTGGAATGTTTTATTATTGGTGTATTAAAAACATAATATGCAATATTGTTCTATACAATAACTGTGTCTTTAAATATATCTACTCTGTGACTTGATGCAGCAAACGTATTGGCTGTATATCATAGCTCTTAGAAGGAGGGATTCAATGGGTGGAAAGAGCACTGGAGGAACTCAAGTAGAACTTGGGTTCTCCTCTGAATATCCATTACCATTTCACTTCTTTGGATCTGTTACCTTGCATGTAAATTGGAAATGATGACATTGGCCCCATTAATCACACAGTTTTGTTTTTTTCTCCAGCCACCTTAGAAATATGTACTGAGTGTCTATTATGTGCTCTCATGATTCTAAGTAGTGAGGATTTAACAACCTGCTTTCAAAGAAAGATCTTACAATCAATGGGGTAGACAAACTAACAGACTCTTACTACAGGGTTAGATGTTATGACTATCAATTGAGTCTTATTTCTTGGTCACAGCCTAAATGTCACCTCCTCAGAGAGGAGATCCCTGACCATTCAGTCTAAGGCAATCTCCCAGGCATTATCATAATCATTTTGAAAGCACACAACATTCTGTAAATCATCTTTTTTATCTCTCTCTCTATATATATCAATTTCTATGACTATATATACAATTTCAATGTCTATCAATTTCTCTATTATCTATTTAATTTGTTTTCCTCAATGTGAGGTTAGACCTGTGACAGCAGATACCATTTTATTTATTTTGTTTCAATTTTGTTGAAAAAAATTGACATGTATCACCATATAAGTTTAAGTCATACTGCATGATGGGTTAATTTACATGTATTGTGAAATAATTACCATAGACTAAGCTAATATCCATCTTCTCATGCAGATACAATAAAAAGAAAAAGAAGAAATCTCCTTGTGATTAGAGCTCAGGATTTATTTTCTTAATAACTTTCTTAATAACTTTCCTATATATTGTTCAGCAGTGTTAGCTATAGTTTCAGAGTTGTGCATCATACCCCTTGTACTTATTTACTTATTTTATAATTGGAAGTTTGTGCCTTTTGACCATCTTCCTCCATTTCCCTCTCCCTGCCTCTGCATCTGACAGCTACAAGTTTTATCTCTTTTCCTATGAGATTTTGTTTTGTTCATTTTGTTTTTTAGATTTCATGTATAAGTGAGAGACCATATAGCATCTGTCTTCCTATGTTTGACTTATTTCACTTAGCATAATGGCTTTTAGGTCTATACATGTTGTCGCAAATGGGAGGATTCTCTTGCTTTCTTTTTATGGCTGAATAATATTCCTCTGTGTGTGTATGTGTGTGTGTGTGTGTGTGTGTGTGTGTGTGTGTGTGTCACAACTTCTTTATTCATTGCTCCATCATTGAACACTTAGATTATTTCCATCTCTTGACTATTGTAAACAATGTTGCTATGAATATCAGGGTGTCGACATCTTCTCAAGTTAGTGTGTTCACTTCCTTTAGATATATTCCAAGAAGTGGAATTGCTGGATCATATGGTATTTCTATTTTTAATTTAAAGAATCCTTCTCATTGGTTTTTGTAGTATCTATACCAAATTTACACAGTATGCATAGGGTTTCCTTTCCTCCACTCCACTCCAGCATTTGTTATCTCTTGTTCTTTGGTGATGGCCATTCTAACAGGTGTGAGGTGATTTCACTTGCACTTCCATAATGACTAGTTATGTCCACCATCTTTTCAAGTACCTGTTGGTCTTTTCTATAATCTCCTTTGTAGAAATGTCTGTTCAGGTCCTTTGCCCGCCTTTTAATTGGGTTGTTTTGTTGTTTTTCTTGTTGTTGTTGTTGTTGTTGTTGTTGTTGTTATTGAGGTGTATAAATTCTTTATATATTTATAACTTTAACCACTTATCAAATATATGATTACAAAATATTTTTCCCAGTTTATTAAGTTGTCTTTTCACCTTATTGATTTGGTTTGCTGTGCAGAAGCCTTTTAGTTTGATGTAGTCCCACATTAAAATGTTTGATTTTGTTTCTTGTGCTTTAGGTGTTATATCCAAAAATCATTACTGAGACCCATGCCAAGGAGCTTTATTCCCATGTTTTATTCTAGGAATTTCATGGTTTCTTGTTTTATATTTAACTCTTTAATCCATTTGGAGTTAACTTTTGTGAGTAGTATACAATTTTTATATGTGAATATCTAGTTATCCCAATAACATTTATTAAAGAGACCATATTTTCTCCATTGAGTCTCCTTGGCACCTCTGTTACACATTACTTGCTTGGGCTTATTTCTTGGCTCTTGATTCTGTTTTATTACTCTGTTTGTCTCCTTTTATGCCAGTACCATACCATTTTGATGATGATAGCTTTGTAGTATAATATGAAATTAGGAAGTATACTACCTCTTGCTTTATTATTCTTTCTCGGGTTTTCTTCAGCTATTTGAGATCTTTTGTAGTTCCACTGGTAAGAGTGTTTTTTTTCGACTTTTGTGAAAAAAAACTGTCATTGGAATCTTGATAGGGATTATGCTGAATTTATAGATGGCTTGGTTCCCTATAAATGTGAGACTATAGGAAGGGCTCTACAGCTCCCTGAATTTTGTGGTCAGGTTCCCTAGATGGTTGGACTGGGTGCTATATTCAGTAACAGATGCAGCACTGGCAGGTCAGCAGGTCACAGCCCACAGCCTGTATAGCTTATTGTTGAGAGGTTTGAATCAGACCAAGTGTACACTGAATTCCTTGATCAGGTGAGGCCACTAGTTTTGCTCTGCCGATGAGGGAAGCCACAGGCTGTGCTCTTTTGCAAGTGCTGTTGAAGTACATAGTGCTGTTGAAATGGGCTTCACAGCTTCCTGTGTGCTGTGGTTAGAGTTCCTGGTTAGACTGGATGAAGGCTATATTCAGCGATGAGTGGGGCTACAAACTAGATTCTCTACCTGGGTGCAGTGAGGGAAGCAGCTCTAAAGCCAATGAAGCTTTGTTGTCTTAATTCAAACTGACCTGTACCCCAAGTCTGCTGTCCTAACAGCACCACTGGCTTTTGGCTCTGCCTGTCCTTCTCTTTGCTAAGGCACCAGTGTGCAGCACAGCTTTCAGGTGTTTTCACCAGCCCTTCTGGTCAGATGGGGCTGGGAGCCACAGCAGGTTGGGCTAAGTCCCAGTCTCCTTGCTTGTGTGGGAAGGGGAGGGGCCTCTCCATGCTATGCTCAATTTCCCAAATAGGCTGTCTGTTTGGGAGGACTTGGGAGCTATCCTCTACCTTGGTCCTGAATTAATTAATCCTCCTGACTGTGTATGTTATGAAAAGCCTTCATGCTGGGTACTGGCTTTGCTGTGCAGGTGATCAGCTCTGCTTGCTCACCTCTCAGCTGGAGCTGAGTTGCATAGCTTCCAGAAGTTGTTGCCAGTCCCTTGGTTCAGATGAGATGAGAAGATGCTCTCTCCTCTCCAAGGGGCTGTGATCCAGCACCTTGCCTGGGCATGGGCAAACTGGGCTTTAAGTCAGGTAAAATTCCTCATTTAAGGATCCTCCAAATCTGCATCCCTCCATATTCCCTGCTCAGAATGCATCTTGACCTGGTATTGCAGGTAAGCAAATCCACTGGTTGGGAATTGCAGGTATGAACTTGGTTTGCCAAGACCCATGTGCTGGTTGTTGCAAGCCCCTTCCCTGTTCTCTATCACAGTCAGATTCCCAGTGGCTGGGCCCCACAGACTCCCTTGTAAGATCCCCATGGTGCGAGATCATTGTGGGAGCTCCCACAGTGACCCACATCCTGGATGAGGCTGGTTGTCCCATCTGGGTTATCTTTTACCATTGTAGGAACCAGAAGCTCAAGGGAAATCTCTCCCTATGGTATTTGCTCGTCTGAGGGAGGGGCAATGTGGTCAGTGTGTAGCCCCTATTCTTACCCTTCTAATGCAGTCTGTCATGGTCTCTGAGGTGCACACAGATGCTTCACTTTCAAACCCACATTCTAGCATTCTCTCAGTGGTATCTTGTTCTTGAATAGATGTTAGCTGGCACAAAATCAGGATTGACCTATGCCACTATTTTGGTGATGTCACTTTGTTTATTCACTTCTTTACTTCAGCTCTTATAATTATGTCTGATATGTATAAGGCTTTCATTGAATACTTGTTAAATACATGAGTGGAAGAATATTTAAAAATACTTGTGCCATGACATTACAGGCAAGAAGACTTCACTAATTTCATAGATATTTATAATGTGTCTGCTATGTTCTGAGAATTCTATTCATCTTAGTTGGGTGGAGAGACAGACATCAACCAATTACATAATTAAAAACAATTGTAAGTACTATGAAGGAATAGTCTAGAGTGACATGTGAGTATATAACAAAATTTTTAACCTGATATGAAAGTTCATAAAACTTGTGAGGAAGCTCCATTTGAGCTAACATCTGAATGATTTGAGTTAATCATACAAAATTAGTGAGACATTTATGTGTGAAGGCACCATGATGATGTCAGCCAAGCTCTTTTTTTCTTTTTCAGTGTTTATTTTTGAGAGAGCGATACAGAGAGTACAAGTCAGGGAGAGGCAGAGAGAGAGGGAGACAGAGGATATGAAGAGAACTCTGCTCGGCACTGACAGCAGAGAGCACAATGCAGGGCTTGAACTCACAAACCATGAGATCATGACTTGGGCCAGAGATGGACACAACTGACTCAGCCAGCCAGACACCCCAGCGGCCAAGCTCTTTTCAGGAAATGTAAAGAGGCCAATATGGATGAACTCTAGGGAGAAACTGATATAGTGGGAGAGATGTGACTGACACACTGAACACAGAACTTATGAAGTTCTGGGTTGTGCTCTATGTCAATATTTGATATCAAAAAGCAAAATGTATATAAATGGAATAGTATGAGCAAAGGAAAAGGAGAAAAAAGAGTCAAAGAGTCAGTGATACATAGCCCTTGTCCTGGTATATAACTGGGCTACCCTGAAAGATCAACCTTTCGTAAAACTATTCTCACACTTTTACTGTAAAGATATTAAATGTTATACACACATGCACATAAACACACACACAGAAGTAAGAAATCTAAGAAACAGTCGTAAACAGTGACTAAACATGTAAGTCTTTAAAAAAATAAAATGCTATCTGTCCAACTGTGAAGCAAGTTGAATTGAAAATCATGTCTACTGGGGCGCCTGGGTGGCTCAGTCAGTTAAGCGTCCGACTTCAACTCAGGTCACGATCTCGTGGTCTGTGAGTTCAAGCCCCGCATTGGGCTCTGTGCTGACAGCTCAGAGCCTGGAGCTTGCTTCAGATTCTGTGTCTCCCTCTCTTTCTGTCCCTCTCCCATTCATGCTCTGTCTCTCTCTGTCTCAAAAATAAATAAACGTTAAAAAAAATTAAAAAAAAGAAAATCATGTCTACAGTATAAATAATAGAGAATTGAGAATTATAAATACATTAATAATTAAGTCAAAATATTTATTGAATACCTACTTTGCATAGAAGGGGAAAATCTAGTTCTACTTTCAAAAACCAGCTGAAAATTAAAATTTATATATGTGAAAGTATCAGAGCAAATATGTGACTGATACGTACTTTAAAAGGGAAGAGATGAGCAAGATCTGGACTTGGTTAAAGATATAAAGCTCTGTAGGGAATCAGATTTTAATTAAGTTTTGAAACCAGAAGTGGATGTGTATTGATAAGTAAATGGAGAGAATGGGAAAGATGTTAATAACACAGACACAATGTCCAAGTCTTAGAAGTAAGATTTAATAAGATTTGTGAAGTTAACATATAAATTGATTTTATGAAAAGACTAAGTTCAAGAGTATGAAAACTAAGTCTGTAATTGAAAGCTACCTTGACAAAATAATTTTGATGAAGTAGATATTGGACTATGAGTTTAAAAAGGAAAAAAAAATTCAACATCTAGTTAATATTCTAGAGAAAGTGGCTAAAAGTCTTTGTGAAGCATATTATCACTTACGTGCAAGTTTTTGGATTATCTTCAAGTGTAATATAAATTGATATCGCTTAAAAATATTGCCTTAAAAAGTATTTGTTTCTATTTTCAAAGTAAATATCTTACTTGTTTTATTGAATTTCTTCCTAACATACTAAGTCTTCATTTTCAAATAATATTGAGCATAAGTAATAATTTTTGATTAAAATATGAAAAGACTATCACAAGGCCTTTGAAAATAGCAAAATGTTGCTTTTCTTTTTGTTGAATTGGTTACAGACTGGTTGTTCACTAATAAATGGATATTATTTTACCATGTATCAGTTTCCCATCACATATAATTGCAGTATATTTTCTTGTGATCTAGGATTTATGTGAAATATTTCACATGTAGTAACCCATTGTTTTTACTAAAATACTATTTTTATTAGTGCAGTTAACATACTTCTACTTATTTTTAATGTAAATCGTGAAATGCTGAGGCTTACAATCTTATTAAGCCTCAGAAATTAAGTAATGCTTTAGGCTTTTAAGGAAAACATCAAAATTATACTTGCATCTATAAAAATAGTCTGTGGATTGTCTTTTTAAAAATGTTTCTAACTAATACGGTACTATACATGTAGTAGAAAAGTAATCCTTATATGTTCAATCACTTATCATGTACCTACTTAAAATGTGAAATAATTTATGTGATAATTTCTGGGAATATATACATGAAAAAGGTATGACCCAAACCAAATTACTTATAGGCCACTCACAGGAATAATGTGTGAGGGCTACATTATAACATTATCAGTGTCAAAACAGAGTTTGTATAGAATACTCTAGAATTATGAGGAAGACATGACCCAGTCTGCCTGGTGAAGTCAGGGAGACTTCATCAAATAGGTGCATGTGAACTGCTTTAAAGAATGTATAGGAATTTATCTAAAGGAAAATGGAAGAAAGGACATTTCAGGTAGAGAGCTGCCTTAGCTCAGAGATACTTAAGGTCAGTCATGTTATATGGTGATATTGCTAGCTTGAGGATTTCAGAGGGGTCGAGGTTGACCACCAGTCCAGGTGCTAGATCAGGATGGGGGTTGGTTGCCCTGCTACAGAGCTATAGTTTGGTTCATTGAGAAAGGATGGAATGACAAGGAAGAGAGGACCCTAATGCAGTGGGCCAGGTGGGAAAGCAGGAATAACAGGGGAAAGGTTTGAAAGAAGTGGGACTAGATGTCAGAGGCTTTTAAGAGGTCAGTTCAGTAGAGTTTAGTAAATGATTGGATGTGGGGGTGGGTGAAGAGGAAGGAGAATGAAGGATGATTCTCAGGTCTGTCTTGGCTAACTGAATATTTAAAGGGAAGTCTGAAGCAGCTTTTTGGAGGAGATAATGAATTCAATATTAGTTATGTGAGGGAACTTGGGGAGATACAGGGTAAGAGATCTAGAGGGTAGGTGGAGAATCAGGCCTGGCTCTCATATTATCTATTTGGATACCGTCACTTGGGAATAGATTGGATATTAGCTGAGCTTCAGAAAATGAGATGTCTATGGTCAGTGCAGGGGAGAAGAGAGGACATTCTGGCCTGACTAGTGACATTGTCTTAGAATAATGAGGAGACAGGTATTATTAAATTCAGTGTGTGTTGGAGTAATGCATAAGAAGGATGGATATGGACCTGTAGGGTGAAACCAAATTATGGAGGGAAGGAGTTGAATAATTAAGAGCTGATGTGCTTTTGAATTGTAGAGCCTTTTAGAAAAAGGGAATGAAATCACATGATGAAGAAGCTGTTGAAGTACAACTAATCAGGGAGAGATTGAAGGGGGAGACTGTATTACAGTCAAACTCAAGCAAGTTTTAGCTGCTGTTGTTAGAAGAGATGGGAGAGGAGCATAACAGCCATGATAAAGGAGACTAAGAACAACAATGAAATGGAAATTTATGTTCAAATAACTGACAATCGTATTAGTGATTTGTTTACACTTAACAAATGTTCTGTGTTGTTACCATGTTAGGCTTCTTATCTTTCTTCCTCTTGGCTGTGTTGTCCAAGAAAATATTGCTCTGTGACCCTTGTTTCAGTCCATTTGGTCTTTTCCTTCTGTTCTGCTTTACTCTCATCTTTTTCTCTTTATTTTTGCTGACCTGCTGAATAGGCAGACAGCTCTGGAGGCAAGTTGTGTTGCTTCAAGAGGAGAGGGGAGAAAAACATGTTCTGCAGTTATGATCCTGCTTTCTTGGCGGGCATAGAAAAGCAGGCTTTCGATTCTAGTGAGAACAACTGCCTTAAATTCAAGGCAGCACTTTTGATGTTACTGTGACTTTAGAACCAAAAAGAAAAAAAGAAAAAAGAAAAAAAAGCAAAAAAGCAGTAACAAACAAAGAAGAAACCTAAGTGAAAGCAAAGGAACTGGAGATTGCATTTATCTCTTTCTCACACTGGTATAGACAATGATCCATGCACTTTGGCTATCATTGTATTTTTGCCATCAAAGTCGTTTATTTGTTTGTGTGTCTGTCTAGTAACAGCAGGGAAAGCATTGTAGGACTACAGATGAGACTGTGATTGCCAAGCCCTAGCCATTGCTTATAGACACAAGCCAATTTCGAGTTGTTCTGGCAGAGCATTTATCTTTAGGTTTAGCAACTGTGGTGCCGCCTTGGGATGACATGGTTTTATTTGTTCTCATAGCTATCTCGTAGATTTAAAAATATATATTGGACAAACTATTTGTTTAGTCCTCCATGAAACAGTTCTTGGCGGGTTAAGCCCATGTCTTCTTAGGAACTGTCCTTGCCATATGTTTAGCAGAATTATGGACTCTCAAATTCTAATGTTGAAGTCTTAACCCAGTATCTCAGAATGTACCATATTTGGAAATATGGTCTTTAAGGAGGTGATTAGTTAATTAATTTTTTAATGTTTTTTTTCTATTATTTATTTTTGAGACAGAGAGAGACAGAGCATGAGCAGGGGAGGGGCAGAGAGAGAGAGGGAGACACAGAATCTGAAGCAGGCTCCAGGCTCTGAGCTGTCAGCACAGAGCCCGATGCGGGGCTCGAACTCATGGACTGTGAGATCATGAACTGAGCTGAAGTCGGATGCTTAACCGACTGAACCATCCAGGCGCCCTGTAAGGGGGTGATTAATTTAAAATGAGTCTACAAAGGAAGGCCTGAATCCAATTTGACTGGTGTGCTTATAAGAAGAGGAAGAGACACCAGAGATGCACACACAGAGGAAAGGCCATCTGAGGACACATGGAGAAGGCAGCCATTGTCAAACCAAGGAGAGAAGCCACAGGAAAAACCAGACCTGCACACACCTTGGACTGCCAGCCTCTAGAAGTATAAGAAACACATTTTTGTTATTTAAGTCACCCAGTCTGTTGTGTTTTGTTATGGCAGATATAGCAAACTAATATACTATACTTTCTAGTTAGTAAGTTTGTCTTTTCCCTCAGTGAATTTTTGGTAGCATATAACTTATTTTTGCTGTACTTGGGAGTATGAGATGTTCTGATGATTCAATGAACCTTTCTCTTCCACTAACTTGCATTTACACTAGTAATATTATACCACAGCTAAGTGCTTTCTGTTCTCATTTTCTTGTTAGTGTGATATGTTTCACTTAGTTGCAGTTTTCATTTTTGTAGACGTTTTGAGTACATTTGCTAAAGCTGAAATGAGAATCTCAATAAATTAATAAATAATGATTTAGTGACATCTGTGTGCTTGAACTTTTATTGATCTTCAAGAATGAAATTTTCCAGTAGAGAATAATACATTAGGGGATTTTATAGATCTTATTAAATACAATTTTTAGAAATCTATATCAGAAAGCAGGTTCTCTGATCAACATGAAGACAATATAGTGATGTAGTCAAGAGTCTATGATCTGGAGTGAGCAGACTCATTGGCTCAGCCTCTTGGAAGCTGGGTAACACTGAGCATGATAATTAATGATATTAAAGTTTCATTTTCCTCATCCATAGAATAATGGATATAGAGCACAAATGGCAAGACTATGGTTAATACCGAGTAAGATAATTAATAAAATAACACTTGGTTCATGGTAAATACTCCCTGCATCTGAGCTATTTTTTTTATTATATTTATTTTATTTTTGAGAGAGAGAGAGACAGAGCATGAGCAGGGTATGGGCAGAGAGAGTGAGGGAGACACAGGAGCAGAAGCAGGCTCCAGGCTCTGAGGTGTCATCACAGAGCCCTACATGGGGCTCAAACTCACAAACCTTGAGATCATGACCTGAACCGAAGTCAGCAGTCATCAGACTGAGCCACCCAGGCACCCCAGAGCTATTATTTTTTTTTCCCTAAAGGTTATTGTTTGCTAATTTGAAAAATCATTTTGAATTAATCTTATTCCTCTTAGAACCTTACTGTGATATTAACTTAAATTAGGATTTCCCACCCTTAGCTCTGTTGATATTTTGGGCTGAATAATTCTTTGTGGTTAGGGCTATCCTGTGCATTCAGTATGTTTAGTGGCATCCATGGCTTTATCTATTATATTCTATTAGCTAACACCATGCCCTCTTAATATCTATTGTTAATATGTAAAAATACCCCCAGGCTTTGCCAGATGTCCTCTGGGGCACAAAATTGTCTTTAGCTGAGAATTACTGAAAAACACTTGATTGACAAATAAAATTTTTTGAAAAAAAATATTTCATCTATTCCCTGCGTCTTTTTTTTTTAACATTTATTTATTGTTGAGAGACAGAGACAGCATGAGCATGGGAGGGACAAAGAGAGGGGGAGACAAGAATCTGAAGCAGGCTCCAGGCTCTGAGCTGTCAGCACAGAGCCCAATGTGGGGCTCAAACTCATGAACCATGAGATCATGACCTGAACCAAAGTCGGATGCCCAACTGACTGAGTCACCCAGGCGCCCCTCTATTGCCTACTTCTTAGACAAGCTAACCTGATGCTTGATTTATTTTGTTAGTGTTGAGATTTGGTAAAATAGGATTTCTTTTAAAATATAATTAAAACAGGTCAGCCGAGGAGCACCTGGGTGGCTCAGTTGGTTAAGCATGACTCTTGATTTCAGCTCAGGTCATGACCTCATGGTTTTTGGGTTCCAGCCCTGTTTCAGGCTCAGCACTGACAGCATGGAACCTGCTTGGGATTCTCTTTCTCCCTTTCTCTCTGCCGTTCTCTTGCTTGATGCTCTGTCTCTCAAAATAAATAAATAAAATTAAAAAAAAAAACAGGTCCGCTGAAATGTAACACATAATTTATTATGGCATAAGGCCAAAATATCTTGGTATGTCTTTTTTTTCTGAAATAATAATGTGTAGCAATGAAAAAGTATAATTGACTTAAAATATTGATCACATACATTTTAATGAAGGTCTCTATTTGGATGAAACAAGTTACAGCTACATCTTATCATAGCTAACTCAAATGTTATCGCCAATGGAAGTAATTACTGCCTGATATTTTTCATGTACTGTAGAGCACTTTGGCTAAAGTAGTATTGGGGGGGTTGGAGAGAGAAATTTAAGTATTCATCAAAGTGTGCTGTCATATTTCATTGTTAAATGTGTAGAAAGATGAAGTATGTGGGGAATCTTTTAAATTGCCATAGAGGCTCTCCAGTCAAATGTATACCATCCTTCTAATTATAGTATAAGGGGAGATTATTGTGGTTCAAGAACCTAATAGGAAGTTAAAAAAAAAAGTTCAGTGTATATATGGGAATCTCAAAGTATAACGTTATATTAAACCTTGTCTCTAGCATCTCTTTTGGATCAGTCAAAATGATCAGCACCTGTTAATTACTATTAGTAATTAGTTAATTACAATTAGTCCTATGCTGCTTGAAAATTGGGGTGCATCGTTACTGATATACTGCTCTGTGAAATAGGCTTATCTATCTATCTATATCTATCCATATCTATCTATCTATCTATCTATCTATCTATCTATCTATCTATCTGTCTATCTATCTATCTATCTATACCTTAGTACAATGTAAAAGTCAAGAGATATAGGTACCAAATGGATCCAGATTTCAAGGTTTACCAGATATAATGAGAGATGATTATCTTTCTTATTAAAAAAATTGTAAGTATAGTAACTTTAAGAGCTTAATGGGATGTCCACATGTTTAGTATTTACTATAGTAGGTTTTCATGCTAGGAAGTTACATAACCTTTTATTGTCAAGGTGACAAGCCAGAAAAGAATGTGCTGCCTCTTTATTGCTTATTCAGTCTGTAAGAAAAAGTTTCTTTTGTTGCTGCTTTGAAAATGGTACCCTGCAGGTTTTGTCATAGAATTTTTTTAAAACATCTCTTTTCATTTTGTTGGATACCTTTCTCTTTGACCAATACTAGCAAGTCTTTCCAATGTAAGGGTATAGTTCTATATAAATATACATTTTCCTTCCTCAGTTATATTAAGCGCTGATTATTAACTTCGGTAATTTTTTTGTCCATATGTTATTTGAAACATACCACCTAAAGATTGGATGTGAAATTTTGTCAACCCCATTTTTTTTCCACTTTCATTCTTTTTGTCATACAGAGTCAAATTTGAAATCAAGAAGAGAGACAAACAAGGGGTTTTCAATGTAACAGTAATTAACAGTTGTATAATTTTGCCTTAATGATTTTTAAAAATCCTAATAGTACTGTGATACATGGGTGGGGGGAAGAAGTGAGCCTTTGGGTGGACAAGGTGGAGCAGAAAGTGGCAGAAGTTGTACTGATCCTCTGGCTCCAGTGCCAGTACCCTTATGCTCCATCACGGTGTCTGCTGGATAAACTTTTCTCAAAATTGTTGCTGAGGAAGTGAACTTCAGTTACCAATTGCAATGTGCCATTCCCCTTGGTGGCATCTTCCAAAGACTGATAAAGACCATCAGAGGTTTTGGAGAGTGATGTGGCTCTGCTCCCCACTTTCTGTTTATTTTTTGTTTTATTTTACAAAGCCTTGAGGATCTCTCCTTCTGATGCTGAAAAACACAGCAGCCAATTTAGGAGGGAGATATTGAAATAGGAATATTGAATATATGAATATTCATAATATTGAAATATGAATCCACATTTAAACAGCTAAGTTTCAGATATGGTGGGGTGCTCAAAGAGGGAATATGTGAATAGATTGAGATTGCTGCTTGCTTTCTGAAGCTTCATAATATTATAATATCACACACACACATACAGAAACACATAAATACTGTATATATAAACTATATATTATATATGACATATATAATATGTGACATATATCTGATATATACTATATATGATATACAGAAAGTAAAATATTCTAGTACTTATTATTTTTGTTATTGCTTTTTCCTACACTCTCATAATATTTAAAATAGTCTCCACTTCAGAAATACTGTCTTTATATTGTATTGTACTAGGAAGTAACAAAACATTATTGAAAAATTTAGAAGAAATCACATGTCATTTCTTTCAGCAACAAAGGCTGAGTATTTTGAGTCTGCTTTCTACCACAGACACAATATTTGACCCCCTATCCAAGGACACAGTATATTATAAACTCCGGAATAGAATATCCGCTCGGAAACTTGGGGAGCATCATGTCAGACTGAGGAGTGATGCTCAGATAAGAGCCAGCAGTAGTTCAAACTCTCAGTAACAATATCTCTCCTATCATCTCATGAATCAGACATTGTCTGAGTGGAAATCAGAAGATAATGCCAAGGAGACATCAGATGTGCAGAATGTTCTATTCTGTAGAGTAAAACTTGTTAAATTTCACTCCTGTTTAAATCTAAATTACTGAAAGAAGCAAATGGTGAAAAATTATCTCATTTCTTCTTGAAGCTGAAGCTCTTAACAATTAATTAATAATTAGGATTCAAATCAAATTAAAGAGTTGTTTTATTAAGCTTTTGTCTTTAAATAGAGTATACATAGTCATTGATACAGGTATCATTGGAAGAATGGATGTCATTAGGTATATAGATACAAGAAATTTTCCTTTCTAGGTAAACATATTAAAAAATCTATTTCAACATATGAACTGTATGCTGTCTATGTGCAAACCGTGTGATTCCCTTATAGAACAAAGGATTTCATTCAGCGTACTGTCCCACCCTAACTCCAAACTTTCAAAAGTTTATTTAGAATTTTTTTTAATTTGTAAAACTATATATTTCTCAGTTTCCACACTTTTTAGCAAAATCAGCATTAGGATGCACAAGAAAATATTTTTTGTATTTATTTTTTTACTTCTTTTCATGGTTAGGCTAATACCTGACTGCTCGAAAATCTTCATTAATAATCATTGCCTCTTAAATAAAGTCCTAATTCCTAAGCCTCTAGTCTTTAACCTCCGTAAGGGCAGATACCTTGTGTGTCTTCTTTGTGCCTACTATCGCCAGTGCTTGCTCTTGTGCCTGTCTTATAGTAGGCTCACAGGAAATATTTGCGAAGGAATAAATGGCACAACAAAACACTCATTTATCTGACCTGTCTACTTTCCCAAGGTGATCTCTCAGAATTTATCTTCATATATTCTATGTTTTAACCCAATTAGCTATTTTCCTCGACTCCTTACATATGTCCCACTTTCTTCCATGCATTTTAGGTGCTGCTTCTCCTTAAGATGGCTTGCCCTCATATCCTCAGGCTCCATTTTTCCTATCATTCTGAGAAGGACCAGTTCAAATCACCTATAATTTCTCTAATCTTCTCATTTAGAATTTTTTTCTCTTCTAAAAACTCCCTGAGCACTTTATTTCCATTTCTTTTACTAAATTTCTTTCTTTTTTCTTTTGAATCACAGTTACTGAATATATCCTTTCTCTCTTCTTGAGGTAAGTGAGTGTAAGAGCTGGAGAGGGTCTTAAGTCCTCTATCTTCTAAAGCATCCAGTCCAGGACCTTTAATGTGCTGGGTGCTCATTAAATGCCTGTTGAAGGAATGGACACATGGCTTCTTTGTTCACACTTAACTATAGAATCGATTCTTTCTTTGTCCCTTTTCCCCCTAAGTATCTTCAAAACTTCCCACAGCTGTGATTACTTAAAAGTCCAACAGAACTTGCCTCTTAAAGATATCTGAATAACAAATTTTGGGGCGCCTGGGTGGTTCAGTTGATTAAGCATCTGAATTCAGCTCAGGTCATGACCTCGTGGTTCAGGAGTTTGAAGCCCCTCATCAAGCTCTGTGCTGACAGCTCAGAGCCTGGAGCCTGCTTAAGATTCTCTGTCTCCCTCTCTCTCTGCCCCTCCCCCACCGGTGCACTCGCACGCTCTCTCTCTCTCTCTCTCTTTCTCAAAAATAAATAAACATTAAATTTTTTTTTAAAAAGTATAACTTTTGGTTCCAGATATATGACAAGATTGAATTTGAATTAGGAGAATCTTAACTTCTATGACTGGCTTTTCTAAAGACTGGTTGGGTGCATTTGCATCAGAATTGATGATTAAAAAAAATCATATCATATGCAGAAACACCTAATATGGTACACGTCAAGAGTAAGTGTTCAATAATTGCTCCTTTTTCCATTTCCCATTATTATGTCCTTTCTCCTTTCTCTTTTTCTTTCCTTTTCCTACCTATCCTCCTTTTTAAAAATAGTAATTTTCTTAAATAAATCTTAATTCCTATTAAACTTTCAAGTCCTTTTGAAACTTTTATGATCTTGATTTTATGTTATATCAATTTAGCCTTTTTCTTTTATGGCCTTTGACTTCCCATATACAAAAACTGGAAGAAAAATCTATTTGCTTTGTATTGAAAAGCAGAAGATTAAAAAAAAAAACAGTGCCTTAAGCTCCTAGAATGAAGTGTATAAATAAAAACTTAAATATAAATTAAAATAATGTGTAAAAAGTATAATTGGTTGGCAATATTTAGATGTGCTGCCAGCATATACTTCCTACGTCCCCTTCAGAAATTAAGTGCATACAGAGGCCAGATCTAGACACACCTACATGGTTAATTCATTTTCAAAAAAACATACAAAAGCTATTCACAGAGAAAGGTAGCATTTTCAAAAAATGCTTTTAGAACAATTAGTCATCCATATGTAGCATTGATCCATACTTTGCACTATATCCAAAAATTCACTCCAAAATGGTTCACAGATATATATGTAAAAGTTAAACTCTAAGACTTTTAGAAGAAAACATAGTAGAAATTTTTGTGACCTTGAATTAGGCAATGGTTTCCTAATACAACTACAAAGCTCAGCTCATAAAATAAAAATGGTGATTAATTGGCCTTCATCAAAGTAAAAATACCTGCTCTTCAAAAGACACTGTAAGGGAATGAAAATGTAAGCAGACTACTTGTAGAGAGAAATTGAAGGAAAATAATTCTAAGTCATATACCTGATGAGATTCTTTTATTCAGATTTTATAAAGAAATCTCAAAACTCAATAATTAAAAAAAAACAAACATATATACCTGTTAAAGTGATTAACAGCAACAAAATGATAGTACCATATAGTGCAACTTGATCCATACATTGCTATGGGATGCGAAATAGTCACTTAGGAAAACTGTTTGTTGATTAGAAGGTAAACTTACAGTTACTACATGACCCAGCAATTCCACACTGAGTATTTACACAAGGAAAGTGAAAACTTATGTTTACCAAAAAATACCTGCATGCAAATACTTATAGCAACTCTTTTCATAATCACCACAAACAATAATCACTGCAAAGAAGTGTCTTTCAACTGGGAACTGGGTAACAAACGGGTGGAACCATACAATGCAAGAGTTCTCAGCAGTTGAAAGTGACAAACTACTGGGGCGCCTGGGTGGCGCAGTCGGTTAAGCGTCCGACTTCAGCCAGGTCACGATCTTGCAGTCTGTGAGTTCTAGCCCCGCGTCGGGCTCTGGGCTGATGGCTCAGAGCCTGGGCCTGCTTCCGATTCTGTGTCTCCCTCTCTCTCTGCCCCTCCCCCGTTCATGATCTGTCTCTCTCTGTCCCAAAAATAAATAAAAAACGTTGAAAAAAATTTTTTTAGAAAGTGACAAACTACTGATAAATGCAACAACATGAATAAATCTCAGATTCACTATGCTAAGTGAGAAAAACTAGACTCAAAGGGCCATAATCTGTGTGGTTCTTTTTATATGACAATCTGGAGAAAACAACGGAAAACAGATCAGTGGTTCCCAGGGTAAGGAAATAGAGGGTAAGTAAGATTTTCCACAAAAGGGCACAAGGAAACCTTTTGGGGAGATGGACCTATTTTATGTCTTGATTATGGTGGTAGTTATATAGCTGTGTGTGTTTTCCAGAACTGCTACAGCTATACATTAAAAAGGGTGACTTTGGTGTGATGGAAGTATTTTATATCTTGATTTGGGAGGTGGCTACATGGCTGTAGCTCATGGAACTGTACATCAAAAACAGTGGATTTTATTGAATGTAAATTAACTTTAAAAAAATAATTAAGGGGCGCCTGGGTGGCTCAGTCTGTTGAGCGTCCGACTTCAGCTCAGGTCACCATCTCGCTGTCCGTGGGTTCCAGCCCTGCGTCGGGCTGGGCTGACAGCTCAGAGCCTAGAGCCTGCTTCCGATTCAGTGTCTTCCTCTCTCTCTGCCCCTCCCCCGTTCATGCTCTGCCTCTCTCTGTCTCAAAAATAAATAAAAACGTTAAAAAAAATTTAAAAAAATAATTAAGTATTTTATATTCTTTGGGAAAAGGATGTCACTTCTGATTACCTTGGGACCAGAATTACATGAATAATGTTAAATAAACTATGGTTTAAATAGAAGATTGGAGGGTAAAGACCAATGTTAGCACAACTGATGCCGTATCTAGGTCCTATTACGGATATCTCTATCTTAAGATGTCTGAGAGGTGAAGCATTATTGGGGAGTGGGTGTTTCTACTTCGATGCAAATGGTAAATGGGCAAGGGAGCTGGCTGAATTAGCCTGCAAGAGGTAAACTCGCCTTGGCTGTTCAAAATGACAATTGATCATCCACTTTGTGGCTTATTTAGTGAAGAAGAGTCATGTCTTGCATGGCTTCTTTCTTTACACTCACAGATTCAGGCAGAAAAATATTCTTTCATATCCTTGCAGACAAGTGAATGTATTGAATAAATATGAAGACAAAAGGAATAAAAAGTTTGTTTTTTTAAGAGAAAAGATCGCCTGTTGTCATATTGCCTTAAGCTGAATCACTCTTTGATACTACTTAATTCAAATGGTCTCTGTTTGAGGCCTAGAGAATTTAGCTATTGTTACAAACATTTGAGGCAAATTTTATGATTAAGGGAAACTGAGGCATATCTAATAAAGTTTAAATAATTTGCATAGCTAGTTAGTTGCCAAGTTAACTCTTTAGCTCACGAAGCTTAATGTTTAAGAGCTCAGCCTTAGCTTAAGTTCACTTTCTTCTCACCTCCCTCAGCCTTCAGGAGGTACATCCTTGGGCAAATCACTTAACTAATTTATACCACAGTTTTTCAAATTAGTTGTAATGATAATTCTTATCCCATAGGATTAATATTAAATAATATAAATAATAGTGCTGAGCACATAATTATTGAATAAATTTAGCTTGTTTTTATTTAAAACACATTCTCTTTCTATAGGACTACCTTGCCTCCCAAGCTCAGACAGATACCACATTGAACATTTTTGCATCAGGGCATTTAGATTGTGTATCAAACCGTGGAGTGGATATTTGTAGATAACAGGATACTAGTAAAGGGTTTAGGTAATTTGTGGCTTTGTGGCTTCGTTTTAAATAAATAGTATTTAAAGAAATCTATAGTTTGAATCTGGGTCCACAGTGAATGAAAGCCCAGTGTTGAGAGTCATTTTTTTAATGTAAATGCTCTTTTTTTATTTCTTTTCCTGACTTTCCTTTCCTTCTAGAAATTGATAGTGCATGTGTCTCACTATGTTTTGGATGATGATAAACGCATTTAACAGAATTGAGAGATTTCCTATTATTTTACCTACAGATAAATGCCAGGTTCTGGACACAACTGTCTCCTTTTATCACTTTTTTTGCCTGAGGAATTCTGATTTATTTATTTTCTCTTTATTTTATACTCAATATTTTTCTCCCTTGCATTTTCTCTCTACATAGGAATACAATGTGTTGTTCTTGCATGGAACTTAGAACAAAATAATTCCAGTGTAATTAACATACAGTGTTATATTAGTTTCTGGTGTACAATGTAGTGATTCAAAAATTCTATAGATTACTCAGTGCTTATGATAGGTGTACCCTTAATCCCCTTCATTTATTTCACCCATCCACCCCCTCCTCCATCAGTAATCATCAATACTCTGTACTTAAGAGTCTGTTTGTCTCTTTTTTAGTGTGTTCATCTATTTTATTTCTTAAATCGCACATATGAGTGAAATCATATGCTATTTGTCTTTCTCTGACTGATTTCACTTAGCATAATACCCTCTAGATCCATCCATGTTGTTGCAAATGACATGGAACTTTTTTTTCAAATGGATTCACTTTTCATATTTTATCATTTGAATCTATAGGATGCGAGGAAGTTTTCCATATATGTGATTGTTTTCCTTTTTATGGTACAGGTTTAGTTCTTTTTCTTGGTTTTCTTTTTTTATGTTTCCCTACCCCCCCCCCAATAGTTTTTAGGCTTTTTCCTTATTTTTTTTCCCAGAATGCTTTCTGAACAAGTGCATTGTTATTTTCCAATAATTGTTTTTATTTTCATGCTCTGAAGTGACACTCTCTGACTCTGCCACTATCGACATGAGGAGCAAAGATGGAAGATCTTGTGATAAAATGACTGTAAACTCCGCCATGAAAGTAACTGCCAACTGATTACTTATTCCAGTGTTTAAGAAATTTATTCATGAAATATTTTGTTTTTCTCTTTAAAAAAACCCTATGTTAAATAGGAAAGAAATGCTTATTTCCATTTTAAAACCTTGGCAGACATATGCATAATTCCTCAGAAATTATCTTTCTGGGTACAAATATTCGCCAAGTAGTTTCCCCTTTCTTTACTGGCTCCTTTCTTGGCAGACAGGAGCGTGGGTGCCTTATTCTTTCATTTATAACATCATTTGAAGAATGCATACTAGTAGCCAACAGAGAAACTTGAATGTGGGGGGAGGGGATCAAGCTGACAACAAACTTATTGGTAGAAGTTCCTTCATAGGAAGCTTTATGAAGTGAACATGATATCCATAATAAAATACCTAAGAAATTAGAAATTATAAGCACACCTTAAAATGATCTTTAAATGTTCTGTAGGATTACAGTGCACTGTGTGACATGTTCAGTTTCTAATTATATTGGTAAAATATGATGTGAGACATAACTTTGTTAAAAGTAAAAGAACTCCTATTGTAACCCTTTGCATATATATGACAAATTGCTCTCTTTAGGCAAAATTAATTGGAGGTTTGATCAAGGATCTAGACTCTCTGGTTCAGTAAATCCCACATAATTATTTCTCTACTCGTATGATTTCCCTCATAAGTAGGGATTTTTATCATATAATGTTTTATTTTGCTACTTCACTTTTGTAGGTACAGCTACCACGTGGAAGTGGAAGCTCCACCTATGAGAAGGCAGGATATTTTTGATGCATTTGTTCATAGCACGAGTCCTCCCTCTGGAGCCATGTTTTCCAACACGTAGCTACTTTTCTTTTCTTCTTTTTAATTGAACCAGTATTTTTCATGGTATTACTTACGGTTGTGTATGGATTGAAGTAAATGCAATGCCTTTTTTATGGGTGTCTGGTCAGTTCATTACCCATCTGGAATTTATTATCTGACCACAGTATTCATAGTAATTTAAACATATTCCTGCCTCTGTAACATATACACATTTTCGGAGACAAAACAAATATATAATCATTAAAACAGTTAGAGATAAGCACATAATTACAAGATTGCATTGAGTTTCAGTTTTAAGAATGGGAGTGACTAATTGGAGGAAGTATCCTAGAGGTGCAATTTTAAGGAAGAAAGCTCTAGGGATAGGAGGAGGGATGCTGTTCCATGCAATTAGAATAGTCTGAGAAAAACAAATGGGATTTACTTTTAAAACTAAGGAGCTAACTACAAAGACAGCAGTAAGGCAAGCAAGTGTCTGTACTCACAAATATACTTTTGTTAAATTTCTAGTTTCAAATCCATTCTCTATTTTGTAGTAGACCTTTTGGAGACTTGTGACCTAACCAGAACAAAGGCAATGGGGTTGTGATCTAATGGCCATTCTCCAACTTTAATACATAATATATCTATCTACTGGGTCAAGTATTGACTGTCCCCTCAGGCAAAAGAGATTAATTGAAATCTAAATTTTACTGTTAAATAGGCCAATATTAAGTTTTATCTTTGTGTTATAATTCCACGAAAGGTTTTTTTTTCATGTGAGAATTCCTGATCTCCCATAAAGCTAAAAGCTTAGGTAAGAAAAATGTGTTAAGATGATTTTCTCCTATTTCTTAGAGTTGGGCATCTTTTTATATTATCAAATGTGAAAAGATAAGAAAAGAATTATTTTTCTATGTAAAAGATAATTGAAAACATGTTACTGCAAAGCCAATATAATTCTGTTGAGTTTGCCATTCTTCAAATATGTCTTCTAACTTGTTAAAAAATAAATAAATAAATCCCCAGTCTACAGTACATTTTGTTTTCTTATAATAATTTAAGTATGACTGGATAGCTAGGTTTACCTTATTCATCATAGAAATATCATAGTAGCATCCTTCCATTTTTAATCTAAGGAAAGATATTGATCAACCTATCCTAGGACATAGTTAATAGATTAGTTGATCAATTTCACTGCCCTGATAACTTTAGATTCATGCATACATCAGGTGTTTTTTATAGTACTTAAAAAATCCTTGAGTTCTTTGTACTTGAATTAATTTTCAATCTTTCTTCTTGCCGTACTTAAAGTTATTGATGGTAGAGTCATCATTAAATAAATGGGAATTAGGAATCAAGCCTATAGCTGATACTGATGATAAGAACAGCTCAAATTTTAGTTAAACACTTAAATATGTCTTTGCTTAAAACTCTTTGCCTAGATTCCCTGAATTTGTTACAAACTCTAATAAATTTTTCATGATATTTTAAGGATGATAAAGAGTGTCAAAAAAGTAAAAGTGTTAGCATATTTATATTATTTTGAAAGTAGTCAATTACCTAGATGTAAAACTAAAACATTACAAAAAATGAGGAATATATATTTTAGTCTTAGATTGAGTTCTGATCCTTTTAACTGGGCTTGTGTATGGGTTTCTTTTACCTGATTACTTAAAACTAAAGAAACATTAAGAAAAAGGCAAGAAGGAAAATTAGGTCTTTTGTAAATTTTTTTAAAATTTTGAAACAATTGTACATTGACAGAAGTCTGTGCATTTTCTTATTCTCTTTTTTTTTCTCCCTGTTATTCTTTAAATATTTACACAGTGCTGACTTTAAGTGCTGGAGAAATCAAGGAGAATATAATAGACATTGCCTAGGAAGTTTCATAAACAATTGTGGAATAGACACATTAACAGATAACCCCAATTAAATATATCAAGTGACATGGTGGAGCAAAGAGAAGTTGGCCACCTAATCCAGCTGGGAGCTAAGATGGGAGTATAGAACAGAGACAAGAGGGACCAATGATAAGGAAATCTTTCATTTTTTTATGTTTGAAATATTTGTGCAGAAATATTTAATAGAATTTACTCAGAAATTTAAAAAAATTGTGTGTGATAAAATCATATAATATGATTCTTTTTAAGTTTATTTATTTATTTAAAGAGGGTGGGAGGGTCAGAGAGAGAAGGAGAGAGAGAATCCCAAGCAGGCTCTGCATTGTCAGCAGGAGCCAGATGTGGGGCTTGAACTCATGAACTGTGAGATCTTGACCTGACCGAAATCAAGAGTCGGACGCCTAATTGATTGAGCCATCCAGGCACCCCTGTTATTTCAATATCATTTCGATTTTGCGGTTAATCTACAGAGTAAATGTTCATTAAAAAAATACTTTTAGAGTATCCAACAATTCTGAAGGCATTTCAATACACATTTGTTGAATAACTCATCAATTCATTTCATAAATATTTATTGAAAATTTGGTTAGTGCCAGTCATCGCACTTGAGTCACAGGAGGCCGTCAATAATGAGTGCAATGCATAAATGATACAGAAAGTTATAAGGCAATGACCCTTGTGGAACAAGAAAAAGTTAGAAAAGAGAGGGGGATAGGAAGTAGTGGGATGAGGAACATCTTACAAATATTAAATTGGAGGTATGGTTCAGCCTCACTGAAGCAGTGACATTGAGCAAATGTTTGTCTTGTGGCTATTTGGTAGTTGATAACAATTGGCAGTGAGAACAGCTAGTGTCAAGGTGGCATCATGCCTTGTGCCTTTGAGGAGCAGTAAGGAGGCCAGTATGGCTAGAGGAGAGGAAACTGTTGGAAATTAGTAGGCAGTGAGTTTAAAGAGGTAATGGGAACAAGATCACACAGGGGTTTGAAGCAATTATAGACTTTGGTTTTTACTTTGAGGAATAATTGTAGAGTTTTGAGAGTAAGTGTGACATAGTCTGTATTACATTTAAAGGGATGACCTGGCCATTGTGTTAAGAATAAACTTTGATGGAGGCCACATAGAATAAATAATACCAATAGACTATTATAGTAATTTAGGTGAGAGAAGGTGGAGCAGTAGAGTAGGTGACAAGTAGTCAGATGTTATGTTTTAAAGTCAGAACTAATAGTTTTTGTTGATGGATAGGATTTGTGTTGTGAGACCAAGAGAGGAATCAAGGGATGACTGCAAAGTTTTGAGACCGAACAACTGAAAGATGGAGTTATCATAAACTCAATGAAAGAAAACGTTCCCTTTTATCTAACTTGCTGATGTTAATATTCAGTGGTTGTATTCAGGTGGATTTGGTTATAGAATATTTTGAGAAAAAATAGAGGAAAGATAAAGAAAAACTAGGAAGAATAGTCATGGTTTTGTACTTAAGTTAAAATTTTGCAACTTCTTTTCGTGAGAATAGTCTTTAGGGTCTTGACCCTGGCTGCAAGCGAGTGATAAAAGTTAAGTGATAAGAATTTACAATATGAAGACGTGATCAGAAATAGCATGGACTCCATTTTGTTGTTAAGGCATTGCCTTTGGTATCCACTTATAAATATTTAATTCCTACCAAATTGTATATGCACTATTATGTTAAGATACTCTATAGAAATCTTTTGAGAAACGTGATACTTTTTTAACATGATTAAACTAGTTTCATCTATTTTTCATCTGTAAAACACCCCATAGAGATATTTCAAAATGATTAATTTTTCATACTATTTCACTGCTTTAAATTGCATTTTCCGTAATATACTATTTTGAAAATATTTTAAGTATTTAAATACATTACATTTTTTATAGTTTTTTCCCCCATTAGTATTATGAATCTTGCAGACAAGATTCCTGCAAGAAAAAGATAACACACTGAAAAAGAGTAAATGGGGAAAGCTAAATAAAGGAAATATTTACAAAGGTGTGGGCTGGATTAAAGGAAACCAGTAAGAGATAGTGAAGCTTAGAGAGTAGGCTCACAAGGCCGAGGTTGGTTATTATACTTCCTAAACAAAGGGAAGGAACAGTTTTGCAGGTACCCAAAGATAGTTATAGCCTTTAGTATAGTTGTATTATACATGATGGCCACTCAAAAGAGACAGTAAACTTTGGTAGAGGAATAGAGCATGGAACAGTGCCAACTTGATCTAACTTGTTTTACACGTGGTGATGCAGTTTAAAATTTAAATATGTGTGAAACATCAAATGGACATGTTAGAAATGAAAAATGCAATCTGTGAAATTAAAACTTCATTGGATGAGAATTAACTGAAAACTAGATACAGCAAAAGACAGAAATAGTGAACTCACATCAGGCTAATGGAAAGCATACACCCTGAAGCATAAGATTAAAAAACAAAGAGAGGGAGGCAAACCATAAGAGACTCTTAAATACAGAGAACAAACTAAGGATTGCTGGAGGGGAGGTGGGTTGAGGGGGGTGGGCTAAATGGATGATGGCTATTAAGGAGGGCACTTGGGATGAGAACTGAGTATTGTATGTAAGTGATGAATCCCTAAATTCTATTCTGAAACCATTATTACATTATGTTAGTGTATATGAATTTAAATAACATTTAAAAATAAATAAATTTTTGAAAAGAAGAAGAAAAACAAAGTAATATTGTTAGAGATAATCATGCAGCCAAGGGAGATAAAAATACAAATGATTAAGATCACAGAAAGAAAAGAGACAGAATGGCACAGAAGCAATATTAGAAAAATAGTGCCTAATAAGCCTTTTTTTCCAAATCTGATGAAAAACATCAATCTACAGATTTAAGAAATTTATCAATCTGTAAGCAGTGTAAATATAAAGAAAACATGGCCAAGCCTCAATGGAGCCAAATATTGGAAGCTAATGATAAAAAGGAAATCTTGAAAATACCCAGAGTTAAAATATATGCATTACATTTATAAAAGCAACAGTAAGACTGACAACTGACTCTTTCTAATAGATGCAAGAAAACATGAAATGATGTCTTTAAAGGGCCAAAAGAGAAAAAAAAGTCAACAAGGAATTCTATACTTAACTCTCTGTTTTTCAAAAATTTGTACAAAATAAATATTTTTAAACAAATATTTTAAACAAATATTTGTAAGCAAATATGTTTAAACAAAAATAAATATTTTTTCAAAAAGAAAACTCTGTAGCAACTTTCACTACCAGAAATGCTAAAGACATTTCTTTGCCTTGAAGGAAAATAAATCCAAATGAAAGCATATAACTGCAGAAAGAATAAAAAAGCTCCAGAATGGTCAACTATAGATTCAGGTCAATATATAAAAGTCACTTCTACTTTTATACCCTAGTGACAAAAAATGGTAAAATGAAATTTTAAAAATACCATCTATAATAGCATGCAAACATAAAATATCCAAGCATGAACTTACTATATGTGTGAGCATTCCTTAAGTAATATTTTAAAATATTACTTTACTTAAAATATTACTTTTAAAATATTACTTTAAAATATTACTTGTAGAATTTAGTGAAGACCTAATTAAATGGAGAATATAATTGATCTATAGATTTATTACTATTCTAATCTATATCCAACTATTGTTTTCCTTTTGATGGACATTAGAAAATTCTAATATTTACATGGAAATTCAAAGAACATAGTATAGCTAGAATACTCTTTAAGAACACATGCTATCAGATTTCAGGACTCATCATAAAGTTAAAGAAGTTAATAGAGTATGGGATTAGTTCAAGGATCAAAAAGTCAACCAGTAGGATAGACTGTATAGTATAGAAATAGATCAACACATATATATTGGGGAAAGGGCAATCTTTTAATGAAAATGGTGATTCCTTCTTTCTACACATAAAAATTAACTTGAAAATGACCATTGAGAGACATATATAGTATCATTCATTTTCTATTTCAGATGGTTTGCACAATTCACCACACATGTTAGATATTCAACAAATCGTTGATGAATCTGTGACACTTAAATCTCATTATTGAGAAAATTTTATTAGAATGCGTAATTAAGACCAGCAACATGAGTGACCCAGAATTTAGGATCCTGGAACTTTCCTTATTGAGAGTGAAGGAATATAAATGAGGGCTGTTCCTATAGGTGCTTGATATGTTACTCTACATTTAAATTTAAGGGGATTCATAACTGAGCTGCCATCCAAGAATTTAGAAATCTACATTTATTGAGCCTATCACAAAACAGAGTTCTTTACTTGGTGTAGGAGTAAAGAAGAAATGAAAGGATGATCTTTCATGTTCCTTCTTTGTCACTAAATAAGGGAAACCTCATTATATAAGATGATTTCTAAATTTCTGAGACTTAACATGATACCATCATATAGTTCTATTTTTTGATAATCCCATATAAAATAGTTGACTCAAGAAGGCTTAATCTAAATTAGCATCAAAACGACACATAGAAGAGAGTAATATGGATGAAGTAAAAGGCTGGCATCCTTTAATAAAGAATATGAAAGGACTTGATAAAAGATACAAAGAAACTGTTAAAAGTCACCAAAAAGAGAAAAAAAAAATAATCTACTATCCTTTCCTCTTTCCTATTGTGATAAAGATTCAAGTTTGAGATAAGAAAGGTTTTGGCACTTAGCTCTTAATAAAGATATCTTTTTAAAAAATTCTTTTAATGTTTATTTATTTTTGAGACAGCACAAGCAGGGGAAGGGCAGAGAGAAAGGGAGACAGAGGATCCAAAGCAGGCTCTGGGCTGACAGCAGCATGCCCAACACGGGGCTCGAACTCGTGAAGACCATGACCTGAGCTGAAGTCAGATGCTCAACCGACTGAGCCACCCAGGCACCTCAATAAAGAGATCTTAACATACTTATGAATTGTTTAAAGTGGGCAAGAAGAAGGATTTTCTGCAAATTATATTTTTATGTTTATTTGCCTTTTCTAAAACATCTATAATCAGTCACAGTAAAGAAAAACTAATTTTTCAAAAATGATTTTCAAAATAAAATTTAATGCTTCAGAAATGTTTTCTGATTTATGACTTTTTTGTTGCAAGTTGGCACTTTATCTTCATTAATTCAAACATCATGGCTTCTCTACCCATGTTTCATTCAATACTAAAAACTGAAATAAGGGGAAGGGGCGCCTGGGTAGCTCAGTCGGTTGAGCGTTTGACTTCGGCTCAGGTCATGATCTCATGGTCTGTGAGTTCAAGCCCCACGTCGGGTTCTGTGTTGACAGCTCAGAGTCTGGAGCCTGCTTGAGATTCTTTGTCTCCCTCTCTCTACCCCTCCCCTGATCACATTCTGCCTCTCTCTCTCTCAAAAGTCAATAAACATTTAAAAAAAACTGAAATAATTGAAGTTTATTTTCTTTAATTGGACCTATCTTGAGAGTTGTTGGCATTTGGATGAAGAGCTCATATTTAAAATTGTCCACAGTTTCTGGGTTTTTAATGTTACACCATGTGTAACAAGCTACTTTACTACCTTTAACTCCACCACAATATCATATGTCCCTAAAAAACAGGAGTTTATAGATGAACACTTTTATTACTTACAGAAAGAAAATACACTTGGAGTTTTTTCTTTGGTTTTGCTTATACCATTTTTGTAATTCCAAATACCTTTGAACTTTAAATACTGTTTAGGTACAGTCAATCCTCATTAATCATGAATTCTTTGTGAGTTTACCTACTCACTAAATTGTATTTGTAATCACAAATCTAATACTTAATGGCACTTTTCCAGTCATTCTTGCATATACACAGAACAACAAAATTTGAGCTGCCCAATGCACAAAATGCCATCTGAGAACAAGGTAATGCTCTGTTTCAGTCTGTCTCATGCTGTAAATAAGTGTCCTTTTAGCACTTTATGTAGTGCTATGTTTTTTGGGTTTTTTTTTTTTTTTTGCATTTTTGTGAGGTTTGTTGGCACTTTCACTTTTGAAAATGGCCCTTGAGCATAGTGCTGTCTGGCGTTCCTAAGTGTAAGAAGGCTGAGATATGCTTTATGGAGTAAATATGTGGGTTAGATGAGCTTTGTTCCAGGATGAGTAATGGTGATGTTGGCCCTGGGTTCAGTGTTAATGAATCAACAGTATGATACATCCAGAAAAAGGAAGAGGAAATTCGCTGATCTGTACATGAGGTCACTCTGCAAAGTGCTAAACTAACATCTGTAGTGAATGATGCAGCCATCAGAAAGATGGGAAAGTGGCTAAGCGCGTGGGTTCATGAGATGATCACCAATAAAATGCATAGTGGATAGCATTGCTGTGAAGCCGGTAGCAAATAAATTTACAGCCACGTAACCCAGGGTCAGGAAAATACTAAAACTTTCTCAGCTAGTGCTGGCGGGTTTGCACATTTCAAAGGGTGATACGACATGAAAATGTTGGACTAGACTTGCAGGTGAGGCAGGTTCTGCGGATAGGATGCTGTAGAAGAACTTTAAAAATGTCTGCTGAATATTATCCAGGAAGAGAGTTATATGACAAGCAGATTTTCAAGGCTAATGTGACTGGCTTATTTTTAAAGGACTTTAGCAAATGAACCTATATGATGCAAATAGTGTTTTTGATGACAAACATGTTATGACCAGAGGCTTGCAGGAATAGAACTCTGTATTTCCCCTGAGAACAATAGTTCACTATTTGTTAATTCAGGGTTCACAGCAACTTTATAGAACATGGCTACTGCAGATAATGAGAATCCACTGTACTTGATCTAATATGGGCATGATTGTTATGTTTGAACATAGGACTTGTATATATGACTGGTGTTTATTTTTGTGATGGAAAGCCCTGACATGTAGCTTACAGTCTGTTATTTACTATCAAAGAGACAGGCTAATTGCAACCTTTTCTCTTCATCACCATGTATTCAAGACTTGGCTCAAAAAATCACAACCTTGCCCTGCCTCTCATAATGATTAGCAGTTGTCCAGAGCCCATAGGTATATTTCCTGGTTTAACACTGCTTCATTCACAGTGTTTTCACCCAAGAGATGATGAAATGCTTTGCAGAACCAATAGAACATTGTTGCCCGGTCATAAATAACGGAGGACTGAAGCTACTCATCTGTTTATCCCTGTGGAGCCTTACAGCAGGTTGGAGGTGGGGTTCAACTTCACCATTTGCAACCTGTGGTGATGACATTGCAACCTGAGGCCAGATTTTTTATTGGGAAATTGTTCACTAGTTATCAGGGAAGAAAAAAAAATAATTAAGCGATGACAGGAGAAATTTCTTTTAAAAGGATCAAAGTATGCTAATTTCCTACCTGCCGCAGAGGAGTAAGGATATGCGATGCTTGATGTCAGTGATCATCCAGTCAGTCTATGGATCTCTAGAGATCCCTCTGAGACTTCTTCAGAGCATATATGATACAAAAAATTTTTTTCATGATAATACTAAGATATTCTTTGCTCATTTCATGTGCACTAATGGAGACAGCAAATCGTGCTGTTGCCTTTGCGAAAATGAAGGTAGTGAGTCTATCTTTTATGATGAAATGGGAAGCAAGTGCAAAGTACTTCCACTTGACGCTGTCGATGCAGTGACTGTCGGGAGAAAAAGCTCTTGTGCAGATGTTTGAGTGGAAGCTGAAGTAGCTACCTTTTTCAGAGAACATCACTTTAATGGGAAGAATGACTGCCAGAGAAATTATGGGGCTTTAAAGTTGGGTACTTGGCAGGCATTTTCCTCGAAATAGGAAGTGAATCATTTACTTCAAGGAAAACAAAAGCAATATTTATTGCCAATGGTAAAACTCAGACTTTCAAGTGAAAATTAGAATTTTAGAAAACTTACATTCATCACTGTGAACTGGATACTTTAATCCTTTTCTGAGGATAGTCATGATGGTACAAACAAATATATTGCTTTTTATATGTCATCTGAAATGTGTCAGCATTTGGAATATCTGCTTAACTCCATGAGCACGTATTTTCCATGCATGGTGTTACATTACATGATGTTGCAAAATTATGCATGGCTTTAAAAAACCTGCAAAGTGCAAGATAGACCAATAAATTTAACCTAGTTGAGTATGAAATATTCATTGTTGTGGCTTCAAGTTCCACAGTGCAAATAACCTTTAAGAAACTCTTGCTTGTTGAGTTTTGATGTAGTATCAAAAGAGCGTATTCACAGTGATAGGGAAAATGCCATAAAAATACTATTCCTTTTTCTAACTGAAAAAGTGGGTGAAGCGAAACAATGTAACCAAAATAATCTATTGTAAGCGATTGAACTCAAAAGTAGACACAAACATACAGCTCGCATTTTATTAGGATGAATATTACAGAATTCAAAAAAAATTTTTTTAATGTTTATTACTGAGGGACAGAGCGTGAACAGGGGAGGGGCAGAGAGAGAGAGGGAGACACAGAATCTGAAGGAGGCTCCAGGCTCTGATCTGTCAGCACAGAGCCTGACGCAGGGCTCGAACTCACAAACCGCCAGATCACGACCTGAGCCGAAGTCAGACGCTTAACCGACTGAACCACCCAGGCACCCCCAGAATTTTTTAACATACAAAATATTGCTCTTCTCACTAGATTTCGGAAAACATAATTATTTTTCATTAAAATGGTTTATATACTAATATAGATTAGGTTTATTAATTTTACATTTAAAAACTTTAAAAATTATAGTATTAATTTGTAGTACAGTAATTTTTGGTAGATATAGCCAAAACAAACAAAAATGCTCTTTGGGTCCTTAATCATTTTTAAGAGAGTAGAATCCTAAGACTGTAGGTTTGAGAGCTACTGCAATTCTTCTGAATATCTCAATTGTATAAAGTTTCATTTTTGTCTTTTAAAAAGTTATTCTTAAAAGCAAAAATGGCGGGGCACCTGAGTGGCTCTGTCGGTGAAGCAATAGACTCTTGATTTCAGATTAGGTCATGATCTCACGATTTGTGAGTTCAAGCCCCTGTGTCAGTGCACAACCTACTTAGGATTCTCTCTTCTCTCTCTGCCCCTCCCCTTTCACTCTTTCTCTCTCTCTCTCTCTCTCTCTCTCTCTCTCAAACATAAATAAACATTAAAAAATAAAAATAAAAATGGCAGTTACACAGGACAATTAAAAGGAGGCTCTTAAGACTTAGTGACTCTTATTACCAAATGGGGTAGTGCTATTTAGCACAGTCCCTGGGGTAAATACATGGAAAAGAGAGGACAAAAAATTCCCATTAACTTGTTATATGGTGAAAAGATGCAGATAAACCACAAAAACTGAAAAAAAAATCTTTTGCTTGCTTGATGTCTAAAGCATCTGCCACTGGTACAGTGTAATACCTCTTCTTTTTCATGAGTGGGTGTTAAGATGATAACTATTGAGAATAATCAGGTTTTCACTTTCATGATTTTATTTCCTTTCCATACAACCCAATGAGGTGGGTACTACTATCACCATTTTGTAGATTGTGGAAATGTGTCTCATCAACTAAACTGAAATCATATAGAGGGTTGGACACTCTACACTCAGACTAAATATTTTCAGCACCATAGTACTTTTTATTTCTGTTGCAGTGCATTGCTATGAGAAAGATTTCTTTTTTTTCTCCTTTTTTTTTCCAGCCACATCCATACAATAAATGAAACCTAGTATATTTGAATTTTAAATTATTTATGAAATTACTATAGATAGATACATAGATATATACACATGATATGTATTAATAAAGTTAACATTTTTAGGTGTTATTAATATTCTTCTACAACAGTTTTAGTTTCCTAAGTAGAACTTAACTGTATGCTATACCATAATTTATTTAATGAATTCCTATTATTGGGAATCAGATACATTTCCAACATTTTGCTATGGTAAATAATGTAGCAATAGATACTCTTCGATTATAATTTAATGTTTATTTTATTTTTGAGAGAGAGCATAAGTGGGGAGGGGCAGAGAGAGAGGGAGACACAGAATTGGAAGCATGCTCCAGGCTCTGAGTTGTCAGCACAGAGCGTGACACGGGGCTCGAACCCACAAACCGTGAGATCATGACTTTAGCTGAAGTCTGCCATTCAACCGACTGAGCCACCCAGGGGCCTCATTAACCAACAATGGTTCTTAAAACTTCTCTGCATAAGTGGTATTCACATCGCTTTGACCAAAAGAATCCAAATGGTGAATCCTGTCTTAATGGGATGAAAATTCCATGTGGATGGTTACCACAGGTCACAGGATCAGTCATGCTTTCTATGGGGAAGGGAAAGTATAACTTTCTTATTAGAAGCCTTGCAAATATTTAGGAGCAAAAAATAAAATCTATCACTTTAGGTACAGGCATGTTCCACATTTTACAGTTGAGAAAACTGAGATACAGAGATTAAGTAACTTATCCATGCTCAGAGATTTAATAAATGGTGGAGCAGAGTGTGAGCCCAAGAACTATGGTTTCAGGGACTGTGCTCTGGCTCAATGATGGGAAATAAATTATGTCCAGTAAAAATCACCTTGCATTTTATAGTATTTTATAAATATAATAGTCCTAAAATTTTTTTAAGTTTATTTGTTTAGTCTGAGAGACAGAGAGAGAGAGAGGGAGAGGACACAATGGGGGGAGGAGCAGAGAGAGAAGGAGAGAGAGAATCCTAAGCAGGCTCTGCATTGTCAGCACAGAGCCTGATGTGGGGCTTGAACTCACAAACCATGAGATCATGACCTGAGCTGAAATCAAGAGTTGGATGCTTAACCAACTGAGCTACCCAGGTGCCCCTAATAGCCCTATAATTTATAGTCAAAACATGGACCCTTTTACTAAGTGCTAAATCTAATGGAATGCATGGGCTAGTTTTAACCTGGGTCTATGTCAAAGAAATCAAGATGAGTGGTTAACCTTGAAGCAAATTTTATAAAATGCTCTACTGGGCAGTAATTAAAGGCTTTTGGAAGTTTGGGTAAAGAATACTAATCATGTAAATACTAAAAGAGATTTCGCTGCAAAACACATGACTAGTAATAACCTCCAGTGCATAGTAAATTTCTAAGTTGGTTTTGCTTCTTTGCTCCATACTATAATTGAAAATTATTAATATTTGTAGTGTTTCCCAAGATGGTCCCGAAAATCTGTTCTATTTTCATTCATTTTAGATACCATTTATAATAATAAATATTCTTAAGGGAAGCCAAATAATAATTCTGAAGTTTTAATAGCTAGAGTACAATGAATACTAAAATATACACTAAGAATCGATTATTGTAACAATGAAAAGGATCAAGATTTTCTGACCTGAGATTCGGTGCTCATTGTTTTGTGTGCTCCATGGGGGAATTTATAAATGCAACTGAGTATACAAACTATAAAACCTCATTAATTTCAACATCGCTAATTCATGTACTAAAAACCTTTAGGGGATTTTTGGTTTATAAACTCTTATAAGTTTACCAGACTCAGGAGTTGTTCTCGTACAATTTATATTTACAAGGTTCCCATCGGTTTTCATCTAACATTTGAAATTGGAAAACTTAAGTGACACATAAATTCCACATAGAGAACTGATCACAGGATCTGAAGCAGGTGATGCTCAAAAGAAATATAATGATAAACAATAATATATTTCATACTATTTGTGACATTATTTGTGAATAAACACCACTTTAGATTAAAATAGGAAACCATTTACATCTACCAAATAGGCAAAGATTAAAAAATAACAGTCATTTTTGATGGAGGTGCAGTCAAATGTGCATTGTCATACCTGATAGTTAAATTGACATGTTTAGGGAAAGTAAACTAAAATAATAGGGCAATATTTTATAAATAATTTTAACATTGACATCAAGGAATTTATCCTTTGGAAATGCTCATAATTTTTAATTATTTATCTACCAACTTTATTTCTAACATTGAAAAACTGGAAATAATAATGAAGGTTAAGCATATTATGGTCTATGTGAAGAAATCTTAAATAGTAATTTAAAAAAAAATGCCTTCAAATAATTCCAGAGGAAATATTAATTGTTCAGTGTTGAGTGAAAATAGCAGTCTATAAAATTTATTTTTTTTTTAGTTTTTTAAACAATATTTATTTATTTTGAAAGAAAGAATAAGCATGAACAAGTAGAGGAGGGCAGAGAGAGAAAAAGAGAGAGAGAGAATCCCAAGCAGGCTCTGTTCAGTCAACACAGAGCCCAATGTAGGGCTTATACCCATGAACCACAAGATCATGACCTGAGCCGAAATCAAGAGTTGGTTGCTCAACTGACTAAGCCACCCAGGCACTCCTATAAAATTGCTGAACAGAGGATGATCACAATTTTAACAAGTAGGAAGAAATATAAATAAGTTTTTAACATCAATTTTTAAACTTTTTTAAAGTTTCAAGTATTTAACAGCAGTTAAATTGTAAGCTGTGTTGGGGGAAAATGGGTGACTTGTTTCCAAAACTCTGGGTATTTTCCAAATACTCTCCAAAAGCTTTTATTGTAATCAGTGTTATAATCATAAAATAGTCACTAAATGAAATTAAACCATTAGAAATTTAAATTTACCAGTAGAATGTTGTTTTTGGAGGAGTGTATTTTAATTTGTTGACCATCATCTGATTTGCTAAATATCTCCAAATCTAGAAAATATTATTTGTTTAGTTTATTTGCTCCAGGTACAATCCTTCTATTTGTGTTACAGTAGAATCTATGTTTAATGAATTGAATTTGTGTTGTAAGTAGAGAAAATTAAAATGATTTTCTCATTTCAGATTCATACATTTCCTTTCTGAGATGAAAGTATATTTGTCATACTATAACTGTTGGTGGGTGGCTGGCTGGCTCGCTGGCTGGCTGGATGGGTGGATGGATAGATAGATGATAGAGAGACAGACAGACTGACAGACCATTTAAGGAGGCAAGCAAACTACAAGATATCCAAGTAGAGTTAAAATAGGTTGGTTGAAGTTTCCTCTTTTATCCTTCCCTATCTCTGAATAATGTTAGAACTGATGAAGTATCTCTCTGATTACTATTGTTGACATCTTGATTCAGAAAACAGTAATTTTGCCTCATGGTCATTTAAATGTACTTATGTTTTTCCTGTTTGTTTTATGCATTTATATGATGAACTTTTTGTGGACAGGGGTCCTAATTTCCTTCCCTTTTCTATCTGTCCAAACTACCAAGTACATGGCATATGTGAGATAAATGATAATATGTTACTAAACACATGTTTGCATTCAGACAGAAAAGCAGTGAATGCAGTGGTTGAGAGAGCAGACTCTAGAGCCAAATTGCTAGTGTTTAAATTTTAAGATTGCTGTGTGACCTAAGGAAAATTACCTCCCTGTGCCTCGGTTTTCTCAAGTATAATAATAGGGGGAAAACAATACTACCTATCTTTGGAGTTTTGAGGATTACATGAGTTAATTAATGTTTATAAGATGCTTAGAATAGTGCCTGGCACATGACATGTGTAGTTATTATTATTTCAAATTAATTTTTTTGCTAAGTGACTATAATGATTACAACCCACGGCTATAGCTTTGAGAAATACATAAACATATTCAAACCTGGGAATAATTTTTTGGGAGCTCTATTGTTACATAGAGGGATGTAGAAGATAATAAACATACATAGAGTTAATCATCAAGAGATTTCTGAATATAGAGAAATGCATAATAACCAGAATGTTTATTGATAAATTTGTAATTAGAGAGATAAAAATTATGAATGTTATGGAATATCATTAAAGAGCTTTTAGAAAAGGAAGTTCTTATGGGATTCCCAAAACAGTGTGGTGATAAATATTTGTGGATCAGAATAAAAGCAGATCTTTCAATCTTGACAGAATGCATTTTGTAAGTAGTTTTCATTCATTGAAATGATCTTTTTTTAATTTAGATACTTGATAAAAATAATAATTTTAAAAACATAAAATAACTTTTTAGCAATTTACACATGATTACTACTGTTTCCTTTTAATAATATCATCAAACATAAACAGTTAAAATGAGTTAAAATTAAGTTAGATTGAGGGGTACCTGGGTGGCTGTTGGTTATGTGTTTGACTCTTGATTTTGGTTCAGGTCATGATCTCATGTTTCATGGGTTCAAGCCCCATGATGGGCTCTGCACTGATAGTGTGGAGCCTGCTTTGATTCTCTTCTCTCCCTCTCTCTCTGTCCCTCCCCCACTTGTGCTCCTTCATTCTCTCAAAATAAATAAATAAACTTAAAAAAACTTAGAGTCTTTAACAACATTGACAAAATTGAGAAAGAATATTGAGCAAAATAAACATTACATTTTATCCTTTTGTTTATATAGTTTTTTATAGGTAGTTAGTATTTTGGACTTGAATATATTTGGATATAATGTACTCAAATACTTTGGACTCCTTTCATCCGTTTGATTTCTTAATGTTCTTTATTTCATAGAGTTGATGCACTGTGCAAGTATCACTTCAACAAAGGGTGCTGGGAAAGAGGTATACTGTGGACATTTTTATGTAGGCAACTTGACTACTTGCAACATCTGTTCATCTTGTAAAAATTCACCAGACATAAACTAGAATATAGCAACTCCTTTCTAGTCTTACCCCCTGATGATTGAATGAAGCTGGAGGCTGGGGAAGGTGGGGAGAAGACAAAGAGGAGGAAGGATTCAGTATTTATTGCATTACCTTTATAACCAAGGTGTTGAAGTGGGTCCTTAGTTTTTAATGAAAAAAAAAAATAAAGGGAAGAAAAAGTTAAGTAGCAATAAGGAAAAGTTAAAATGCACGTAGGGCACCTAGGAGACCCAGTCCATTAAGAGTCTGACTCTGGATTTCAGCTCAGATTATGATCTCAAGCCCTGTGTAGGGCTCTGTGCTGTCAGCGCAGAGCCTGCTTAGAATTCTCTCTCTTCCTCTCTCTGCCTTTCTTTCCTTCTCTCTCTCTCTCTAATAAGTTAACTTAAAAAAAATAAAAGGCATTTGGGCTAGGATATCAATCTGTAAATATGATTCAATGCTAGAGCCAGAATCAATGGAAAGAAGCTTTCAAATGTTTTTTTTTTTTTTTTGTGAGGGATCATTTAAAAACATGATATCCCTCCATGGAAGTGGCAAGGGGAAGAGTGTATCCTTGATTTATAACTTTGCAGTTTTTAAGGATTCTCTTGACATATTAATATTGACCAAATTCCAGGGTATACAGAACCCAAAGCACCCTTCCATATTCTACAGACACCTGTATTTCTCTCTAATCTTTGGCTGTTCAAATGATGTTATGAAAATGATTTCAGCTCTTTTTCCTCATAAATTGGACCTTATGTTAACTGAAGTAAATAGCTCATCTTATCAGTGTTTGAAAATTTTGCAGTTCCTTGGGAAAACTCAGAGGTCAGGATCCCTCACATTTAGTCTCTGGGAGGGAGGGCAGGAAATAGTAGATTTTGAAGAAAGTTTAGTATTTCATGTCTTCCATGGCTTCTAGTGTAAGTCACCATGCTATGTGGTTACATTAAAGCATTTGGTATTATATTTTATATTATTGTGTATCCAAGATTCACCTAGACTTCTCACTCATAGACCAAGTTTTCTGTCCTCACTATTTGGATGCACCTGAGGAAGCTCAGCTGATCTAGCTGATTTTAGTAAAAACTTCACATAGAAGTTATAAAGCCTATGGACTCATCTTCTATATAAGCCTCTCCTTCCTTTCTGGGTGCTGATCTCCACCCTAGCACCCTTCTCTTGATGTTTTCACTTTCATTTTCCGTCGACGTTGTTTCCATATTTGAAACCACCACAGTATTGGCATACAGATCTGTCTTCCCAAGACACGAGCAGATATTCTTGTACCTTATTACCTTCTGCTCTGTGTTCCATAGCTACATCTCTTCGGGACTTACCATCTCCTAGTGACTTGTATCACTTTTGATTAAGGAGTGTCCTTGTGTCCTCTTGCCAGAAAATCCACATCACTGCCCATCACTTTGCTCTGTGTGGCAGCACCAGCAGTTCTGTTTTAGTCCTTGCCATGAGTGAGTGCGACTCACTGAAACGGACTATGATGGATGAAGCATTATCATTCCAAAAGTACTCATACCTAACACTCGGGCCGTAGACCTTGAACACACTGCAGTTCAGGAGTCTTTTTACTGGTAATCCACACTCAAATTATACCACTTTACCTCACACTGCAATGACTTTTCACATGGTATTGAGCAACTTCTCACAGATGTGAATGTTATCAGAGATCCAAATGTACTTTGCTTTGAATGTAGGCCATTGTCAATGACCGTTGATTTATCTTATTCGTTCTTTGACCATATGTCTTGTGTTTAACAATATAAAGTAGCCTCAACCTTTAATGGACACTTGCGGTTGAACCACAATAAAGAAGTATGCTGGAGCCTTTGGTTTTCTTAGTCTCAAGGCTCTATTTCAACCAATTTCCTGTTCATACACCAAAAATTTCTTTAAGCACTTTATGAATATGGCAGATTTCTTCTAAGATAGCCTAAGTTATTACTTCCTAGCTTCTAGATTAAAATGTAGAAACCAGTGTACTTTTCCCCATCCAGGTAGATTCCCTAGGTATAGACTTCTTTTTAACTTTTAGGAGTTCCTTATATACATGGGTCTGAGAGTTAAAAGAAAAAAGAAGAAGAACTTGATTCTGATTTTATGATATATGTTTATTTCATGAATTTCCTTCTTTGTTTTATAAATAACATATGCAAATTTTATTTTCACCTTGTACAAAATGAAGCTGAAGTAAAATAACTTACCTGAGGTCATAAACATGACTGAGCTGGCATTTGTCCTGATGATTCAAAGCAAGAAATTTTCTCCATTTTATGCACCAGAGCAGTTAAAATTTATGTATGCTATTAAAATCTCTTCATTTTCATTTCATAAACCTTGAAAATTGATCTAATTGCTGATTCGATTAACTTTTTTGTACCTGTGTTTCCTCACTTTTAAATTAAGGGTGTTAAACATAATGGTGTCTGCAATTCTTTAATGCTCTTGCTTTCTGAATTAGCAGGGGCACTTGTGTTTTGAGCATACCTTATATGCATACCTATTATGACGAATACGATGAAGTGTAACAAACAGCTCCTTCCCTCAAAGGAACAAATGATAAATATCCAAAGATTGGTTCAAGAAATAAGTGCACTGTTGTTCGTCATCTCTCTGAGCTAGAGAAGGAACAGTCTTCCTTGAGTGGCTTTGAAGGAGGACTTGAAAGATGAGAAAGACATCTTGCTCCCATCTTCTGCTCTCTGATCTGTGGATACCTGTTTTCAGGACTCACCTTTACATGAGGTCTTGCACCCCTGGTAGTGAAGCTGCACCTGTTTCTTCTCTTATCTGGTAATGACATCCCTGCCTGCAATTTCCCATTACATTGACAGTAACAGCAGTTCTGGTTTGGTACCTGCTAAAGTGAAGAAGACTTCAGAAGTAATGGTGTGGGAGAAAGGGTGACGATGACAGGCTTTAGTGACAAAAGGAGATGGCCAATGCTGAATGTTAAGTTAAGTGTCAGGATGAATAATGCAACCTTGACGTTTCCGTGGACAGCAGGAATGGAGAAGAGCAGTATTCTGAACCTAAGGACTAAAGGGGCAGGTGTTTTCAGATTGTCCATCTGATGGGAGTGGAGAGCATATTGAAAGGGCTTGAGTGAGGCTGCCTCTAGAACACTAAAGAAAGAAAATGTACTTTTCAGTTTTTACTGTTGGAGAAATTTAGCCTAAACACTATCTGATGGTTGCTGTTTTTAGAATCCCAAGCAGTAATGGGCCAGAAATAGTATTTTATGTGTAAATGTCACTTTTTATTATAATAAAGAATGTTACACGTTATTGTTATTATGTTCCTTACATTTGTTTTCCTGGACATTCTCTCTACAATAAGCTAATTTTTAACATGGGGAATTTTTTGCTGAACTAGTTAATGAGATTCTTGACTTACATAGTTTCTACTATACAAATCCTATCTGAGTTTTATAAAAATTAAATTGATATATCTTAAATGGGAAAGGACTATTTAAAATTGAGTTGTAATCCACAAAACAGTAATAACAACTCTAAAGTAAGCCCACTAAATTTCAGGGAATTGATTTTAGGTTAAGTATAATATAATCCTTAAATTAATTAAATATACTTAGATCATATTATGTTCTAAAACTGCTTACTGTAACACTAATGCTTTCACTTGCCTCTATCACAAATGCTTGAAAAACCCATGTGTTTAAAACAAATCTATCTTTCATGCCACCTATAACACAGGTATTTATTTTAGCTAAAATAATGGGAAGCTCATTGCTAATGTTCAGGTGAGATTTAATGCTATCAGTACTAAGAAAAACTTTATGCATAATAAAGATTTCCTTCTTCATGCTAAATGCCATTCTTTTGTTTTTACCCCCTCAGTATAAACCAATTAGTTACATCATATTTGAATTTTTTTTTTAGAAATCTCTTATATTTTACGATCTCACGGTCCGTGAGTTCGAGCCCCACGTCCGGCTCTGGGCTGATGGCTCAGAGCCTGGAGCCTGTTTCCGATTCTGTGTCTCCCTCTCTCTCTGCCCCTCCCCCGTTCATGCTCTGTCTCTCTCTGTCCCAAAAATAAATAAACGTTGAAAAAAAAATTTAAAAAAAAAGGAATCTCTTATATTTTGAGTATTTTACCACAAGCATTGATATTAGACATGCATACCAGGTTTATTGCTTAAGAAATTCCTATATTCTCTGTCACTGTTTATTTAGTTATTTATTTTTGCTCTCTAAGGCAATCTAATTGCTTTTAGTAATTTCAAGGTCACACTTAGTTGTTGCTCCTCTGCCTGTTCCTGCAGAACAGTTTCTGTAATGAAAATGTCAGAGACCCCAATTGCACACAGTCGATCAGTACTTACATTTTTGCTGAGCTGAGTCCCCCTTCACTCTCGTACTCACCACCACCCCCTGCCCACTCAAGAAATAGAAATATTTGGTAGGGCTAATTCTCAAAAGATAAAAACACTCTAAATGAAAGAAAAATGCCAATTGAGATCGTTTCTTTGGATGAAGAAAAATGTTCTTTATTAATTATTATTATTATTATTATTGTTATTTTGCCTAGGTTTGAAGTCGTGGCAATTGAAAATTGTGAATTGGAACTAATAGCCGAGTAAAACAGTTCAATTATGGTTAATGTAAACTGTAGGAGAGCTGTGTGAGAATGACTCCTTTGTTCATGTGAACTTTTACTGTTTTCAGATGCAGCCTAGCCTCACAAAGCTAGTTGTAGAGATAATACCATCCAGATTCACAAATTGGGAGAGACATAGACAGGGACTTCCTTCAAAATTCAGTGACTTTCGAGAGATAAGGGTGTGTGAATGAGTCTATGTGATCTGATGAGGTGTATTGTAAAGGAAGGTCTTAAAGGTTTGAGTGTCCCAGAGTCTTGGATTTGATTTATGCTTCCATTATTTACTTTATGTAGACGTCAGGTGAGTTACCTAAACTAGCCTCAGTTTCATTTTGGTTCACACAACAGAGCTTCTCTGAGGATTGCATGTGATAATAATATATTTTAGGCTTTATGCATAAATGGAGTTCATCTCCCACCTTCTGACTTTCTTTTAATGAAGAATTCATTCATGAAAATTATATTTTCTTAAGTAGTTTGTAATTTGGCTTGTTTAATTTTATACTGATGCTAGTTGTATACATTGGGAAGTTATTATATTGTCATTGTTTGCTCATGGTCACTCGATGGCATTATACCAAGCTATAATATGAAACTGACTATACCCTTTTCTCCTTTTTATGTAGTGATAATTGTTTTCTCTGCATAGAGAAGTCTCTTTATATATATATATATATATATATATATATATATATATATTAGTTTGTCTTAGCTATAGATATGAGCACTTAAAGATTTATAAATGTAATCAGTGTTCTACATATTCATCTGCATAAACTATTGATTGTATTCAAATGTATTCAGAACATTGATTTTTTTTAACCAATAATGTAATTTTCTGTCTACAGAGAATTTACTTTTGAATTTATTTTGGTGATATTTGAAGCATGGCTTGACTTTCAGAAAACCAATAATTAAAGTAAAACTTGGCAACTGAAAATTTACCAAAGTAGAGCATACTAATCTATACTTTTAAATTTTATAAATATAGTATAGAGGGACCCTGCAGATTGATGTTCGCCAGAAAGTAACTTACATTGGCTAACGAAGATCAAATGAACTTACATTGGCTAAAGAAGATCAAATGAATTTATAGGTATAAAAGACCAAAATATCTTATACAAAACCAAAATATCTTTCTGGATGAAAAAAAAACTAGGTTGTGATGAAATAGATGCAATGAGTTCACCACATGCACTGTGTCATCATTATTGGTTTTTCATGAGAGAATGTAGTTATTTATATTGAATGTTTGCAGGTGTGAATTCAGGTCCCTCAGAGGGAAAATAAAAAGATAAATTGTTATTGTCTGAGAGGAAGTGAGGATTGTTGACACTGTGCAGATTTTATATTACTGAGAAACCTTGACTATTGAAAAAATAAATGTTTTTCTAACAATGCCACATGTGCCATTGGTTCATAGGCTAATTTTTCAGACTATTCTTAATATTAATGGAAACTTACATAAATGCTATGGTAGATTATTTAAAAAATTCTCTGAATAATTGAGCCTTAAAATATATTGCATATTAACTGAAGGCACCTGTTTGTAGAATTTATAGCACATATTACATTCTGATTATACAGAGACTTCTTTTTTATAGGAACCTTTTTAACTTTTGCATTCACAAGTATCTTGGAGTTCCTTCAAATTAATTTTATTTCAGTGGTACTATGATTTGATATTACAATCCATTGAGTTTAGTTGTCCAAGTCTAGCTGTTAATTTGTCTACCTTTATCACTTCCTGACTCTAAATAGCTGAAAGACTTTATTGCTCTAAAGTGTGGTTATGTTAGCTTGGTCAGTAATCTTCAAATATATTTATTGTGTACCCCGTAAAGCAATTGAAAAAATGGTGTGAATTCAATAATGTTCAGATTTGATCAATTTGATTTAGGATACCACTACATAAGGGTTCAATTTTCCTGTCATTACTCAATATTCTCAGAATGAGTTCATATGGGAGATGTTTCTATCAGACCTCAGTGCTAGAACAATAGGCTGGCCTTCAGAGCAACAGTATACTTTTCTTGGAATAAAAATGTGAAACTCTACTCATATTTTCTCATTTTTTTGTCAAGGAAAAAAAAAGGAACCAAACCTGTATCCCAATTGTGTTAAATCTTATAGCATTTTTGTAGGATTTATCCATGGCTTTATGCTAGTGATTGTATTTCACTTTCCGGCAATGCTTTTGTATCAGAAAGTTTTAAATGTTTCTGTAAATTGCCTTATATCCTTTTTGAATGAAGTAGATCATAAATAAGTAAATATAAACAGATAACTACAAAACTGAAAAATTTAAGGACAAGTGGCCGTATGCTGTGTCCCGTACTCTGTATTTCTTTATAATAGCCTTGAATCTCTAATTGATTTTACCAATGTAACCATGGCCTTCCTCTCCTGTGTTTATATTCTATATTCCTTTCTCTTGTTTCCTCTTTAGTAGACATGAAGAAGAAACTATTGTGAACTTCAATTTTAACTAGATTCAGACACTATTTCCTTCTGCTCATTAATCCTACTTTAACCTTCAAACCCACATATTTTAAAAACATTTTGTACATGTTTTCTAGAAAAGTGCTATATACACAGTTAATCATTTCTACATACAGTTAAAAAGTAGTGGTAACAGTGCTTGTTTTAAAATAAAGTATCAGAACAATTTGGGGAGGCAGTGTGCACAAAAGGATCAGACCTGCTTTTTTTCCTCAACACCAGTTGCCACCTGATTGCTCTTTGTTTTCAACCTGTCTGGGCATATAAATTGTTCCTGAATCTGATCCAATTAAATTCAGACTCCTTTGCACGAATAGCGTTAGAGACTAGTCTTTGAGATTTGTTCTGAATTCAGGAGGACTCTTATTGACTATCTCTTTACCTGGTTCTCTATGGTGAACTGTAAACTGTCTATACTTTAGCTTGCTATTCTCTTGGAGCGACCAGCCTCTTCTTAAATGCTCACTTCCAAAATCCCCATTGTTACAGAGAACATCTTTAGGCTTTATTCTTCCCCATATTCTGTTCCAAAGTCATCCCTTTGGGGAGAACTTTGGAACTCTCTCTCTGTTCTTACGAACTGTCTTAACTCCTGTGCAAAGTCTCTGTGCCTCACTAGTGTATAGCTGAGGGCGGAACACTGGTCTCCTTTTCTTGGGTGACACTCCTGCTTCTCCAGCAAGACATTTGGAGGGGGTGGTAGTTTCTTTTCTTCCTGGTTTGCCTCCCCTAGCATACAACTTTGGCCCTCATAGTGTGATTTGGGGCAAATATAACCAGGGCCCTTCTATTCTTGGCTCACCAGGTGTTTTCTCAGCCTGTCATACCTGTTGTATACCATACCTGTGAGTGAAGGCTAGACAAAAGCATAAAGCCTCGGTCTCTCAGCCTTGTTGTATGGAATAGAGCTTCTGCAACACAGACTTGAGGTGGGGGATGAGAAATGCTGTCTGCCTGCAATTTAAAATGTATTTTATCAATGCAAACCCAAAATATAAGTGCATAAAAAAATAGCTAACTTAATTTACTCATTCTATCCTTTTGAAAACCTAGATTTCCTATCCTACAAAATGTGTCTTCAGCACTTCTCCCAGTCTATTTTAAAATAACCTCTGTGATTGAGCTTCTTCCAGAGTCTCAGGAAGCTGTTCCATAATTCATTTATTGTTCATAGTTAGGACGTCAGTCCAGATATTCAACTCAAATTTCCTTTACCTTTATAAAAATAACTTTTCCCAATTAGGATATTTTATATTTATCCTGCTCACTTACATGACCCTAATTTTGTTCCATTTTGCATAAATATGTATGTCACGATTACTCAACAGAAATCTCTATACATCAGCATTAAATCTGAAAATTCTAAAATGCAACACTCACAAATTTAAACCACTGTATTGGATAAGATTTCTTTGATATAGGAAGAAACAGCACATGTTTTTATTAGAAGCTTTTGCATAATGGCTTAGGGTTTTTTATTTGATGTAGACTAATTATTAAATATAGAATTATCAATATTGTTAGCAGGAATGAAAAGGAATAATTCAGTAAGAGCCTACTCTTGTCATCTTAAAAATTGCTTTAAATGTCTTAGACTGCATAAATTATAGTAGAATATTATAATGATATGCAATAACTAATTCTGTTTTACTGCTAAAGTTGTATTTGAGGTCTACTGCTCAAGATATTTGGTGAAGTCTCATAATATTTTTGTTAAGAGGATCTCCATTTTGGGATAGTGATGATACCATATATGCTAAATGATACTTTAAACAAGTTAATTTGTTTTTTCATTTTGTTTTTACTTTATTGAATTGTGATAGGTTTATTTTGAATAGCTATATAATTTTACATACTTTTATAAGTGCATAAAAATATTTGATTTATATTCATTTTTTCCTGTACCTATTGATTCCCTTTATCTATTTCAGTATATATATATTATCAATATAGATAATTTTAAATTATCTACATTCAATTTTTAATCTTCTACTCTTATCATTGATTAGAATGAAGACAAAAGAGCATGCTAATTGCATATGTAAAAGATGGTTGACTTGGAGAAGATATTGATTATAATGGTTCAAAACCTCAAGATACTCAAAGTGATCTTCACAAGCTGAAGTAAATGATCATATAAATATATGTATTCTCTTTCAGGCATTTTAACATGCTAAAGAAAAGGGATGAGTTACCTTTTATCATTTTTATAGCTTACATCATACTTTCTGGTTATATTTCATTATTATACTTATGTTTTCAGCAGTTTTAAATAGAAGAATTTAAGGTAATTAATCCAAACGTGTATGTCCTTTTCCACATCTTTTGTAAGAGGAGATCATTGTATTAAATCATTTTAAATGATTTAATTCATCTGTAAAAATGTTAATAAACTCTTTTCCTCAGAATTACAGTCATATCTGTGTGAAACCGACATTTAGCAGTTAAACTGAAAGTTTTTATTTTTCAGTCTATTGAGGTAATTTTAAATTTTCATTGAGATGCTAATTAATGACCTGATGAGACTTACCAAGTAATCACGAAAGGCTCTATGGTCAGTAACTAAATGGTTCATTTAGATTACGGGACTGCTTTGAAATAATCAGATATTTAATGATACTCTGAGAATTGATTATCAAAATTCAGGTGGGCAGAAGCCCTGTCTGGCAACCCTATTGTCAAAGCTAAGTATAGAGAATCGTGCTGCCAGTGGAGGCATTTCATGCTTCATGTCTGCAAAAAATGCTGTCATTTGGTTGTGTACGGTTGTTCAGATTGGTTTCAAGTCGGTGCTTTGACAGTCTCTGTTCCAGCTGCTCAGGCCTATGAGTCTGTCCTCCTGTGAAAAACTAAACTCGCAGCCAAGTTAACGGCAGTTGTTTTTGATAGATCTCATCTACACAGATAAGAATTACTCTACACTGCTCTCTTTAAAACTAATTTGGTTCTAAAATAAGAACTAATTAAAATTATTAAGGGGAAAATTGAGGCGAATGTTCGACATTTTGTATGCATTAGAAAGCCCTATCTTTTTTGTGAAGGTGTTTTGCTAGATGAAATGAGATATGCAAAATGTCTGTTATGATATGGATCTTTTGGAGTTTAAAAGCAACTACTCAATTTGAAATGCATGCTCCTTGTAGGCCGTATCTCCTGCAATGCTGAAAATATCTTCTCAAATTAACTTAATTAACTGAAAACTGTCACTATTGGAATTGCACTGGCATAGCCAAGTACTTAAAATGCACAAGTATTCTTGCTAGAATCATAAGCTGCTTTAAGCATACCTAGGAATGTACTTAGGGACTAGTTAACAGTATCGAGACTAAGAGAAATTTAGAGTGCATAGGAACATCATTTATTCAATAATCAACACTAACAATGGTAATGATGTGAGGGCAGGCGAATGAGCACCGAATTTTCTATAAGAAAAAAATGTACCATGTGTACTTGGTGAATAAGAAGCATGGAATTTGATGAGTGCAGGGAACATTATGGGGTGTTGGCAGCTGATGGTACTTCTTTGGTGTGAAGGACTCCATGTAGAGAAAAATGACACTAGTGTGTCTGCCATGCCCAAGTAAATATTTGGATTGTGTCCTTTCCTTGTTCAAAAAATAAATATAGAGTGTTCAACACATCTATTTTAAAAGCAGTTAGTACAAAATTTTAAATATAAATTCAAGTACTTAAAAGCTCAGATTTCATGTCCCATTAAATGAACATAATATAGTCCTACTTATGTCTCAATAGATTCTCAATTGTGGAAGAAATAAAATAATATGAACAAAGAAAATGAGATGTGAAATAGACAGTAAATGGTGAATATACGTTTTACACTGTATATTTTATAAACTATTTGAAGACAGAAGGTTTTCCTTTGTCTCTTTCTTTTGTGCTTTTTCTTTTTTTTAGTGATATCTGTAACCAAAATATCAATGATTGCAGAGATTAAGACAAACCCCAAAATATGCTTGCCTGTAATAAAAACTAATGTCCTTAAGCATTTTTAATTTTTTTAAGATTTAATTCAAGTATTGTTAACATAGAGTGTTAACATTAATTTCAGGTGTACAATATAGTGATTCAACAATTGCGTACATCACCTAGTGCTTATCACAACAACTGCACTCCTTAATCCCCACCACCTAGTTTCATCCAACCCTCACCCACCTCCCCTCTTGGAACCATCAGTTTTTTCTCTATAGTTAAGAATCTGTTTCTTGGTTTGTCTCTTTTTTTATTATTTTTTTTCTTGGCTCGTTTGCTTTGTTTCTTAAATTCCATATGAGTGAACTCCTATGGTATTTGTCTTTCTCTGACTGACTTGCTTAGCATTATACTCCATGTATGACTCTATCCATGACATTGTAAATGGCAAGATTTCATTATTTTGTATGGCTGAATCATATTGCATTATGTATATATGCTGCATCTTCTTTTTTTTTTAATTTTCTTAATGTTTATTTATTTTTGAGACAGAGAGAGACAGAGGATGAATGGGGGAGGGACAGAGAGAGAGGGAGACACAGAATCGGAAGCAGGCTCCAGGCTCTGAGCCATCAGCCCAGATCCCGACCCGGGGCTCCAACTCACGGACCGCGAGATCGTGACCTGAGCTGAAGTCGGACGCTTAACTGACTGAGCCACCCAGGCGCCCCATGCTGCATCTTCTTTATGCATCATCTATTGATGGGTACTTGGGCTACGTCCATAATTTGGCCGTTGTAAATAATGTTGCTATAAACATAGGGGTGCATGTATCCCTCTGAATTAGCATTTTTGTATTTGGGGGGTAAATACCCAGTAGTGCAATTACTGGATTGTAGGGGTAGTGCTTATTTATTTAGTTAGTTATATTAATTTTTAATATTTTTATTTACTTTTGAGAGAGAGAGAGAGCAGGGGAGGGCAGAGACAGAGGAGACACAGAACCCAAAGCAGGCTCCAGGTTCTGACCTGTCAGCACAGAGCCTGACGTGGGGCTGGAACCCGTGAACTGGTAGATCATGACCTGAGACAAAATCAGACGCTCAACCACCTGAGCCACCCTGGTGCCCCATGTTTTTTGTTTGTTTTCATGTTTATTTATTTTTGAGAGAGAAATAAAGTACACACACGCACGCTCAAGCAGGGGAAGGGCAGAAGGAGGGAGACAGAACTGAAGGGAGCTCTGCTGACAGCAGAGAGTCCCAGGAGGGGCTCGAACTCATGAACCACAAGATCATAACCTGAGCACAAGTGGGACACTTAACCGGCTGAGCCACCCAGGTGCCCTGGGGTACTTCTAATTTTAATTTTTGAGGAACCTCCATACTATTTTCCATAGTGGCTGTACCAGTTTGCACTTCCACCGATAGTGCAAGAGCGTTCTTTTTTTTCCACATCCTCACCAACACTTATCGTTTCTTGTGGTTTTGATTTTCGCCATTCTGACAGGTAGCAGGTGATATTTTACTACAGTTTTGATTTGTATTTTCCTGATGAGAGTGATGTTGGATATCTTTTCATGTGTCTGTCTTATTTGGAGAAATGTCTATTCATGTCTTCTGCCATTTTTAATTGGATTATGTGGCTTTGGTGTGTTGACATGTATACATTTTTATACATTTTGGATACTAATTCTTATATCAGATACGTTATTTTGCAAATATCTTCTCCCATTCAGTAGGTTGACTTTTAATTTTGGTGATTGCATTCTTCGCTGTGCAAGAGCTTTTTATTTTGATGTAATCCCGATAGTTTATTTTTGCTTTTAATTCTCTTGCCACAGGAGGCAAATTTAGAAAAATATAGCCATAGCTGATGTGACAGAAATTACTGCCTGTGCTCTTTTCCAGGATTTTTATGGTTTCAGGTCTCACATTTAGGTCTTTAATCTATTTTCAATTTATTTTTGTGTTTGGTGACAGAAAGTGGTCCAGTTTCATTCTGTTGCATGTAGCTATACAGTGTTCCCAACACCATTTGTTTGAAAAGACTTCTTCCCGTTGGATATTCCTCTAGCTTTGTCAAAGATTAATTGGCCACATAATTACTGGTTTATTTCTGGGTTTTGTATTCTGTTCTGTTGATATGTGTGTCTGTTTTTGTGCCTGTACCCTACTTTTTTGTTCACAACAGATTAATAATATAACTCAAAGTCTGGAATTGTGATAACTCTAGCTTTGCTTTTTAATTTTTTTCCAAATTGCTTTGTCAATTTGGGGTCTTCATGGTTGCATATAAACTTAAGGATTGTTATAGTTCTGTGAAAAATGCTGTTGGTATTTGATAGGGATTGCATTAAATCTGTAGATTGCTTTGTATAGTATCGACATTTTAACAATATTCATTCTTTCAATTCATGAGCATGAAATGTCTTTCCATTTCTTTGTGTCCTCCATTTCAGTTTCTTTTATGAGTGTTCTATAGTTTTCAGAGTACAGGTCTTTTACCTGTTTGGTTAGGTTTATTCTTAGCTATTTTACTATTTGTAGTACAATTGTAAATGGGATTCTTTTCTTAATTTCTTTTTCTGATGCTTCATTATTAGTGTATAGAAATGCAACATATTTCTTCAGATTTGTTTTGTATACTGCAACTTTTCCTGAATTCATGTATTAGCTCTAGTAGTGTTTTGGTAGCATTTTTAGGGTTTTCTATATAGAGTATAATGTCATCTGCAAATCATGAAAGTTTTGCTTCCTCCTTACCAATTTGGACGCCTTTTATTTCTTTTTGATGTCTAATTGCTGTGGCTAGGACTTTATGTTGAATAAAAGTATAGATAATGGACATCCTTGTGTTGTTCCTGAGCTTAGGGGGAAAGCTCTCAATTTTCCCCTATTAAGGATGATGTTCGCTGTGGGTTTTTCACATGTGACCTTTATAATGTTGAGGTAATTCCCTCTAAATCTACTTTGTTAAGGGGTTTTATCATGAATGAATGTTGTCCTTTGTCAAATGCTTTTTTTCTGCATATGTTGAAATGATCATATGATTTTTATCCTTTCTCTTATTGATGTGATATATCACATCGACTAGTTTGTGAATGTTGATCTTCCCTTGCAGCCCAGGAATAACTTCAATTTGTTCATGATGAATGATTTTTTTTAATGTATTGTTGGATTCTGTTGGCTAGCATTTTGTTGAGGATTTTTCTATCTATGTTCATGAAAGATGCTGGCTTGTAGTTCTCTTTTTTTGTGGTGTCTTTCTCTGGTTTGGGTATCAGGGCCTCATAGGATGAATTTGGAAGTTTATCTTCCTCTTCTATTTTTTGGAATGGTTTGAGAAGAATAGGTATTTAACTCTTCTTTAAGTGTATGGTAGAATTCGCCTGTGAAACTATCTGATCCTAGACTTTTGTTCATAGGCAGTTTTTGGATTATTGATTGGTCTCCTTGCTCATAATTGGTCTATTCAAATTTCCTATTTCTTCCTGCTTTAGTTTTACTAGTTTATATGTTCTAGGAATGTATCCATTTTTTTATAGGTTGTCCAGTTTGTTGACCTATAGCTTTTCATAACATTCTCTTACAATTGTTTGTATTTCTGTGGTGTTGGTTGCTATTTCTTCTCTTTAATTTTAATTTTATTTGAGTCCTTTCTCTTTGTTTTTTTTTTTTTAATGAGCCTGGCCAGAGGTTTATGATTTTTGTTAAGAGGTTTATGAATTCTTGGGGCGCCTGGGTGGCGCAGTCGGTTAAGCGTCCGACTTCAGCCAGGTCACGATCTCGCGGTCCGTGAGTTTGAGCCCCGCGTCAGGCTCTGGGCTGATGGCTCAGAGCCTGGAGCCTGTTTCCGATTCTGTGTCTCCCTCTCTCTCTGCCCCTCCCCCGTTCATGCTCTGTCTCTCTCTGTCCCAAAAATAAATAAACGTTGGAAAAAAAAATTTTTAAAAGAGGTTTATCAATTCTTTAAAAAGAATCACCTCCTGGTTTCACTTATCTGTTCTATTTTTTTAGTTTCTGTATCATTTATTTCTGCTCTAATTTTTATTATTCCCTTCCTTCTACTGGCTTTGGGTTTTGTTTGCTCTTCTTCTTTTAGCACATTTAAGTATAAAGTTAGGTTGTTTATTGGAGATTTTTCTTCTTGAAGTAGACCTGTATTGTATAAACTTTCTTCTTACAATTGCCTTTGCTGCATCCCAAAGGCTTTGGACTCTTGTGTTTTATTTATTTATTTTTTAAAAAAAAATTTTTTTAACATTTATTTATTTTTGAGACAGAGAGAGACAGAGCATGAGCGGGGGAGGGTCAGAGAGAGAGGGAGACACAGAATCTGAAACAGGCTCCAGGCTCTGAGTTGTCAGCACAGAGCCCGACGTGGGGCTTGAATTCACGGACTGTGAGATCATGACCTGAGCTGAAGTCGGACACTTAACTGACTGAGCCACCCAGGTGCCCCAAGGACTCTTGTGTTTTAATTTTCATTTGTTTCCATGTACTTTTGGATTTCTTTTTTTGATTTCTTGGTTGACCCATTCATTTTTCGGTAGCATGTCATTTAACCTCCACATATTTGAGGTCTTTACAGATTTTTTCTTGTGGTTGATTTCTACTTTCATAGTGTTTTGGTCAGAAAAGATGCATGGTATTATTTTGAACTTTCTGAATTTGTTGAGACTTATTTTGTGGCCTAATTTGCAGTCTGTTCTGGAGAATGTTCTATATATTCCTGAAAAGAATGTGTACTGTGCTGTTTTAGGATCAGATGTTCTAAATATATTTGTTAATCCACCCGGTCCAATGTGACATTCAAAGCCATTGTTTCTTCGTTGATTTTCTGATTGGATTATCTGTCAGCTGATGTAAGTGGGGTGTTGAAAATCCCCTATACTTATCATATAACTATAAATTAATTCCTCATATGTTTGTTGTTAACTGTTTTATGTATTAGGGTGCTCCCATGTTGTGTGGACATATATTTACAATTGTTATATCTTGTTAGATTGTCCACTATATTATTACATAGTGTCCTCTTTGTCTCTTGTTGCAGTCTGTTTTAAAATCTATTTTGTCTGGTATAAATAAGTATTTATACTCTGGCTTTCTTTTGACATCTGTTTGCTTGATAGATGTTTTTCCATCCCCTCACTTTCAATCTGTAGGTGTCTTTATGTCTAAAATGAGTCTCCTGTAGACAGCTTAAACATGGGTCTTATTTTTTTACCCGTTCTTTCACCCTGTGTCTTTTGAGTGGAACATTTAGTTCATTTACATTCAAAGTAATTATTCATAGATATGTATTTATTGCCATTTTATTACTTTTTGTGGTTGTTTTTGAGGTTTTTCTCTGATCCTTTCTTTCTCTCATGGGTTACTCATTTACTTTAGTGATATATTTGGATTTCTTTATCTTTATTCTTTGTATATATAATTTAGTGGTTTTTAATTTGTGGCTACCTCTAGGTTTTTACATAACATCTTCTGCATAGAGCAGTGTATATTAACCTGATGGTCATTTAAGTTTGAATCCATTCTTTACTCCTCTCCGTGTTTTAGACATATGGTGTTGTATTTTATATCATCTTATTTTGTTATTCCTTGACTGATTTTATACAGAAGTATCTATTTTTACTACTTACGTGCTTCCTATTTTCACACTGTTACTTTTGGTCTTTCCAGTCAAAAAGTCCCCTATTAATATTTCTTACAGGGCTGGTTTAGTGGTTATGAACTCCTTTAGTTTTTGTTTGTCTGGGAAACTCTTTTACTCTCCTTCTATTCTGAATGATAGCCTTGCTGGATAGGGTATTCTTGGCCTCAGATTTTTCCCCTTCAGCACTTTGAATATATCATGCCCCCTCCCTTCTGGTTTGCAAAATTTCTGCTAAAAAATCTGCTGATAGTCTTACAAGGTTTCCCTTGTATGTAATTATCTTCTTTTGTATTGCTGCGTTTAAAACGTTTTCTTCCTCACTGCATTTTGCCATTTTAATTACAATATGTCTTGGTGTGGATCTGCTTTTGGACTTTCTTGGGGGTTCTCTGTGCCTTCTGAATCTGGATATCTGTTTCCTTCTCCAGATTAGGGAAGTTTTCAGCTGTTACTTTTCAAATAATTTTTCTATCCCCTTTTCTTTATCTTCTTCTTCTGGGATTTCTATAATACGAATGTTATTACTTTTTATGGAGTCACTGAGTTCCCTAAGTCTATTCTCTTTTTGCATAATTCTTGTTTTCTGTCTTTTGTTCAGCTTGGTTATTTCAAAGTCCTCAGTCTTCTAGGTCATTAATGCTTCTTCTAGCTTGCTATTCATTCCATTAAATGTGTTTCTCATTTTGTTTATTGAACCCTTTATCTTTGCTCTGTTATTATTTACCTTTGTGTTGAGAGTCTCACTGATATCCTCTACTCTTCTCAAGTCCAGTAAGCATCTTTAAGATCATTTCTTTAAATTCTCTGTCAGGCTTATTACTTATATGTGTTTCACTTAGATCTCTGGCTGTGGCTTTGTCTTATTTGTTCATTTGGGATAAGTTCCTCTACCTTCTCATTTAGTCTAAGTTTCTATACCTTTTTTCTGTATGTTAGGAAAGGCAGCTATATCTCCTGTTCTAGAGGGTAATGGCCGTATGAAGAAGAGGTCCTGTACTACCCTGTAATGTCCCCTGTTCCTCAGGAACTGACACTTCAGAGAATGTCTCCAGTGTGTGCCGAGTATCCTCTGCTGTTGTGCTGGGGCCACTTTATCCTTCAGACCGGTTATCTGCAGAGGCTCTCTTTGCCTATTGTGGACAGTGTTGGTCCCTAGCCTGAATGTGGCAATTTTTTTAAAGTTTGTTTTTAACATTTATTTATTTTTGAGAGACAGAGAGAGGCAGAGCATGAGCAGGGGAGAGGGAGAGAGAGAGATTGACAGAGAGAGAGAGAGAGAGAGAGAGAGAGAGAGAGAGAGATACAGAATCTGAAGCAGGCTCCAGGCTCTGAGCTGTTTGTTAGCACAGAGCCCGACGAGGGGCTCAAACTCACGAACTGCAAGACCATGACCCGAGCCGAAGTCGGACGCTCAACCGACTGAGCCACCCAGGTGCCCCACGTGGCAAGTTTTAACTAGGAATGTTATGCTCTGCTCACGAGGTGCATCCTTCCACCATCGCTACTGGAAGCAAGGCCCCTCAAAACTCCCGGGTTAGGAGAGGTGGTAGGCGCAGCAGACTGTCTCACTGGGACTGAGTCAAGCAGAACTGGAAAGGGCAGCTCTCCTGGAGCATGTGGGGAAAGGGCTTGGTGTCAGGAAGTTGGACAGCCACTGTGCTGGCTCCTGCAGGTGGCTCTGTGCTCATGGTGAGGGGCGGGGAAGGAAAATGGTACAGGCCAGTGTCTTTGTTCCCAGAGGGGTCACTTTGTGAATGCTTCCTCTCTGGGACAGGCTCCTGGGGGAGTAAATAACCTCCCCACTCTATGCAAGAGGCACTCTGCAGATCACTGTGTATATGCCGTATGCCTGTGGGCTGTTTGCCTTGCCTTCTCTCCAAGTACAATCCCAATGCCTCTGAGCTCTCCCGGAGCCGAGCACAATAACCCTTAGAATGCCAGGCTTAAAGTCCTGCTATTGCAAGAACTCAAGAAATTCAGCCCCTCTCTCACTTTCCAAGCCAACTGTTATGGGGACCCGTGTGTTAGTCTGTCTCTCACCCTTTTCCATGACCTCAACTCTTTCCCCATCACACTGGCCATGATCCATTTCTCTTCCGAACTACATCTCTGCACTCCCTACTTTCTTCCGTGCGGCCTCCTCCTTACTTTTACTTGTGGAGTTTGTTCTGACAGTGTTCAGGTTGCTTCTGGAGCATTTAGGATGATTTCACAGTCCATGTATTTGCATTTCTGGGACGAGGCAAGTGTAGGGCCCTCCTACTCTGCTGATATCTTCCCAACCCTGCAGTTTTTTAAATTATTAATTTTAACTTAATCCAATTCAGTACTTGTTTAGCATCTCTAATATACTTTGCTCTAATATACTCTATGAATAGTGCATAGTTTCTGTGTGTGTTTGGTGAGGAAGATGAATTAGCTTTATATTCTTATAAACATTTGCACAGACAGGGTACTGTGTAACCACAAAGAAGGATAATCGTCCAAACTGGGAGTTGAGGGGAGACTTCTTAGAAGAGATGCCGTATTAAATATAAAACAGTTAAATAAAAATGAATACATAAAATCATTTATGAAATACCCTGTAACGTTTAAAGCATTTTGCCAGACAGTATTTCATTTGAATCTAAGGGGGTTCCAGACATTTCATAGGGTAGTTATCTTCCTCATTTTGCAAGTAAGAACATTTATGATAATATGACGAATATCCTTGCCTAATATACATATACTCCAGTATACAATTAATATATCAAAGAGCATAGCACAAACCCAGGTAATCTTGTTCTAAATACTAGCCACCTCCCCCAAACAACAAGATGCTTGTTAAATTGAATAAAAGCAGTATGTAAATATAGCCATGTAAGGCAATAAATGGAACTTGCTGTTGGTGTGCTAAAGGTAAGATCTTTTGATGTGGTAGTTTTGTGGCTATTTACTACATATAAAGCCTGTTGGTGTTTAGCATTTGGCATTTAATTTTCAAAGATATTGCATAAAGAGTCATCTTATCATTCATAAATGTAAAGTGCTTGAAAACTGAGCACATGTTCTGCATGGATAAGTTATTATTATTGTTTCTTTCAAGCTTATTTCTTTTGTGTAAAACTCTGTGCTGTTGAACAGCCCATTAAAGCCAGCTAGAGGAGTTCCTATAAAACTAGGCCACTGGTGGGGCACCTGAGTGGCTCAGTCAGTTAAGTGTCCGACCCTGGCTCAGGTCATGATCTCACAGTTCGTAGGTTCAAGCCCCATGTCGGGCTTTGTGCTAACAGCTCAGAGCCTGGAGCCTGCTTTGGATTTTGTGTCTCCCTCTCTCTCTCTGCTCCTCTCCCACTTGTGCGCGCTCTCTCTCTCTCTCTCTCTCTCTCTCTCTCTCTCTCTCTCTCAGAAATAAATAAACATTAAAGAACAAAAACAAAACTAGCCCACCAGGAAGTTTCCAGGGTAGCAAAGTATAGTGCCTTCACAAGAAGAAGAGCAAAAGTTCAGTTACAAAAGGAAATATTTGGGTGATGTCCTGTTCCCCTCTGAGGTTATTTGCTGTACTCAAAGTCTTAGTGTTATGCTGCATAGCTTCACCATCTATTCTTATCGTCCTTTATTACTTTAGTCTCTTGTGATTAATTTGGCATTAGTTTTAAGACACAATAGTATAGCAAATATGTAAAACTTATTTTCCAGCAGTAACTCTTCCTTAAAATTGTCTAAAGACCTATTTGGTTGAGGAAATAAGTTTCTGTTAAAATAAAAATTAAGATTTTTCGTTTTAATTGGTGTATGATTTTGTAATCAATTTATCTCTTTCTCTGTTTCTCTGTCTCTGATTCTCTGTTTCTCTCTTGCTCCCTCCCTCCCTCTCTCTCTTTCTCTTTGTGTCTCCCCAAAATACATTTCAATATTTAACTTGGCACTGAGTAGTTATGTACAATATTTAATTGGCAGACTGACTTTACTTTCAAAGGAAAATATTATTCACTTAAGACATTCTCTTGGCTTAAATATAAACTATTTTTTTTCCCAGTTAGCTATCTTGCTTGGCCTTACTTTCAATATTTTCCATTTCCAGAGCTTTTTGTCTCACCTAACCTATATCCATAAAACAGTAAGTTATTCTTAAATTAAGGAGAAAAGATAAAGTATATTTTATGTTCAAAATAATATAATGCATTTAACTGTTTCTTTCACTATGCAGTGTTTCCTATCAGTTAATTTCCAAGCAGCTACGCCTATTTCATTGACTCTAGGTACAGTTTAAAAGCTGAATATTTTTTATACTTTTTTTAAAAGTTTAGTTATTTATTATGAGACACACACATACACAGAGAGAGACACACAGAGAGAGAGAGAGAGAGAGAGAGAGAGAGAGAGAGAGAGAGAGAGAGAAAGTCAGCAAGCATGAATGGGGGAGGGGAAGAGAGAGAGGAGAGAAAGAGAATCCCAAGGAGGTTCAACACTGCCAGCACAGAGCCCCATGTGGGGCTTGAACCCATGAAGCCCTGAGATCATGACCTGAGCCAAAACCAAGAGTTGGACATTAACCAACTGAGCCACCTGGGCACAACTGGTTTTTTTTTTTTTGTTTTAATAGAAAAATATACTTTTATATGAAGGATAAATTTCTTTACCAGCTCTACCTGATACATGATTGATGGATGTGAGGAATGTTTTTGAAGTCAGAATGCCTATTGCGAATGCCCAAGACTTAATAGATCTGACCTATGTTCTTCATATGTAAGCAATTTAATGTTCCAGTGACATTTTTTTAGTGGCTGTTCTTTTTGTGATTCCTTCAGCTGTCAGCGTATTATCTAGATGTGCTAAAATTGTTAAGTATCATTTAGTCTCATCACTACTTCATAAATGTTGGTGATACTAGATTTGCTACTAGATCATGTTATATAATGTGTTAGCAGAGAAGAATCCATCCTGCTGTATCACACATCTCTAAAAACATTTTGACCACTTATATTTTAATAGAGTTGGTTTCTGTTGTAACTCGATATCTTTTCTCTATTTAAAACATTAATCTTAGGTGTGCCTGGCTCAGTTGGTTAAGCAGCTGACTCTTGATTTTGGCTCAGGTCATGATCTCATGCTCCTGAGATCAAGCCCTGTGTGGAGCCTGACACCTACTTAATATTCTCTCCTTCCTTCGCCCTCTGCCCCTCCCCCACTTGTGCATCCTCTTTCTCCTTCTCTCTCTCTCTAAAAAATTAAGACATTAATCTGAAGAGAGCTACAGGAGCTTCACTAGAATACCAAAGGTACCTATGCAGCAAAGAAGGGTTAAGAATCCCTATTTTAGAAGTTTTAATTTAATATTTACTTTCAAATCATTGCCAAAATAGGCTAATTTTTGCATTCCACCTCCAATTCATTCTTGTCCTCAAATCTCTTTCATTATGCATAATGCATATGGTCTCTCTGCAAGAAGAAAAAGAGAAAAAAGGATTATTTTTCTTAATATCTCAATAGAATGCAATGGTATTTATTCAGTTCTATTTATTCATGGGTTATACCCAAAAATGTTCTATTTATTAAACTTAAAAAGAAGTGAACAACATGGATTATTTATAGGATAAATTAGAATTTGTATAATTTCCTCTGAATAAATCATAGGAAATTAAGTAATTCATATATTTTAAAATGTACTGGCTTTAATATTTGTAATATTGAATGTGTTTTTGATTTTGTAGCTTGTGAAAGGTTTAAGCATTAAGCATAAACCCTTATAAGTTGAATATTGTCATTTCAAAGTGCATTTATCAGCTTCTACAAACCACAAAGTATGTAGATTAAAATAATTGGTTTTATTCTCCCTACGTACAATATCTATAAAGCATGGCGGATGATGTCTTCTTCTTAGCATGGTGCTAGACAATATAATAACTTGAAGTTTCTTTCAACTCTAAGAACAGATAATCTATTCTATGTATTATTAGTGTATATATAGTAAGGAAGAATTCTGTTTATTCTTAAGATATCTCTTTTATTAAACTATTTATTTGCTTTGGACAAGCAAATCAAAATAGAATTTCAAGTCTTCCAGTGGAATTTATATAGCATATTCAAAGAAAATCAAATCACAGGTTCTAGATAGTGTTTTCATTCCTCTCACCCCTAGTCCCCTGCTCCTGTTCCTGGTGTTAGTTAGGTACACGCCCACTTGCCTTCTGACTTCTGGTTTTGGAACATATCGAGCTAGCATGATTAGTAGAGTGGAGAAAAGACACAAATATTCTTGCAGTGAACCAGAGGTTTATAAGACACTTGCCATCTTTTCAACTGGTTATGGGCAGTGACATTGAAATGGTTTATAGTAATTTCAAACTCAGTTAAAAATAACAGAAAAAGTCTCAACACTGAACTGGTTCTCAAAGCCTTCTTATCTCTTGTATATACAGATTCAGGGACTTGTATACGCAGAAGTGTTTGTCATCTTTTATAATATTTTCTTAACTGATATTCTTGCTTCTAATTTTCATCATAAACAAACATTCCCTATGCCACTACTGATTAGTTATAAAATACTATATTTACACCATGTGGTTCAAATACTGTTAATAACTTCTTATTGTCTCCAGGATAAATCCAAAATTAGTAGCACAGTATGAAGTCCTTGGTGGCAAGGACTGTGAGAAATACCAATCAGTAGCAACCCTCTTCCCTAAATGAGTTCTAAAAATTGAAAAATAGGACAAAATGTTAGCAGTTGTAGGTTAAAGTAGTACTTTTATTAATGATAAAGATTAAGTTGCAGGACATAGCTTAGTATGAGAACCAACTGAATCAGAGAATCAAGGAAACCTAGCCAATGTGACACGGAGTATTTGGGGAAGAAATATCCCATATCTTCAAAATAAATGCATAAATAAGAAAGTAAATTAATTAATTAATTAATCATTTTTAAAGCCTTAAAGCACACAGCAGATCACATCCTGTTTTCTTGCAACACTAAGAAGATTTTATTTTCACAAGAGTTTGCCATATTACACAATTTTCTGTTTTCAAATTAATGTCAGGTTATTGTTTCAGTGAAGTTTTATTGAGTGTTCACTCCACACAAAGCATTATATGCTAGGCTTTATGGGAAAATCTGGTATAGGCTTTGGTATTCTCCTGTGGCTTTTCCTTGTAGTTCATAACCTAGTGGATGAGACAGACACATAAATAAAACCAAACAATAACACAAAACGTTTGGAATGATGCAAAATATGAGAAATACTATTATAGGTGAATGATGTGCTATGATGGTAGGAGGGATGAAAAGTTAATTTTCTATCCAGCAACAGATCCCCCTTAGAAGAAAATGTTATAAATAAATCAGAGTTAATAAAAGGCCTGTTTCTGTATTTATCTTGATAAACCTAACATGGAAGATAATATACACCGTTCATTAACAACATCCAATTATTGAAATATCTCTCCAGAAATATTTCTTTCTGAGAGAGACAGAGATGGGTGGGGGAGGAGTAGAGAGAGAGGGAGACACAGAGTCCAAGGCAGGCTGCAGGCTCTGAGCTGGATGCGGGACTCCAACTCACAAACTGTGAGATCATGGCCTGAGCCAAAGTTGGAAACTTAACCAACTGAGCCACCCAGGCGCACCTCTCCAGAAATATTCTGAAATGTGAACCTTTATTAATCAGTCCGTGGAGACCCTTCCTTCATCACATAAATGCAGTGCTCCGAGTTTCATGAAATATGCCTAATAACCATTAGCTTGTGAAAGTTTCTTCAGAATTAGACCTTTGCTGAGAAATTAAGGATCTTAGAGGCACCTGGGTAGCTCAGTCAGTTAAGTGTCTGACTTCAGCTCAGGTCATGATCTCATGGTTCAGGAGTTCAAGCCCCATGTCAGACTCTGTGCTGACAATTCAGAGCCTGGAGCCTGTTTCAGATTCTGTGTCTCCTTCTCTCTCTGCCCCTCCCCCCATTTGTTCTCTCTCTCTCTCTCTCTCTCTCAAAAATAAATAAACATTAGAAAATTAAAAAGAAATTAAGGATCTTAGCAAAACTGGGAGATTATAAATATATACATACATATATGTATATATGTATTCATATATATGTATGTATATATAGAGAGAGACAGAGACAGAGAAATGGAGAGAGAGAGAGAGAGAGAGAGAGAGAGAGAGAGAGAGAGAACGTGAGTGGGGAGAGAGATAGAGAGAGAGAATGAATGAATGAATGAATGTTAAGCTGGCTCCACGTTCAGCATGGAGTCTAGGATCATGACCTGAGCCAACATCAAGAGTTGGATGCTCAACCGACTGAGCCACCCAGGTACCCCCCAAACTGGGATTTTTTAACATTTATACAGAACTTTGACAGGATAACAAAAGTCCATTTTGACCAGTATAGAGAATCTAGAAAGTACTGTTTCATAGCACTTTTTTCAGTAATGGAAATGTTTTAAAATTCTCACTGTCCAATATAGTAGCCTCTAGCCCCATGTGAATCTTGAGTACTTGAAATATGGCTATAGCAACTGAGGGACTAAATTTTTATTTTATTTCAATTAATTCAAATTAAAAAACCCACATATGCCCAGTGGCTATCATATTGTATAATACAGCTCTAGAATGAACTTCTGAAAATTAGCTAGGGTATTCTTGGTTAATTGATGAGGTAAGGAAACCAAAAGTGACAAACCAAGGTGGATACTATTGGAGCCTCTGCTAGTCCCTAAAGCCCATTCACCCCTGACTTTCCCCTTCAATGTATAAAACTAATGTGACAAGCCTGCCTGCCACTTGATACTAAAAAAATCAAGTGATCCTGACCGTTGGAAGTATGATAAATGATGCATCTTGTAGGTGGCAAAGTGTAGGAACTTCCATCAGGAGAGTTACCTCTAATGAATTTCATCATTTCCTTTCTAATATGTGCTTGTCCAACAGGAAACAATCAATAATTGCCTGCTGAGTAGATCATCAAACAAAGTGAATTAGCTATACAATTGGAAAGGAATAAGTAGGAAAGATTGCAACTGTAGAATGTATGTTATTTGAGATTTTGATTGTTTTGAGTTTATAGATTAAGTTGGGAATAATTGATATTTTACCAGTATTGAGTCTTCCGATTCATGGACATAGAATATCTCCTATTCCTTTGTGTCTGATTTGTTTCATCAAAGTTTTATAAATTTCCACATATAGATTTCATACATCTTGGTTTCCAGTGTAATTCCATTGTGGCCTGAAAACATACTTCATATGCTTTTTATTATTTTAAAATTTTTATGGTACATTCTGTGTCTCCAAATGTGGTGTATCCTGTGGAGTCTGCCATGTGATTGAGGAAATGTATAGTCTGCTGTCATTAGGTGGAGTATTCTATAAATATTAATTAGATCAAATTGATTCATTGGATTCTATATTCTAGTGATTTCAGGTTCAGGTCATCTATATCCTTACTGATTTTCAGCCTGCTAGATCTACCAGTTATTGAAAGAGAGTTGTTGACATCTCTAATCATATATACATTTTAAACTAATCTAAATATACTACAAAATGATGTTCTATTGATTCACATATAGTATAGGTAATTTTTAACAGAGTTTACTAATTCCCCCATCCTAAGCCTTATGACAGACATTTCTTTCACTCATTTCACTTGTCTATATGCTATATAGCCCAGTACGCTATTACTGTTATTGTTTTAGACAATTATTGGTCAATTGATTTTTAAACAACCTTGGCAAGGAAATATAGTAGAGATAGAATTGTCTTTCCAACAAGTGGTGCTAAACAATTGACTATCCATATAGAAGAAAATATAGGAGAAATTTCAGTGTCATAGGGTAGGTAAGTATCGATCAGGCAGGACACAAATGAGCAAATCATAAAAGGAAAAAGACAGTGATAAGTTGGGCTTCATAAAAATTTTAAATTCTGTTTTTCAAAAGAAGAAAATGCCACAAAGTGGCAGAAAACATTTGCAAAACATATAGCTTATAATAGATTTTATCCAGAATGTATAAAGAACTCTTATAATCATAATGAGATAATAAACTATCCAAATAAAACAAATGGGCAAAAAATTTGACTAGACACTTCACCAAAGAAGATAATGTGATAACAGATATGCATATAAACAGATGCTCAATGTTATAGCATTAAGGAAATGCAAATTAAATCCAAAAGAAGAACATACATCTACTAGGATGGCTAAAGCCTAAAGACTGAAAATACCAAGCTCTGGCTAAAATGAAGAGCAACTAGAAATCTTATTAATTGTTGTAGAGATGGAAAAGATACAAACACTTTGGAAAACAGTTTGGTAGTTTCTTATGAATTCAGTCATATATTTACCTTATGCTTCACCAATCTAATTCTTTAATGTTTAATGATATATATATATATATATATATATATATATATATCCACACAAAGATTGTAGATTATATATATGTCCACACAAAAATCTCTGCACAAATGTTTACAGCTGCTCTATTTGTAGCATGCAACAACTGGAAGCAAATTTCCATTTACTGGTGAATAGATTAAACGAATTTGGGTACATATTTACTGAGAAATACTACTTAATAAAAAGGGAACAAATTGATCCACAGAAGAACATGGCTGAATCTCAAAACATCACATTAAGTGAAAGAAGAAAGACACACAAAAAACACAGAAACCTGAATGATGTGAGATTCTATTAATTTGAAATTCTAGGAAAGAAAAAAAAATTATAGGAACATAAGACAGTTACAATGACTATCAGGGGCTGGAAATGTGAAGAGCTGATTGTCTGCAAATGAGCACAATCGAACTTATTGATCAGGAAGTAGTCTATATTTTGATTTGGTGGTAATTATATGCTGTCAACATTTGTCAAAAATAATCTTAACAAGGATAAATTTCATTACGTCTAAGTTACATTAATATATATAACTTTAATGGAATAGAGTAAACATCAAATAAACCAACTCTTAGCCAGATTCTCATAAATTCTTACAGTAAAGACTTCTATACCTCAGTATCTATTGTCATATACAAATTTGCCTTCAGGAAAAAAATTATAAGCCTTGCCAAAAAGCAATATAAAACATAATCTGAAGCAACAAAGTCATCATCAGAACCCCGATTCAGATATGGTTCAGATGTTGAAAGTATCAGATGTGGAATTTAAAATAATTAAGATAATACATTATAGAATCTAATGGAAAAGGTAGGCAACATGCACCACCAGATTGATAATGTCAGTAGAGATATGGAAACTATGAGAAAAAATTCAAAAGAAATATTACATATTAAAAACATAGTAATAGAAATGAAGAATGCATTCAGTGTACTCACAGCAGACTTAACCAAGGAAAGAAACAGCAAACTTGAACATAAGGTAGCAGAAATTACCCAAACTGAAATGCAAAGAGAAAAAAGATTGGAGAAGGGAAACAAAACAAAACAAAACAAAACAAAACAAAACAAAACAAAACACCCAAGACTATGAGACAAAGTAAAAAGCACAACATTTATGTAATTGGAATAACAGAAGGAGAAGAGAAAATGAGTAGATGAAATATTTGAAGGCATATGATTTATTTCCTCAAATCACAGATCCCAGAAGTTCAGAAAACACAAATAAGATAAATATCAAAAACACAGATGTAGGAATTTCATATTGAAATTGCAGAAAACTGAAGACAAATAATAATCTTGAAGGCAGCCAGAGTGGGGTAACCTTATCTACAGAGGAATGACCATAATTAGAGCCAGCTTCTCATCAGAAACCACACAAACAAGGAGAGAGTGGAGTCAAATAGAATATTAAAAACAAAACAAAACAAACCACTCTCAATGTAGAATTCTATATTGAAAGAAATTGTCATTCAATAATGGAAGAGAAAGAAACATTTCCCAAACAGTAATTGAGGAAATTTATTGCTTGCAGACATGTATCCTAAGAAATTTGAAAGAAATTCTTTTAAAGGAGTGGGATAACATGTAAAAAACTTGGACCTACATAAAGAAAGCAAGTATATCAGAAAAGAAATGCATATCAGTGTATTGATATATCTCTGCAAGAAAGATCTCTTGTTATAAGTAAGGACCATGGGAAATAGAAGGGACATTCACAGAAACTTCTGAGATCGAAACAATTAGAAATGGGACCATGATTAACTGACATACAGAGATACCTCGGATAACCTCTATGATATCAGCCTAGAGAAACAATTTCTGCCATGTTGACATAAGGTATATTTCTATAAAGTCCTCTCTAGAACAGTACAGGGGATTGAAGAGAATTGTTTGTCTGTTAATGCCCCTACAGTGCCTCAGTATAAGTTCGCCTCTGAACATTGGTCAGACAGATCAAGATGACAAAGATAGACACTATAGCATTACCCTCAAAAAAAAGCTACAATGAGATGTCACTACCTACTCATTTTTAGGACCAAATCAGAATGGATAACAGTATCTAGTAATAGCAAGGATGTGGAGGAACTGGAGCTGGTAAGAATGTGATTTAGAGGAAGCCTTGCAATTTCTTATAAAGTTAAAAATATACATCATACAATCCAGCAATTTCATTTCTAGGTGTTTACTCAAGAGAAATGACTACCGATGTATTCAATAATACAGATGAATCTTAATATGCTAAGGGAAGAAGTCAGACACAAAGAGCTACATACTATATCATTTTATTTACACAAATGCTATAAAAACAAATCTACACTGTAGTGACAGAAGACATATGAGCAACTCTGAGCAGTTGTGTGACTGGAAGCAAACATGGGGACTTTGAGAATAATGGATATTCTTTGCGTTTTGATTGGAATAGTGGCTAAAGGGTATATACATTTGTCAAAAATTGAACTGCACACATGCAATGAGTGTATTATATTTAAATAATACATCACTGATGTTAGTTTTGAAAAATGTATCTTCGGGTGCCCGGGTGGCTCAGTCGGTTGAACATCCGACTGTGGCTCAGGTCATAATCTTACGGTCTGTGAGTTCGAGCCCCACACTGGGCTCTATGCTGACAGCTCGGGGCCTGGAGCCTACTTGGAATTCTGTGTCTTTCTCTCTCTCTGCCTCTCCTCCACTGTCTCCTCTGTCTCTCTCTGTCTCTGAAAAATGAATAAATGTTAAAAAAAAATTAAAAAAAAAGAAAAATATATCAACACTGAGGGCCAAGAATTAACCTTAAAATTAGTAACATATCTGGATCTCCTTCTCTATTTCTCTCTCTCTTTTACTTGAAGATGGGCATAACTAGAACCCCTTAATTATCTTAAGATATATTTAATCATCCAGAGGAGGGAAATCTCATTTATATGCAAAATAAGGAAGCTATATATCTAATAATTATATGGATGTGATAAAAAAGAAAAAAAAAGACATATCCACCATTTGCAGGTTTCTAGGCAGGAAGGAGGAATATGCTTACAGGCTGGAACGATGGATCCAGAATAAGAACCAGGTATCTTTGTCATTATGTATTAAATTGATTTACCTAATCTGATGTAATAAAATTTCCTCTTTGTAGTTTGTTATAGGTCTGTGTCCAATGAACAATATGCAAATAAGGTCACTATCTAAGTACTTTATATTTCCTGCAGAAATAATTATATGATTATTAGAATCATTTTTTCCAGGACAAAATATTTGGAAATGTAGACTGCCTATGCTTTGTCACAGCCCAGAAAAGTCATGGCATTAAGGACTAGTAAAATATATACATTATTCTCTTAATACAATATATCCTCACTTGTAGGGAAAATTTAATTATTTTTAACAGATATGAATTCTGAATTAACATGAACAATGGTTAATTCAGTATTAAAGAGGAAAATTTTAAATCAGTAACCATGAAATTAAGTTAAATTGGTTAAGAAACAGATTACTGTGCTCTGAGACTTATTAAGTAGAATTTGATGCCTTTAAATTGACTTTAAATATACAGCATAATTACAGCTAGATCAGAGATTGTGAACTGAGTTTTGGATTACTACTGAACAGATAATTAAAGTAACCACATTAAAAGAAACGGTAGATAAACTTTCAGGAGAGATTTTGGACAAATACATGTACATATAGGTAAATAGCACAAAATCTGAGGTTATACTGCCTGTGTTTGATCAGGGTTTCACCTGTTAACTGGGCAAGCATGGAAGTTATTTAAGCTTTCTGTTTTTTTATGTTTCCTCTTCCATAAAATTGGGATGATGAGAAATAGTGCCCGCCCCATATATTTGTTATGCAGATTACATGAATTTACATATATAACATACTTAGAACAGTGCCTATTATTAGTGGTACTAATAAGAGCAGATAACATAGAAGGAAATGGAAATTGTTGGTGGTTGAAACAGAACTGAGGAATGTATATTAAAAGATGTAAGAAGCACTAGGTAGGAATATTTTTCTCTATTGATATATGCCAAGTATCCCAAATAAAGCCTAGCATATAGAAGTCAATAAACACTTGTTGAATTGAAATTAACCTGAAGAGACAATTACATCATATCCAACACTTTTATAAGTTAAACATTCAATTACATCTGAACAATTATAACTAAACATGTAATATACATGAAAATAGAATTGGAAATTGTTGCATGAATACTGTCCCCAACTTGATAAACAAAATCTTAATGAATTAGATAATCTTCAGGTAGGAAAACAGGCTACAAAATGCCCTTATAAGGAAGGAATTGGCATCTGACAGGACAAAGAGAAGATGGCAATAATTTACATTAGCTGAGGAGAAAATGAGAAGCAATGGAAGAACTCTAAGATGAAAATTTTTTTATTGATCTAGAATTTCTGAGTTGTATTCTTTGAGGAGTGTATCACATTGAACCTTGCACAATTAAATTTGACAAAGTTTGGTTCCATTTTACCCACTTCCTTTTTGCTAGTCCATGTGATTAACAGATAACAAATAGGAATGGAGTTTCCCTAAATAATTATAGTGAAAATTAAACTTTTAATTTTGCCTTGGACCTCCATGTATAGCTTGCTTTAAAAATCTTAGGAGCATCTTTTCATATGAGCAGAATGGCTTTACATAATGGTTTCAGATGCTTTGTTACAAGAGAGATAATGTACCTTCTTCCACATCTCAAGCTGAGGATCCCTGATTTCTTTTCACAGAATAAACAAATTATGTCAGTTAATAGGCAAGTTGCTACTATTGTGTGATTGTGTTTAGTTTGATGTGATACTTAATATGAAAAGGAACTTTACCGCATTATTCTACTTTGCTAATCTCCCAACAGTCTATTTTTCCTGAAACACATATGCTTACTCTTTAAATTATCAGAAACTTGTTAAGATCGTGGATGATTTGCAAGACTGACTTACACTAAACTCGACTTTATTTTGTAAATAGTTAATGTAAGGAGAGGTACTCTGGCTCTAAGCAATTCTCTATTCAGAACACTTTTTGTGCAATCAGGCAAACCAATTTTGAGATATTGTGAGTCTATAATTTTATAAGATATGCAGGAATGTGCGTTTTGATGAATGCAAGTCAATATGGACATGCATCTGTCCAGATTCAGTCTTTTCATCAACTGGTCTCTTTTTGGAGAGCTCATGAAATAGGACAATACATAAGAAAAAGGAAGCCAGAGTGAATAAATAGAGCTGGAAGGAAATAATATCTAAGGGGTAGTGAAATCTTTGTCTTTTTTTTTTCTGTGCTACAATGGAAGAAGAACTAAAATTTGATCAATAAGCAAGCTTAAAGGCCACTTCTAAAAGAACACTCACCTTATAGCTGCACTTAAAAAAAAAACTCATTCTGAAATTACTAGAGTCTTTTTACCTCTGTGTGCTATGAAATAAGAAAGGAAATAATTCAAATTAGTTCAGTGATGCAAGAGAGTAAATATAACTGTGAAAATATAACAACATAATGATAGATAGTAAATGAGTTGTCCCTTCCCAGTAGTATGAATAAAGAGCTATTAGCCATAAATTGCAATGGAATTACTTATTGGATGACAAAACCCCTAATATAAAGAGATTTTAAATCTGTTTCTTAAAGTGACTACAACTACTTATTCTTATAGAAAAGTGGATCTATTACTGAACATTGGCAGGCAATTATGCCAGAGTAAACTGCTTTTTTCTTCAGATTAAAACAGGTTCATGGGAAAAATTCCTCAAAAATTTCATAGTTACCTTGAAAATTAAGTTCAAGTGCATAATCTCCATCAAAAAATGTTAATCATGATAAGTTTTAAGTAGTACAGGATTTAAATTAACAATGCATATATGATGAAAAGTAAATACTTTTGTATGTATTTATGAAAAAGTGAAGATGAAATAATCAAATATGAAAGAAAAAAGTAGTATCAAAATGATATTTTAAATATTACCACAAAAATCTGTATATATTCATATATGTGTATATGTGTGCATTTGTATGTTTATATAATTTTTTCCATACATATAAGCATATATATATTACAATATGTATACTTATTATATAGTCAGGTAGAATGTTAAAGATTTTAAGAGGAAACTATAAAGAAAGAAGAAGGAGGAGGTTACTGTTTATCCTCAGCCTGTTATTTTATATTGGTTCACTAATTTAATCTGTAGCTTGTGTAGGTGAATAAACATCTACAATATGCTTTTGACCTTGTAATGTAACCAAAATTTCCTTTAAAAAAATACAAGGTTTATATAATAAAAGCCAGGGTATATTTGATAATATTTAATGTAGTTCTGATGAATTTTATGAAAGATTATGTTCATGTAAACATAAAACATGTTGGTTGAGTATTTTGATTTTTATGAAAAAATTTAAATTTTAGAATTATCATATTTCTTTGGCACAGACAACAAATACTTATGAAAATGAGTATTGACTTAGGTCTTGGGTATTTTGAATGGTTGAGTTCCTGGAATATTTGGATACTTTAAAAATGGTAAAAGTAGTATATGATGGATTTCTGAAACTTTAATGGCATATTTACATTATTCAGCCAGGACATTCTGTTTAACATTTTTGACTCTTACATAAAGCCATCCTTTATTATAGTACAATATTAATATCCTGGTTGCTTTTATTAGTAACTAACAGAAAATGTCCAGAGGCAGTAGAAAATTCAAAACTTAGTATAAGTTAATACTAAGCAATAAGATTTATAATTGTGAATAAATGCAAAGATCAGCAGCTGGTTTATACAGATGGCCAATAAAATGTTGGAATGCCCAAAACACAAACATAAGGGGTGGCAGTAGGAGGCAGGTAGTGATTAGATATGTGATGGCTGAGGTTAGCTTTTAGTTTGGGTAGAACACTGAACTTTTTTCTTCTTCCAGTAGAAATTTTCTCTATGAAAAAATAATTATCAAAATATTACATTTCACATGATGGTGCCCCTTGTAGCAAATTTTATTAATTATTTTGATGGCTTGAAATTATTGCTGGAGCTTCTGAAGACGATCTGATTTAAAAATCAAGTAACCATTTAGGTCCATTACTTGTCGGCTACATTGAAGACCTGACATAATTTCATTTTTATAAGTTTACTGATGAAATATGCAAGCTTTCTTTTAGGGTTACATCTGATCATTCAGAAATGTCAACCTTAAAAACCTTCATTAACTTCATGATGTTTTTAGTATCCATAGAAACTGGCAGTAATTTAACCTGACTTCAAAGAATACATTCTGTTAGTATTTAGAATAAAACAGCAAATTGTACTTTTATGATTACACTCTGTGTGCCACACCATTTTAAACTTCCTTTTCCAGTTTTTGTATTCTGCCCAACCCAACCCTTCCTACGACACCACGTCAGAATATACACATGTATATAGTACCTTAACATACTTTGTTCCATGAAATGTGACAAGGGTATTATCAGGAAAGGCAGAAAAGCAGGTCTATGACTTGAATCTAATTTATAGTTTTGTCCTAAAAAATCCTATACATTGGGGCGCCTGGGTGGCGCAGTCGGTTAAGCGCCCGACTTCAGCCAGGTCACGATCTCGCGGTCCGGGAGTTCCAGCCCCGCGTCAGGTTCTGGGCTGAGGGCTCAGAGCCTGGAGCCTGTTTCCGATTCTGTGTCTCCCTCTCTCTCTGCCCCTCCCCCGTTCATGCTCTGTCTCTCTCTGTCCTAAAAATAAATAAAAAACGCTGAAAAAAAAAATCCTATACATTAACTTTCTCTTTTTCTTGATATTGTACCATTAAGTATAGTCAAGTAAGAAGGTCAACCCCATGCTTGGCATCAGGTGGTGAATACCAAAAATGAAATAGTATCTACATAACAGCCAACCAACCAACCATGTCAACAAATAGCAATTTTTGAGTAAAATGTCTTCAGACAAGAAGAAATGCATGTTATGATCAATTTATTGACAACGTTTTCAAAATGTACCAAATGCACCCCAAGGATGCCTAAGATACTTCCTTTGGGTGGGAAAATAAAATATTATAATTGTTCTTTATTTTTACCCTACTTTAAATTTTCTATTTTTGGTTTGTTTTAATATCTATATTAATCATCAATAAATAAACATAATATATTACAGATACATGCTCATATAGTTTTAATTGGTTGAAGAATATAGCCCCCCAAAACTGAAGACCTTTAGGAAGTCATATTAGAGAGTTAAATTGAAAAGTAAAATTGAATCCAGAGAAGGTGATGGGTTAAGTGCTTGTTAGGGTGCTTTAACTGTAAACTTTATTATGTAAGTGGGAAATCCACTACAGCTCTCCCATAACGTTCCAAAAATTTTTAGCAGTGGGAAACAGATGGCACACTTCAAGCAAGTAGCCATGGAAAGTATAATACAAGAACCATTTATGAAGGAGTCAACAGAGTTTAGATAAAGCAACAAGGAACGGTTGTTTGTATACTGGGCTAGAAATCAGAGGCTATGTCATCTCATCACTATTCCTAGACCTTAAATGGAAAGGGAGAAAGGAATTATAGGAATTCATAAAAAAAATACCTCTTTGCAGAGGGCAACTTTACAGAGACTGTGGCCTTTGGTTAGGAGACAGAGCTGATGGCTACTATCCAAGGAAGAACCAAGAGAATAAATACCTTGACTCTATTTTTGTGCTACTCTCCAAACTCTTACCGGTTCCTCCCACTGGCCAGATGTAGTCCATACAGGTCAGCCTCCTCAGGCCTAGTTTGAGAAAGAGAGTGGAGTGTGGATCTGCAGGAACAAATTGAAAATTTCCTGCATTCCACTTGCCTTTATTTTCAGCATCTTCTCTTTTCCAGATGAAAAATATGTGTCTCTAATGCAAGAGATGCATAAATCCCATCACCAACATATGCTCATGATTTGATGGCAGATTAGTCATATTCCCAAACAAATTCTAAAATGTTAGCAAACCTCAGTGCTCTTTACAGAAGATAATCTACAGAAAAAGTAGGGAAAGAAATTCTTTTTTTTAATGTTTGTTTACTTTGAGAGAGAGAGAGAACAGGGAGGGGCAGAGAGAAAGAAGTGGAGAGAGAAGACCAAAGAGGCTCCATGCTTTCAACATAAAACCCAACACGGGGCTCTATCTAATGAACGATGAGATCATGACCTGAGGCGCAATCAAGAGTTGGACGCTTAACAAACTGAGCCACCAAGTTGCCCCAAGAAATTTTTAATTGACATAAAATATAGCTTCCATAGTCTCATGATTTACATAGCTACTCATGAGAACTTTAATGACAATTATATATTCTTTTTTTTTAATTTATTTAATGTTTATTTATTTTTAGAGAGATAGAAAGCCCAAGCAAGGGAGGGACAGAGAGGGAAAGAGAGAATCCCAAGCTGGCTCCATGTTGCCAGGGCAGAGCCCAATGTGGGGTTTGAACTCACAAATCTTGAAATCATGAGTTGGACACTTAACACTGAGCCACATTAGTGCCACAACAATTATATATTCTTTTAGCTACACTCATTCAAGTTGAATTCTAAGCTCTGTCAGTGACTAGTCTGTAGTATTCTTTACCTGGTGATATGATCCTGTGGTATGAGCCTTTGATTAGTTCTGCCTTGATTGGGTTGCTTCATTATTCTGTTACCCAGCCTATTACAGAAGTGAGGCAATCTAGAGAAACCTCTAGGTTCCAGAAATAGTTTTTCTTGCCTCAATTGTGTGGTAGCAATCTGATTTCCTATTGTTAAATGACATCAGTCACTTCAACCATTATTGTAGTCCCATTCTCTGCCTATATATTTAACAACTTGAGGATCTTATGATGGCCAGGGGGCATACTCAACTTCCAGTTTAACAGAAATTGTGTTGTCTAGTGGAAGCATTTCTTCCATGGAAACTAGTGCACTTCTTTCTACCTATAAAGCCTGAAGTTATAGAGATAGAAAGTAAATATCCTTTCAAGTAGTTATTTGCTGAAAGAGGCCACTCTAACTTTCTTTCTTAGTTCCTTAGTGCATTCTGTCTGTAGGAGAGATGACATCATACATTTGATACTGGTGTAAGGTCTATAACATCCAGTCAGACATCATCCCAAATCCACAAGATTTTGTCTCTCAAAAGATGCTATAGCAGTCTTTAGCAGATTATCCCATTCTATCAGGTCAGCTGCTTCTAGTTGGTGAGACCAATGGGTTTTGGGTGAGCCCATGGACATATTTCTTTTGTTACAAATTACTTCCCCTTGTCTGAGGTGAGATTACGTCAAAATCCAATGAAAATAAGGGTTTTAAATGCCTACAAGTTGTGGTGCTGACAGAACTGTGACCAGAGAAGACATTCCAGATATGTCTGTTCCTACAAAAAAAAAAAAACACATGTTTCCTCATAGTGATGTAAGGGGTCTGGTAGAATCAACCTCATATCAGTTAGTCAGGAATGTGCCACATAAATGGCTTTGCCTTGTCTTCTGCTATTGGTTAGCTGGGTGGCCATAACCGTATCAACTGTAGTGAGAAGTTCATGGTGTCAAACCTCAGCATAGTATTCCCTTGTGTTATTGTTATCCTGGCCTATTAAGTATCTTTTCCATTGAATAAATACTTGGATTAAGTGAAAACAGGCACTGACAGCTACAGGACAGATAATTTCGTATGTCTGATTATTGAGAGGCTCCTCTGTATTGAAAGCCTTTGCTGGAAGATTACATAGTACAGAAATATCAATATTCTGTTCTCTTTTTATGGGGACCACTCATATACTTTACCAGAACTTCTTGTCATCAACTTTCCAATCAGTTTCCTTTAAATCTCTTAACCAGCAGCCCAACCTGTCAGCTACTGCTCACGGGTTAGTGTAGATCCCTACTTCAAGCTATCTCTCCCTTCGTGCTGGGTAGGAGGTGGATGGGTAAAGTAGGTATATTTTTGTAAACTTGATGAATCATATGTGTGATGGTATATCAACTGCCAAGAGTTTATCACTGTGTATCTTATCACTGTGTATCTTAATTTATCCTGGATGTTGAGCTGTGTCAGGGGCTTCTTAAAATGACCATTGTTAGGTCACCTGGGTGGCTCAGTCAGTGGAACATCTGACTCTTGATTTTGGCTCAGGTCATGATCCCAGGTTGTGGGATGGAGCATGAACAGCATGGAGCCTGCTTAGGATTCTCTCTCTCTCCCCTTCTGGCCCTCACCCCATTCTCACTCTCTCTCAGTTAAAAGAAAATAATAATAATAATAATAATAATAATAATAATAAATAAATTACAATGATCATTGTTCCACTTAAAATGTGCCTTTACAAAGGCTACCCAAAGCAGCTGACAGGCCAAATTGATATTTTCGTTTCCAAAGAATTTTTGTTGTTGTTGTTGTTATTGTAGGCAGAGGTAGGAAGATAGGATTTCCTACTTAAAGCTGAAACTAAGGCTATTACTAGAGCCATTGCAAGATGAGAGCCTTTTAAATACTTTTAATGAGGAAGCTCATTCTTAATGTAGAAGGAAATAATTTCATATTTCAGCATTATTTTATTACCTTAGTGAACACTGAACACTTTAAATGCTGGGCCAGTTGTTTCCAGGAAACATTTATGACTAACATGTGCCAAACAACTTCTTACTGTATGTAAGAATAGAATTGGCTTAATAGATGTGTACAATGTTTTGTAAGGATGACTGTGAAAAAAAAAAAGTAAAACATTTGATGCTAATATAGGAGTTTGCTTCTTCCTAAAAAGAAACCAAGAATATTGCTACTTGTCCTTGCTCAACTACTAAATGCTTTCCTTATCTATAAATCATAGTAAACTTCCTGTGAAGAACTTTCTTGCTAAAAAAAAAAAACCATAATTCCTTATGGGCGATGTTCTACCTGTATGCCATCTTATCTACATTGAGAAACTTTCCTTCCTTCAGGAACTCTGCCAACACGGATCCCTCTGTTTTCATGCCCCCAGCATCTACTGACTTTCCTTTGTACCTGTCATGTCATAGCAAGTTATGTCTGTCTTCACTGAAGACAGATTTGTGATTCATATGTGACTGAAATCACCTTATGAGGTGATGAACTGATTTAGAAAATACAGATAATGCTAAAGAAATAATGTAAAAGCTCCTGGGATGAACCACTGCTAATCTTCACTGGTGACATGTGCATATATGTCATGCAACTTAACTTTTTTATGGAAATGAGTTATTATGTAGCATTGCTTCATGATCCTCTTTTCTCATTTTTTAAGTTTATTTATTTGTTTTGAGACAGAGAGAGCACAAGCAGGAAAGAGTCAGAGGGAAAAGGAGAGAGAGAGAGAGAGAGAGAGAGAGAGAGAGAGAGAGAGAGAATATCAAGCAGACTCTGTACTGTGAGCACAGAGCCAGATGTGGGGTCAAACTGACAAACTGGTGAGATCATGATTTGAGCTGAAATCAAGAGTAGGACACTTAACCAAATGAGCCACCCAGGCTCCCCTCCTCATTTCTCATTTAATATGAACGGTATGAACATCTTCTCAAATAATATGAACATCTTTCATATCATTGAATATTTTTGCACAGAAAATTTTTTATTACTGCATAGTTTTATTTGTATATAGCACAGTTTATAGTATTTATGGTGTGTGCGTATACATATATACCTGTACATATATACAGAGAGAGAGAGAGAGAATATAGATTTATTTTCACCTGCATGTACAAACACATAATATTAATTTAATCATCTATGTAGGTAAAACTTTGGAAATATATAGCCTTCATTAGGATATATATATATATTTTTTTAAAAGACTTCTTGAGTCATAATTTATAAGCTCTGCTTCATTTTCTTTTATAGGACATTATAGGAAGGTATGCTAGGGCGTCCACTGTAGTACTTATGTGCATTGGCATATAGCATAAATTCAAACAACACCGTGAAGTTATTTAAATATTCTATAGGAGATAAAATTGTGGATGAGAAAGGCAAAGTAACTGGTCCATGATTTTTTTAAGTTTATTTATTTTACTTTGGAAGAGAGAGAGGGAGCACACACACGAGTGAGGAGGGGAGGAGTAGAAGAGAGGGAGAGAGAATCCCAAGCAGGCTGCTTGCTTCAACACGGAGCCCAATACAGAGCTCCACATGGGGTTCAATCACATGAATCATAAGATCATGACCTGATCCTAAATCAAGAGCTGGTCGCTTAACTGACTGAAGCACTCGGGCACCTCTGGTCCCTGATTTTAAGGCTCAGAGCTGCTGATATTTAAACAACCATACTTTGTATTGAGTTACTATTGAGAATCATTTGTAATAGTTATACAAACTATTATTAAAAGTTACCATTGGGGATTGAAAATAAATTAATCAAACGTTCACTTTATTTAAATGGTGGTTTCTTTATCTGCTTAGGATCTCACTTGTGATATAATTAAAACCCCTTAAAGACATAGGCTTCATACATTTTAATTGTGTGCCACTATCAGAAATTTTTGAGCTTGTACTAATGAATAGAAATTTATTTATATTGTATAAATTATACAACCCAAATACTAAACACTAGTGAGGACTAAATTTTAATATAAAAAATAAACTAGAAGTTTTACATTTTTCAGATACCATAATGGAAACTTTTGTGCATCTCTGAGATGGGGAAAACCTGTATTTTAATTACTCTGTTCATCAGTCTTTCCACAGAACTAGATTGTCTCAAAATTTTATTCTACTTTTTTCAAATTACTCACTGATTGAATGAAAGGTACCAGGCATTGAGTTGAAACAGAATGCATTGATGAGTCTTCATAGAATAAAAGGGAAAGAACAAAATGCATTAATAAAAATAACACTATCAAATAGGTCCAGAATCCCAACATTACAAAATAGAGTTGATTTTTTAAATATAAATTATGCAACATATATACCTGATAAGTCAGTGGTGGTCCTCCAAGTGGTGATTCACATACCCATGTTACTGCCTTCCTGTGATGGCCCTGCTGTTTATACATTCTGGCTTCCAGAATTGCTATGGTGAGAGAGAAAACATGGAGAATCACACATGGGAAGTTTTTATACACTACACTTGGACTTAACTCATATCATTTCAGTCCTCAGTTACAATACCACATTTAACTGCAGGAGAGACTGGGGAATGTGTGTCCAGGCAGGAGAGAAAATGGGCTCAATAGTTAGACTCTCTGCCATAACATATAAACAAGTAGTGGTAATGTAGTTTTATAAAAGGATAATGGAATAAAGTAAAAGTGCTATAAAATCATAGAGGAGAGAACAATTATCTTTCCTTAATGTTTGAACTGATGAACAGGGACTATTTTGGTCATCAGATACAGAAGGAAGTTCCTGGCCAAAGGTATATATGGAAAGTCAGAGATGATGAAAAGAATAATTCCTATATAGGATGGTTAATATGTAATTTCTTCATTAAATTCCTGCCACCTTTTCAAAATAAATTTTCAGACAGATCTATAAGGATGTATGCCTAGGGAAAAATATTAATTGAGTCATGGTTTATAATAGAAATTATAGAAACAACATAAATGTTCAATGAAAAGGTATCTGTTAAATAAATCATTGTATAGCCAAGCTATGGCATATTTTGCAGCCAATAGAAAATGTATGGGTTCACATGCTTATTTAGAAAGATTCCCACAATTGCGGTTCACATGATAAAAATAATCATAAATAATAAAGATAATGACAAGTGAATGATAAATTTTAGTGTGCATGAATGATTCTATTTTAAATATAGAAGTATGTTTCTGCATAGATTAAAGTGAATCATCCAAGCAGTGGTTTCATTGTTTTTACATAGTGCCCACCTACCTCCCTCTGTCTGTCTCTAACTCTAGTCTTTGTCTATATCTATCATCTTTCTTCTTTGTTTTGTTATCTTTTATTGTTTTTTTTTTTAATTTAAAAATAAGTGAACATTTGGAATCAGTGTTCCCTTGGTTCTGCAGATGATCTCTCATTTAGCTAGCTGGTGAAAATACTACCTTATTAATATCTAACAGAGGCACCCTCCTAGAACACAGTAGTTCCGTCTGTTGGACTTGATCCCGTCAGAGCTAGCTTTTTACAACTTTCTTGCTGCATAAACATCTAGTTACTGAAATGTAATGGACACAAATCAGAACACCACATATGGCTAGGATAAGAAACAAAAATAAAATGTTACTGTGAGATGTGTCAGATTTATAAAAGTTGTATGTAATTCTTTTTCAAAGAGATAGTAAGTAAATTGCCATTAATTTATACATTAATTAGAATGAATTTGGTTGTTTAATATATATTAAGCTATATGTTATAATATCAATAGTATAATATTCATATTTGAAGAATATGAATTTATTATTTCTAATGGAAATGAGCCTAAGTAAGTAGATATAAAGTTACTTGTTCCTAAATAAGAATTACCCTTGACAAATGCAAGGTCTTTAGATTGGCACAAGAGCATGGCCCAGGGAAACCTGAGTGGAGGGCAAAATGGTTTGTGGTCCCAGTGCTGGTTTGATATTCTGCTCTCTGACTCCACCCAAACACATTTATGATTGACAAGACAAAAAGCATTGTCTTAGAGGAAATGCTTTACTGGCAATGGAGTATGAATATTCTAAGATGAGAGAGACTAAAAAGCAGGGTTTTAAATTGAGTACAGTTGACAAATTGGTAGTGATAACAGTGAGAGAAAAACTATAATGTTCCCCAAAAGAAAGCTTTTAAAGGCAAAAATACAAAAAATAACAAATTGAGTAAATTTGAGAATAGAAATACAATTTGAAGTAATTTCCTGGAGAGTGTGGAACATGGAATAACATTAGATTTTGGTTCAATATTATGCTTTTACCAATATACATCGTATATTACTGTGTTCTTTAACAGAATAAAGTAATTAGTCTAGAATCAACTTAAAAATTTTCTTACTGGGGTATTTTTTTTTTAGAAAAAATGTAGATTGTCTTATCTCTCTTTTTTCAAAACAATGCTCATTGTTAATGGGACATTTCTACAATTGAAAAAAAAATATCCATAATACAATGTACCTAACCAACAATGAGATTAATATATAGTGTTCCTTTTGGTAAATTTATCAGTTGGTTTGTTTATATTTATATTTTTATATTTTGGTTATCCTCTTTATCAATACAAATTCTAAGATTAAAGTGAATCACCTTGAAATCTTTGCAGTATGTACTATGTTAAAAAATAAGATGCATATATATATATATATATACACACACATATATACACACATATATGTGATGATTCTACTTTTATATTTCTGCAAGCTTTACAATGTCATTTTGAATGATGTTAATTATTACCTTTTAATCACTTCACCATATAATTAGGAATAAAATAACTTATAGCACAACATATTATTTTTCTAGTCCAAACCAGCTTTGGAATTGGGTTATTTCCATTCATGTTCAGACTAACAATCATGAAATCATAATTTAGATTTTGTTGCCTTTTGTATTACGTTTGCCGGTTAGAGCAGTAAAGTCAAATAAATACTTCAATGATTTTTTTTTAAGGTTGGCTGTGGGGAACATGATATTGTCAGGTTGTAGGTGGCTTTTTTTTAAGCTATGTACAAGAGAAAGATTAACAGGTTAGAAAAGAAAAATAGGAGTTGCTTTTTAAAGCAGACCAGCAGACCAGCCTCATACTCAATCGCATAATCTTTCCCATTTCCTATTTACAGTATTTGAAGAAAAAAATAGTTTTTCTTTTTCCTAGCAAGATGCATTCTTCCAAGTAAGACCCAGAAAAACAAAAAGGCTAGTTCGACATTGTAATTACTTAACATTATTTTTGCTTAAATGAGGTGAAATGCACCAGTAGGTCTGCTCGTGGAAAAGAAAAAAAAAAACATTTTATAAAATGTCAACTATGCATTCATTAGAGGCTATTATAGAAAAATGTTTAACTTTAGGGAGGAGACATTTAACCCGATACACATTAAGTTGTTTCTATTCTCCGCTAAGAAAATGAGGATAATTAAGGAAAATGATTATATGTGCTTGCTAACTGGTTTTAGGTATAAGGATACTCTTTATGACAATTTTGTTTTTATTGATGATAATTCCATAACATGATCACACTGACTCTAAACTACCATTGACGAAGCTGTCATCCTCAGAGTGCTAAGCCAAGCAAATGGCTACACCTTTGAATAAACTGCAAAACCCAAATACTTTTGTGTGTCTTAACTTGATCTTCATGCCCTAAGATGTAGCTGAGTGCCATGTCTTTTCCACGTAGAATAAATGTTAACCCTGCTAGCTTCCTACCCGTGGAGCATTATGTTGACCCTGGTACATTTTTCTGCAATGGGATAAACCTTTGTTGGAGTACATAGAGGGCATTTAAAAGAACTGTAAATTGCTTTCTTAATTTCTAGAAATTCTTAACCTCAAATTTTTAAATCACTTTTTTATTTTCTGAAGAATTTTCAAAATTTTATTTAATGAACTTATTTCGAACAGCAATTCTTTTAATGTTATTTTTCTCAGTATTTCCCTTGAGCTCTCTGCTCTGTTTTTATTTTTTTATATATTTTTAATTTTTTTAATGTTTATTTATTTTGGAGAGAGAGACAGAGCATGAGTAGGCGAGGGGCAGAGAGAGAGGAAGACACAGAATCCAAAGCAGGCTCCAAGCTCTGAGCTGTCAACACAGAGCCTGATGTGGGGCTCGAACTCATGAGCCATGAGATCATGACCTGAGTCAAAGTTGGATGCTAAACCGACTGAGCCACCCTGGCGCCCCTCTACTCTGTTTTTAAAATATCATGTGTGTATGTGTGTATTTATTTATATCATGTTACTGTTTAAAAAGTCTTCTCTCTTCCCATAACTACCATCATTTTTATGAGAAAAAGTCAATTTTAAATGGTGCATGATCATTCTTCTCTTGTCAGTTACCTTACCTTATAGAATTGAATAACTGGAACTTGCTGGGAGAATGACACCTAGTTATATTTAAGCCAGAAATGAATTCCAAAGGTTTTAGGGGTAGAAACAAAACAAAGACTTTGGATATATATTATGATAAAGAAAATAATGTATTATATTGTATTCAATGCATTACATTGAAAAATTAAAAAAAAAACACTTTTTTTTTGAGAATCTTATGCCCTTTCTCTAAAGCAGAGATGATAGGCCGTATATGAGCTATAATCTAACAGCTGATGACAACAATGATATTTAAATATTCACATTTTATTATAAAAACAGTGAATTATTAAAGAAATGCAAATTGAAACAACACTAAGATACAATATTTTGCCTATCATATTGGGGGAAAAGATAATAGATACTACACAGTGCTGGCAACAGTATGGAGAAAGCAGTGCTCTGATTTTTCTGTAACTGGTAGTGCCAACTGGAAAAACTTTTTTGGAAGTCAATTTGAAAATACATGTTTAAGTCCAAATATTGCATATCCTTTGGCTCAGCAATTTTATTTATAAATGCACCATGCATGCATACTAACACAAACATACAACAATGTATGTACAGAAGTATTTGCTGAGTGAGTGTTGAGCTTTGGCTCCCGAATCAGACAGACCTGGGTTGAAATTACCATTCCATTACTTTCTAGATATGTGACCTTGGGCAAGTTACATAGCATGTCTAGATTTCACTGTCCTTTGAGGATTAAATGAAATGATGTCTATAAACTGTGTAACAAAGTGTGTAACACCTTAAGAGATGTTTTTCCTCCTTGTAATGATGACAATGTTATTATAAATATGCAGCATCACTGATAATGGTAAAGAACTAAAAACAACCCCATTATCCATCAACCTAATAAACTTAGATTGGTTGAATGGAATACAACATAGTCACTAAGAAGAAGAAGAACAATCTACATGGAACAAAAGGCAAAAAATACTTCGAAAAAATCAAGTTTTAGTATTAATAGTATTATTCCATGTGTGTGAAAAGGCACAGTAATAGGGGCACCTGGGTGGCTCAGTTGGTTAAGTGACTGACTTTGGCTCAGGTCATGATCTTGCAGTTTGTGAGTACAAGCCCCGTGTCGGGCTCTGTGCTGACAGCTCAGAGCCTGGAGCCTACTTCAGATTCTATGTCTCCCCTTCTCTCTACCCCTCCCCTGCTCATGCTCTGTGTCTGTCTCTCAATAATAAATAAACGTTAAAAAAATTACAAAATAAAAGACACAGTAATATATTTTGCTACTTTATATCAACAGAGAGAGAGGAAAAGGATATGAACCAATATATTAACAGTGATTATGTCAGGGAAGTGAAATAATAGGGCACTTTGTTTTCTCTATTGTAGTTTTGATATATTTTATGCTTTTAAAATCATTCCTTAGTGTATCCAAGAGTCAAAAATTATCAAAAAATAATATTTATGATTATGTTCTTTACCTGAAAATTAGAAGGACTCGTGAGAGAATTACAAGTATTGTGGAATCAATACTTAAGAAATCCTAGAAATGGACGGTACCTCAATACTTATCCTAGTCTAGCATCTCACAAAGACCACAAATTCACTGAAAACCAACTCCACCAACTTAATCTGATTTTAGGGATAATAAGCTTACTAAGTCCCAAAGCAAAGTTTTACTGTTAGAAATTTGTTTTTTTTTCTTTAAATTTTTTTTTACATTTTATTTATTTTTGAGAGAGAGAGAGAGGGAGAGAGAGAGAGCACGAGTAGGAGAGAGGCAGAGAGAGAGGGAGACACAGAATCTGAAGCAGGCTCCAGGCTCTGAGCTGTCAGCACAGAGCCTGGCACAGGTGGGGCTTGAACTCACGAACCATGAGATCATGACCTGAGCCGAAGTTGGACGCTTAAACGACTGAGCCACCCAGGCGCCCCAGAACTTTATTTCTTAAATTGAATAAAATGTGCTTCCTCATAAAATTCCTGCCATCATTTCTATTTTTGCTTCATACAGTGAATGAGGCTTTTTATAAACTTTCTTTAAAAGACAGCTTTTTAAATAGTTTGAGGTTGAAGCATATATCTTTTTCATTTAAAATTTTCCTAGTTGTTACTATTTTTCCATATGTAAGAGGATTTCCAGGCTTATCACCTTCTTGGTACCCCTATCTGAAGATACTTGGAGATACCTAGTGTCTTTTATAGGCTGACTCATGACATTCCAAAGTCAGGATAACCTTTCAAAGAGAATATTAAACTAGGTGGCCCAACTGTATATCAGTACTAATAATATCCAGCTTGATGTTCTATATCTATGAATGTCAAGTCAAATGTTTCTTTATGTTCTGGATTTCAAACCTATTCTGTTATTTTGGAATTATATTTTTATGAAAGGCTATAATTTACAAATTATTTTCATAGGCTTTATATACTTTATAGTTTTTATAATTTTTAAGATAGTCTGGGTCCAAATATTTTCCCTTTTAAGTAATGTGGGAACTAATTTCAGTAAGATTAAGGTGTTAGAAACTATAATATGGCAACATATTGGAAGAGTCAAGATCAGCCTTCCTTTCATTTTAACTTAATTTAACATCATTTATGAAGAGTAAATTGAGATTATATTAGGATTGACTGGAACTTTTTTCTATTACATATTTATATACATACATATGTGTGCAAACAGACACGTGCATGTACACGTGCGCGCACACACACACACACACACACACACACACACACATTGACGCATGCATTTTGGAGCAAGAAGGGACATTAGTGTAGTGATATCTTGCGAAATATGACCAGAACATTAGCCTGTATGTGTGATCCTGAGTTCTCTTAATAATCTTTTTAATATTGATTTATTTTTGAGAGACATAAAGAGACAGAGTGTACATGGGGGAGGGACAGAGAGAGGGAGACACAGAACACAAAGCAGGCTCCAGTCTCCGAGCTGTCAGCACAGAGCCCAACATGGGGGCTCGAACTCACAAACCGTGAGATCATGACCTGAGCCGAAGTCGGACAATTAACCTGCTGAGTTCCCAGGTGTCCCCTGAGTTCTCTTCATAAACAGTCAAGCCCAGTATCTTGTGAAGTTCCAGTTATGGAGCACATTGTGTCTTAATCTAACTTGGCATTTGAAATTATATGTCACCATTGTGAAAGTTCTCTTATTTTTTGAAAATGCTTTGACAGAGAAATCAAATTGCATTTGGGATGAAGGATTATCAATGTTGCTTGCTTTTATAAAGATGTAGTGGCAGTAGATATGTCAGATATCAGACCATTGAAATGGATGTGAACATAAATTTATCTTGGTATATTTTCAAAAGTTCTCTTTTCTTTTGTTCAGTTTGGTCTGCCTAGTGTCCAAGTTCATCCCTTCTCTAATAACTTTATATTAAAAACTATGACAGAGAAGTTTTAAATTTTGGTGGTTTGTATTGCTTAACTATCAAGTCTTAATGATTAGTCAGCTCTTATAATATGTCTAGATTTAAAAGACAGCATGCAGCACTGAGATAATGAATTAAACTATGTTGTTTCATTAGTATAGTATATGGTTGTAAGTAAGCAATAAAGACTTGATGATTGTATTATTAAGCCAGTGTGTAAATAATAGACATCAGATTCTAATTAACACATGAGTTTATTTATTCAGTTCATTATCTGTGTGTTTGTATGTGTGTGTGTACCTGTGTGTGTCTTACAGCTGTTATTTCGAGAAACCAAGAAGGGCCAGGAGAAATGGGAAAGGCTGTGCTGATTCCTAAAGATGACCAGGAGAAAATGAAAGAACTATTTAAAATCAATCAGTTTAACCTTATGGCCAGTGATTTGATTGCCCTTAACAGAAGTCTACCGGATGTAAGATTAGAAGGGTGAGTTTACATGTGTTATATAATCTTATTTTTAGTAACCTCCCTATCTCACAGTAGCTTAGAACTTCTAGAACTCTGTTTTTGAATACCTGTGCTGTAGCGGGGATGAACTGTGCATGCATGTGATGGGAAATATAAACCAGTTTCTTCTCCGGCAGAGCAGAATATTGTACTTGCAAAAATATCGTGGGAGACACAACTCTAACAGGTTTCTCTTCATGAGATGCTTTTTTTTTGTTTTGCTTTATCTTGCCAAATACTGAGTAAACAGGATTTTTGATAGGTTATGTGGTTGCCTGTATAGAAAGGTCTTATACTTTGTATTTGAAAACTATAGGCTTTGCTGTTCCAGTGTAAAAATGGCCAATTGCCAGTATGATTCTTTGACCTTTTAACATTATTTATTATGGATTCCAGCGAATTATGGTACTATTTTATAATTAGCATGCTCAGTTATCAGCCATGGAAGAAATAGTCACTTGGAAATAATAATACTGCATGCAAAATAATGTTGAAAAATTCAACTTGTTTGTGATTAACTGTAAGTCATGTTCTAGATAGTTGAATGAATTTTAAATGGATATAATAAAAATTAGAATATTTAGTGGCAGTATTGTCATCCTAATAATATAGTCCTTAGAAAAGATAGGTCCTGAGACTTTAGAAAATCTCCAAGTTTACAAATATGTGCAGAATACATTTCTACGTAAACAGAAGTTGTTCTTTTAGACATCTAATGACTTTCTCCATATAGAATAAAATAACAGTTAATGCAAATAAAATTTACCACCTATAATGGGTTGTATTACATTAGTAATATAGTGATATTATCATATTTATCATATCTCTTTTTTTTTCCTTTCTAAATTACTTCAAAAAATACCAAAGTAATCAAATCTTGTTGAGATGGTCGGGCTGGATTGTCAGAAGGTTCATTTGATAGCTAAGTACTGATTTTGTACATCCTTGTATGCTTTTGTCTCTCTCAAAAAAAACCTCATAAATAAGTACATATTTTGCACATTTTTGGTCTCTAACAAATGACTAAAATGTGAAAATTACATTTGTGCATTTCAAAGATCTATAGCATTTTATAGGTAGTTATGTCTATATTTGCATATTTGTACATAGACACATTTGTATTTTTAAAGACCTACAATAAGTTTATTCTTCTAAACAATTTTGAAACATTTTAGATGCTAAGCTTATGCCATAATAATTGTGCATTCCTCACTTTCTTTTATATACTATGTTGTAATAAAATGGATACAGGTGATACCCTTTCAGGAAAACCACCTAAACAGTATTTCAAATTTTTATGAAATCTTTATTTGCAACTATCAGAACATAAATTTTATATCAGATCTGGGATACTTAAGGAAACAACTGCCTTAGTACAGAGCCATCAGTTTAAAAAAAGGAGAAGAAAAATGTTCATTGAGCATCATTTAAAATATTTGTGACCAATGGCATTTCTTCTTTTATGAATCCCTTAGTAAATTAAGTGCTTGAGTAATTATACCTTAAAATATAGAACAATTCAACTTTTTAAAATGGAAAATTTAAATGGATTACTGTAAATACTACACAAAATGCAATATTTACTGTGGTTGTTTTTATTTATTTATTGTGTGTGTGTGTGTGTGAGTTGGATACATCTTTATTACAAGAATTTCTAAGCACCATGAGCCTCTTTTTTTAAGTTGAGATATAATTGATGTATAAGATTGTATTTGTTTCAGGTGTACAACATAGTGATTTTATATTTGTATATATTGTGTAATGATCACCATAATAAGTCGAGTTAACATCTATCACCACACAAACTTTTTTCTTGTGTTGAGAAACTTTTCAGATTTACTCTCTCAGCACCTATCAAATATGCAACATTGTATTATTGACTATAGTCATCATGCTGTACATTATTTATTTTATATGACTTATTTATTTTATAACTGGAAGTATGTACCTCTTGACCTAATCCACCCATTTCTCCCAGCCCCCAAACTTCCTCCCCTCTTGCAGCCACCAATCTGTTCTCTGTATCAGTTTATTTCTTTTGTTTTTAAGATTCTATCTGTAGGTGAAATCATACAGTATATTTCTTTTTCTATTTGACTTATTTTACTTGGCATAATACCCTTAAGGTCCATCCATGTTGTTGGAAATGGCCAAATTTAATTCTTTTTAATGATTGAGTATTCCATTGTATATATACCACTTCTTTATTCATTTATCCATTGATGGAAACTTGGGATATTTCCATACCTTGGCTATTGCAAATAATGCTTCAATGAACATAAGGAGGGTGCATATGTGACTTCAAATTTGTGTTTCTGTCTTCTTTGGGTAAATAGAAGAGAAATTGCTGGATCATATGCTGTTCCTATCTTTAATATTTTAAGGAAACTTCATACTGTCTTCGATAATGGCTCCACCAATTTATATTCTCACCAACAGTGCACAAGACTCTTTTTTTCTATATTTTGCCAACACTTATTTCTTGTCTTTTTGATATTAGCCATTCTGACAGGTGTGAGGTGATATCTCATTGAGGTTTGGTTTCCATTGATTAGTTATATTAGACATATTTCAGGTGCCTGTTGGCCATCTGTATGTCATCTTTGGAAAAATGTATGTACATATCCTCTGTTCATTTTTAAATTGGATTATTTGTTATGTTATTGTTTTTTATGAATTTGTTATATTTTGGATATTAAGCCCTGATCATATATATGATTTTCAAATATTTTCTTACATTCAGTAAGTGGTCTTTTCATTTTGTTTGTGGATTTCTTTGCAGTACAGAAAAAATTCAGTTTGATACAGTCCCAACTTGTTTATTTTTACCTTTCTTGTTTTTGACTTAGGAATCACAACCACAAAATCATCACCAAGATGATGTCAAGTAGCTGACTGCCTGTATTTTCTTCTAAGAGTTTTATGGTTTCAGGCTTTAATATTCAAGTATTTTAATCCACTTTGAGTTAATTTGTGTCTATGGTGTAAGATAGTAGTCTAATTTCATTCTGTTTCTTGTGTCTGCCCAATTTTTCTAACACCATTTGTCTTTTCTTTAATGTATTTTCTTGCCTCCTTTGTTGTAAATTAATTGGCCACTATATGTGTGGGTTTATTTGGGGGGCTCTCTATTCTGTTCTAATGACCTCTGGGTCTGTTTTTATGCCAGTACCATACTGTTTGATTACTAAAACTTTATAATATACTGTGAAATCAGGGAGCATGATGCCTCCAGCTTATTTCTTCTTTCCAAATATTGCTTTGGCTATTTGGGATCTTTTGTGGTTCCATACAAATTTTAGGATTGTGTGTTCTGTTTCTGTGAAAAAAGCTATTGTAATTTTGAATAGGGATTGCATTAAATCTGTAGATTACTTTGGGTAATATATGCATCTTCCTTCACCTATTCCTCCTCTTCCTCTTCCCCCGTCCCTCTCTCCCCCTGTCCCCACTCCTCCCCCTTCTCCCTTTCTCCTCTTCTCTTCCTCCTCCTTCTTCTTTTCTAATTGCTCAGGTTAGGACTTGCAGTGCTGTGTGGATTAAAAGTGGTGAAAGTGGAAATTTTTGTCATTTTCTTGATATAGAGGAACAGCTTTTCACTGTTGACTATATTAGCTATGGGCTTGTCATATATTGCCTTTAATATGTTGAGGTATGTTCCTTCTATACCCACTTTATTGAGAATTTTTATTTTAAATGGATATTTAATTTTGTCAAATGTTTTTTTTCTGCATCTATTGAGATGATCCTATGATTTTTATCCCTTGTCTTGTTAATGTGGTATGTCGTATTGATTAATTTGCAGATGTCGAAGCATCCTTGTGTCCCAGGAATAAATCCCACTTAGTCATTATGCATAATCTTTTTAATATTGAATTGGGTTTGCTAATAATTGTTGAGGATTTTTGCATTTTATGCACATCGGGGATGTTGGCCTATAATTTTCTTTTTTGTGGTGTTCTTGTCTGGCTTTTGTATTAGGGTAATGCTCGCCTTGTAAAATAAGTTTGTAGGTATTCATTCCTCTTCAATTTTTTTGGAAGAGTGTGAGAAGGATATGTATTAAAATTTTGAATGTTTGGTAGAAAACACTGGTGAAGCCATTGGATCCTGGACTTTCATTTGATGGGGGGTCTGATTATTAATTCAATCTCCTTACTGGTAATTGATCTGTTCAAATTTTCTCTTTCTTCATGATTCAGTCTTGGAAGGTTGTATGTTTCAGGAATTTATTCATCTTTTCTAGGTTGTCCAGTCTGGTGGTGTATCATTGTTCATAGTAATCTATTTTGATCCTTTATATTTCTGTGGTATCAGTTGTAACTTGTGCTCTTTCATTTCTGTTTTATTTATTTGGGTCTTTTTGTTGTTGGTGGTGAGTCTAGCTAAAGGTTTATCAATTTTGTTTACCTTTTTAAGGAACTCACTCTTCCAGTGATATTGTCTACTGCCTTTTAGTCTTTATTTCACTTGTTTCTGCTCTGATATTTATTATTCCCTTCCTTTTTCTAACCTTGTGCTTTGTTTGTTCTTCTTTCTTTAGTTCTGTTTAGTGTACAACTAGACTGTTTGAGATTTTCCATATATTAAGGTAGGTCTGTATCACTATGAACTTCCTTTTTAGAACTGCTTTTGCTGCATCCTGTAGATTTTATATGTTGTATTTCCATTTCCATCCTCCAGGATTTGTTTGTTTGTTTTAGTTCTTTTGATTTCTTCAGTTCCACATTAGCTGTTTAGTAGTATGTTGTTTAATCTGCACATATATTTTTTTAAAGTTTATTTATTTTGAGAGAGGGGAGAAGGGCAGAGAAAGAAGGAGAGAGACAGAGGGAGAAGGAGAGAGAGAGAGAGAGAGAGAGAGAGAGAGAGAGAGAGAGAATCTCAAGCAGGCCCCATGCTTTCAGAGTGGAGCCTGACATGTGGCTCCATCTCACAAACCGTGAAATCATGACCTGAGCTAAAATCAAGAGTTGGTCACTTAACCAACTGAGCCACCCAGGCACCCCAAGTCTCCACATACTTAAAAAATTTTTTCAGTCTTCTTCTTAAAAATGATTTCTACTTTTAAACCAGTGTGGTTGGAAAAGATGCTTGATATGATTTTAATCTTGTTAAATATATTTAGACTTGTTTTGTGGTCTAACATAAGATCTATCCTGGATATCTATCCATGTGTCTCTGAGAAGAATGTGTATATTGCTGTTTTGGGTGGAATGTTCTGTATTTATAGAGTCCACCTGGCCTAATGGGTTGTTTAAAGCCAATATTTCCTTATTGATTTTCTGTCTGGACAGTCTATCCATTGATATAAGTAAGGTACTAAAAACCCTATTCTTACTGTATTACTGTTAATTTCTCCCTTTAGGTTTGTTAATATGTGCTCTGTATATTTAGGTGCTTCTTTATTAGGTGCATAGGTATTTATAAATCGCTGTATCTTCTTGTTGGATTGATCCTTTATCATTATGTAATACCCTTCTTTGTCTTTTATTATAGTCTTTGTTTTAAAATCTGTTTTGTCTACGGATGCCTGGATGACTCAGGCAGCTGAGTGACTGCCTCTTGATTTCGGCTCAGGTCATGATCCCAGAGTGGTGGGATTGAGCCCCACACCAGGCTCTATGCTGAGCATGGAACTTGTTTAAGATTCTCTCTCTCACTTTCTCTTTCTCCTTCTGCCCCTCTCCCTTGCTTATGCTATCTCTCTCTCTAAAATATAAATAAATAAATAAATAAATAAATAAATAAATAAATAATCTATTTTGTCTATGTATAGCTACTGCAGCTTTCTTTTGGTTTCCATTTGCATGAAACATCTTTTTTCATCCCTTCACTTTCAGCCTGTGTATGTTCTTACATCTGAAGTGAGTTTCTTGTAGTCAGCACATAGGTTGGTCTTATTTGTTTCTTTGTTTATTTTAATCCATTCATCCAGTTTTTTTTTCCCATTGGAGAATTTAGTCCATTTACGTTTAAAATAATTATTGATAGGTATGTACTAATTGCCATTTTGTTAATTGTTTTCTGACTATCTTGTAATTTTTTAGTTACTTTCTCTTCCTTTTTTTTCTTCTTTTTCTCTCTTCCCTATGGTTTCATGACTCCTTAAAGTTATGCTTAGATTCTTTTCTCATTATCTTTCATGTATCTTCTACAGGTTTTAGATCTGTGATTACCATAAGGCTTACATATAACAGCCTATATAATCAATAGTCTATTTAAAGTTGACAGCAAGTTACATCTCAACATATTCTAAAACTACATTTTTACTGCCAGCCCACACATGCATTTTAATTTTCATGTCATGCTTTTTATTTTCATGCAAACTTCATTTGCATCTTTTTATTTTGTGTATCCCTTAACGAATTATAGTTGTTTATACTGCTTTTGCCTTTTAACCATCACGCTAACTTTACTAATTTAATCCACTACCTTTCCTATATACTTACCTATACCATCAAGATTTTTACTTTCATATGTTTTCTTGTTACTCATTAATGTTTTTTCTTTTCAACTTAAAGTAGTCCCTTTAACATTTTTTGTAAGTCTCCTGTAGTAGTGAGGAACTCCCTTAGCTTTTGCTGGTTGGAAAACTATCTTTCTGCTAATTCTGAATGGTAATCCTGCTGGGTAGAGGATTTGTGGTTGGAAGTTTTTTTGTTTTTTTGTTTTTTGTTTTTCCCTTCAGCTTTTTAAGTATATCCTGTACCTGGTGAAAACTCTGCTGATCATTTTATGGGGGGTTCTCTCATACATATCAAGTCCTTTTTTCTCTCGTGGGATTTAAGATTTTATTTTTATCTTTAACTTTTGATATTTTAATTATAATGTGTCTGGTGTTGATTTCTTCCAGTTCATATTATTTGGAACTCATTTGATTTCCTGGATCTGGATATCTGTTTCTTCCCCAGGTTAGAGAATTTTTCAGCTATTATTTCTTCAGATTAGTTTTCTTCCTCTTTCTCTCTTTATTCTCCTTCTGGTACCCCTGTAATGTAAATGTTTTATTTGATGTTGTCCTATTGGTCCCTTAAGCTACTTTCTCTTTTCTAAATTTTTCTTTCTGCTACTCTGCTTTGGTGAGTTCCACTACCCTGTCTTCCAGATCAATAATCCTTTTTCTACTTCCTCTAGTCTGTTGTTGAAGCACTCTTATGTACTTTTAGTTCAGTTATTTCATTCTGCAGCTCTGTGACTTCTGTTTAGTACTTTCTTATATTTTCTATCTCTTTGTCAAAGTTCTCACTATGTCTCCTGGTTCGGTGAATATCCTTATACCATTACATTGAACTCTTTATCAGTTAAGTTACTTATATTCCTTTCATTAAGTTTTTTTTCCCTAAGGTCTTGTTCTTTTATTTGGAACTTATTTATCTGTTTCTTCATTTTCCTTGATTGTTTGTGCCCATGTATTAGGAGAGAGGCCTACCTCTTCTAGTCTTGAAGAAGTGGCTTTATATAGTAGATTAATCTTCTCTTTCAACCTTGTCCTAGCTCTTGGTTGTGTCTTGAACCTTTGGAGTTGTCTAAATAGCCTGATTTATTCTTGATAGGTCCCTGTTTTTGAGGTTGTATCAAAACCTGTCATTGTTTCAGAGGGAGGGATCTTAGCCCCTACTTTCAGGCTGATTGGAAATGAAACCCTCAGGCAGCAGCTTTTGAAGTATGGTAATATATACAGTCCTGTAGGACTACAGTTGTAAACCTGCTGGCCTCCAGATTGGGGGCATTTCCTTGGCAACATTTGCAAAAATCAAAACTCCTAATGATTGTATAAACTTCTTTCTGGGAGGTGCTAGCTGGCTGTAGCAAGGTCCCTGGAGAACAGAAAGATGGCATCCCCTGGCCTCTGTTCTCTAAGATCAACTCTATTCCCTCTGTAGATATCTGCTGAACTGGCAGTCTGCCCCTCAGACTAAAATTCCAGGACAAGCAAGTAGGCCTTTTCACAGAAGATTCAGGTGTTTCAGTCTTCTGTCTGTGTTGTGCCCTTGGGTTATTGGCTGCCAAAAACCACCTTTTCAATTGTTTCAGTACTGTAGGGCCCACAAATGCAACCTCCCCTAGCCAACATAGATCAACACTCAAGAGGTATCCCCTATATGGACTGGGCACACCAGCCAGCTTTAATGGAGCAATGGGGATCATGCGCTATGTTCCCATTAGTTTTAGTGTGTTGTGGGTAGTGCTGGGCCTGGGCATGCCTGCCAGCTTTATTGGGTCTGTAGGATAGCACTGAGGTGGGATGAACCTCCCAGCCATAGCAAAGCCATGGAGAGTGCAGGGTTGGGACATTCTCTCTGGCACTAGCAAGATAGAGGGAGAGTGTAAAAAAATGACACCCATAATTAGTGACACTACTAAGTAGAATGAGATCCCCCAAATGGTTCTCACTGGCATCTCCATCTCCAGAGAGTCCCAACAGGCTCCTGCCTCTCTAGCAGACACTTGAAGATTAGCAAATGAATCTCTTTCACATATGGTATCATGATTTTCAAACTGCTGGTTTTGCACAGGTCTTGGGTGCATGAGTCTACATGCAATCTCTTTAAGTGTAGATTCTCAGCTTCCTACATCCCTTTGGGTTTCCTGGACACCAATTCTGTTGGTTTTCAAAGCCAGCCATTCTGGGGCCTTGTCCCTTCAGTACAGGTCCTAAAGGCCAGGATGCCTGATGTGGAGCATGTACCTCTTGCTCATCAGGGAGAAACTCTGTATTTGTGAGATCTGATTATGATCAGATTGTGGATTGTTGATTGTGGGTTGCTATGCTGGGGTGAGGATTTTGGTGAGACCAGGCCTTTGCCTTTCCTACCCATCTTAATGTAACTCCATTATCCTTTGTTGTGGAGAAACTGACAAGCTGGTTTTCAGGTCTTTTTTTTTTTAGAGGGAAGTGTTCTATATGTAGCTGTAGATTTGGTGTCTGTGAGAAGAAGTAAGCTGAGGATCTTTTGTGTCACCATCTTGAACTACCTCCTGTGTACTGTGATTATTAGTGCTTGAATTTTGAGATTTTTAAAATAGTCTGTGAAATAATATTAATGAAAAGAATACTTTTCTATTTTATGTGCCACCATAATTTATGATATCAGTAAGAAAACATAAATGCCATCCAAACTTTCTAGACAAATCGTCAAATGTGTGGAGGCTTATTGCAGATATTTGCAAGTCATGTTGAATGACTCAATTGTGTGACTGTCTGGGAAAAATTAATGTTGAAAAACACATCATGAATCAGATATCCAAACTGTTAGTTAAAAGATGTACAAATCTGTCAATACTTGTTTAATGTAGAAAATATCTTTTTTTTCAATTTTAGTATTAAAGTTCAATTTTTGAATAATTATATCTTAAAAAGATATGAACACATTAAAGTAGCCAAGTGATGACTGATAAATTATATAAAGGTGTACAAAATTGGTATTGAGAAATAGTTGTTAAAAAGAACTTAATTTTAGTGGAAAACTTGAATTGATATCTACTTACAAAGTGTCTGAATGACACAAGCAGTGAATTCATTAAAATATCTCAGCCTATTTTACTAGAATATACCCTTAAACTGGCTTGACTGAATTCAGAGATTATCCTAAAAGTTTAATGTTGTGTGTACCCTTAATATCAATCTACAAATATTTGAAGATATGTACAGAGCAAAAAAATTAAGCAAATATCCCATGTTTTCACAGAGAAGGGACAAGATGAAAATATTTTTTCTTGGAAGTAATTGTTTTGTTTTGTTTTTTTTTTTTTTTTTGAAATATGTATGAGGATATTTTTATTTTTTTTATTTTTTTTATTTTTTATTTTTTTTTGTTTTTTTGTTTTTTTGGTTTTTTTTTATTTTTTTTTCTTTTTTTTTTTTTCTGAAATTTATTGACAAATTGGTTTCCATACAACACCCAGTGCTCATCCCAAAAGGTGCCCTCCTCAATACCCATCACCCACCCTCTCCTCCCTCCCACCCCCCATCAACCCTCAGTTTGTTCTCAGTTTTTAACAGTCTCTTATGCTTTGGCTCTCTCCCATTCTAACCTCTTTTTTTTTTTTTTTCCTTCCCCTCCCCCATGGGTTCCTGTTAAGTTTCTCAGGATCCACATAAGAGTGAGACCATATGGTATCTGTCTTTCTCTGTATGGCTTATTTCACTTAGCATCACACTCTCCAGTTCCATCCACGTTGCTACAAAAGGCCATATTTCATTTTTTCTCATTGCCATGTAATATTCCATTGTGTATATAAACCACAATTTCTTTATCCATTCATCAGTTGATGGACATTTAGGCTCTTTCCATAATTTGGCTATTGTTGAGAGTGCTGCTATGAACATTGGGGTACAAGTGCCCCTATGCATCAGTGCTCCTGTATCCCTTGGATAAATTCCTAGCAGTGCTATTGCTGGGTCATAGGGTAGGTCTATTTTTAATTTTCTGAGGAACCTCCACACTGCTTTCCAGAGCGGCTGCACCAATTTGCATTCCCACCAACAGTGCAAGAGGGTTCCCGTTTCTCCACATCCTCTCCAGCATCTATAGTCTCCTGATTTGTTCATTTTGGCCACTCTGACTGGCGTGAGGTGATACCTGAGTGTGGTTTTGATTTGTATTTCCCTGATGAGGAGCGACGCTGAACATCTTTTCATGTGCCTGTTGGCCATCCGGATGTCTTCTTTAGAGAAGTGTCTATTCATGTTTTCTGCCCATTTCTTCACTGGGTTATTTGTTTTTCGGGTGTGGAGTTTGGTGAGCTCTTTATAGATTTTGGATACTAGCCCTTTGTCCGATATGTCTTTTGCGAATATCTTTTCCCATTCCGTTGGTTGCCTTTTAGTTTTGTTGGTTGTTTCCTTTGCTGTGCAGAAGCTTTTTATCTTCATAAGGTCCCAGTAATTCACTTTTGCTTTTAATTCCCTTGCCTTTGGGGATGTGTCGAGTAAGAGATTGCTACGGCTGAGGCCAGAGAGGTCTTTTCCTGCTTTCTCCTCTAAGGTTTTGATGGTTTCCTGTCTCACATTTAGGTCCTTTATCCATTTTGAGTTTATTTTTGTGAATGGTGTGAGAAAGTGGTCTAGTTTCAACCTTCTGCATGTTGCTGTCCAGTTCTCCCAGCACCATTTGTTAAAGAGGCTGTCTTTTTTCCATTAGATGTTCTTTCCTGCTTTGTCAAAGATGAGTTGGCCATACGTTTGTGGGTCTAGTTCTGGGGTTTCTATTCTATTCCTTTGGTCTATGTGTCTGTTTTGGTGCCAATACCATGCTGTCTTGATGATGACAGCTTTGTAGTAGAGGCTAAAGTCTGGGATTGTGATGCCTCCTGCTTTGGTCTTCTTCTTCAAAATTCCTTTGGCTATTCGGGGCCCTTTGTGGTTCCATATGAATTTTAGGATTGCTTGTTCTAGTTTCGAGAAGAATGCTGGTGCAATTTTGATTGGGATTGCATTGAATGTGTAGATAGCTTTGGGTAGTATTGACATTTTGACAATATTTATTTTTCCAATCCATGAGCAGGGAATGTCTTTCCATTTCTTTAAATCTTCTTCAATTTCCTTCAGAAGCTTTCTATAGTTTTCAGCATACAGATCCTTTACATCTTTGGTTAGATTTATTCCTAGGTATTTTATGCTTCTTGGTGCAATTGTGAATGGGATCAGTTTCTTTATTTGTCTTTCTGTTGCTTCATTGTTAGTGTATAAGAATGCAACTGATTTCTGTACATTGATTTTGTATCCTGCAACTTTGCTGAATTCCTGTATCAGTTCTAGCAGACTTTTGGTGGAGTCTATCGGATTTTCCATGTATAATATCATGTCATCTGCAAAAAGCGAAAGCTTGACTTCATCTTTGCCAATTTTGATGCCTTTGATTTCCTTTTGTTGTCTGATTGCTGATGCTAGAACTTCCAGCACTATGTTAAACAGCAGCGGTGAGAGTGGGCATCCTTGTCGTGTTCCTGATCTCAGGGAAAAAGCTTTCAGTTTTTCCCCATTGAGGATGATGTTAGCTGTGGGCTTTTCATAAATGGCTTTTATGATCTTTAAGTATGTTCCTTCTATCCCGACTTTCTCAAGGGTTTTTATTAAGAAAAGGTGCTGGATTTTGTCGAAGGCCTTTTCTGCATCGATTGACAGGATCATATGGTTCTTCTCTCTTTTTTTGTTAATGTGATGTATCACGTTGATTGATTTGCGAATGTTGAACCAGCCCTGCATCCCAGGAATGAATCCCACTTGATCATGGTGAATAATTCTTTTTATATGCCGTTGAATTCGATTTGCTAGTATCTTATTGAGAATTTTTGCATCCATATTCATCAGGGATATTGGCCTGTAGTTCTCTTTTTTTACTGGGTCTCTGTCTGGTTTAGGAATCAAAGTAATACTGGCTTCATAGAATGAGTCTGGAAGTTTTCCTTCCCTTTCTATTTCTTGGAATAGCTTGAGAAGGATAGGTATTAGCTCTGCTTTAAACGTCTGGTAGAACTCCCCTGGGAAGCCATCTGGTCCTGGACTCTTATTTGTTGGGAGATTTTTGATAACCGATTCAATTTCTTCGCTGGTTATGGGTCTGTTCAAGCTTTCTATTTCCTCCTGATTGAGTTTTGGAAGCGTGTGGGTGTTCAGGAATTCGTCCATTTCTTCCAGGTTGTCCAATTTGTTGGCATATAAGTTTTCATAGTATTCCCTGATAATTGTTTGTATCTCTGAGGGATTGGTTGTAATAATTCCATTTTCATTCATGATTTTATCTATTTGGGTCATCTCCCTTTTCTTTTTGAGAAGCCTGGCTAGAGGTTTGTCAATTTTGTTTATTTTTTCAAAAAACCAACTCTTGGTTTCGTTGATCTGCTCTACAGTTTTTTTAGTTTCTATATTGTTTATTTCTGCTCTGATCTTTATTATTTCTCTTCTTCTGCTGGGCTTAGGCTGCCTTTGCTGTTCTGCTTCTAGTTCCTTTAGGTGCGCTGTTAGATTTTGTATTTGGGATTTTTCTTGTTTCTTGAGATAGGCCTGGATTGCAATGTATTTTCCTCTCAGGACTGCCTTTGCTGCGTCCCAAAGCGTTTGGATTGTTGTATTTTCATTTTCGTTTGTTTCCATATATTTTTTAATTTCTTCTCTAATTGCCTGGGTGACCCACTCATTCGTTAGTAGGGTGTTCTTTAACCTCCATGCTTTTGGAGGTTTTCCAGACTTTTTCCTGTGGTTGATTTCAAGCTTCATGGCATTGTGGTCTGAAAGTAAGCATGGTATAATTTCAATTCTTGTAAACTTATGAAGGGCTGTTTTGTGACCCAGTATATGATCTATCTTGGAGAATGTTCCATGTGCACTCGAGAAGAAAGTATATTCTGTTGCTTTGGGATGCAGAGTTCTAAATATATCTGTCAAGTCCATCTCATCCAATGTCTCATTCAGGGCCCTTGTTTCTTTATTGACCGTGTGTCTAGATGATCTATCCATTTCTGTAAGTGGTGTATTAAAGTCCCCTGCAATTACCACATTCTTATCAATAAGGTTGCTTATGTTTATGAGTAATTGTTTTATATATTTGGGGGCTCCGGTATTCGGTGCATAGACATTGATAATTGTTAGCTCTTCCTGATGGATAGACCCTGTAACTATTATATAATGTCCTTCTTCATCTCTTGTTACAGCCTTTAATTTAAAGTCTAGTTTGTCTGATATAAGTATGGCTACTCCAGCTTTCTTTTGGCTTCCAGTCGCATGATAAATAGTTCTCCATCCCCTCACTCTCAATCTAAAGGTGTCCTCAGGTCTAAAATGAGTCTCTTGTAGACAGCAAATAGATGGGTCTTGTTTTTTTATCCATTCTGATACCCTATGTCTTTTGGTTGGCGCATTTAATCCATTTACATTCAGTGTTATTATAGAAAGATACGGGTTTAGAGTCATTGTGATGTCTGTATGTTTTATGCTTATAGTGATGTCTCTGGGACTTTGTCTCACAGGGTCCCCCTTAGGATCTCTTGTAGGGCTGGTTTAGTGGTGACAAATTCCTTCAGTTTTTGTTTGTTTGGGAAGACCTTTATCTCTCCTTCTATTCTAAATGACAGACTTGCTGGATAAAGGATTCTTGGCTGCATATTTTTTCTGTCTAGCACCCTGAAAATCTCTTGCCAATTCTTTCTGGCCTGCCAAGTTTCAAAAGAGAGATCAGTCACGAGTCTTATAGGTCTCCCTTTATATGTGAGGGCACGTTTACCCCTTGCTGCTTTCAGAATTTTCTCTTTATCCTTGTATTTTGCCAGTTTCACTATGATATGTCGTGCAGAAGATCGATTCAAGTTACGTCTGAAGGGAGTTCTCTGTGCCTCTTGGATTTCAATGCCTTTTTCCTTCCCCAGTTCAGGGAAGTTCTCAGCTATGATTTCTTCAAGTACCCCTTCAGCCCCTTTCCCTCTCTCTTCCTCCTCTGGGATACCAATTATGTGTATATTATTTCTTTTTAGTGTATCACTTAATTCTCTAATTTTCCCCTCATACTCCTGGATTTTTTTATCTCTCTTTTTCTCAGCTTCCTCTTTTTCCATAACTTTATCTTCTAGTTCACCTATTCTCTCCTCTGCCTCTTCAAGCCGAGCTGTGGTGGTTTCCATTTTGTTATGCATTTCGTTTAAAGCGTTTTTCAGCTCCTCGTGACTGTTCCTTAGTCCCTTGATCTCTGTAGCAAGAGATTCTCTGCTGTCCTGTATACTGTTTTCAAGCCCAGCGATTAATTTTATGACTATTATTCTAAATTCACTTTCTGTTATATTATTTAAATCCTTTTTGATCAGCTCATTAGCTGTTGTTATTTCCTGGAGATTCTTCTGAGGGGAGTTCTTCCGCTTGGTCATTTTGGATAGTCCCTGGCGTGGTGAGGACCTGCAGGGCACTTCCCCTGTGCTGTGGTGTATACCTGGAGTTGGTGGGCGGGGCCGCAGTCAGACCTGATGTCTGCCCCCAGCCCACCGCTGGGGCCACAGTCAGACTGGTGTGTGCCTTCTCTTCCCCTCTCCTAGGGGCGGGATTCACTGTGGGGTGGTGTGGCTCGTCTGGGCTACTTGCACCCTGCCAGGCTTGTGATGCTGGGGATCTGGCGTATTAGCTGGGGTGGGTAGGCAAGGTGCTCGGGGGCCGGAGGGGCAGGCTTAGATCGCTTCTCCTTAGGTGATCCACTTCAGGAGGGGCCCTGTGGCAGCGGGAGGGAGTCAGATCCGCTGCAGGAGGTTTGGCTCCGCAGAAGCGCAGAGTTGGGTGTTTGAGCGGAGCGAGCAAGTTCCCTGGCAGGAACCGGTTCCCTTTGGGATTTCGGCTGGGGGATGGGCGGGGGAAATGGCGCTGGCGAGCGCCTTTGTTCCCCACCAAACTGAGCTCTGTTGTCAGGGGGCTCAGCAGCTCTCCCTCCCTTTGTCCTCCAGCCTTCCCGCTTTCCGAGCAGAGCTGTTAATTTCTGACCTCCCAGACGCTAAGTCGCGCTTGCTGTCGGAACACAGTCCGCCCGGCCCCTCCGCTTTTGCAAGCCCGACTCGGGGGCTCTGCTTGGCCGGCGAGCCGCCCCTCCGCCCCGGCTCCCTCCCGCCAGTCCGTGGAGCGCGCACCGCCTCGCCGCCCTTCCTACCCTCTTCCGTGGGCCTCTCGTCTGCGTTTGGCTCCGGCGACTCTGTTCTGCTAATCCTCTGGCGGTTTTCTGGGTTATTTAGGCAGGTGTAGATGGAATCTAAGTGATCAGCAGGACGTGCGGTGAGCCCAGCGTCCTCCTAAGCCGCCATCTTGCCGCAACTCCCTTCTTGGAAGTAATTGTAATGAAACATCAGGACAAATTAGAGTTAAGTTTTGGAAAATACAATCCTAGTGATTGAATATTTACATTAAGTTACTTCTTTATTTGACATATTTAATGTATTAAATGTATAATAAATTTATATATATTCTAATTACTTGAGCAAATGATAGTATTAATAACAGTCATGGTAACAGGATATTTTAAGTGCAGTTAAGACTGAAGACCTTACTAAATTTCTTATTTTCTTGAAGTCCCTCCATTTCTGGGATTCTTGTTGTATATGCATATAAATAAACTTTTTATAAATAAAACTTTTTATGTATAAATAAAAATACATATATTTATATAAATATAAATAAACTGACAGCTGTTATCACCCCCTTTTCTCTTTTTCCCATCTTTCCTAACAACAAAAAAAGTGAAATGTCATAAAATTCTGATTCAGAATTTTGAGGAAAGTGAATATTTTCCTCAATGGTCGCCATTGAGGTTAATATGTTAATGGTCATCATTAGAGATTTATTACCATGCTTCTCAATAATCATGGTTCTAAGGGGCTCAGTCGGTTAGCATCCGACTTTGGCTCAGGTCATGGTCTCATGTTTCGTGAGTTCAAGCCCACATCAGGCTCTGCAGACAGCTCAGAGCCTGTAGCCTGCTTCATATTGTTTGTCTCCCTCTCTCTACCCCTCCCCTGGTCACACTCTGTCTCTCTCTCTCTTCCTCTCTCTCTCTTCCTCTCTCTCTCTCAAAAATAAATAAACATTGAAAAAACAATTATGGTTCTAAGATTTTGTAAATTTATGTAATTTATATTTAAGAACAGGGATAAAAATTTCTCTTTTCAGGATGTCATTTGTTTTTTTTTTAACATAAGATTTTTATGTTAATATCTGGAGAGAGAGAGTTACCAAATAAAAAAATCCATTTAGAGACATTAAATGCACTTTTGTTGAGCATTTAATATATTAATATGTGCCAAATACTGTTCTCTGTGCCTGGGATATAGCAGTGAACAAAATTAAGTCCCTCCTTCATGGAATTTGCAATCAGTAACAGACTAAGAATGGTAAGGTATGGAGAATAGAGAAGTGAGGGAAAGCCTCTTTGAGAAATTCACATTTGAGTAAGTTAATAGACTTTAAGAACATAAATATTATAATTTCTTTTTACCAATACACAGAGATATTAAATATTTACTGGGTGCCTGGAACAGTCAATCCTAGAAATATAATGAACCTATGGATATGTAAAAGTCCATAAAAACTCAAAAGCCAAGGAGTAATCATTAAGCAAATGTATAGGGGTGTGTGTGTGTGTGTGTGTGTATTTGCATTACTTTTGAGAATAGTGTTTGAATTGCATATTCAATGAATGCCAGTAAAAATCATATTTTAGTTGGCTTAGGCATCAGTAGTCAGTATTATCTCATGCCTGTAGGCTGTCAGAAAGTAGAGAACACGACTATGATCATAATCACTGAGGTAGGTACATGACTCTATTCCATTATATGCAAAACATATATGAGAAGAAAAAGCCCACTGTGGAGAAATATTCTTCAAGTAAATGGAAAAAATCTCAGCTATGGAGCCAAAATCTGTAGCTTTGAAGCCAAAACCATAAGTTTAAGATCTGGCTGTATGGCTCTATTAGACCTTGAGCAAGACATTAATTTTCTAAACCCCAGTTTCCTTTCACTGATTAAGCCAAAAAGTCAGTCAACCAATCAAACAATCTGTCATTTACCTAATATAAGCTTAGCTTTAAGAACAAAACAAATGCATATAAATAACAGCCCCTGACTGTGAGGAGGTAAAAGGGGTATATTTACATAAACAACTAATTAATGATATTGTATGAGCATACCTATAATTGCAAAAATAACAAAGTATATATAGGATTGCCCTGAGTTTCTAGTGAGATTTTATATGTTTTATTATTATTATTATTATTATTATTATTATTATTATGTGGAATTCTCATGCCCTGGGCTCCATTTGTGGACTAAGTGCGGGAAGTTTTTAAGCAGTCTGCTTTTCCCTTTACTCTGCAATTATTTTTGAATAAGAAATTAACAGTAATTATTGGATGAATATTTATAAAAACGCTATGGGCAATTAAAACAAAATGCTAAGGTTCTTTAGCATTTACTTGTATTCAGACATTAATAGTACTTCAAGTTCTGGCATTGAGTTATTTGAAGGTTATAATGCAGCTGGCATTTAAATATATTTCATCAGGGAAAAAATGAAGAAATAGGAGATTTATTTCAGCTATTTATATCCTAGACCAAATAACTGCTTCTTACGTATGCACACAAGCAAGCTGATAAAGAGAAAAAGACTCTAGCAGTCTTGCATTATTAGTGGAAGAGCTACAGCATACAAATTCTGAATAAGTTGCCCTCGAAGGACAAGTTTATTTACTATATAAAACAAAAATAAACCATAGGATATATTTTCTCTGTTCTCAATCTCCTAAGTGTACCTGCCCATATATATGGATTGCCTTTCCCATGAATTAAAATATGACAAGTGTAGCATTGATTGCACAAAGGAGAAATGGAAAATGAGAATTTTAATTGGATTTCTGATCTCTGTTCCACATCTTTTCTTTTTCATTTGAGAATTACTATAACTTTCATATGCTGGCAAAAATTCTGGCAATAATAATAATTTCTATGATATTTGATTTATGTAATGTGCTCATGTGTGGACTTAATTTCACTGCCTAGATTAAAAGTGGTGTGTAAGAATATTTGTCTATGTGTGTTTGTGTATGTACTTCAATACATATATATTTGATGAAAATGGAGATGATAGGTGTTATTATTATCTTTGGGTTAATATTATTATACCATAACTTTCTTTTCAAATAAGAAAGTGGAGTAAAACATTTCTAGGTATTTTCTCAGGGACACATCTGTGTACCACTATAGGCAAAAAGCATGTTGCATAACCCAATTTACACTTGAACTACCCCTCAACAGTCCCTTTATTTAATTTTTGGACACTATTACATTGGATTTTTTAAATTATGGTAAAATATATATAGTATAAAAGGTATTGTCTCGAGTGTTTTTAAGTGTACATTTTAGTAGTGTTATGAAGAAGGGGATAAGAATATGTTGCCACAAACCATACCACTTTTTTTTTCCAAACTGCAAATTGCTCCATGTTTTATTTGTAGTCCATACAAAAGGTAAAATACCACTTTGACATAAAGCTTATTTTAAGTTGAAAGCAGCTGAGAAAAGGCAGATACAGGAAAAGCTCTCGTCAACTTCCCTCTGCCTAAAAGCAAAGCGTGCATTTCCATTTCCAAGATGTCCCTCTCTCTTGAACCAGGAAAGGAACAACCTTTCTCACTGTAGTCAGAGCTATTCCTGCATAGCTATGACTACGCATAAACTAAACCCTACTAACTAGCTCTTATCTGCTATTAGTTTCTTCCATATGTTTGCTTTCCCACAATTTATCACCCCTGGGGACACAAATACCTTGTTGCGTTTTGTTTTGTTTTTTGTCAGGTCATTTCTCTACAATTTATCATCTCTTCTTAAAATGATATATAAACTCCCAAGTTTAACCACTTCTTTGGGTACTCACTACTTTTCTATGAAGACCTCCATACACATAAAAGCAAAAATAGTAACATCAAATAAAATTGATATGCCTTTTCTGCTGTTACTCTTTCATTTGTCAATTTAATATGTGGGCTTCATGTTCTAAAAACTAGAGGGCAGAGAGAAAAAGTGTTTTTTGTTTGTTTATTTGTTTTTCCTCCTCTGTAAATATATTCACATTGTTGTGCACCCAGTCTCCAGAATTCTTTTCATCTTGCAAAATTAAAACTGTATATCCATTAAATGACTACTCCATATTTCCTCCTACCCCTAGCCCCTGGCAATCACCATTCAAATTTCTGTCCCTGTGAATTTGACTACTCTTGGTACTTCATGTAATTGGAATCATACAGCATTTGTCTTTTTATGACTGGCTTATTTCACTTAGCTGAATGTCCTCAAGGTTCATCCATGTTATAGCATATGTTAGAATTTCCTAACTTTTTAAGACTAGATAGTATTTCATTTTGAGTATATACCACCTTTATCCACTCATCTGTTGATGAACACGAGGGTTACTCTCACCTTTTGGCTACTGTGAATAATCCTACAATGAACTTGGGTTTACAAACTCTCTTTGAGGCTCTTCAATTCTCTTGGATATATGCCCAGAAATGGAATTACTTAGTCACATGCTGATTCAGCTTTTAATTTTATGGGGAAACACTATACTGTTTACCATAGCAGCTATACCAAAGCACAGGGTTCCAGTTTCTCCATATCTTTGCCAACACTTTTTTTCTCTTTTCTTTTCTTTTCTTTTCTTTTCTTTTCTTTTCTTTTCTTTTCTTTTCTTTCTCTTTTCCTTTCTTTCCTTTTCTTTCTTTCTTTTTCTTTTTTTTTTAAGACTAACCATCCTAACAGATAGAGGTGAGGATGGTATCTTGTATTTTTAATTATTAGTGATGTTGAACATCATTTCATGTGCTTTACAGTCATTTGTATATTTTCTTTGAAAAAATATCTATTCAAGTCATTTGACTGTGTTTTAGATCGTTTGTTTGCTGTTGAGTTGTAGGAGTTCTTTACATATTTTGGATATTAACTCCTTACAGATATGTGATTGGCAAATATATTTTTTCCGTAGGGTGCATTTTCACTCTGTTGCTTTTGTCCATTGATCAAAAACAGAAATTTTAAATGTTGACATAATCTATCTGGTTTTGCTTTTTTTGCCTGTGCTTTTATGTCATATCCAAGAAATGATTGATAAATCCAATGTCATAAAGCTGTTTCCCTGTTTCTTTTTCTAAGAGTTTTATGCTTTTAGCTTCTGTATTTAGGTCTTTAATTTATTTTGAGTGAACTTTTCTATATGGTATAAGGTAAGTGTCCAATGTGGATATATCGTTTTACCAATATAATTTCTTAAAAAGACTGTACTGTCCCCATTGCATTGTCTTGGCACCGTTATTGAAAACCATTTGACTGTATATGTAGGGGGTTATTTCTGAGCCTTCTATTCTGTTTGATTGATCTATATTTCTGCTTTTATGCCAGTAACAGACTGTTTTGAATACTGTAGATTTGTAATAAGTTTTGAAATCAGGAAGTGTGAGACTTCCAACCTTGTTTTTTGAACATTTTTTAATGATAGATTCTTTCTTCCCACAGTTACAAATATAGTTTTCATACACAGCCTCATCTTACTATAAAATGAATTTTTAAATCATTTTTATATATTCATCATTTATCAAGATCTGCTTGTGTACTTATGAACACCAAGAGATAGTTCTTCATTGTAGAACATTATGCATGAAAAATAGAAAATATCCAAAAAGTTTAGTATAACTGACCCTTGAACAGCATGGAGTTAGTGGCACCAAACCCCATGCAGTCAAAAATCTGCATATAACTGTTGACTCCCCAAAAAACTTAACTAGTACTAGCCTACTACTGATCAGAAGGCTTACCAATAAAATTAATTGTCTATTAACACATATATGTTATATGTATTACATATGGCATTCTTACAATAACAGGAGCTAGAGAAAAGATGTTATTAAGAAAACATCAAGAGGAGAAAATACATTTATAGTACTGTACTGTATTTATCTTAAAAATCTGTGTATAAGTGGACCCGTGCATTTCAATCCTATGTTGTTTGGGGGTCAACTGGACCTAGAAGTGTGAATTTAGATGTACCACTGTATGGAGGTGAAATGAAGGAAAACTTTATAAGTGGTGTATTTGAATTCTAGCTATATAGAAATGGATATGTATGCAACCAAGCTTAGACAGAAAGAAGATAGCTCTCTGTGTAAGAATAAAAGCACATTGAGAAGGAAGCCATTTTTTTTTTTTTTTAAGAATAGAGCCAATGAAAGTACTTGTTAAGAATATGGATTATAGGTCAACTTGGGTATGTTCCCTGGCTCTGTTTTTATTTATCCTTTTAAGAATTTATATATCCAAATTGACACATACCTTTCTTTCTTTTATATTGTGAATCCTAATTTTAAAAATCAGATAATTTAATCATATAACCCAATCATATGATTTAATCATATAATTTAAGAGTGATTAAACTTTTATTTATATTTTTCATAATTTTAGGACTAAAATTTTTATATTTACCCATTTTTATGTCTATTAAAATTTTCTTATATTTCTAATTTTTTGTACCCTACATTGTCATTCTATGTGACTTATGGCAGAAATGTTTATTTCTATAATCTTTATTAAAAATCAGAGCTCATATCAATAAAATGTAGATTTTATTCTAAAAATTTTTTTTTGAAATAAAAGCCATTTTTAAAATGCAAAGATTTTGGATAATTGAGGAATGGAAAAGGATGATAAAGTTTAAACAGTTAAGTATATGAGGCCATGTGAGGAAACAGCCCAATTAGAATGCAAGGTTGTAACTATCCATTCCAGATCATTGGCCTAAGGAGGATGATGAAGAATCTTAAAAACAATGCCTTTGCCTTTGTTTAGACATATCGTTGTAGGCAACTAGGAGGTGTGAGAGGAGAAACATGACATGAAGGAAATGATATTTAGGAAGAACTATTCCTGCCATTTTATGTGGAGGATTTGATAGAAATCTTGAATTTAATAGGATTTGCTGTTGGCTATTATATTCATGTAGATATTATTAGATAAGGAGCTTGCCTAGGATAGTTGCCTTAGAAACATAAAGCAATATGTAGTAATAAATTAAAATGAAGGGGAAAGATAAACACCAAATTCAAAAGTGTTTCAGGAGGGATGGGCATGTAACTGAATTTTCAATTTTATGTGTGTGTGTGTGTGTGTGTGTGTGTGTGTGTGTGTGTGTTTTAAATCTGAAGCCAATTAGGCGGAGGGAAAGGAGATGATTCTATGTACATTTTGAAATGCTATTTCAGAATTGGTGACTGGATACAAGAAAAGAGAAAACAGAGGAACCAAAACATGACTAATGTTTCAAATTTAGGTGACTAGGAGTTTGGTAGTATTGCTGATTTTACACACACACACACACACACACACACACACACACACAGAGTCATACTAAATACCAATTTTAATTGGGGTAATGAAATTAATTCCACACATGAGCACATTAAATAAAATAAAGTATTGTGGAAACTATTGTTACCAGTACAGGCAAAGTTTTTGCCAGCATCTGAAAGTTGTAGTATTTCTCAAATTAAAAAGAAAGGATGTGGAACAGAGATGAGAAATCTAATTAATATTCTCATTTTCTATTTCTCCTTTGTGAAACTGATGCTACATTTATCTGTATAGTGTTAGCATAATTGGGTAAAGTGTAATTTAAAAAAAAATTGAGATTCTAATATTTCTAAAATTGGCCCTTGAAAAGTAGACTTTGTGGAAATGTATAGTTTTTAACTTCCCATATGAAAAGTATCTAATTTAAAAAGTAAAGATAGCTTTTAACAAACATTTGCAGATTGATTCAACTAAAAAAACAGAGTTCTGCTATTGTTAGAATAATCCTATTATTTGACTTCTGTATGAAATTCTTCCTCACTATTTTTTCCCATGGACAGATGCTTCCTGTGTACATATCAGTTCCTTAAGCAAAGCCTAAATTGTTTCTATTGTCAACTTCCAGTGTTATTTTGCTGAGGAAGATCTAATTTCATAGTCAATATAGTTTAATACAGATATGACATTAAGTCATCGTTTTATTGACATGGGAGATGTTGGGATATGCAATTAATTATTCACACTGTATATCATAATTAATATTTTCATGACCTTGCAAAGTCTTCTTGCTGAAGCCAATATACTGTCTTAAGGATAATTGCTATATAAATGAGAAAAGTTGTGTCCAGATTTCTAATTTTAATATTTAATACCTTAGTATTCCCATGTTATTTTGTTGCATTAAAACATATTAAAACATTGTAAAAAATAAAAAAGCATCAAGAATAACTTGAAATACATGGAACATATGTATTTAATGGTTATGATCTTAGGGTAAAAAATATATGTGTATAAATATATTGTCCACTATATGCTTATTTACCTCATTTGTCATGTCTTGATTTATTTTTCTACTGAGGAAAGGCATTCTTTCTGTTTTTTTTTAATGTCTTTTTCTTTATAAGTAATGATGCAGTATAAATATAGATAGAGATATTTTTACTAAAAATCACAGGAAGCTAGGTTGTTATATTTAATGAGTTAGTTAATTTTCTAAGTAATTCAAATGGAAAGATCCATTATAAAATAACTGTTGTATCATCGTGCTATGTAAGATAAAGTTAAATTTTACAATGTAAGTTAATAAGTAAAATTCGGCTTTGTAAACACTCATCCAGTTTTTCCTTTCTGACCACTATTTTCTGAGAAATTTAAAAGCAAATATAGCACACAGTTCATATCTTTAATGGGGTCATGTAACTTAGTGATTAACGAAAGATTTTCCCCATGAATCAATTAATATACCTGAATTAAGAAATGAGGTAATAGTAACTAAAGCTAATTGTCAATATTTGTTGAACTTTTTCTACTTTGCAGGTGTTACATTAAGTGGTTTACCTGCATTTTGTCATGGAATTCACCAACAAAAGCCCCTTGAAGTATATCCTGTGTTTTGTTGTGTTTGTTTCATGGATTGGGAAACATACTTAGAGAGGTTAAGGAACTTCACCAGTCATACAGCTGACATTTGAATCCAGGCAGTATAACTCTGAGTATGTGTTCTCAGTCACTAGAGAACACTAGTGAATATAAATAGAGGAAGAGACAAGACAGAGAGTTGTGTTACTAAAAACTTCAGAGAAAATATGAACCATGGGTTAGCCCTTAAATAATAGGCAGAACTTATGCAGCTATAAGGAAGAATATGGAGTTTCCAAGGGAAAGGAAGAGATGAGGAGATGCACCAAATAGGATGTTATACAGTGTGTTGAAGAGACTGATCTAATGTAATAGTTTATTTTGAGGACTGTTCCTATGATCATGCTGACAGTCGTGCTGACACATGATCACTACCGTCAAGCAGGCCCTCCAGCAGTCATGGGACATTTCCCTTGTCTATTCTCTCCTCCACTTTATAACTTATTATTTCATAAGTTTGGCACTCCCCTCACACCTCCAGTACATCCTTCCTCTCGGTTTATGATCTTACTTTCTATTTTATTGAGAAAACAGAAGCAAATAGAGAAAATCCCCACTGGTCTCACCATCACATCTACTTCTTACTTGCATTCGTAGCCCTCTACCTTCTCTCCTGTTGCTATGAGTGTCTTGTCCATGCTGGTAAGGACAACTAGCCCATCTATCTCAACCTAGATGCTATCCCTGAGTACATTATTCCAACAATTCTGTGTACCTCTTCAGTCATTAGTTCCATTTCTCTCTTGAGTTATTCTCACAAGGAGTGAAGCATGCTGTTTATTCTTCCTTAAAAACAAACATGTAAACAAAATACCCTTTAGACAACACTTCTTACGGATATATGTTTTTCTTCCTTTTCAAAATCTTCTTGAAAGGATTCGCTATAGTCACTGCCTTGAACTACCCCACACCTCCAGTTTGTCTTAAACCCACTTCCGTTAATTTTAATTCTCACAATACCAGCAAGACTGCTCCTGCCAAAGTCACTAATGCTTCTTATGTTGTTCCATTTACTTGTAAGTTCTCAGTCCTCATGTTTCTTGAGCTATTAGCATCAAAATACAGCTGATTCCTATCTTTTTTTTTGAAACAAATTTTTACTTGGCTACCAAGTCACTGGTGCTGCCCTAATTTTTCTTGTACTTCTGTGACCATTGCTTCTCTTTGTTATTTCATGGTGCCTTTTCTTCTCCGAAACCTCCAAACATCGGTATGTCCCAAGGATAAATCCTTGGAGCTGGCCTATTTTCTGTCAGCATTCACTCCCTTGGTAATCACAGAAGATCCCTTCATTTTAAATATCATCTCCATCTCCAGTCAAGACCTCTCCCATTACATCCAGAATTTAACATCCACCAGTGTTCTTGATTTATTCTCTTGAATGTCTGACACTAATCTGAAACTTAACACGTTCAGAACTCAGTGCCACATGAGGTCCCTATAAAACCTCCTTTTTTCTCCTCGTTTCTTGGAGTTTATCATCTTAGGAAATGGAAACTCCATTCTTCTAATTGCTTGTGCCAAACCCTGAAGTCTTATTTGAGCAATCTCTTTCTCCTGAACTCCACATATGCTGCCTCAGGAAATTCAAAATATTAATTCTTCTTGTTATCTCCACTGCTATCATCTCAGCCCAAGCTACTACTATTTTTATCTGAATATTGTAGTAAGAAAGTGTTTTTTTCTTTTTTTGAGAGAGAGAGAGAGCATGAGCGGGAAAGAGGCGCAGAGGGAGAGGGAGAGAGAGAAAGAGAATCTTAAGCAGCCTCCAAGCTCAATACAGAGCCCAATATGGGGCTCGATCCCATGACCCTGGGATCTTGACCTGAGCCAAAATCAAGAGTCGGACACTGAACTGACAGAGCCTCCCAGGTACCCCTACAACTAAGTGTTTTTATTTTGTGTTTGTTTTTTTGCTTCCTTTTGGTAAAAGGGAAGAGGAAGACTGTAGGGTTACAGTCTCAAAACAGCATAACAGAGTGATCCTACCTCTACTTTGTTCTTTGCTACAACTTTGCTTACCTCTCTTCAGTGCTTTGCATCTCTTTCGGTGTAAAACCCACCCTTTGCAATGCCTACAAAGCATGAATGCCTCTACATGATGTAGCTTTCCATTACTTCTTGCATGTTCTCTGTCAGTATTCATCCACTTTCTCAGTTCCAGATATGGATGAACACCAAGAACACTACCACTTCAAGGCTTTTGCACTTTCTTTTCCCTCTGGCTGGTATGTTTATTTGCTGAATATCCACACGATTTGTTCCCTTCTCTTCAATGTTTTTAATCAAATGTCGTCTCTCTGAGGTCCTCTTTGACACATTATATAAAATTACACCCACATATGACACTTTCTATATCTTTTCTCTGCTTTGTTTTTCTCCTTTGTACTACTGGCTACTTCATGTTGAGCAGATTTTACGTATTTGTCTTCTTTATTATCTGATTCCTTCTTTGGAACATAAGTTCACTGAATGCAGAGATCTAGGTTTTATTCACTGCTTTATCCCTTGCTCTAAGAAGAATTTCTTTAACACATTTTTTTAATGTTTCTTTGTTTGTTTATTTTGAGAAAGCAGGAGAGACAGAGTGCAAACAGGGGAGGGGCAGAGAGAGGGGGAGACACAAAATCTAAAGCAGATTCCAGGCTTTGAGCTGTCAGCACAGAGCCTGATGTGGGCTTGAACCCACAAACTGGGAGATCATGACCTGAGCTGAAGTTAGACGTTTACACTCCTCATCAGGGAAATACAAATCAAAACCACACTCAGATATCACCTCATGCCAGTCAGAGTGGCTGAAATGAACAAAACAGGAGACTATAGATGCTGGAGAAGATGTGGAGAAATAGGAACCCTCTTGCACTATTGGTGGGAATGCAAACTAGTGCAGCCGCTCTGGAAAACAGTGTGGAGTTTCCTCAAAAAATTAAAAATAGACCTACTATGACCCAGCAGTAGCACTGCTAGGAATTTACCCAAAGGATACAGGAGTACTGATGCATAGGGGCACTTGTACCCCAATGTTTATAGCAGCACTCTCACCAATAGCTAAATTATGGAAAGAGCCTAAATGTCCATCAGCTGTCAAATAGATAAAGAAATTGTGGTTTATATACACAATGGAATACTATGTGGCAATGAGAAAGAATGAAATATGGCCTTTTGTCGCAACATGGATGGAACTGGGGAGTGTTATGCTAAGTGAAATAAGTCATACAGAGAAGGACAGATTCCATATGTTTTCACTCCTATGTGGATCCTGAGAAACTTAACAGAAGACCATGGGAGAGGGAAGAAAAAAAAATGGTTAGAGAGGGAGGGAGCCAAAACATAAGAAACTCCTAAAAACTGAGAATAAACTGAGGGTTTATGGGTGGTGGGAGGAAGAGGTGCGTGAGTGATGGGTATTGAGGAGGGCACCTGTTGGGATGAGCACTGGGCGTTGTATGGAAACCAATTTGACGATAAATTTCAAAATAAAGAATATAATACAATGAAAAAAAAGGAAAATGAAGTTAGATGTTTAACCACCTGAGCCATCCAGGCGCCCAAGAAGTGTTTCTATTGTATGACGGACACTCAATAAATATTTGTTGATGGAACATATAAATTGATGAATAATTATATAAATTCTGATACTATATAGAGTATATTATATACAGGATGTGACTTTAATTTCAAAAAAGAGCTGGGGGTGCCTGCGTTGCTCAGTCAGTTAAGCATTCAACTTCAGCTCAGGTCATGATTTCATGGTTCATGTGTTGGATCACCGTGTTGGGCTCTGTGCTGACAGCTTAGAGCCTGGACCATATTTCAGATTCTGTGTCTCCCTCTATCTCTGTCCCTGTCCTGCTCCTGCTTTGTCTCTGTCTGTCTCAAAAATAAATACACATTACTTTTTTTTAAATAATGAGAAAAAAAGCTGTTATCAGCTTTCATAGGGATACTGACATGATAAAAGAAATATATATCTGCATTGGGCTAAGTTAGCATTTTTGTCATCTTGTTTTTCTTTTTCCAACAGGAAAGTTTAGCCTGGAGCAGAGTAAGAAAATACGGACCCTGGAAATTGTCCACTGTTGGGAATGACTACATTGTGCTAAGTAGATCAGAGCAAAATTGAAGTAGTTGGAATTTAATGATAGCTAAGAGAGGACTAACAAATTGTTAACTATAAAGTTGGGGGTCCTTTTTTAGCTTCCATTTATCGAGAAACTAGTAGCTGCAGATCACTATGCTGGGTGCTCAAAAATTCTTAACCTTAATCCTCAGCTCCAGTGTTCAAATTAGGCTTAAAAAGGAAATGGCATTATTCCCATTTGCAATAAAGGAAACTGAGATAAGAAGAGACATTTTTGCTTGAGCTGAACTTTTCTCCCATAATTTCTCCCATAATTTCTTCTAAATATGACACTAGATCTCTCTTCCCAGGCTTTGGTTGACTTATCTGCAATTTTCTAGCCATTTTAAGCTAATAGAAAAGTTTTATTTTCAAATAGTAATGATGCAGCCTAGTGTGGGGTAACAGCAGGTGGCCCTTATACCCTCCCATGTGACAAGCATCCACATTTTAATTTTTAGTGAGTTGCCTTTTGAAGACTTCTTCACTCGATAATTGCCGAAGACTCCCAGCTAACTACTTTGAGTGTCCCCATTCAGTTCCTGCTTTAGATGATGTACTTATGCAATCACTTGCTTCTGGGGCTCCCTCGCCTCAGCAGGCAACTCTGGAGAGCAGAACCCATTGAGAGGCTGTGAGTCCAGCTACTTTCTACCTTGTCCACTTGCCCTTAGAAACTCATGTCCCCATGCCACAAATAACATGGAAATGGGCTTCTGTGACCATTGACTTCTTTATCTCACCCTGCCCTTACAGACTCCTCTAGAATGCTTCCTGCCTTGCATGTCTCTAGACACCAAGCAACTCAGATCACAGTTCTTCAAGTACTTTTTCATTGCATTCTGTGATGGCCCCAAAACATCATTTCACGTTAAAATTAAACAACCAGTAAACCTCTGTTCAAAGAGTGAGACCCTAATCTCTTAATTATAGTCACAACCTCTGAGAATGCATATTTTGAAGTCTCTATGGTTTGGCTTAAGTAAGAAGTACTTTTCTCCCTTGCCTTAGATGTAGGAAATACCACCACATACCCAATGTCTTTGATTCCCTCATTTCACTGAACTCTTCTCCAAATTCCTCATCTTGTCTGGTAGAAGCTAGGGGTGAGTGATAGAGATTCATAGTCACTGTATTAGTTCTGCTATCTTTCCAGCATTAGCTGGTTTATGTTTTGAGACTTGCTGAAATTCCAAGAACAAGTTAGTTTTTTAATCCCATTATACCTATCCACATTTATCTGTTCTCAGGCAGGATAGTATACAAGTTACATGGCCAGAAATTGTACAAGGTTCTCTGACTCCAAAGTTGTGCTCTTGCTGATATTCCTTACTTGAGTTCTGTAAGAGGGCAGAGGACACTGAAAGTACATACAACAGTGAGGGGGTAATGGTAAGAAGATTGAGATCATAAAAGCAAGCATACGTATCTATGGAATGCTCCTGTGTGCCTTGTTCAATGAATATATACCCAAGGTCCAAAGACTGTGTACTATACCATTAATGAGCATTCAACTAGAATGACTATGTCTGCATTTAAAGCATCTAGAAATTCATGCCAAATGCATTTCCAAACCAGATGATTGGAGTGGACTCTGGAGTAGAAATATAAATGTGACTACTACCGTGATATCATTTTAGGGAGTCCAGAATTGATATGCATTGTGGTGGGAGCGGGGACAAGAGAGAACAACAGGGATGATTAAGTGGGTGGCTGAGACAGATGGTGTGGATTTCAAATAAAGAAACCCAGAGGGTGGTGGGCAAATAATGGTGTGAGTAGCACTGGGGAGTAAGGAAGAAAAGGATAATCCCATCCCAAGAATTCAGAAAATATAGGATGAGATAAGACCTTTACATCTTTGAGAATAAAAACTATGCAACACTTTTTCAATGTTTTTGTTAAAAATGTCTTGTTATAGCCAAGAGGATCCATTTATAAGAAAAGATAAAGCTGAGCAACAGAACAGAATCAAGTGTATTTTTTATTTTGAAAAATTTTGTTGCAGTTTTCCATCCTAACATAAATACTCTGAATCAGAGACCAACAAAAACAATAGAGTTAAGGAAAAAAAAAATTGGTCTTTTGTCAGAAGTTAACTAATAAAGAAATTTGTACTGATGGAAGAACCACCAGTGTTTATATGTGGGGAAATATTGATTTAACTGCAAAATTTTTGTGTCATGTATAACTCCAAAGTAACATAATAACTTTTAAAAAGGCATTTAGTGCCTTTCATACACAGTTTCAGTTGTCTGAGAGTCAGTTCAGCTGTGAGTGATTTTAACAGAAGTGAATTGCTTCAACTGTGTGCTTAATAGACTGTGTCACAAAAATGCAGCCCTGAAAACAGGAGGCTTAAAGCCAGGAGATATACATGAGATAGATGAGTATGTTTCAGTCATAGCCTGGCTATGGCAGATGCTTTCGAGAGAATTCGGCTGAGACCACACAGCTAACATATCTTCATATTTATTCTTGATGATATAGTGGGTAGCGATAGGGTCTTCCTAATAAATAATATTCATTTATTTTTATATGCACATTGAATATTTGTGTCTTACAAAGAACATTGTTAAATAAAGAAATAGAGTTAAGTAACACAAGTTTCCCATCCTAATTATGCTTAAAAATGGCAGCCAAAGAATATTTGTTGGCAAATTATTAGTTTTATTTTCATAAAGTTATAATGATGAAAGTGTTAGTTTGGTTCCACCTTTAAATATGTGACTAGATTTCACACTATCTTTATTGTGTTTATAGTGACCCATATACAATTATTATGACCATTACCATGAATTATATTTTCCACTTAACAGTTTATTACATTCAATACACAAAACATCAGATGAGTTACTGTCATCACCATCACTTATAGTGGTTAGCTGAGTTTCCAAAATCATTTATGAGAAAGGATGAAACTATGTCTCAACACATATTCTTTGAATACATGAGTGTTTCACTATTCACGTCACTGCCATTGTTTGCTTAACACCTAGGCTGTTGTGGCTGTGTGATCATTGGGGCAGTTTTTCATTTGACATATAGTAGTTAGGGTGGCTGTGTGTTCTTTGGTGCTGTTCTATATTTTATACTTAATGCCTGGGGTGATTGTATATTTCTTCAATTTTCTTTCTTTTTGCTGTAACTTTTTCTTTTCTTTTAAGTTTTTTTTTGATGTTTATTTATTTTTGAGAGACAGAGAGAGACGGAGCACAAGTTGGGGAGGGACAGAGAGAGAGGGAGATACAGAATCCGAAGCATGCTCCAGGCTCCAAGCCGTCAGCACAGAGTGCAATGTGGGGCTCAAACCCACTAACTGTAAGATCATGACCTGAGCTGAAGTTGGCACTCAACCAACTGAGCCACCCACGTTCCACTTAAGTTTTTAATTTTAGATCACTGGTAGTTTTACAACAAAATCAAGAGTAATGTACAGAGGTTTCTCTTATTCCACCTATCCCCAAACATGCGGGGTTCCCCATTATCAACATCTCCCATTAACTTTTGTTTCAACTGATGAACCTATTTTGATACATCATAATCACCCAAAGCCCACAGTTTATATTAGGATTCACTCTTGGTGTTGTGAATTCTACAGGTTTAGACAAATATATTTTGATATATAGCCATGATTATAATATCATACAGAGTGGTTTCACCACTCCCCAAATCGTATGTGCTCTGTCTGTTCAACCCTCCCTCCCCAAGCGACAATGCTTGGCAACCACTGGTTGTTTTTGCTCTCTTCATACTTTTGCTCTTCCAAAATGTCCTATAGTTGGAATCATACAATATGTAGCCTTTTCAGAATGCCTTCTTTTTAGTAATATGCATTTAAGTCTTTTCCATGTCTCTTCATGACTTGATAGCTCATTTCTTTTTAGCACTGAGTAATATTCCATTGTCTAAATATGCCACAGTCCATTTATCCACATACCCACTGAAGGACATCTTGGTTGCCTCCAAATTTGGGAATTATGAATAAAGTTGCTATAAACATCCATGTGGAGGTTTTTGTGTGGCTATATTCTTAAGTTTAGAATGGTGTCTACATAGTAACAACACTGAAAATATCATAGGAAAAGGAATAGTAAGTATAAATATCCCTAGGCACAAGATCATAACAGTGGGAAGTTGGTGAAAATGGTGGAAGTTAAGTAGGGGCACATAGAAATACCTATTTTAAATTGGGGTCTAAGAAATACCATTATATAAGCGTTCAGAATTCATTTTAAAAATATCATCCTCTGTCATAAACTAGTTATATCACATCATTTACATTCTATAGGTCTTGTTTCTCATTTATAAAATAAAAGCATTTACCTTGATGTCATTTGAGATTTCTTTCAGCTCTAAGATTCTTTCTGAAAATGAAGATTTTGTAAGATGTAACCTCTGCCTAATGAAGATCAATGGACCACTTTGCACGTGAGATGGTGCAAGGCATTTACGTCACAGTGAATTACAAATACTGGGCTCTTTATTTATATAACCTATACAATAAGTAGACAGCTATGCAGACATAGTGTAGGCAATGTATTAATTATTCTAATGTTCCAACATAGAAGGCAGAAAAATAGATTCAGAATTGTTAGTGGAAAAGAAGTCATGAATCTGGATATTCACAATATTTTTAAGGCCCATCTGGTAATAGTGGTAAATTATCATAAAAATAGTCCAAGGGCTTCTGGGTGGCTCACTTGGTTAAGCAACTGATTTCAACTCAGGCCATGATCTCATGGTTGTGAGATTGAGCCCCACGTTGGGCTCTACACTGAGCATGGAGTCTACTTGGGATTCTCCTTCTCCCTTTCTCTTTGCCCCTCCCCTGCTCATTCTCTCTCTCTCTCTCTCTCTCTCTCTCTCTCTCTCTCTCTCTGTCTCTCTCTCTCTTTCTCTCTCTCTCTCAAGATAAATAAATAAGCATTATATATATACACACATATTGGATGATAAATAACTTAAATGTAACTGGAATGTGCATAGAGTATATATAACATTCCATTTCTGTATTACATTGATTGCATTTGATATTTGGAATTATAGCTTAAATACTCTGAATATTTTTATGATTTCAATATTTTTATGATTTAAATATTTGTTAAAAATATTTTTTAACAAAAAGTAATAGAGGCAGGAGGCACCTGCCACCCAAATGAAAGATATTTTAAGTTCATTAAAACATATAAAAAAAAACCCTTAACTTGGCATTCCAGACAACAAAATATAGGTTCCATTGTTTGGGAATAGAAACTGTATTGACTAAATAAAGAACTGTCATATTTGGTTAAAAGAATTACTCAATTTATCTACTCAAAAGTTTTATGTAATTTTAATATTGAAAAATTATTCATAAGGAACAGAAAGCACATAATGTGTCAGCTTCAAATACTAGTAATTTAAATTTAGAATTTGAATATAAAATACAGGATTTGAATTTGAATACACACACACAGAATATATCCTAATTTAGAACTGAGAAAATTGAAAGGTTTGGAAAAATCAGCCATGTTATTTTTAAAAACCAAAAAAGTTTATTTATAATAAATCTTAAGTTTAAGGAGGACAGGAGTTGGGACTTACTTTTTTCATTATTGCAATTCTGAAATCTCCAAAGTATTTAACACATAGTCTATACTCACTAATTATGTATTGAATAAATTAACAAAGAAACGCTGAAAATCCAAGTGAAAATCCCACACCAAATGAAAATTGTGCCAATTGTCTCAAAAGAGTTCCAAAAGAGAACTCGAAGAAGGAAAGCAAATGCAAATAGTAGAATTCTACTTTTTTCTCTTTTAATCAGTATTAGTGTGAAAGGATGATCAAATAAAAATATTGTTCTTTAAGTAGTAGAAGTTTGATAGTTTGATATTTTTGTTTGGACGTTTTTGCCTCTTTGTCTACAAAAACAAAAGGCATCAATAAATTTGGAAAGAATCATCCAATTTTCCTGATTCTGTTTGAGGAAATGTCCTTTCAGTTTGGTGTTTCTTTCCTTTCTTTTTCTTTTTTTCTTCTCACCAAAATGCACATAAAATCAGCTTTAGAAAGGACAAAACATTGATTTGGGTAATCATTTTAATATGATTAAGAATGCTATGAATAAATATTTACATTTAATCATTTGAGCTTTTTTGATTCAGTTTTTATGAGTATTCAGAATTGTTGGAATGTAACTTTCTGGCATAAGATATAATATATGGTTCTAATCCTTATAGTGAGAAAACTTATGGGATATTCTGGATCTTTCTTTTAGATGAAGAGTGAGTCTGAAACAACCATTACTGAGGGGCACTGATTGTAGTTTTTGGTAGAGAAAGTGAAATTAAAGCAAGATCTGGGTTCCAAGCTGAGAAGAAAATTACACAAAGTAAAAAGCTATTAGAAGAACTCACTGGCAAGGATATCAGTGGGTCATACTCCACAGGTGGCAGAAGACTTTTACTTGATTATGAGCTCAGCAGAGTAGTGGGCAGAGGCATGTTTTTCTTGCAATCTCTGGGCACAAGATAGTTATTATCTCAGGCTCTGTGTGAGGTGTTTGGATGTCATGACCGAGGTCTGGTATGCCAGTCAGTTTCTCCCAAAGTCTCATAAGCCTAACAAAATAGCTTTCTGTTTGTTCTGAAAGACTGATCTAAAGGAACTCAAGTAACTCACTCACTGAGAAATGTTGTTAGGATCTACCAGGTGTCAGGAACTGTACCAGATCCTCTGATTGCAAATATGAGTTAAACATGTTCTGCATCATGGTGGAATTTGCATTCTAGCTGAGGAAAAGTAACAAGCACACAATAAATGCCTTACGCGTCAGAAAACTTAACACAAACAATTGATATGTTTCTCCAACATACACACATAGCACTTTAAAAAATTATATTCTTCTAGGACTGATAGAGGAATATTAGCACTAATTGAACCTTTCATATTTAAAGAGTTTTCAGGAATTAGTTTAAATGCCTGAAAGTTTGAAAAGAAAAGACAGTCTCTTCTTGAAAGAACTGTTGGGGAGGATCACAACAGCAAATAAAGCACAAGGCCTTTTCTCCTCTCCTTCCCATTTCCCTTCTCTTCCTAAACATGTCAGTCCAAAAGCCATTATTGGTGGGGCTGATCAGGGGGGGAGGAACATTGTCAGCTGATCAGATAGGATGAAGAAGGCACCGTTGTGTAGTGCAAGGCATCAGAGCCTGTAGAGTACAATGAGGGCAATCATACGGGCATCAGAACCCAAGCTGGGTGAGTGAAGAGTCCTCATGGAAAGGCAGATTTGTATCTGGTAACAGAACCTCTGCAAATTTGGGCCCCTGGGTGGCTCAGTCAGTTAAGTGTCTGACTTCAGCTCAGGTTATGGTCTCGTAGTCCATGAGTTCGAGCCCTGCATTGGGCTCTATGCTGACAGCTCAGAACCTGGAGCCTGCTTCAGATTCTGTGTCTCCCCCTCTCTTTGCCCCTCCCCCTGCTCATGCTCTCTGTCTCTCTCTTTCTCAAAAAGTACACATTAAAAAAACACAAACCTATGCAAATTTAGGATAGCAATCCCATTGGAGGTGGCATGGCCTGGCATGTCAGAACCTGAATGGCATGAAGAAGACATCATCATAGGGGGGAGCTTCCTAGAAAAGAATTTTAGAGCCTGAGTGAGATGAAGTGTGCTTTCATGTGGGGGCCAGTTTGTGGTTTCAAAGCCAAGTCACGTGTGCAGGGAATCATTGCGTGAGGAGAGGCATTCAGCATGAGCAACTGGACTTAAGTGGTGTGAATGGGTTTTCCATGCACGTGCTGGCTCAGGGAAGGTTGTTGGAGCCTGGGTAGTGGAAGGAAGGCTGCTGGGTGGCAGAATAGTCCAAAGCTACATGTCAGAGGATGAGTAGAGTGGGGAGACAACACATAAGACTAGAGTGGCTCTCTGTACTGAGTTTCAGAGCTCAATTTTATGGGGAAGAAGATGATTGTGGGAGATTTGTTACACACAGTGGGGGTTGATCAAATAAGTCAGCCTTCTTACTGTTAAAAAAATGGAGATAAAAACATGGAAATGGAAGAAGTAGGATGAAATATTTTTTGAGATGGAATTGGGGATGTCAGTGTTCACTTTGGGATTTTAATGTATAGAGAGAGAGAGAGAAATTTAAAAAGGTAAGTGTGTGAGTGCATGCATGTGCAAGTGCACACACACACACACACACACACACACAAACACACACAAACACACACTGCTGCTGGGTGACTTGGCAACAATGACATCCCAAGAACAGGGAGCATACCTACCACCCGTATCTTGGATTTCTTAATACTACTCTCTACTAAAAGAAAGAAACAATAGTTCCTTAGAGAAATGGCTGATTGCTGGCCTGGGACAAGGATAGTATAAGATGATCTTGGAACATCTTGTTGTACCAGAGAACAAAGGCAAGGACATAAAGAATGATGGAGGATATAGAAGCCAGGTTGAAGGAGTTCCACCTACCCAAACTTGGGAAAAATTTTGCATCAAAATAACTAATGCTATTATGGACTATAACCTACTGAATAACATACGATTTCATGACTCTATACTGTTATGAATAAATGAATATATAAATAGACATTTTGATGAGCAATGGGACGTTTAAATGGTTTCAAAAGTCCTTCATACAAAAATACTTATTAATTACAAGGGGAAAATGCAGTGCACTGCCTTAATCAAATGATGAAAGTGAACATCATTAGCAATGGGATGAATCAAAATCTTGCTCCACCTGAAACTGTGTAGCAGCTCTTCTGTGACATTCCTGCTGGAGTTGCATAATTTGAATGTAATTATAATAAACATTAAACAAACCCAAACAGAAGGACATGCAACAACAGTGACAACAAAAAACTGACCTATAAACTTGAAAATGTCAAGGTCATAGAAGTCAAGGATAACCTGAGTTTGAAGGAAACTAATGAGATATGACAATCACCTGCAACTCACAATTTTGAATGAGGCTTTTGCTCTAAAGGCATTATTAGAGAAGTCAGTGAAATTAGAATAGTATCTGAGGATTAAATAATAGTAATGGATCAATTCTAATTTTTTTTATTTTTATTAAAACAATTTTAATGTTTATTTTTGAGAGAGAGAGAGACAGACAGAGCAGGGGAAGGGAAGAGAGAGAGGGAAACACAGAATCCGAAGCAGGCTCCAGGCTCTGAGCTGTCAACACAGAGCCTGAAGTGGGGCTCCAAATCACAGACTGTGAGATTTTGACCTGAGCCGGTCAGATGCTTAATAGACTGAGCCACCCAGGTTCCTCTGATTTCTTTATTTTAATTGTTCATTTGTAGTTATATAAAATGACACCCTTATTTGTGAAAAAATTCTAAAGTATTGGAGTTGATAGCCCATTATATTAGCAACTTAGTCTTACACATTCAAAAAAACTTCTTTGTACAATTCGTGAGGTTCTGAAAATATAAGTTTGGAAGTATTAAAATGGGCTCAAATTATTTCAGAATTTGATTAAAATAAAATATAGCATCGTAAGTGTTACATATTATTGTTTTTTTTTGTGTGTGTGTGATGCAGGTTGAAAGATTATCTTGCAGTAGGTTTATTGGGGATTGCTCTTGGGTTCATTATCTTTGGAAAGAAAGAGAAGGAAACAGGAGTGGGCAGAGGGAGAATTCCAGTGGTTTGTGGATAAATGTTTAATATCTGGTTCTCTGGAATCATAGTGATTTTTTAAGCCCTGATTTATAGTGTTTGTCCTTTTCTGTTGTACAAGTATTCTCACTATGGCTGATTTTAAGCTACCCATTTGATATCACTGGATATGAAGTAGGGAAGAGTTAGATGCACAAGTCAGCTCTCTGAGATGGTACTGGCTGGTTCCAGCATATCAATGTGTTGTGCTGTGTTGCAGTCTGAATGGAAGCTTCAGCAAACCCTATGGCGTTTTGAGGATGGGAGGCCCCTGCAGAGCTGTCCCAGATTGGCATAAGTGGGCCAGATCACCATACCCTTTGGGTGATCAATCATTGGTTACAGGCACCTTAGGGAGGGTCATGGCTTTGAAAAAAGCAGTCCTCTTCATTCTAGGCAGTCTTCTAAACCAACCTGCGATGGGAGCTATTTGTCCACAGTCCTCCAGAAGCTTGGATAAGTTCTTTTTTCCTAGATGAGGATCTGGGCAACCCTTTATAGCACCCATCATGTTTAACGATGAATCTCAATATTTAGCTCTGACTAAATTCATAAGAAGCAACTGGGGATGATATACATATGGAGAGACTCTAACGCTGAAGAACTCTCTCACCCCCAACTTTGTATCTGTTCATACCATGTCAGGAGTTCCAATTTGTCTTGTTTAAAACTTTTGACTTTGGTGCACTAAATGACATTTAAAACAAAACAGTTACCAGGGCGCCTGGGTGGCTTGGTTGGTTAAGCGTCCGACTTTGGCTCGGGTCATGATCTCACGGTCCGTGAGTTCAAGCCCCGCGTCGGGCTCTCTGCTGATAGCTCAGAGCCTGGAGCCTGTTTCAGATTCTGTGTCTCCCTCTCTCTCTGCCCCTCCCCTGTTCATGCTCTGTCTCTCTCTGTCTCAAAAATAAATAAATGTTAAAAAAATTAAAAAAAAAGAAAACAGTTATGAAAACTATGTTTTTAAATTCTTTATAAATAGAATGATAATTTGAGATTTAAAGTAAAAACAGTTTTCTTCCTCTTTGGATGGGGCTTTTTCCTGCAACACTCTATCTTTATTTCCATAGCATTTCATCAAGTACATAAATTGCCATCTTTAGTAGGCTGAATGATGCCATTTTCCCTAACCCTCCTCTGTTTGCATCTTAATGCCCAGAATTTGTGAATATCATCTTATATGACCATGGGGACTTTGTAGATGTGATTAAGTATATTGAGATGGGGAGTTAATCCTGAATTATTTGGGTGGACCCAGTATAATCATGAGGGTCCTTTAAAAGTGTGTAGGAGAAGTCAGAGTCAGAGAGAAGGCCATGTGACAATGGAAGCCAAGATTGGAATGATGCACTTTGAAGATGGAAGAAGGGGCCACAAGTCAAGGACTGCAGTAGCCTCTCCAAGCTAGAAATGGTAACGAAATGGGGTCTCCCCTTGGAGTCTGCAGAGGAAATCAGCCCTACTGACACCTGGACTTTGGCCTAGTGAAGCTGTTTTTAGACTTCTGGCTTCCAGAACTATAAAAGAATACATTTGTGCTGTTTTTTTTTCTTTTTAATATGAAATTTATTGTCAAATTGGTTTCTATACAACACCCAGTACTCATCCCAACAGTGTCCTCCTCAATGCCCATCATCCACTTTTCTCTCCCCCCAACCCCCATCAACCCTCAGTTTATTCTCTGTATTTAAGAGTCTCTTATGGTTTGCCTCCTTTCCTCTCTGTAACTTTTTTTCCCCCTTCTCCTCCCCCCTGGTCTTCTGTTGAGTTTCTCACAATCCACCTATGAGTGAAAACATATGGTATCTTTCTCTGCCTGACTTATTTCACTTAGCATAACACTCTCCAGTTCTATACACATTGCTACAAATGCCCAGATTTCATTTTTTCTCATTGCCAAGTAGTATTCCATTGTATATATAAACCACATCTTCTTTATCCATTCATCAGTTGATGGACATTTAGGCTCTTTCCATAATTTGGGTATTGTTGAAAGTGCTGCTATAAACACTGGGGTACAAGTGCCCCTATGGATCAGCACTCCTGTATCCCTTGGGTAAATTCCTAGCAATGCTGCTGCTGGGTCATAGGGTAGGTCTATTTTTAATTTTTTGAGGAAACTCCACACTGTTTTCCAGAGCAGCTGCACTAGTTCGCATTCCCACCAACAGTGCAAGAGGGTTCCTATTTCTCCACATCTTCTCCAGCATCTATAGTCTCCTGATTTGTTCATTTTAGCCACTCTGACTGGCGTGAGGTGGTATCTGAGTGTGGTTTTGATTTGTATTTCCCTGATGAGGAACGATGTTGAGCATCTTTTCATGTGCCTGTTGGCCATCTGGATGTCTTCTTTAGAAAAGTGTCTATTCATGCCTTCTGCCCATTTCTTCACTGGATTATTTGTTTCTGGGTGTGGAGTTTGGTGAGTTCTTGATAGATTTTGGATACTAGTCCTTTATCCGATAAGTCATTTGCAAATATCTTTCCCATTCCATCGGTTGCCTTTTAGTTTTGTTGGTTGTTTCCTTTGCTGTGCAGAAGCTTTTTATCTTCATGAGGTCCCAATAGTTCATTTTTGCTTTTAATTCCCTTGCCTTTGGGGATGCGTCAAGTAAGAAATTGCTGTGGCTGAGGTCAGAGAGGTTTTTGCCTGCTTTCTCCTCTAGGGTTTTGATGGTTTCCTGTCTCAATTCAGGTCCTTCATCCATTTTGAGTTTATTTTTGTGAATGGTGTAAGAAAGTGGTCTAGTTTCATTGTTCTGCATGTTGCTGTCCAGTTCTCCCAGCACTATTTGTTAAAGAGACTGTCTTTTTTCCAATGGATATTATTTCCTGCTTTGTCAAAGATTAGTTGGCCATACTTTTGTGGGTCCATTTCTGGAGTCTCTATTCTATTCCATTGATCTATGTGTCTGTTTTTGTGCCAATACCATGCTGTCTTGATGACAGCTTTGTAGTAGAGGCTAAAGTCTGGGATCATGATGCCTCCTCCTTTGGTCTTCTTCTTCAATATTACTTTGGCTATTTGGGGTGTTTTGTGGTTCCATACAAACTTTAGGATTGTTTATTCTAGCTTCAAGAAGAATGCTGGTGCAATTTGATTGGGATTGCATTGAATGTGTAGATTGCTTTGTGTAGAATTGACATTTTAACAATATTTATTCTTCCAATCCATGAGCACAGAATGTTTTTCCATTTCTTTGTATCTTCTTCAATTTCCTTCATAAGCTTTCTATAGTTTTCAGCATACAGATCTTTTACATCTTTGGTTAGATTTATTCCTAGGTATTTTATGATTCTTCGTGCAATTGTGAATGGGATCAGTTTCTTTATTTGTCTTTCTGTTGCTTCATTATTAGTGTATAAGAATGCGACTGATATCTGTACATTAATTTTGTATCCTGTGACTTGCTGAATTCATGTGTTAGTTCTAGCAGACTTTTGCTAGAGTCTATCGGGTTTTCCATGTATAGTATCATGTCATCTGCAAAAAGTGAAAGCTTGATTTCATCTTTGCAAATTTTGATGCCTTTAATTTCCTTTTGTTGTCTGATGGCTGATGTTAGCACTTCCAACACTATGTTAAACAACAGCAGTGAGAGTGGACATCCCTGTCGTGTTCCTGATCCTAAGGGAAAGCTCTCCGTTTTCCCCATTGAGGATGATGTTAGCTGTGGGCTTTTCATAAATGGCTTTTATTATGTTTAAGTATGTTCCTTCTATTCCGACTTTCTCGAGGGTTTTTATTAAGAAAGGATGCCAAATTTTGTCAAGTGCTTTTTCTGCATCAATTGACAGGATCATATGGTTCGCATATTTTCTTTTATTAATGTAATGTATCACATTGATTGATTTGCAAATATTGAACCAGCCCTGCCGCCCAGGAATGAATCCCACTTGATCATGGTGAATAATTCTTTTTATATGCTCTTGAATTCGATTTGCTAGTATCTTGTTGAGAATTTTTGCATCCATATTCATCAGGGATATTGGCCTGTAGTCCTCTTTTTTGTTGGGCCTCTGTCTGGTTTGGAAATCGAAATAATGCTGTCTTCATAGAATGAGTCTGGAAGTTTTCCTTCCCTTTCTATTTTTTGGAACAGCTTGAGAAGGATAAGTATTATCTCTGCTTTAAATGAAATTTGTGCTGTTTTAAGCCACCATGTTTGTGTTAATTTGTTACAGCAGCCATAATAAACTAATACACCAACCCCCAAGGAGAGCCCCAGAGTCCGAGGTGTTCTAGGTCTGGTATCCTAGCTCTATTTCAGATTTACAAGAACTTTGAGATGCTAATTGTAGGTGATAAGCAGCTCTTATGTAAGCAGTCCTCTAGGTTGATTTTTATGCCAATTATGTTTCTTTGGTTTCAAGGAAAAGAATCCCTGTGTAACTAACATAACCAAAGAGTAAATATTTTTATAGTATATAAGGTAACACACAATATTCAAGAGGAAGAAGAATATGTAAATGTATGAATGCACAAGAACTGAGCGTGCCCAGATACCCAGGAAACAGGAGCATAGCTTCTGGAGTGAAAGAAGTTCACCTGGGTTTTAGGTAGACCAAGATTTAAATTAAAAACAAAACAAAACAAAATGCAGCCTTTTTATTGGCTTACTTGGATCATGGAGCTAGTCCTTGACCACAGAATGAGTACTTCTACATAATGGGCCCACCAAGACTATAACCAATGAGACAGAGGTAGGAGATAAGATCCTGAAATGCTATTCACTTTGTTTATGGTAACCATATATTGTATCTCATTTACTCAAGTCTATACCTGGTTAATTATTAATAAATAAAAGCCCAATATGGACAATAAATCACATAGTTATCCTAGCTCTATTGCTTCTACCAGAGAGGCAGTATAGCATCATGGCTAATGTCAAAGTCTTCCCCTCTCATGTATAATGTTGAAATAATGATAATAAGGCCTGTCTTTTAAGATGTGGTAAGAATCAAGTGAACTAAAATATGCAAAAGTATGTATGCTAAATTATTGAAACAACACCCGAGTATTATTACGTTTTCCTTGTGATGTCACTTTGTATTTCCTTCAAATGAGCAAGTAATAAAATGACCCTACAATAAAATTTCAACATGAAAATATCCAGGACTGATGGTAAATAGAAAGAAAGGTGTGCTACAACAAATGAATCTTCTGGAAGAATTTTTGTAGTTTGCTGGAAAAGCTTTGGATTGAAGTCTTCAGTCAGTTCTAAAATCTAAAAAGCAATAGTGGGACCTTGAGTAATTTGCTTAAACTATCCCAGACTGGCCTTTCTCAGTTGTGTTGTTGATTATCAAAAAAAGATATCTTTAAAGAATATAGCATATTCATCAATGTCAATTTCCTTTTCCTGGCTCAAAAAAAAGTGAGATTAGAACTATTTTTGAGACTGAACAACTACATACAGGGCATGGAAGGAGTTTTCTCAACAAATGTCCCCAGACAGAGAGTCTTCCATTCCCAACCACTTCTTAACGAGTTATAAAATTCTCATTCACAAGGTGGAGTGGGAAGGGGTTAACACTGTCCGCTACTGTAGGAACTTATCGTCAATTCCACTTGCTTGTTACCATTACCCTATAACTTGAAGCACAGTATGTATAATGACTATACTGTAAATGTCTATGCTTTCAATATATAAAATAGTTTCACCTACTATATGTCAATTGAACTTTAAGACAGAGCATGGATTGGCAAATCAGATAATAATCCCATTTCACACATGGGAGATATGAAATTCCAAGAGATTAGTTGACTTGTCCTGGACAATACAGTTAATAATTGAAAAAGACAGGCAGAATCCAAGCCTAGTTTTCTTGAGTCTAAAGTGTCTGTCTACTTTGGACACTGAGGTCCTTGACTTTAAAATAGAAGCTCTAAATGTCTTATTAAGGCAAGCATCAGTGAAGTATGAACACATAAGTGCTAAACTGTTTCTCAGCTTCACAGCTTGTTTTATCAGCTATTTCAAGATTATTCCACTTGAGAGTTTTGTACTTCTGGCCTGCTGTGAGTCACTAATGATATAATCCATTTGTGAAAGTGGTGGTAAATTGTGGGGTATGATAACTCTGTTATGAGTTTCTTATTAATTCTTTCCTCTCACTTTCCATCTGATACTTTGTTGTTTAGTAGACCTGGTATTTGTGCTTAATACAAGAATGGAATATATGTACACACATACACATCCAATGTTAAGGTAAACAAGTGAGTTTCAATTTTACTTTACCTTGAGTATGAACACCAAATATGAATCTGGGTTCCTAAAAAAAACCTGATTTTTTTAAGTTTATTTATTTATTTTGAGAAAAATACAGCACCAGTGAGGCAGGAGCAGAGAGAGGGAGAGAGGGAAAATCCCAAGCAGGCTCCGCACTGTTAGCATAGAGCCTGAAGCAGGGCTTGAACTCACAAACAATGAGATCATGACCTGAGCTGAAGTCAAGAGTTGAACTTGTAACCTACTGAGCCACCCAGGCGCGCCTGATAAGCTGTTTTTAACTAAGTTTGTCAAATAGGGCAACCCAAAGAGGGTGTTCAAAGGTCATTTTCAAATGACCATTCCAAGTAAAAATGTTCTTTGAACTTAAATTAGATAGGTATAGACATAATTTAATGCCTATGGCATTAATTTAATTATTAGGTAGCCATAATTTAATTGCAGTTGGTTTACAATGCATATTCAGCTCATCATGTTTTCTTAACTTAGCTCATTTAGGATTTTCTCAGGTTATCTTTGGAAGAGAATTTAAGATGCATTGCAATTGCACGATCTCAATCTCTTCATTGATAAATCGGATGGTCTAAGAGTAGCCCCAGCTACATAGTGCCTGAGAGTGTCTGCGAAGTCTTCATCAAATACCAGTATTCATGTGAAGGGGATGTCCAGTCGTGTACTCGCAGCCACAGTCTGATCCTGGATAAGCAGTCCTAGCCTCAGGCACAGAATCCCTGGGGCCACGCTGAAAGCAGGCACCAATATACAGAGTCAAAATAGACTGAGAAATGGGAGGTAAGGGGTGTAGGAAGGTATTATTAGACAAGAAATTTAGGGAGGTAAATCTGAGAATTTTCTAAGGTTGCATACAGTCCCATGGGCATGAAATAGACACACATGAAGTTTGGAAAATGAACATTAAGTTGTCTAAATCTTTTCTAGTCAAAGGAAGCTTTCGAGCAAGACTAGTTGAAATGTTTGCCTTCTATTAGATTTACTTGACGATAAAACCTATATTATCTGTTTCCCTACGTAAGGATATATAGGAAACTTGACTTTTGTTTTACTAACTTTTTAGATTTGGCATTCAGAAATAAAGCTGAAGTTTTTTGAAAATTTGAAGCAATTGTGGAAGTGGGACTTTTGTTTTCGTTTTTGCCATCATTTGTTATTATTGACTATAATAGATCATCACTGCATTTTTCTCACTGCGTATTTATTATCATAAGAAAGTGTTTATAGTCTTGGGGAAATAAGGAGATTCTTCTTGTCAATAAAACTATATTGCTTCCCATATGCTTGATTAAAAAAGTCCCTGTGTATTAAAAAGAGATTTATCATAAGTTCTTATGAAAACATGAGATGATATTATTTCATTTCAATGCAGTTATAATAACCATTATCTTTTTCCTGAGCAAATCGTGTGTAATATTCCCCATCATTTTATTAGTTTGATTAGAGAAGTTGTAAATTCAGGTCTTCCAGTCTTTGAAAAGGACAAGGGATCTGCATATTCTTACCAAATAAAAATTATTAGGAGCTTACCTAATAATTTGAATAATTTTACTTTTAGTTTTTTTTTTTCTTTTTTACTTTCTGGACCAACTAAGTTATGCAGCAAATATATCAGTATATGTGGCATAGCTAATCTGTTCATGTCAGCTGTTTTCCAGATCAATACTGTGGTCAATTCAATTTATAGAGATCTGCATTGATCATATAACATAACACTTTCAACATCCTGCAGTTCATTCAGAAAGAGCTGAGTCTTTACATTGAGTGGCCACATTTCTAATATGGACCCTGAATATGGGAGGCACTAGTCAGATGACAGAACTGAGAACCATTCTGGATGGAATAATTCAAGCCCAAGGGATCCTTAGTGGTAATTTGTAACAGGAAAGATGTTTTTTACCAAGTTCTGTAGAGTTTCTTAAACTTTCAGTGTCACGGGCTCCTTGGGAAATCTACTTAAATCTATGGACCCCTTTTCAGAATGTACAAAATATGATGAAAATAAAGCCATTTACAGTTGACTCTTGAACAACATGGGTTCGAACTGTGTGAGTCCACTTACATCTGGATTTTTTTTAATAAATATGATATTATACCATAAATGTGTTTTTTTCTTACAATTCCCTTATGAATAGTTTATTTGCTCTAACTTTATTGTAAGAGTACAATATATAATACATATAACATGCAAAAGTTGGAGCCCCTCTTTGGGCTCTGTTGCTGACAGAGTCTCTCTGGGATTCTCTCCTCTCTCTCTGACCCTCCCTGCTCACAGGTGAACTCACTTTCTCTCTCTCTCTCTCTCTCCCAAAATCAATGAATAAACATTTTTTTAAAGTTATATGTGGATTTTTGACTGTGCTAGAGAGTCAGTACCCTGACCCTCACATTGTTCAAGGGTTAACTGTATATTGAAATACAGTCACTAAAATACTTTAAAATAAATTTGAAATAGTATGTCCTACCTCTATCTTGAGGTACTTCTGATACCAATCATAATTTCAAAATAGTGATAAATATAGATGATAATCCTAGGTACCTGCAACTATGATGTGCTTATGAAAATATCCTTAAAAATATGATTGCTATCAGTGTCAAAGTAACAGGTACTACATATGTCTAGGGTTTGCTGCTTACATGTGCAACTAAAGTAACTGCTGTCTCTCATTTGGAAATTAACAAAATATGTATTTTTTCCATGTAATCTCATGTACTACTGATTTGTATCCATGAAGCCCCTTTTGGAAAATAGAAACCAGGATAAGAAGTCCCATGTCAATGATTCCTCTGAGAGACCGAAATGATAATAACAGTCTTTGATTGTGCTACTTAGGCTATACACACACACACACACACACACACACACACACACGCAGGAACAGAAGGACCATTTCTTATTTTGTATTAAATCTTCTATCTCTTTGGGTGTGGGAATATGTGCCTCTTGGAAGTCAGCATGATCCAGGATTTTTTTGTTGTTGTTGTTCAAGTTCTGGTAGAGGAACATATAATTTAATAACTCATTTTAAGAACTCCTGGTATCAAAAGAATGAAAAAGCAGTTACTTTGTTTTGAGATGCAATTCTTTTATGAATAATGGTATGAATGCTGCTACATAAAAACAGAGAAAGGGAAACAAACTTTATGGAGATGTGACTTTATTCCGTAGTGTTTCTATTATGATAATTGTTCTATTCATATTACTTTTAAAAATGTGAATGTTGAGAAATAGTGTTCATTATGTCTCATTTAACATATCAATTAAAGCAAAGGACAAATTCTTCACAAGAATAATGTCAGTGACTTAATTTTATCCAAAAAGTCTTAGGCCACATTTATAGCTTGGATTATCTAAACCAGTGTTACTCACACTGTAGACCAGGGACCAGCAACGTCTGAACTGTCTGTTAAGTAGACAAATTAATGAGCCTCCTTCTGATCTATTGAGTCATAATTTGGAGGAATGTGGCTAAGGGGTCTGTCTTTGAACAGATACAGACAGTGGTAAACAATAATGACAACAAACTGGATTAGTTGCCAGTGTTTAAATATTGAAAGACTCATGTTAAAATAATCTAGAATTCTGGTCTCATGAAAAGAGAAAGAAAGAAAAAAGCAATGTTTTTGTGGTACATGCAGACAATAGAATGTTATTCAATAATTAAAATTATGAGCTTTCAAGCCGCCAAATGGCGTGGAGGAATCCTAAATGCCTATTGTTAAGTGAAAGAAGGCAATTGAAAAAGGCTATAGACTGCATAATTCCAATGACATGATGTTCTGGAAAAGGCAAAACTATAGAGACAGTAAAAGATCAGTGTTGTCAGGGGTTATGGGTTAGGGAAGAAAGGGGAGCACAGGATATTTTTTTAGGATATTTTTAAATCAGTGTAACTGTTCTGCATGATACTGTAAGATACATGTCATTATACATTTGTTAAAAGCCATAGAATGTATAGCAGAAAGAGTGAACCAATGTAAACTATGGACTTTAGTTAATAATTATATATGTGTGTGTATGTATTATATATATACACACATATATACACACACACACACACACACACACACTGGCTTAGCAGTTGCACCCTGGTGCAAGAAACATCTTGCACATAGGGGAAACTATGTGGTGACAGGCAATGGAGTGGGAAAGGGGGTATACGAGAACAGTATATTTCATGCTCATTTTTTTTTGTAAACTTTAAGCTGCTATAAAAATAAAACCTACTTAATATAGGTGCAGACACCAGACCAAAAAGGATCTGGCCACACTGGACTAGGTTCTTAGCATAATAATGCCCCACAGCTGAGTAGTAGCCATTCTCTTTTGAAAGGCCAAGACACGTCAATTTGCTGCAATGCCCAAGTTGCCATTTTAGGAATTTGAGCCCTCACACCTTAATCACTCAAATAATCCAAAAGTAAGTGAAGAGCAGGATTGTCATTTAATCCATCAATACTTCAAATCCTTTGCTCTCCACAACACTTGGTGAAGGGCCAGTGCTACTATATCTCCTGCTGCTCCTGTGCACAGCTGGGGTCTTTCTTTAGATGGGCCAGGTACAGTGCCAAGTGCCTGACATAGACGAGCTCATTTACTCCTCAGTTCACCTCCAGGAGACGCCAAGAGATGGAATCAACTAAAGGGGGAAGTAACACTTGTCTACTGGCCTACCAGCCTCCATAGCCAGTACTCAAATGACCAGCTTTTAACCAAAACGTCTCTGACTGCTTTTGCATTTGACAGATTTGACAGGTACTTTTCAAATGGGAAATTGAATATAGAGTGAAGAAACACCATTTAAAACATGGAAGCTGCTAAGTGAGAAAGTAACTCAGAATTTTGCGTGTCTTCCCTCTTGCTCATCCTTCATACCCAGATAGTCACAACGTTCTTAATTCTGTCAATTACATATTCCCCAAGTCTCTCTCCACTCTTCCAGTTGCACTGTCCTCATCTTTTGCTGCCTGAGGGTTTGCAATAGCTTCCTAATTTATCTCCTTGTCACCAGCTATGCGGTCAACTTCCTTCCCAATTCAGCCAGCTCCAATTTCTTTCACAAGTCTGCTAGAATTATCTTCTAAATGCAAATATGATCATATGGCTCCCTTCCTAACACTTTTCACTGACATCCTAACTCTAAATGCCTTGGCATTATTTAAAACTCCTTCAGCCAGCCTTTCTAAGTTCATCTGCAGCCGCTGCCCCAGAGGTGCCTTATGATCCAGACATTCAGAACCGACTTGGAGTTTTAGAGCACTCAGTTTTCTTTCTGACATGCTCTTTTACCACGCCATTCTCTTCTCTAGAATCCACTTCCTCACCAAATCTACCCGAAAACCTCTCAGTCGACTTTCATGAGCCAACAGAATCATCTCCCTGCTCTGAAACCTTTTCTGAGCCCTTCCACCCCCAACTCTATCCCAGGTTTGATAAAAAGTACTGCCCAGCAGAGCACTTTATATACACCTTTGTGGTAGCACTTAATGCACAGTTCATCGTGGTTATTTTTTGCACATCTGTTTTCCTCTTGTAGAGTACAAATTACAGACTCTATTTTCTTCATCTCTCTTTTCCTAACATGCAATGAATGTTTAGGATACATGTATAAATGAGTGAAGGAATATGAATGTGAAAGAAAGCGCTATGGGGCGCCTGGGTGGCGCAGTCGGTTAAGCGTCCGACTTCAGCCAGGTCACGATCTCGCAGTCCATGAGTTCGAGCCCCGCTCGGGCTCTGGGCTGATGGCTCAGAGCCTGGAGCCTATTTCCGATTCTGTGTCTCCCTCTCTCTCTGCCCCTCCCCCGTTCATGCTCTGTCTCTCTCTGTCCCAAAAATAAATAAATGTTGAAAAAAAATTTAAAAAAAAAGAAAGAAAGAAAGCGCTATTTTTCAGTCTGATTCCATTACATTAAGTTACCAAAAGGGAAATTTGGTGGTAAATTCCACATATGATTCAACTTCTTCTTCTGGATTTTCTCATAGTCATTTAAAAATGATAAATGTGCATAAAGTTTTCCAAAGTGTAAAATATGGAAGATAATCCCTTAAAATGGAGTTATTTTTTCCAGGGTTGAAGGATTGACTGTCAAAGGACTTCTGTAATATTCACTGTTAAATAAATAAAATGTCTTGAATTTGTTCTTTTTATTCTGAAATAGGCCATGAAGATATACTAAATGCTAATTTTAAGGCCTGTTCCTTCATCTGACATTTATAACTTAACGAGGACTCAGCTGTGATTTCATATCCAGGCAAAGCAGTTTTTCAAGAAAGGACATTTACGTGTCAGTGTTTTGGGTTTTGGGGCCTCTTTCATGACGAAAATCTTAAAGAATGTTTGCAGCTAACTTTGACAGAATTCTGTTTGTTACTTGACTGCATATCCAATTAGATACTTTGGAAGGCAGATGTTTTTGGACACACATTTCTCTATAGCTGCCTTAGAGTACATTTTATTATGTGCTTGATTTGAAAACAAATTTCACAGCAAAATTTGCAGAAATATGCTGCTTAGTTCATACTGTGATTCACATACTCAGCACGAATACCAATTTATGAAGGTGTCATCAAGTTGTTTAAACCAACCCAAACACACATAATACAGATGGCATCAAAGGCATTAGTGCCTGAAAAATAATTTGTGACATCTGTAGCCCTCTCATAATCATTTCAGGGTTTTGTGCTTTTTGTTCAGTGACTCTTTTAAGCTATTTCAAAATACATGCAGACTCATAGCAACATGGAAATTGTTTTCCTGGGCATTAAAAATAAAAGCTGATTATATATAATTATTGTTCTTTTATCTTCTATTACTTTAACATAACTAGAATGTTAAATATGTTTTGATAGTTCATTTTCCTTTTTTTTTTTTTTTTGGTATGTGTGTAGTGCTTTTCCTCAGTTAATGAAATACTCATTTCAAAAATCAGTATAAATATTGGTTTTAAATATCTACATTTATAATTTCTTAATGAAAGGTACGCATTTCTATAGTTTCATGTATTTGTTGTAGCAAATAGATTTATTTTCATTCTGATTAGAAGTATAATCCTTTTGGAAAAGTTTCCAGAAAGAATCATAACTGTGTGATAAAGAATCTAAAAATCACCTCCCACAATAATCATAGTTAAAATTTACTATTCATATTTCCAAACTTTTCCTTCTAAACTAATATCCTTATATAGATATCTCACCCTGTGTATATAACTATACAATCGTCTATGTGTTACTTAGGCAGATTTTATGGATACATCTTTTCTTTAATATTCTCCATGTACTTAATTTCATGGCTGTCTTTCAATGTCAATAACCATAGATCTCCCAAAGCATGTTAATGATGAAACAAGTGTTCAATGGATATACTCGTTTGTATTCAATTAATCTTTCATTGCTGTATATTGAGTCATTTTTATTTTTTCTAAGCTATATGGACAATAAAGAATTTAATAGAATAGGTTTTAGAACTGAGATCAGAACCCAGATGTATGTAGTTTAACGAAATAAGAATGTATTCTTTTTTTTTAAATGTTTATTTATTTTTGACAGAGAGAGAGAGACAGAGCATGAGCGGGGGAGGGGCAGAGAGAGAGGGAGACACAGAATCCGAAGCAGGCTTCAGGCTCTGAGCTGTCAGCACAGAGTCCGACGCGGGGCTCGAACTCACAGACAGCGAGAGATCATGACCTGAGCCAAAGTCGGATGCTGAACTGACTGAGCCACCCAGGAGCCCCAAGAATGTATTCTTAAAAGAAAAATATTTTATCCTTGATGAGAAAATAATCTTGGACTTTAAACTAGTAATAATGCATTTATTTAGTGCTCATATTTATAGCATTTTTCCTATATACATTAACATTTCCTCGCTGCTAAGTACTTTAGTAAAATAACAATTTTAGGTTTTATTACTTGATTTAAAATGAATGTGTGCTTTTCCCAAAGGGAAAATTAAAACTTCAAGATGAAGCAATACCATACTGCATTTTAAAGCATTGAGTTTGGTCAAATTCCACAACATGAGACACAGCCTTTTAAGTTTTAACTATACAACATACTCTTTTTTTTTTCAGTTCACTGTAAATAGTTACTGAATTTCATAAGTAAAAATAGAAACAATTTAGGTTTTATTTGACCCAGAAAACAGCAAGCTACGCTTGCATGTCTCTTAGAGATTGTAAACAATGACTTTTCTTACTTTAAAAAATGAATTACAGATAAATACTTAATATTAGCAGTATTTCCCCCATTTTAGACATTCCCTCAATGTCTAAGCCAAGTGTATTCTTTAGGAACATTTCAGACTTTCTCTTTTTCCTTCGTATGTTAGTGGTAATTACTTATCTCTCCTCTCTAAGAAAGTCTTAATCTGGCAACCTAATAATAGTTATGATAACATAATTTGAAATACTGATATGTAGAGAATTCTTACTGAATGTTGGATACTGTGCTAAATACTTTATATGCATTGTTTATTTAATGTTTTTAAAACCTATTGAGGTTGGTACTATCATAGCTGTCTTTCCTTATGAAGAAACAGGGGCTTATTAGAAACGTCAAATAAATGGTCCTTGTTTCCCCTGCGCATCTCTAGTTGAACAAATGGCAAAAGCACAAATTACTAATTTTCTTGTAAATATGGTGGAAGTATTTCTAGATGTTTGAAAGTTGTCAGACTACCCTACACACCATGATCAGAACCTGTCTTAGACTCAAAGGATTGCTTTTTGTTAACAGTGGCGTTGGTTGTATTCTGGGGTCATTAAAGATCCTTCTTTCGCACTGTCAGTGTGGAGGATAAACCAAGAGTTCTCAAACTTTAATCTTAGAAATTATTGAAGAACCCAGATTTTTTATATAGAGAGAGTATAACAAATTATATTTATTATATTTGAAATTGAAACAGTTTTAAATATATGTTGATTCATATAAAATAACAAAATCCCTGTGATATGTTAAATAAAATACTTTTATGAATAGTAAAGGTATTTTACAAATTTAGAAACTAACAAGAGTAGTAGTGACCTCATGTAAGTCTTAGAAAGCTGCTGAATTCTCGTATCTGCTTGTGCATTCAATCTGTCAGGAATGTTGCTTTTGTGTAGGTGTATGGAGACTACTAGACATCACAGATATGGATAATTGGAAAAGGGGGACACATTTTAATAGTCATTTAAGATTACTATAGATATTTTTTGATACTGTACCAAAACCTCACAACGGTAGTTTCTTAAAGATGACCTGCAACACAGAATCTGAAATCATATCAATGAACTTTCTACTCTGCTTTATTAAAATCTTTTGCTCATGTGAAACTTTGTAACATAATTCATTATGCATTTGGAAAATATTTGTTTACTAAATTTTGCTAGTCTTCCAAATTTAATTCATTGCCTATCATACAGTTTAACAGATCTATATAAAAAAGTCACATCAGTTAATATCACAACCAATCTCATCAGAAAACTTTAATATAGCTGTAAAGCTCTTTACAAAACTCTCAAACTCAAAGTGGAGGATTCAAGATGTCTAAAATTGTAAATTTTGCTTTAAGTCTTGAATTTGTACCATTGATAAAAATCCACTACTGTCAATTGTCTTCCTTGAAAAAAAAACCACGGGATTATTTTTGTTAATTTTCAAGAAAATGTCAAGCATTTTCCACTTGTTAAATGATAGTTTGTCTGTCAGTTAGTTGTTCCTTCAGGTAAAAATGTCATTCCATGAAACAAGTAGCTAGTTTAGCTTCCAACTCAATCTCATGGGTGCTTTTCTTTAGACGACCATCATATTAGGCTATGTAGCCCAAAAGCTTTATCATTGTATTAGGTTTCTCCAGAGAAATATAACCAGTAGGAATATATACAAATATATATATGTATCTATATATATTTGTATATATTCCTACTGTGTGTGCATATATATATATATATGTGCACACACATACATATATACAAACACACATATATATACTTATAAGTGTATATATATATATATATACACTTATATATGTATACACACATATATATACACACACTCATATATAAATATATCCTATGTGCACAATATTCCTACTGGTTTTATATATACATATATATATATATATATTCCTACTGTGTGTGCATATATACAAACACACATATATATAAGTGTGTATATATATATACGCTTATATATGTATACACATATATAAATACACAGTTGTATATAAATATAAATATAAATATAAATATAAATATAAATATAAATATAAATATAAATATAAATATAAATATAAATATAAATATAAATATAAATATAAATATAAATATATATAATGTGTGCACAATATTCCTACTGGTTATATATATATATATATATACATATATATATATTCCTACTGTGTGTGCATATATATATATGCACACACATACATATAAACACATACACACGTATACATATATACATATATAAGTGTATATATATATATACACACTTATATAAATATATATATATTTATATATAAATATATATATTATATATATTTATAAATATACATATATATACACATATACACACTTATATAAATATATATATATTTATATATAAATATATATATTATATATATTTATATATATACATATATATATATGTATATATGTATATATGTATACATATATGTATATATTTATATGTACACTTATATATGTACATATGTATACATGTATATATATATACACTTATATATGTATATATGTATATATATATCTCCTGTGTGCACTATAGAGAACAAGAATTCCAGTGGTGTAATTCAGTCCAAAACTAAAGGCCTGAGAAGGTGGGGTGGAGTAGAGGCTGATGATATAAGTCTCTATTTGAGTCCAAAAGCCCAAGAACTAGGAGTGCTATTTTCCAAGGGCAGAATAAGATGGACATCTCAGCTCTAGCAGAGAGAACGCAAATTTTCCCTTCCTCTGACTTTTTTGTTCTTTTCAGGCCCTCAAAAGATTGGATGATGCTCACCCACACTGGGAGGGCCATCTGCTTTACTCAATTCACCAATTCAAATTGGTGGAATTTTCACAGACACACCCAGAAATAATGTTTTACCAGCTATCTGGGCATCACTTAGCCCAGTCAAAGTGCTACATGAAATTAATCATCACAAGCTTCCTTTCTTTTCATCACAAAGAATATTTAAAAGGAATTTGTTGTTATGGTGCTTATTTTTTTCTGGGATGTGTATTTCTATTGCTTTTTACTGGGAGTTGTATTGGCGAAGTAGTTTAATGATCTCTAGCACAATTTGGTGCTGAAGGGGCCAGCATTTACTCAGCATTGATTTTACACCATCAGTGCAAATGTCAAGTCTGAAATAAAGGCAAACAACAGCTTAGCTTTGCTTTGAAACCATTTGTGAAATACTGCAGTAATGCATCCACATTTCTTTACATGATTTTTCCTGTTTCAAATATCCAGGTTTGGGCTAGTAAGTCCTGTTGTACATCTATAAACATATATGCTTAGGTTATACATCTTTTATCATTACTATAGTACATGATGGCTTAATCATACTAAAAGTTCTAGATACTCTAGTAGGGCAGCGAGACATATGGGTTCAAATTTGAACAACCATGTGAGATCACATTTAGAAATTAAAGACTGAGTGTGGAGGAAAGAAGTACAACTAAATTGCAGTATATGTTGAAGATATTAAAGATGGAATTTTATTTATATTACAATTAAAAATAAAATAAAAATCTCCATTCCTATGGTATTTTTATTGGGATTCTTTAGGCTATAAGTAATAGAAACTAGCTCACCAAAAGGAGGCAAATATTGTGCATTATTTTTTCTATTAATGTCAATGAGAAGAATTTCCTTATTTTACAGAATAATTAAGCCAAGGAAAGAGTAATGATACAGCTGGAATCAGACATATTTCTATCTCTGGGTTCTGCTCTTCTCTCTCTGCATTAGCTTCATTTCCTCACACTTTTGTACAGCTTCCCCCAAATACTGGAAAATATGGCCTCCCAAATTTTCATTTTACTGTAACTTGACTCCTCTGGACAGACATCCCAAAATCACACGGAAGGGACTCACTGGCTCAACTTTGGTCAGATGAACGGTCTAGACCACATGAAATAATGACCAAGAACTAAGAATCATGGCAGTCCCCACTTGACCTATATGAAGGGAGTATGGGATGATGACAGTCCCCAAATCAAGAATGGTATTGTCCCTGAAGAAGGGAGTGGCTACTAGGCAGACAAACTAAAGATATGCATTGTCGAGATTCATTATTACAGGTTTTTAAAACTAGGTCTATTAAAAGTTACTATAATTTACAGTTACAAAATGTATCCATGTTGAATAAAAATAAAATCCAATACTAAGCTGACTGCCAGCTGGGGAAACAAAACATAAAAAAGATGCTATGATTATGAGCCTGGCTGAAGCCTTGCATGTAAGTTAATTAGTATTTATTAATGTTAGAGCAGGAAAGATAAGCATATTAATCTCCTAACAGCAAAGAACATTTGATAAACAGCAGACTATTTCTAAATTAGATTGGTGAATATTTTATTTGTCCTTGTATACAACAAATGGGGTAAGATATTACTTTTGTTATTTTTATTTACTTTAATATGCCAGAAACAAAAATAATCACAGAGAAAACAAGTACATTTTATTTCATTCTTAAAATACAAAGCATTATCTTACACTGAAACTGACCTTTCATTTTTAGACACCTTGCCCTAGATTGAAAGTAGTTTTTAAGTACCTGGTTCTTCCACTTACTAACTATAATAATCTTGAATCAGTGTTTAAACTGATGTGCCTCAGTTTCACAATCTGAAAACCAGATTTAATAATTCTGTCGTCTCACAAGATTAAAAGTTATGAATGAGGTGATGTAACAGAGACATTTTGAACTGGGATAATTGAAGTGTTTCTCATATTTATGTAATTATACTTTCTGACCTTTTCAACAGTATCATGTAGAGAGAATGAAGACGTTCTCAAAAATAAATAGGACATATACATCTATCGCTTCTCGGCCTTTTGGCTAAGATCAAGTGTGGACATATACATCTAAAACAGGAGATAAAAATTCGAAGTTATTTAGAAAAAAATAGACTGAGTTGGAATGCTGGAGTGATGTCGGCTTCTATGTCAATAAATATTATATGCCTAACCACATTTTATGCTGCCACCCATTTCCGCTGAGGCAGGGTGCAGGGTGAATGCTTTCGTGATAAGAAAAGCTGTTTTACCAACGTCAGTAAAAATTGCCTCACCTCAGAAAAAAAAAAAATAGAAAAAGATTCACATTCTTATACCTATAATAGTGCTGCTTGAATTTTTCTATCATGAGCTTTCACATGTAAAATACAAATGGTTATCAAAACTATAAAAGGTATGAAAATAAAAGATTTTTAAGCCAGAGTATCTGATCATAAGACACCTTATTTGGTTTCCTTGTGTGTGTTTCTTTTCAGTGTCTTGTTCTCGATGAAATTCCCTGAAGTGCTCCTTGGAGGCAGGCTTGCTTACAGCAGGTTCCATGATGTGAGAGGGCTGTAACTCAATTTTCTGATTTAATAGTGCAGGGCTATTCAGGCATGAAATTACCTCCTTCATGTAGAGCGATCCCCTTTGCCAGGCATGTCAAGGCTCAAAAACTTGATGTCTACTGTGATTACAGCTGTTGACCCAACCAATTGTTGCTGGAATCCAACTTAAGCTTTCCTGTATATCCCACTGAAGAAAATATGTCTCTTCAGTCAGTTAAAAGGTGAAAATAGGCATGTGGCTCTTCTTAGAATTTTACTACTATGTGATTAACGTGCTGGGTTAAAAAGAACCAGATATGATTATAGCACAGATAGAAAATACTGTGTTTTTAAAATTGACTAAAAAATGCTTCCAGTAGATATAAACAAGTTACTTTCAATAAAAATTCTACCAGGTCTCAAAATTATAGAGGGGGAAAAGCCTAGATCAGCTGTCTCTGACCATGTGCTATGCAGGAAAAAATCAATTTGTTTTTTCCTCATTAACTTAAGCAAACACCCTAAATACTGTTATTTAGTAGAAACCATGATCTCTTTACATCGCAGCCTCTGAAATCTGAAAATGGTAATAGTCTACAGAGCTGTCCGGTAGTAATATAATTCCTACCACAAATGCAAGGCAAATATACAATTTTACTTCTTCTAAGAGTCACTTTTAAGAAGTAAAAAGAAAACAGGTGAAAACAATAATAATAGCATAAGTTTTAATTGACCCAATATATACAGATATATGGTTGTTTCAACGCTTAATTAAAAAATATGCTGGATGATATATTTTATATTATCTGTTATATTAAGTTTTCAAAATCTGGGGTATATGTTATACTTACAGCGCATCTCAATTTGAAGGAGCCATATTTCGGATGCTCAGTACCTACTTGCTCCTGTCATTGGGCACATGTAGGTCTGCCATTGTTAACATCCTTAAAAAAAAGTGTTCACTCAAGGGTTTGTGGAACCCTTTAATAAGAGGCAAACACAGAGATGTGAAATGATTGACAGGACTGGATAAGAATATTTGCTTTATTGAGGCTCTTTCAATATGCTAAGACTATAAAGGATAAATTTCCTTGCATTCCAGTGGGAACCATAGCAAATGTTCACACACACACGCACACACACACACACACACACACACAGCACTTAGTTTCCTGGCTTACTGACTTTTCTTGTCTTGAGCAAAGTATGATTTAAGTTTAGATTTATTTAGATTTTAAAGGATGAGGGGCGCCTGGGTGGCGCAGTCGGTTAAGCGTCCGACTTCAGCCAGGTCACGATCTCGCGGTCCGGGAGTTCGAGCCCCGCCGTCGGGCTCTGGGCTGATGATGGCTCGGAGCCTGGAGCCTGTTTCCGATTCTGTGTCTCCCTCTCTCTCTGCCCCTCCCCCGTTCATGCTCTGTCTCTCTCTGTCCCAAAAATAAATAAACGTTGAAACAAATAAATAAATAAATAAATAAATAAATAAAGGATGAAAAACTACTGTTTGTAAAGAAAAACATCTGAGAAGGCTGCATTGGGAACAAGAAAAGTGTCATTGTTGGGTGAGATTTAGGGGAGAGTGATAGGAGAGATTGAAGATCTCCAACTACAGGAAGAGAAATGCAGAAAGGTAACATTTTGTTGTGTGATAGGCATGTAATCTCCCTGAGTTATCCATGCCAGAGCCTTGGGTAAAGATTTAAATGACTTTTCAATTTGGTGAGATGGTGAATTGATGCTTTTTAGAAATGTGACATGATACCTAGATGGGCCATAAGACTGGTTACGTTTATTTGGGTTACATTTATAACTACGGAGGTTAAGTGACCAATGATACTTCTTTTTTAATGTTTTTTGTTTGTTTGTTTCTTTTTTTTTTTGCTTGTCTTCAGTTATATAGTGTACACAATTGTTTATACTTGACAGAAATATGAAATAAAATCACTTGTTTTGCCATTTTCTGTGTGTGTGAACATGGCATAACACTTTCTTTACCTTTATCTTTATAAAATCTGCTTTCTCATTCATTCCCATACTTGGCTAGAAATTAGATCCATTTTCATAGGTCTCTTTTTATTTATTTTTTTTTAATGTTTTTATTTATTTTTGAGACAGAGAGAGACAGACTATAAGCAGGGGAGGGGAGGAGACAGAGGAAGACACAGAATCCAAAACAGGCTCCAGGCTCTGAGCTGTCAGCACAGAGCCTGACACGGGGCTCAAACTCACAGACTGTGAGATCATGACCTGAGCTGAAGTTGGACACTCAACTGACTCAGCCACCCAGACACCCCATTTTTTATAGGTTTCTAGTAAATAATTTCTAATTGTTTATGTCAAATACATAGAATTTTCAGAAATACTTTTTAAAGTTTTGTAAAAGGCAGAACCTAGAAGTTTTCTAAATAAATCCTAAAAGTTTTAAGGTTGTTCTTTTCTTACTTACTTAAGGCTTAGGTACAGCTTGAATTAAATATTAATATATTTGTTTCCAAGAGCTAGATTCCATATTTTAGGAACACGTAGGTTAAAATGTTTCATTGCTAATTCCATTAACTACTCAAGTTATAATGAAAGTTTAAATTTGTTGAGTACTTTAAATTGGCTATAAGTTCCATTTCTTGAGGAAAAGCTATTGATAAATAGCAATTAAAATAGTTAAAGAATAAATATCACACATGCATTGAAACATTTTGATAAAATATCATATCACTGTGTGTGGTATGGGTATGCGTGTGTTTCTGAACAACAAAATATAAGCATGTGTGTGTTTTCCTTGAGATAAGGATAAGCACACAAGTATCTCTGGCTATTTCTGAACAATTAGAGCAAATAATTTTATTTGACAGTATCTGTAAATAATTTATAACTTGTGCACAGAATCAGATGAGCATAAATATTATGTGTATATATTTATATGATTCACTGCTTCTTAGCTCCTAAAAACTTACATGGTACTGATATCTCTTACTGCTTTTTCATTATTCTTAAGTAGAACCCATGATCTCAGACTGGGAAGCATGCAGGCTTGTGCCTTTCTGGTGCATTTCCAGAATTAGGAAAGCTATCTTTGGGAGAGATGACCAGTCTGCTGTAGGCAATTAGTTCCTGAAGAACCATGACCATGGCTATATGTCACTTTAATGTCAAAGTTTTTCTCCTTCTACAACATTCCTCCAGGAGCCTGATATACTCCAGACACCTGGTCTGTGATTAATCATAATCCTGATCTTGACAGTGTCTGACAGAAGCACACTGCCCTGTCCCAAGAAGCTCCCACAGCAGTGCTCCACAGGATTCCCCTTTGCCATGGAGATAATAACTAATGATAATTTCCCTCATCTAATTTGCCTCCACTAATTCCTTGAGAGCAAATGTCAAAAGTTTGCTTTGCTTTCTAATATTGACAGGGAAGAGGTCGCCTCTGGAGTCAGAATTCCTGGATTTCAATTCCAGCCCCATCTCTTACTAGCTATGCTGCTTTGGGCAAGTTACTTGCCTTTGCTGTGCCTCAGTTTCCTCATCTGTGAAATGGAATAATAATAACAGCCTGCCTTTTAGGATAGCTGTGAGGATTAGGTGAGTTGAGAGTCAAATGTGTTAATTCATGTAAACCACATTGAATCGTGCCTGATACTTGGTAAGAACCAAGGAGTACCTGCTGTTATTATCACTGTAGGATAGTGTAGGCAGAGCTTCGAGATTGCTCACCAGAACTGCTCAACAAAATTTTTAAAAATCATGATACTTGAGCCTCAACCTGGACTAGTATCCTGTGTCCCATCATGGGTCCTTTAAAAAAAATGTTCTACTGGTGTTTCTGATATGCAACCAAGTTCAAGACTAACTGCTATAAGCTATAAGAAGACAATATCAATCCATTTGGTGACCAGTTATGAATAGTTACAAACTAAGTATATAGTGACAGTGGCCGGGATGCGTTTTGTTGATTCTGGACCACAATTCAATGTTATCATTTACCTGAAGATGTCAAGACTAATTCTCTCTGTGCCATTCACATGCAGTTAAAAAAAAAGAGTGAATTGGAAAGAGGAGTAAAAGGTATCAAAATTTAGCTATGAAAATAAAATGTACACAAGGAGAGAAATCATGATTCCTGTTAAGCTCCTTAGAGGAAACATTCATTTTTGTGCATTTGGTGGTGAACTAGTTGTATCTGTTTGAACCAGATAGGACACCTGAATGTCTTTGTATCTTAGTTTTCCCTAAGATTTCCACTGTTCCTTCCAGAGCAAAACTGCATTCTACTCAGATGAACTGTGTCAGTATCATTATTAGTGAAGATTTGTTAAATGTCCTTTGGGAGCCAGACACTGTTCTACGTATGGACCCTGCATGGTTTTCTCACAAAAAGTATTCAATGAACCAGGAACTATTAATATCACCATTTTACCTGGAAGGGACCTGTAGTCAAAGAGATTAAAGCAACTTGCCCAAAGTCACACAATTTATAAGCGGAACAGCCAGGATTTTGAGTATTTTAACCTTGAAGAGTCCACTCCAGAACCACATTCTTAAGTATTGCCCTGTGCTACTGCCTCCTGTAACTGCTGTCCTCAGGCCAGATCTTTTTTTGGTTTTGTTTTTGTTTTTTGTTAAGTTTTTCTTTAAATTCCAGTTGGTTAACATGCAGAGTAATATTAGTTTCAGGTATACAATAGAGTGATGCCACGCTTCCATACAGCACCTGGTGCTCATCCCAAGTGCAGTACTTAATCCCCATCACCTATTTCACACCCCCCCTCCCCTCTGGCAGCCAGATCCTTTTGAGAATAAACACATCCCTTTCTACAGACTACTGTTTCTGGGAACCAGCAATATTTTCACCTGAAGTTTCTTTCTCTCTCCTGACTTTTGTCTTCAACCGCCAGATTGGACCACTACCATACCTTCTTAGTTGAAATTGCTGTTCTTAGCGTTTCAAGTTTGAATGCTATGGACCCCTTTTTTCCATTTTCTTCTAAAAACTTACCATGGGAGAAATGCAACCATTTATCCATCAGGGTTCTTTCCTTTAGACATGATTAGATAATCCATTATCAATGAAAGTACTTAACCACACAAAACAGAGAATTCCTAAGAAATTATAATCCTCATAAGTTTGAAAGGGTGCTGCTCACTTCAAATTATTCAGATAAAATACTTCACCTTAAATTCAACATTCATCATTCCATCCTGATCCTTCTCTGCCTCCAGCACTTCTCAGATTTCCAACCCTTCAGCCTGACAAAGAGTTTTTTTTTGCTTTTGTTTTTTTTTTTTTCTTTTTATCTATCCTTTCATTGTTTAGAGCTCAAGGCTTTCCACACATAGAGGGGATATAGCTCATAGGTTCCTTTTAGTAGTAATTAACCGTGAACCTCTTCAAATTTTGAAAAAGTTGCAGCTATGGGGCTTTCATGAATTACTCTGTCTCAACTTTTAGACCTTTGAGTAGTTATATGCAAACCAACTCTGCATGGTTAAGCTCTTGTAGTGAAATGATTTTGCCACTGGTGAGCATCCTTCCTGCCACTCCACACCTCTTCATGGTGACCCCACTTCACTCTGAAAAACTGTATGGCTCCTATTCCTAGATGTTTTGGGGTAATATTGACCAGCCAGGCCAGAGGCTGAATCCTTGAAGTCCTTTCTCCTGCCCACATTAATTTCATCAGGCCTGGGCTTATGAGTAAGTTTGAGCAATGTGACATTTCAAGTATTTGTTGGTATCTTCTGAGCAAGAAACTCCCTCTGTCCATGGAGAGCTGGGGGGAAATACAATCTTTCTTCTGGACATTGGAATATAAAATTGTAATGCTTGGGGTTGGTGCAACTATTTTTGATAGAAAGGGAAAAACTAGTCTTTGAAAGGATACAATACTCAGAAAAAAAAATTCTCTAATGAGATTTTTCAGATTGTGAGATGCAGATTGAACCATATGTAAAGTCAGAGAACTCTGAACTTTTCAAATCCTTTTCATTCCTTTTCAAATCCTGTGTTGTCTGAGATTTTGATTGCATACCACATAAAAAGTCCTCATGACACTTCAAGGGAGAAAAAGAAAATTTTATTCTTAAATTTTATAATCCTTTAGAGTAGTTATTTTATCTTCATTTATTTTTTAATTCCCTTGTGTTAGCCACACTAAAGACAGAGGACAGTGAATTTCTTAGGTAATAATACATTCAGAGGTAACATAAAGACAGAAATAAAAAAGCAGGGCATAATAAAACTCAGTTTCTATTTAGTTTAAAGGCTTTGATTCAGTCAATATGAGGACTAATGTGTATTTCAAAACAAGGATGATATGTACAGGAAGCTACTTCTGGTCATTGTTGGTAAGTTATAACATTATATAAACTCTGTGATATTGTCATTTCATGAACTTTCTGTTGAATGCCTTTTGGCAACATATTTGCTAAGTGGTCATTCAGCTTGCATTTAAGTCCCGTGAGTTCTAATTTTGATTGCTTCTATTATTTCCTGCTTCCTACATCAAAACATGAATCATTCCGTTGCTATCCTATTCCCTTGGTGCCATATAGAAATTCTACTTACACATGAAAGCCTTTTAGAAATTTAAACATATCTTTCATAACTCTTTTCCCCCCTCAATCTTCAACATCTTCTTCAGGATAAATCCCTTCAACATACTCAAGTTATTTCATTATTTTTTTTTCAGTATGTTATAAATATAACAGTACTTTTAAGGCTGTGACTACTATCTTGAAAGAAGAAATTGAGGTAGAGAAGGTACTGAAAAAGATTGTAACTTCCTCCACCTTTATGGAGTGAGACCGTGAGTTCTAAGGGATACTTCTGAGCATATAGCCTTTTCAGCTGAGACTGCAGAATAGAAAATAAATGTTATTAACCTTGGCAAAATAAAAAGTAAAATGACAGCCACAAAGGAGAAGATGGAAATGGGAAAAGTTGGAAGGTTGAGGAGTTAACATGCTTACCTGAAAAAAACTGGAAAATCAAGACATACTATCTGTGGTTGATGTAACAAGAAATAAAGACTGAGATCTGGTATTTACAAATATACAAATACAACTGATAGAGTTATTGATGATAGTATTCCAGCTATATTGGAAAGAGTAGCATGATATAAAACATAGCACAGCAGAATTTTAATGGTTGATGTTAAATAGTCCAATAAAATGGGCATATGTGTTCAAATTTCAAAAAAAAAAGTTTCTTGTTTGTAGCTTTAGAGAAATAACAACAAAAAGTTTCCAAGTGCATGCATCTGAAAAACTGGACTCAGATTGGAGAGGTTAATCAGGCGATTGTGGCTTTTAATTCTTAGTTCCTCTGTATTTTTTTAATCATTCGAATGCATTGCTTTTATTAAAAAAAAATAATCATTCTGTTAGGTTCAGGAAACTGATTCTATTCTTCCATTAAGGTCTCTTAAATTTGTGTTATATATAAATTTTAATATTTTACTCTTAATGGAATTGTATACCTATTATAGGATTACTCTAAAAAAATTGAATGCAGGAGGAAAGCAGACGTGTTTTTACTCTAAGAAGTAAACTAAAATGAATTGCAAATAATTTTTTGGATCTAAGAAAATTCGACCTTGCTTTTAGGGAAGATTTTAAGCTGCATCATGCTTTCTTTATAATCAAACACAAGAGCAGAGTGGGTGTGTTAAACTTCAGAAAGCTTGAGATTTAGTCACCTTTCAACCTTAACACTTTATCCAGTATCACAGTGGTTTCATTAATTCATTTTTTTTTTCTTTTGTGTAATTTACTCATAAGGCAGTGTAGTTAGAGAGTTTTACAGTTAACAGTAGAAGCTAAACAAAATATGTCTAAGTGGAGTAATTTTTGCTTCTGTATATGTTAGAAGTTTTTATTAGTACAAAAATAATCAGTCTTATAATTTTATCATAAAATTTGATTAGGGACATAAAACTGGAGATTGTAATACAATTAGCGTGCAGAGAGTCTGCAATTTTTTTAAATCTAATTTTGGGATGTGTCTCTTTTGGACTCCAAAGATAGGGCTTTTTGAACCTAGGGTAAGAAATCTTTTATCTGAACTCTGTCTTGAATTTTTTAAGACTTGTAATAATCAAGGCTTGGATTCAAAGCATAATATATTATTCATATATGCATTATGTCCTTGATCTTATAATTGCCAAGCAGGAATCTCAAGAGATATGCACAGTTCTCATATTCCACATAGACACCTCAGAAATCATATCTTCAACATTTTAAAATTATTTCTACTAGCAAGACATTTTTTAAATGTTTATTTTTAAGAGAGAGAGAGCATACAAGCACACGCATGTGAAGGAAGGACAGAGTGGGTACAGAGGATCTGAAGTGGGTCTGCTCTCAACACAGAGCCCCACCTGGGGCTTGAACTCAGGAACCACAAGGTCATGACCTGAGCCAAAGTTGGACGTTTAATCAACTGAACCAGCCAGGCACCTCTAGCAAGACATTTGTTTGTTTGTTTGTTTGTTTGTTTATTTGTTTGTTTTGGTGGAGGGTGGGGAGGCAGGGGGGGTTACTAACTCAAAAAACCTATTAAGGTATTAAAGCTGTCTATAAATTGTTATCTCTCTGAGCTCTGACTTGAGGGATCAAAATATGTTGGACTGTGAACAGAGAATTACATGTTGTCCTTGCATATTGAAGTCAGTTGTCTAGGTATTATTATTTAACTTATACATGAAGCATACTTTTTCTTATCTCTTTTACTTCCAATTAAAAGCCCTTGCTGCTTTAACTATGGGGGTGGGGATGGTAAATAAGGAGGGGGTCCTACCAAAGATATGAATGTGAGATCTGGAGGGCATTATGACAAGAGGGATGGCAGGAAAGCCACTATACTACATTAAAATGCATGTTACTGGGGCGTCTGGGTGGCTCAGTTGGTTAAGCCTCCAACTTTAGCTCAGGTCATGCCCTCCCCAGTTCGAGCCCAGCTTTGTGCTGACAGCTGAGCCTGGAGCCTGCTTTGGATTCAGTGTCTTCCTTCTGTCTCTTCCCTTCCCCCACTCATGCTCTGTCTCCCCTGCTCACGGTCTGTCTCTCTCTCAAAAATAAACATTAATTTTTTTTAAATGCATTTTCCCATGGAGACTCTGCTATAAAATTTGGCTAACATATATGATGATTTTTTTAATCTTTTAGCTATATTGTGAGCAAAAGAAGTTTTAGGGGCTAGCCTGGAAAATTTAACATCTTATATAATTTTCTTTCTAAGAAAATGAAATCCAATTACACAACAACTAAATGAACTTTAAAAAAAGACATTTTGGAATATTACCGGTTCTTACATTTAAGGTCACTTGATACGTGTGTGTGTGTGTGTGTGTGTGTGTGTGTGTGTGTGTGTGTGTGAGTACTCCTATTGGGTGGGTTATGTATAAATAATATCTGTATTTTTTTACACATATGATTATCGTATTGGTTTGTGAGAGCTGTTATCATCAAGTTCAGCTGATTAACTGATGGAATCATGAGCAGCCTATGAAGAGTTGTCATAAGTATTAATAGTGTAATCTAAATGACTTCACAGTGATGAAATGATGATGTTGGTAGTTAATAAAGACAACAGAAAGTCTTCTGTGAATCTATGTTGATGACGGTGTGGGAGAATAATTCTCTCTAGGTGCACTTTGAAATCCTGGCATGTCATAGAAGCTTTGTCTGATTTGTTGTTGTTGCTTTCTTGACAGAAATTCAATTTAGGAAGGAAGCCCTGAGACCAATACATCTGTTACCTGCTTTGTGAAGCATGGCATTGAAAAGTGTCTCACACCTATTAGCAGTCATGATGAGAGATGTTAGTGATGGTGACATACATGTGTATCATCACCCTCTAACTTTATTTAGGGTGACATGGGATTGTGCCCCTCAAATAACTATTCCAATTGGGCCTAGATAATTTTGCCACTTCAACATACAGGGACAATCAAAATTATAGACCATATAATGTTCTTCTTTAGACCACATTTTTTAAAGCATTTTTTGTTATCTGTTTCTCTCACAGGCTTCCTTTGTCTTCGTTTGTGTTCTGATAATGGTAAGAGTCCATTCTAGATGTTTTTGCCATAAGATGTTTTTGTCTTGTGTATTTGAGAATTCTCTGCTTCTCACTTACAGAAGTGGCATCTAGTTGAGCAGATATGTCCAAAAAGATTGATTTGTCTGTCAGCTCTTCCCATTCACCTAAATTCTTGTTCAGTTGGGGTGGCTTGTATTGATGAATACTGGTACACTCTGTGATTTGTCCTTGACATCTTGAAGACTCTGAGAGAATCACCTAACTTTATTATTGCTATTTAAAATTTGTTTGACAATCACATGTTCACAACTAAGCTACACTGAAAAAAGTTACCCTCTGGCATTAATACTTCTTACACCAAGATTTAATTGAATCCAAAATACTTTTATGAAAAACTTACTGAATGTCTGGCTACAGGAGAAGTAGCTCTATATTGCAGGGAAAACAGATAGGTAACTATGTGCCAGAATAATGCGGACATGTATAAAGTCTTAATGGAGTGTCTATAGTGGAGAAAATGAAAACTTGGCGTTTCATGGGAAGGGATTAGATCAGAGTAGCCAGAGAAATGCCAGTAAAGTAATATTTGAGCTAGAATTTGAAGGGAAATAATGTATATTAACTGCACATAGTAAGTACTGTATGTTTCCTGATTAAAGATATTTGTTTTCTTTAGGGAAAACTACACTGAGTGTCCTTGAGAACACAATTCTGCTTTTGGATTAATATAAGCATGAAAGGAGTTAGTGGGTTTTTTTTTTTTTTTTGTTCTTGTTGTTGTTGTTTAAATATAGACATTTCAGGTGGACTGTTCACAGATTGATTATGACTAACAGTATCCTCCTTCTTTAGATACGGTCCAGGAACCCAGAGTAAGTTAAAACCATAGAATAAAGTAACATATTGGTAGCCTGAGAAAATTTAGGAATTTTATTGGCTACCTGATGGTCAATACCAAGGTCCAAACTTCTGTCACTAAAGAGATTTTATAAATTGAAACATTCATTAATTTTCTCATAACTCTATCTATTTTTAACCACCATGGCATTCTATTAAAAATAGATTAATAAGATTTGTTTCTGTTTAAAGTCTACTGTCTTTGGATATTACACATGGGCTAATATTCCTTAGCACTTTAAGATATATATCTTAAAGTGTATATGTATAAATAATCCCAATTATTAGCACTTTAAGATATATATCTTAAAGTGTATATGTAAAAATAATCCCAATTACACTCCATCAGTGGTTTCAGCCTAACTAGACATTAGGTCCACCCATGGAAATTAATAAAAGTGCAGAATCTTGAAACTAACATTGGATGTTTTGCTGTAGTAGTAATTCTAGGGACCAAAAAGAAAGACTTTTAATATACAATTTAGGTAATTGTCTATGAAATGGGGCCTGGAAACCATTGATATAGATTTTGTATATGAGCTAATGAAATATATATTTCTTACATTTTGCAGTCTGTACTTTTATTCTCAGGGGCTGTAACTGACCCTCAAGCAAAAGTATCTCAGAACTTAAATCTTATTGCAACCCAAATGTGGGTAGGGAGAGACATCATAATGAAATTCATTACGAGTGCTCATAACCAGTCAGCCATTTTTGCCTTGAGCAGCCCTGGCAGAAGATGATGGGCAAATAAATGTGAATGTTTTATATTCCTCCTTGTTAACTTCCAGTTCTGTTTTCATGTGAAACATCTGGATGATTAATAACTTATTAATATTCTGCAGTAGGAGGCTCTCAATTTATCAAGGTTGAAAGCCTTTCTGTCAAGGTATCAGGATTGGCAGTTATAACTGAATTTCCTTTGCTAGTATATGTCTCAAGTCACATTATATATGATATGTTTTATATATCATATATATATATATATCATATATCATATATTGTTTAAAGGAAATTTTACTTTTGCTGTAAAACCTCCTCCTAGTTCTGTAATTTCTTTCAAAGTCATTTACACTAGAAGCCTGAAGGCTCTCCCTAGCTCTTGTTTCCCAGGGGACCCCCTTCATCTGTTCCTCCTCTAGTCTTCCCTGCTTAAATGTGTGACAACACTTTCTACCCAGTGATATGGAGAAAACTCCAGGAGTCTTTCTGGATATTTCTCTTTCATTTGTATCCCACTTCCAATTTCAACTCTCTGAAACACTTATTCATTTAACTCCATAATGTATCTTGAATCAATTCACTTCTATCAGACTCCTAGACCGGCACCATATGCCACTTCTGTTGCTTGTGTTTCCATTGTGGCCTACCTCCAGTCAATTATCCACAGAATAGCAAAAGGGGACTTCATAAAAACTAAGCATGACGCTGTCCCTGCCTCAGTAGTGATTTTCCAATAGATTCTTATTGCATTAAATAAAATGCAAAATCCTTACCTGATAGGCCTTCAATAATATGGCTACTACCCGTCTCTTTGGCCACATTTATACTATCATATTCCCAGAAACCCATTTTGATCCAGACACACAGGCCATAATTCTGTTCTTTGGACATTAAAACTCATACCCTCTGGAGCACTACTCTTTGCTTTCTTTTGAGGCACTTGACTTCTGACCCCCTCCTTGTTAATTAAGTCTAAGTACAAGCATTGACCACCTCAGAGAACCTTCTTTAATCAGCTCAACTATAATTCTATCACTCCATTCTCTCTCTCAGTACTTTACCCCATTTAATTGTTTCATGGAACTTATAATATTGTTTTAAACCATGTATTGATTTAACCAACATTTGTTCACAGTAAAATAGAAGACTGTTTTTGTTTTATTATTATCATTTTCCTCACCCTGGAAAAGTATCTTATGCCTTGTAGGTGTGCAATAAATATTTATTGAATGAAGAAATACATTTTAATGCATGATGATTTGAATTCTTGACTTGACTTTCTTCTTTCCATTCTAAAACCTGAATTGTGACAGGACATTTGTATGTATTCTTTTTTTAAGCTCTCAGTTACAATTATAACATTTGAACAATTCTCCTTTCCTCAATTTTGATCTCAGTGCAATTCATCTTGCACAGAGTTTGCCAAAGTTAAATTTCTAAGTCAATCAGATGTTGGACTTTTACAGTTTCCCAAATCCATAACATAAAGTCAGAAGTCCTGAGCAAGGCCTAAAGGCATTTTATAGTTTCGTCTCCATCTTTATTTCTACCTTTATTTTCTGCTACTTCCCCCATAAGAACCCCACTATCCAATTACGTAAAATTATGAATAGTCGCAGAGATACTATCTTATTTTGTGATCTGTGTCTTTGCTCATGGTTGGTATACTATTTATTTGGTGGTTCACCTCGTGTCAGTTCTTCCTTCTTTGTGGGCAGCTAATGGTTTGCACAAGTCTCTCTTTAGCTCCTAAGCATTTACTGCACCATATGGTAAATTATTTCTTTAAATATTATTCTAGCCCTCCAGAATAACATAGTGATCAGCTTATGTTCCATATTTGCAAATTGAATGCATGGATGGTTGGAAGGATGGATGGATGAATGGATAGCTGGATCCATAAAAGATATCTTCTTTCTAATCTATAATCACCATGTGGACAGGATCCTTTTAAAATCTTCTGGATGTCCCCTTGACACAGGGTCCTAAACATGTTAAGGGCTTACCACTGTTTATTAAATGAATGGATAAAATGACTAAGTATTTATTAAATAAGTCGCTAAATAATAGTATTCTCATAGTTTTCTCCAAAAGAGATTTATCTTCCTCCTAAAAAAGCACAGTGTCACATGGTCTATACCTGTGTTCTCTAATATAGTAGCCACTAGTCACTTGATTATCCTGAACATGTGGAATATAAGTAGTCCAAACTGAGATGTGCTGTAAGTATAAGGTACCTATGTGGACTCAGTAGGAAAAAAAAGAGTGTAAATTATCTAAATAATAATTTTAAATGGATTACATACTGAAATGTAATGATTTGGATATATTAAAGTATATAATTAAAATTAATTTACTTATTTCTCTTTACTTTTTTGATTGGGCAACTAAAATTTAGAATTACATATATGACTCGCATTTTTATGTTTGTTAGTGTTTTATTTATTCTTAAGAGAGAGGGAGAGAGAGAGAGAGAACATGAGCGGGTGAGGGACTGAGCGAGAGAGGGACACAGAATCCAAAGCAGGCTCCAGGCTCTGAGCTGTCAGCACAGAGCTTGATGTGGGGCTCCAACTCACAAACCAGGAGATCATGACGTGAGATGAAGTCAGATGCTTAACCTACTGAGCCACCCAGGCGTCCCTACTTACATTTTGTTTCTATTTTACTATAGCTGTAATTGTCTTTTTCTAACATGTCTTGTTTGTTAATAGTAGTTATTTCTAATTCTCACAGTGTTTATGCCAATGATGCTACTCTGTTCCTAGGAGTGCCTCTATCACTTTTTTTTTTTTTTCGGGATGAAATAGTTAAATCAGATAAGTGTCATGTAACTTTTTGTTAGTTCCTCTAATTTATCAGTAACCCTCCCAAGGCATAATTATCAAGTGACCTCTTTTCCATTTTACCTCCACTGCCTGAAAAAACCTAAGGATTACTTATTACACAGTTTTGGAGTATGCCCAACTTTAATATCAGAAAAAATTCATTGCTTTAGTTTTCTTTATTTAAGTTGTATTCAGTTTATCTTTAAATGTCTTCTCTTGCATTGAATTTTATTTATAAACTTTGCTTTACATGGTTTGAGAAATTTATGAGTTTTATGCTTACTGTTTATTTATGGTAAGGCAGATTTGATTTTTGGAAACTTTTATATTTTTTCTTTAGTTGAGTGGAAGTTGTGGTTCTAAGTAAGCCTCCTTATTCAGAGGCAGAAATTTACCTTGTACGCATCCTAAGTTTAGGACCACATTTGTCTAGTGTTGTAAGAGGAAGAAAATTTTGAAGTTAAGGGCAAAGTCCAAGGTCACTAATAAAGAGGCTACTTCACTATGCAGAATCAGCCACTGGGATATATTTATCAAATCTGTTCATCTTCCTTACCTCTTGTAGTATGTCTTTTTTTTGCTAGGGCTTTATTATCTCTTACCTAGATATCTTCAATAACCTTCTAACTGCTCTCCTTTCCTCCACTATTGTCTCCATCAAATCCATTTTCTACATGGCTACCAGAGAGATGATTAAATATTTATCATCTAAATATACCACTTTCCTAAGCAAGAACCCCTGTTAATCATTCACTATGAGCTCATTAAGTACAGAGATGAAGTCTAAACCCCTTGAAAGGGCATCCATGGCCCCTAAGTAATTGAACTTCTGGCTGCCTTTCCAACATTGTGTCTTGCTTACCTCTCTCTATTTCCTGCCATATTTTCTAGCAACACCAATATGCCTTTCTCTTTCTCATCTCCATACTCTGTTCTTCTGTCTGACTTTGCTGAATCCTTTTGTTGCCCTTCCCTTAATAACCTGTTGACTTATCTATCATTGCTATAACTAATTTTATTACGAATCTATTTATTATAAATGTCCCCACTAGACTATTGCTGTTGTTGTTGTTGTTGTTGTTGTTGTTGTTGTTTTCTGAGACCTTGTCTTATTTTGTGTGGCTTATTTTCCTCATCAGAAAAATGAGAAGGACACATTATTTTATAGCAAGATTGGTTGAGTTAATACATATACCTGACAAATAGTCAGTGATCACAAAGCATTATATTGTGATTATTGTTGTCTTATTATAATTATCAATAGTAGTCATAGTATGTAATTATCACACCTAACAGTGGCACAGTTAATGTGGCTCTCAGTAAATGTGTGTTGACTGAATAAAACCCAGGTGATCAACTACACTGAGGAATCCAAGAATAAGGGGTAGGAAGAGAACCAAATTGAATTAAAAAGCAAAAAACTGTGAAAAAGAAAGCTTGAGGCCAGAAATTTCCAGCTGAAATTAGTAACGCCTCCACCCTGGCCTGAACCTTGATCACTGAGCAGTCATTTCTCACAGTCATTGTAATTCTTCTCAGAGACCACATTATGTATTAGGTGATGTTAGGGCTAAGGGAGCATAAGTAATGCTGACATGGGACTTTTCAGTGTCCCCTCTAAAACAATTTTCTGATTTACTTCCTATAGTTCTGTACTACTAATTTGGCTCTTTTCTACCTTCACAATAGTGAGGATATTTTTTTTTCTTAGCAACAAATAAGGATGTTAGCAATTTTTACTAGGTTTCCAATTAGGCGAAAGAGGAGGTATATCATGAACTTGGTAAAAACTGAATTAATAACTAAAAGATCATCCCATAAACGGATGTAAAAAGAGTGGGAATAATACCACAGTAATTAATAGTTGGTTCTTTCTTTGTTTCTGACACTTATATTATTCAGTAAATGTAATATATTTACTTATAGCATGGACCTAGTTCCTGGGCTTTGGACTATTTATTAGGAGAAAAATAGGACTTAGTGTCATAAAATTATATATTACATTTATATAAAGCTAAATATAAGATTATTTCATATATAGTGTTATAAATGTAATGCATAACAATGTGTCAAGTCTAACAGTATTATGTAATACTTACTGAGCATTTATTATGTTTTCATATTTAATCCTCCCAATAATATAGGGCTAAGGTTAAATGTGTTTCCTGGAGCCGTGAAGTCACAGAACCACAAGATTCAAACTAGATCTGCTTTACCCTGGGATCTTCTATCTGAAGCACTGCACTAGTCTGTTTTAGTCACTTGTGTGTCGGTGTGTCTAGCTCATTGAATATTTATGTCTACAACAGACATAGTCATACTTTAGATGAGCATCATATATTTTCATTATTTCAAGTGCCCTCTAGTCATAGCTTTTCATAATCACATATCACTTTGACTTCCCAATTTCTTTGAAACTGTATGTACTTTAATTCCATATGAATACTTTTTTTAACGAGATCCATAAATGTGTCAGCTGATTGAATACTAAGAAGTAGAAATTCTCTTTATTTCCACTAACTTTGTCTCCATTGTGTTTCAAGGGGTATCCATAATAATGGTGATTAAGGATTTGATAAGTAGTTCCATATATCCTGTTTTCTGCATGACTTTATAAATTCTGATCAAGTCCCTTCCAGCCTGCCCTGGTTCCCAATCAGAGTCACAATCTTCAGTATGTATGAGTATAACCACAAAAATAGGAAGAATGATGTTTTTCTAAGAGAACAAAAAAAGGAAGGAAAAGAGTTTATGAAAGTTCAGAAAAAAAAGAATATCAATAAATGGGAGTAAATGATGTTTTCAAATGGAAAAAAAATGAAAATACCCAAATCCTTCATAAATTTAATTAAATTTTAAGATCCAGGCAGTTTGTTATTATAGTTGTTGTTGACCTATTCTTAGGCCACAAACCTTGTGGGAGTATTTAATGAAAGCTAAAATTCTTTTCTCCCAAGAAAAATGCAAGTATGCAAATAAACACAAACTCTTTTCATATGATCTCAGAGAATAGGACCCAAAGGATGAACCTTAGGTTAATAACTTTTGACCAAATCTATAAATTAGAATTCACTTTACTGAATTGCACTGAGTGTCCACTATCTCCTGCTAAAGATTTTTTTCTTCTAAGCTGTAACATTTCTTACTGCTTCAGCAGTAAGCTGAAAGCTTCTCCCATCATTTATATAATGCTGATGCTAAGTCCCCAGTGCTGCTAGAAAGTTTATTTCCAGTAAAAATTTTAGAAAGAAATCCAACCTTTCAAAAATTGTCCTACATGTCAGTACATTATTTGAGCATTGTCTCAGAGTGCTCAATTCATCTTCAGTTCCAATAGTGTCTTTGTATGTCTATGGTGACAAAATCAGTAAATGTAAACTTCTGAAAGGATGATATTATAGCAAACTTCTACCCTACTTTTTAAACTAGAATGATACACAGTCTTTCTGTATTTTAACTTTCCTACATGTTTATGTAAGAAATTTTGCTGAAATTCCTTGGATATTTGAATGACATATCCCAACAATGTTTATATATTTTTTTCTATGTGTTTTTGTTCTTTCCCCATTTTTTATGAATTTTTTGTTATTGGAAATGCCACCAAACCTTGGTGATAAAGTATAAAATGCATTTTATACTGTAACACCTTATTCATTTCTTTATTGAACATATGTGTCCAAGAGTTCATTAGATGTTTGGAATGCAATGTGATTGATCCAAAAGAGATTCTGCCCTAGTAAAGCCTACATTTTAGAAGAAGATAGCTAATAAACTTTTAAGCTACCATGGACCTGTAATTATAATTTGTGGTAACTGGAAAGGAGGAAAAGACAAGTGAAATAGAATAATTTGTGAAGGGGTACACTTCTTTGAGAAATATATATTTGAGGTAATACAGATTTATGACATTTGAGGGAATATGTATATTTAAAGTGAGGACAGTAGAATGACTAGGATCTGGCCAATAGAGTTCCCATCAAAGAGAAAAACCTTACTTAAAACTGGAAAGATCTTGGCACATTTAAGGGACTGAATGAAAGCAAATGTGCTGGGGAGCCTAGTTGGCTCAGTTGGTTAAATGGTCAAGTCTTGATTTTGGAGCAGATCATCATCTCATTATAGTGAGGTAGAGCCCCACATCAGGCTTTATGCAGAACCTGCTTGGGATTCTCTCTCTCCTTCTCCCTTCCTTGCTTTCTCTCTCTCTCTCTCTCTCAAAATAAATAAACATAAAAAAAGAAAGCCAATGTACCTACACATATAAGTTTTTGAGAGAATGTCAGACAATGAGGTTTGAGAGGTAGGCATGGTCCACATTGTGCAGGGTCTAGAGGGCCATGTTAAGGCATTTGTATTTCATTTAAATATGATGAGGGCCAAGCACCTGGGTGACTCAGTTCATTAAGCATCTGACTTCAGTGCAGATTATGATCTCATGGTTCATGAGTTCAAGTCCCACATGGGACTTGGGGCTGTCAGCATAGAGCCCCTTGGGATCCTCTGTCTCTCTCTCTCTCTGCCCCTGCCCACTCACGTGTGCTCACTCTCTCTCTCAAAAATAAACAACAGTTTTTAAAAAGATTTTTAAAAAAAGCAAGTGTGATGAGGCCCATTTAATTGTTTCACACTGGGGAATTATATGATCATAATTTCATTTTACAAAAACCATTTGAATGGTTTATGAAATTTCGAATTGGGCAAATGTGGTGGCAGGGAAACCATTTAGGATGCTGTTTTCCTATTTCTGGAAATTATGGTGATTTAAACTATGAAGGTATAGTGATAGATACCAGGTGGATATTTAGAGAGTATAGTTGACAGACTGAAGGTGGGGGCAGTATTAGAAATGACTCCTAGATTTCTGGTTTAAATAAATTAATAGATGTGGCATCATTTATGGAGATATTGAAAACTAAGAGAGTGGCAAGTTTGATAGTTCAATTTTACATACATTAATTTTGAGATGTCTTTGAGGTATTCAAGTGGATATATCAAGTTGATAGCCCAGAGGAGAGATTAGGGCTTGGCATAGAAAGGTGTGAGTCATCACCATATAGTGGTATTTAATGCCACGGTCCTAGATGAGATTTCCTAAGGTAAAAGTATTAGAAGAGAAGTGCATTGAAGGGATCCTTGAAAAATTTTTAAGCATAGGTCAAGAAAGACAATCCAGAGAAGTAAATTGAGGAGAAATGATTAAAGAGATAACAGGATAACCCAGAGAGAGAGTAGGGCAAGAAAGCCACAGGAAAGGAGTAGTAATCTTTGAGCAATCTACCAAGGTGAGACTTATAAAATGTCCACTGAATTTGGGAAAATGCATCATTGGTAATACTCTCCAAAGCAATTTTCCTAAACTGTTAGGTTCAGAAGTCAGACTGAATTGAGATTCAAAGAGTATGGGAAGGAAAGAAGTGGAGACAGCAAGTGCAGGCAGTTTTCTAAGGACTTTTGCCTCTGAAAAGGTACAAAGTATTTGGGGAGGGGGTAGCATTTTGGAGACATGAAATCAAGCAAAGATTTTAAGCATATATTCCCTTTCTCTCCCTCCTCCATTTCTTCTTCTTTTGTAAAGTCGATAAATACTACTAGAGAAATTTTAAATGCCTAGAGAAATATTCCAGTAGAGTATATTCAAGGAGATTGCAGATGAATCAATATATTATAATGATTATTGATAACTGCATGTGTTCTTTTCCATATTTTTTTCATTTTGAGGCCTACTTGTTTTATCACAATAGTAGAAATAAAATAGGGTTAGTCTCAAAATATTCTATAGTCATACAATATACAGAAAATGTAATGTTCATTTTGGGTATTGAAATCAAAGGACCGAGCCAGTAATTGAAGATTGCTTTTCAGATTTGTTTTAAAGAGTAAGAATGGTCATAGTTGCTATAAAGGTAAAGTGTGGCTAAATGCACCTAAATGTGAAGAAACAATCAGTTTTCTTTATATTGAGGCTGAAGTTGTCAAATGACTTTTTTAGTTTGAAAGTAAATGTTGCAGACAGATGAGTAGAAAGAAGGTTGCAGGTATAAATGTATAACTTCTCTTCATGAAGTTGGATTCAAATTAATAAAATAAATATGTAGCAGATACCAGACTAGAAAATAGAAAAGAATATTTAGGCGGGTTGGGGAATGAGGGGGAGAGGAAGGTAATGTTGCTTAGTAGGGAGAAAGGAAGTGGAGTAGGCACAGGCTGATGGTGAGAATCTGGATGTTGAAAAACCAGAAAGAGAAGGTGACTGTAACTTAACCTAGGGAGCCCTTTTCTGAAAGAGAGAAAGAAAGAAAGAAAGAAAGAAAGAAAGAAAGAAAGAAAGAAAGAAAGAAAGAAAGAAGAAAGAAAAGGAAGGGAGAGAGAGAGGGAGGGAGGGGAAAGAAAAGAAAAAGAAAAGAAAAGAAAAGAAAAGAAAAGAAAAGAAAAGAAAAGAAAAGGAAAGGAAAGGAAAGGAAAGGAAGAAAATCATGTTTCACCAAGATAGCTCATCTTTAAATAACAAGACAGATGAGACCAAAAAATATCCATTAGCTTTTATTTTATATTTACCTAAAATGATTCACATGTTCCAATTTGTTCATAATTATTTGAGAAGAGTTAGAGTAATAGTCACTCTCATGTGTCTCCCTTCTCCCCATCTGTTCTAGACCTCAGTCTTTTTCCCCTTTGCACTTCACAAATTTTTCTTTAATTTTCCATTCAATTAAACAATTTTAAGTTCCACTTGTCCAGATCTCTCTCTTGAGGTCCACCTGCATACTAGACTATCCCACTGATATCCTTACTTAATTTATCAATCCCAATTATGAATCCACAATTAGGATTCTTTCTCTGTGAATAGCTCTATGATCCAAACTATTTACTAAGATGGGACACTAAGGAAATCTCCCTTCTCTTTCCACTCTCCTAAAACTTGGAGCCAATCCTTCATCAAATGATGTCAGTCTTTGCTTTTGTCCTAAGCTTGTCTTGAATCCAACCCTAATTTTCCATCTCCTTAGTTCAAAACCTCATCATTTATGACATGGTGTACTAAAACATTCTACCTAATGATTCAACATGTGGATCTTGCTTGTTGTGCTATTGTTTTTGCTTCTCATCCTCAGTCCCATTTTATTTAAATAGCATTATTCCAGTTCATAATTAGGGAAACCACCTTTCCCTACCATCAGTCTATGTGACTGGAGTGGAATTGCTATCAACTTCCTGTACTGAGGGATAGGCTTGTGATGGGTGTGTCATTGAGAACAGCCCTTTACTCTGCCACATTATTGGATTCAGGAATGGCACATGACTAAAGATGATCTATGCGACACTCACTCAACTTTAATTTGGGTTGTTTGAAGAAATGCCATATTTTTCAGAAGTATTGCTGAGCTTGGTAATAGATATAAGTCAAAAATTTCTGGTGGCTAATTCTGCAACCATGTGTGGAGAGAAGTTAATGTAGAGGAAAATCAAACCTAGACAGAGGAGAAGGTTGCACATTTCAGCCCTATCCTTTGATCTCCATGGAGAAAAGAGAGGCTGGATATTGAGTTCAGTCACCAATGGCCAATGATTTAATCAGTCTTGCCTATGTAATGATGATTTCATAAAACCTCAAAGGTTAAGGTTCAGAAAGCTTCCCTGTTGGTGTACACATAGAGATGCAGAAAGGGTGGGGCACACCTGGAGAGAGCATGGAAGCTCCATACTCCTTCCCCATACCTTGCTCAAAGCATCTCTTCCATCTGCCTTTCATAAATTATATTCTCTTATAATAAATGGGCAATCCAGTAAGTAACCTGTTTTCTTCAGTTCTGTGAACTGTTCTGTGGAGCAAAACTGAGGAGGGCATTGTGGAAAGGGCCTGTTTACAGTGAATCAGTCAGAAGCACAGGTAACAACTTGGACTTGTGATTAGTATCTGAGAGTGGGGGTAGGCAGTCTTGTGGAACTGAACCCTTAATCTGTGGCATCTGATCCCTACTTCAGATTTGAGTTAAATTGTAGGACACCCAGCTGTGTCCCAGAATTGCTTAACACTGAAACACTATCCCACATTTGTTGATCAGAACTTAGAAGTGAAGTAGAGTATTGACAGTAGAAGATGTTATTATATTTGATGGGGTCACTGAGTTCCCTAAGTCTATTCTCATGTACCATAATTCTTCTCTCACTAATTTGTTCCTCTGCTTCTTCCAGCCTGCTGTTCATTGCATCAAGCCTGTTTCTAATCTCGTTTATTGCATTCTTCATCTCTGACTGATCCTTTTTTTAACTCTTTTATCTTTGTGGAAAGGGTCTCACTAATGTCTTCCATTCTTTTCTCAAGCCCAGTGAGTATCCTTATGATTGTTTCTTTAAATTCTCCATCAGGCCTGTTACTTATATCTGTTTCACTTACATCTCTGGCTGTGACCTCATCTTGTTCTTTCATTTGGAATGAATTCCTTCATCTTGGCCTTTTGTCTAAGTCTCTGCCTTCTTCTCTGTGTTAGAAAAGCCAGTTAATGGTTCCTGCTCCTGAAAATAATGGCTTTATGAAGAAGAGGTCAGGCCTGGAGCTTCAAGGAATGTCTCTGGTGTGCACTATATGAGCTCTGCTATTGTGTTTTGGCTGTTCTACCCTTTAGGTCCGTTGTATCCCTGCATTGGGCGGTATTTGGTCCTTGACCAGAATGTGGCAAGTTTTAAGTGGGTGTGCTCTGATCTGCTTGTTAAAGACACACTGGGAGAGTGTTTTGCCTTTACAATTTGATATACAAGACTAGATTTAGAATATGTCATCATTATGAACTGCCAGCTGAAGGTGTGACTGAAGGGTCTTTGTTCTTATAGACTAAAAACCTATTTGTATTGCATAATGGAACATTAGAGAGCCATTTCCCTTACATATTTCTATATCCATCACTTTCTAGGTTTAAAAATGTACTGGCTTTTGAGTATTTACATTTAATAAATTTCAAGAAGTTAGTGAAATAGAGAAGCCACTTTTCACATGAGTCTATCAAGCACTTGAATTATAGCTAATCCCAATTGTGATGTTCTATAAATGTAAAATATACACTGATTTTGAAAATAATACAAAAAAGAATGTAGAATACCTTAATAATTTTTACATGGATTTTGTGATGAAACAATGATATTTTGGGCATACTAGGTTAAATAAAGTAAATTAAAAGTAAAAAAAAAAGAAGTTAGTGAAGACCTAGTTGTTTTGTGGATCCTGTTTCCTCTATACTAAGTATTTTTTGTTAATTGTTTTTCTTATTGTTGATAATGATAACATATTATGAATTTGAAATGTGAATGGTTTCCATTTTTTAAATTCCCCAAATATTACTCTTTAATAAAATGAAGTTAAATGAGGATAATCTAAAATATTACAATAGGGTTTCTTTCTTCTTTGTTTTTTATGCATTGCAATTTGGTATAGGTAGAACTTTCAGGAGAACTACTTTTTATAGATACTTTTAAAGTATATTTGTTTATTTTGAGACAGAGAGAGAGAGAGAATGGGAGCAGGAGAGGGGCAGAGAGAGAGAGGGAGAGACAGAGAGAATCCGAGGCAAGCCTCCACATGGAGCTTGAACTCACGAACCATGAGACCATGACCTGCCCTAAGTTGGATGCTTAACCTACTGAGCCACCCAGATGCCCCTATAGATGTTTTTTTATCAATGTCTTCACATATACATATTAAGAAGAAAATACAAAACCAATTTGTTTTCCTTTCTTTAAAATTCTTCATAGATGGTAGCTATATTAAACATTTTCCATTTATTTTTATTTCTCTCTTTTTTTAATTAAATTATTCACGTTGCTTCTGTCTTCCTAAAAGGCTTTTATATTTTATAGTATTGGGGGTTTAAAAAAATGTACTTATTTCCCTTACTGCTTATAAACACTGTGCCTGAAGAATGTAGTAAAAATGTAAACTTCAATTTCCAGTGATGAAATTCTCACTATTTAGTACATAGCTCACACGTAACTTCTTATTTGGAAACATAAAGCTGAGCAAAGTACTATTCCTGGAGGGGATTACATCTGGCTGTACATTTGGAAACCAGTTCAGTATGTTTAAAGGGAATATATAATTGTCTAAATTAGTAGGAAGAAAGGTTATCAACATTTTTCCATTTATATTTTAATTTAATGTATCATATGTTGTATTCTAATTTATATACCTCTTGACTTCAGTGACATCAAATGCTGTTATGTACATGTTCTGTCAGTTGTTAGCTTCATGAATTTTATAGACCATGCTCACTCTGATGATTTCCTTATGTGTACAAAGCTTTACATATATCTATCCCCTGCAAAAAAATAAATAAATCCCTGGCTGAAGAATCAGCATTCCAGTAATATGAGAATTATGCAGTGTTAAGATTAAAATAATTTTCATTTTTCATGATTCTAAGAGACATTGAATGCTCATGGCTAAAATAACTAAAACAATAACAATAAATTAAAACCGCATAGAAGTATTTAAAGTAGAAAGTGAAAAAAAGCTCTGCTCAGAAAAAGACTTATTTTAAGACTTATTTTCAAAAGAGTCTGTGTGAATGGAATTTGTGTATACTTAATCACCTCTAGAATTCATTGATAATATACAAAATATTCCAGAATAAGACCCTAGCCAAGCATTAGGAGTCTAGGAGTTATATATTGCAAGGGAAGACCAGGGATATCTACTGAAACAGGGAGCATCCATCAAGGACATGGTATGGTGCCAGGAGGACATTTCAGTTTCCAGGACACCAGATTATCCCATTAGATACAGATCAGATATTAGATTCCAGAAAATAAAAATAATAACAATTCCACAAAAGAGCTAGTCAATAAAAGGTAAATTACATAGATCGGTGAACCCAAACAAAGAATAGTCTGAGTTTCATCAGCTCACTTTCCATAGTCACCTGGGATGTTGGCATTCAGCCAGAATTACATTTACTCATTTTACTCAAAGAATGTGGAAAGGTGATTCTCTATATATTCCACCGTTAGCCAGAGGCAGAGATGTGGCAGTAACCACATTTCCTCCTCAGTCCTCAAACCCTCCTTCGCTACATTTCCTCAGCTGATAAACATTCTCACATCACATCTATCATATAACAAAAAACAAAAACAAACAAAAAAACAGGTAAATAAACCTTCAAATAAGAAACATGCCCTACCTTGACCCCAAATCCTCCAGTGGTTGAACTATTTCTCACTTTTTCTTAACAGCCATCATTCTAGAAAAATTAGTTTTCAATTGACTGTCTACTTACTTACCTTCAAATTATTACATTACCCAGTGTAATCTGTCTGTCAACCTAAGACTGTTGGAATCCTTTCAGTAGGATTAGAGAGGAATGGACTTCTTATTGGGGAATCCAACAGAGACTTTTCAATCTTTCTCTTACTAGTCACTACTGGTTATGCCTTTCATGAAATCACTTTATCTTGAATCTTATCCAAATTCTCTGAGTTCTTTCCAAGGTTCCTCCAAGAGTTCTTTTGCCTCTCATGGCTTGAACATTAGTATCTGTTCTTGAGTCATATTTTTTCATCTATTAGTGGATGAAATTTTGTCAACAGTTGTCTGTGAACCAATTATCTGTCTGCACCTTTAAGTAACCCTAAAGCTTCAAAGTCATTTTTATCTTTTGTTTTCCATATCTTCTTGCATCTGTAAGAGTCAACATATAACCTAAAGTGATGCATGATTTCTCTTTGCATCTCCCATATCAGTTCCTTTGGACATTGCTTATCTCTATTAGTGATAATAGTGATAATAGTGATAATATTCTTGTGAATCTGGAATCCTCTTAGACTTCTTTGTGTCTTTCCCCACACATCATAATCAATCAACAATATGCAAATATCTCCTAAGTATATGTTTAATTGTTATCTGTTTTCTAGCCTACTTTAATAATAGTGATAAATAATAACTAATAAATGGTAAAATAATATTTATTGAATGTTCACTATCATGCAGGCATTGTACCAAGTGCTTTTCATGTATCAATTCATCTGCTCTAACAGCCTTATAAGGTAGAGGTTGTAACAAATTTCATTTTAAAGATACGGACATTAAAGGGAAAGGTGATTAAATCATTTTCCAAAAGTCCCATCGAAAGTAAATGGTGGAGTCAAGGTGTGAGTCTAGGCAATCTGGTGCCAAAATCTGCCTCCTAACCTCCTCACCCCTCTCATTCTTTCTAATAATGCCACTTCCCAAACCTCTATCTAAATGTAAATCTTGCTATCCATATTCTTCTAGAGAATATCAGGTAGGGAGTCACATTAATGGTATACTTAACATCACTAGCATGCCTCAAATTTGGTTTCATCACTTCAGATGTCTCTTACAAATAAGACACTTCAGCTCTGCTTAGGATGAAGCTACACCTCACCGGCCCAGTTGTGCTTCCAGTTAAGCTATTTTCAGATGGCCTTGGCTTGAGTGCACTTTCGGAATTAGAGCTATCAAAATACCAACATAGTTTTGTGGTCGCTGGCAATGAATATGCCATGGTCAGATCCTGTTTCCTGCTGAGGCAGAATCACTTTCCACCTAGGAAGTGATAGTGTTTAGCAGAGCTCGTGGTTTGATGAAACCTTCAGTCAATTGGCACATGTGGCCGCTAGATGCCTGAGACAGAGATAAGACAGTCCTCAGCCAGCAGCAAGCTAATTTCTGGCTAAGTGAGGAATAAGGAAACATCTCATACACATCATACTTAACTTCCAAGCACGTCTGTGTTTGTGGGTCTTGGAAACTAAAGCCATTTGGGGTCTTCTTTAAGAAAAATAATAAAACTTGTGATCATAAAATTAGATTGAGAGTACTGAATGAGCCATGTAGTGTGGGCTCTCATACTTGATCTTCTTTGGCTTTATGGTACATCTGCCTTCATCTACTTCATTAGGTACTGAAATCATGTTGACCAAACAGCTCCCCCCACAAGTGGATGTTCCCCTATGTTCCAAGAGTAAATTTTATCCATGACTCATAAGTGTAAGTTTGAATGTCTAATACACAGGAAAACTTGAAGCAATAGAGATTACAAAGTAGAATAAGAAACTGAAAATAACTATTAGGATTAGTAAAAATCTTAAAGCTCAAAGAACTAAAAAGAAACTGCTTATTCAATGAGGTACCAAAGAAAGGGATCACACAATTTTCAGTATTTACATTCTTTCAGCAATTGTAATGTCACTTTCTTCTACATTACAAGACCTTAAATTGATTTCTTTTTCCATTAATTTCTTCACTTTAGATCTTAAAAATATATGTGCACATATTCATACATGTGCCTGTGCATAAATACACCCATGTATATCTTTGAAGAATCAAATGCTATTTTAACTTGCATATTTACATTATGGCCCTGTGGTAGAAATTCTTAAAATTTTGATCTCATATGAAATTCTACATTTGAATTTCTTATGAATTCTACCATTCTGGTGTTAATAACACTAATAAAGCAAGTTGTAACATCAGTAATCAGGAGTGAATCATTCTCATCCACTGTGTTTAAAGCCAGTATCTATTGTAATTAGAATTCTTATGAGAATAATTCCTTGACTTCATACTGCACCTAATTGAACTGTTTTGTTGGGCAGGTAGGTGTTTCCTTTGACTTTGGGCTTAAGTTGATTTGGTTTCCTAAAATTGGCATCCATAATGTACCATTTGACATCTGAGAGAGGAGTGACCTTGAGTATGTAATAACTTGACAATCACAACTGCAGTAATTTCTCCTTGGAGAATGAAAGGCAATATTATTTGAGGCGTCTAGCAACAAATTCCAGTGATAACTTATTCCTTCCTACAACATGTGGAAAAAGGAATTCGATTTCAGACACTAACTCTATTCACTCACTACTCTTGAAACCTTTCTCGTGATGTGAAAACATTTTTTTTAGAACACAAAGACTGACATTAAAATGAAGTTTATTCTTGCCCTGGCTGAAAACATCTCTTCTTTCTCTTATTGTAGAAAGTCCATTGTTTTACTTATTATTAGTATTTGAAGTAAAGCACAAAGTGGCCTTTCCTCTTTCCCAAAGGCCACACTACTATATCCTCCAAAAGATGAAATAACCACAACATTTCTTTATAATAGTTACTAGTTTCTCCATTATTGTCTCAATTCAAGCTTTGTTTGCTATACTGGGGAAAATTTCAAATGCTATGTGTGATTGCCTTTTCCTAGCATTTGAGGGACCCTCACCATTTTTTTCTTTCACTAATTATTCTCTCTATATCTTTATTCTGTTCCTGCCTGCTCTCTCTGTACAATTTATAGGTTGATCCTCCTCCCCCAAGAGAAGAAGCTATTGGATATTTTATCTATAAATCCTATGTAGGAAATCTTAATGAAATCTAGATAATCTATATAAAATTTAAATTCCTAAAAGGATCCTATAATAAATTCTGTAAGGAATTATATAAATTATTAGTCAATGAGAAAGGCTTTTGAAATAGTTGAAATATTTCACTTTTCCTGTGTTGTTTCAATGAAAATGTGATGTGTATGTTAAACAGCCAACTTCATGAAAGATAAAGAAGGCTTAATAATAAGAAAATCAGATAAAGATAGACTATACAAAAATGAGAGGGCGGGTATTTATATTGATCCCCAACATGATTTTCGGTAAACTACTGAATGAACTTTGACCTGGACTGTTTCTTTTATTTGTTTAATCTGTTGTCATATTCTTCATAAGACGTGGAATGTGTAAAGCATTTGTGTTTTATGGGGAAATTTCTCCCAGTAGCCCCTGGACACACTGAAGAGGCAAGGTCACTCTGTTTAAGGAGTTCAAAAACCTAGATTCTGGTGATAGCACAGCCACCACATATTTGTGAGCCTTTGCCAGGTTTCTTCTTTGTGATGCAGTTTCCTCATCCATAAAATTAAAGGTATTAGATGTCTGTAAGACACTTTCCTCATCTGTGATTCTGTGAATATTAAATAACCTGTAAAACCAGGAAATGGGAAATCCACATATAACATTGCTCATAGTGGCAAGAATCATGGTCTCTTAAGGGTCTAGGTTCCTTACTGTGTTCCAGACCTTGTATCAGTCACTTCTACCTCTTTTTACCCGTTTCCATTTCTCCTACCTGTCATAGTGCTGGATGTCTCTATGGGTTGAATTCTTCAGAAAGGAAATTAGGTTAACTGTCCTAGGGAGTAAATTCCCATGTTGGTACCAGGAGTCTAAACCATCTAGAAACTAATGAAATAGGGGTTGCAATGAGGAAGCCAAAGCTAAATCTACCCAACATAGTTATCTCTCAGGAAGAGAACTTAGGGAAAAGAGCTGATGTACATATGTTGCCTCTTCAAGTAGGGACTGGTTTAGCAAGTATGAGAACACGGAATAAGTTGGATTAGTAAGAGAGCATCATCGAAATAGTAGGGGCTATGGTGTGCACAGAAGAGAGGCAGTTTTTGTTTTTTGTTTCCACTTTATTCCAAAAGAATTTAAGGACAAAAGAAAAGAATATACTGATTAAATGAATCATAAAGAAGACTAACTTAAGGGTTTTGTTAGGTCTAGTCCAGACTTTACATTTAGCAGAGGAGAACTATTTGGTTTAAGAAGTTGATTTCTATTTTTTAAATCAAAAGTTGTATCACTTGGTTAGTTTATTTGAAGATAGTATCTAGAATTTCTTTAGCATACAAAACTATCCACCTTTAGTTATTTAACCAAGTAGATTTAAATCTGAAATGTTTAAAAGAGAAATCTATTATACTGATATACAATTTGTGGGATTTTTAAGTCCTTCTTATTTTTTTATTATTTTTTAATGTTTATTTTTGAGAGAGAAAGAGAGGGAGAGAGACAGAGGGCAAGCAGGAGAGGGGCAGAGAGAGAGGGAGACACAGAATCCAAAGCAGGCTCCAGTCTCCTAGCTGTCAGCACAGGGCCCAACATGGAGCTCGAACCCATGAACTGTGAGATCATAACTTGAGCTGAAGTCAGACGCTTAACCGACTGAGCCACCAGGCACCCTTTATAAGTCCTTTTCAAATCAAATGTATATCTGAATTTTTTTAATGAAATTATGTAGACACATACCATTTTTTAGACAGCTCAGTAGAATAGCTACCAGCAACATGCAAAGGCTGCTGGACAGATACCAAATCTATTTAGCAATCATTATATTCACTATTTCTCTAATTCATCTAATTGTAGATGAATAGATGGTATACTATGCTAAAATTCACTACTTCATTTTTAATAAATCATTTAGGAATTATCTTATTACAGGTAAAAGTATTTATCACCCAGGATTCTCATTCTTCAGTAGCCATGGCTGCTCTTAACTAACATTACATTGAAATTAAGAATAGATATATTTGACATTTCGATATTGCTTGCAGTCACTGATGCATGGTATTTTATGTTACATTTAGCAATAACAATTGAGGCCCAGGGCATTTATGAGGTGTAAATGATGGGAAGGGAGGAGTTGAAATATAGAGATGGCTTTGACTTCAATTATTCACTATAGTTTAAAAAATGCTTGGTAATAAGGTTGTTGTTCAGAATCTGTTTAGGTAAAAAGAGGAGTTTACATTTTTTTTTGAGTGTGTGTGTGTGTGTGTGTGTGTGTGTGTGTGTGTCTGTTTAGAGAGAGAGAGAATGAAATATCTTATATAAAAGAGCACTTACTGTACAAACCATAATTATATGGTTTAAAAAAGTAGATAAGTGGTTGATTTGGGATAAAAACTTGCTTATGAAGAAATTTTATTCAGTTATAATAATGTTTCATAACTTGATAGAAGTTTAGCTTATACGAGTGCATGCATTTATCAAAGCTTGGGAAATTTACATTTAATATTTGTGCATTTTGTTGTATTTACATTTTACCTTAAGAGAAAAAATTGATTAAAATTCAAACTCTAGTTAATAAGCATGCTGCAAAGTTTGGCATGACGGAGGGTATTGATACTTTGAAACTCATTAAAATAAGATGGATATAGTGGGCCTCACATGGGGAATAAACATGCCAGAATAACTAGGTAAGCAAAGGAAAAAAGCTACTAGTCTTACCAAATATTAACACATAGTATAAAGTTCTGTAAGTAAAAGAGTGTGATAGTGGGGTATGGGTACACAGATAAGTGGAATGAAATAGAAAGTATAGAGATAAATACAAGAATAAATTGAAGTTTAAATATGATAAAAGTGACATCTGAGATCGCTGTCCTAGTGCTAATAAGTGAGGCTAAAAACAACCAGTTAGTCATTTGGAAAAAACATGTCATTAGATGTGTGCTGCACAACATACAAAAGAATAAGCACCATATCGACCAGCAATCTAAATTAAAAGACAAAAAACAAAAACAAAAGCTGACTTCCTCCATAACCTGGGTGAAGGGATATTCTCTATCTGTAATTATAGTGCAGATACAATGAACAAAAATTGAAATATTTGCATGTATATAATAAGATTTACATGGCAAAAATATAAGTAAAATGAGAAGAGAAATATCAAATAATAGAAATAATAACATATATCACTGATAAAGGATTATATCACTATAATGTATAGGTCAGAAAGATCAAGGAACACAAAGCAAAACAAATAATCAAAGAAACAAACAAACAAAAAAGCCCTTCAATACAAAACTGGACAAGGGTGCCTGGGTGCCTCAATTGGTTAGGTGTCCAACCCTTGATTTTGTCTCAGGTCATAATCACATGTTTCATGAGTTGAGCCCTGCATGAGGACTCTGTGCTGACAGTGCAGAGCCTGCTTCTCTCTCCTTCTTCTGCCCCTCCCCATTTGTGAGCGCTCTCTCTCTCTCTCTCTCTCTCTCTCTCTCTCTCTCTCAAAAAAAAGAAATAAAAACTTAAAAAAAAATTAAGTGGAGAAAACTAGAACAGTGATTTGCACACACACACTCACACACACACACACACGCATAGATACAAAGACTATTAAACATATTGAAAGATGTGTGACTCCATTCCCAATTGGAAAAATGCAAGTTGAAACTATTTTGAGATATCTTTACTCACCTGTCAGACTGGTGAAAATTTAAAAGTTTGCTAGTACATTCTATCTGCAAATCTATGGGAAAACAAAAATGGTTGAACATTGATGATAGGAAAGCAAATATGCTCAACCTTTAGAATGAGAGATTTGCCAATATCTAGTAAAATTGTATGTGCATTTACCTTTGAATCAGCAATTCTACTTTTAGAAATTTGCCACGAGAATGCACTTTCAAATGTATGAAAACGTGCATGCCCAAGATCTATATTAAAGGCAATAATCATCAGTAGATGGCATCACTAGCAGATTAAATATATATAAAAAAAACAGAAAAGTATACAAAATCTCAAATTATCTTCTCACAAGCTCTTTATTATAATGAGAAAAACACTGCACATTAGAGAAACTTGGAAGATACCATCCTACTCAAGTGATCATTGTTAACATTAGTAATGGCACGTATCAACATCATGTGTCTTATACTATGATTCACTAGAATGGCACAACACTTTCTTCAACTGTGTCCTTATCCAAAATGGTCACCTGAATCTGATAATGTGAAAACATCAGACAAATGTCCCTTCCCCTAAAATGATGTGCCTATTGTTGCCATTGGTAACAATGGCTATACTCACTGAAAATTAATGTGAAGAAAAAAAATTCATTTCTTACTTAAAACTAGGTGTGGAGAAATATAGAAGAAGAGAAATTCATGATGCATACAGTCTTTTAATTGATACTTAATTTAGCAGAAATTAAACCTTGCAATTATTATTTGGCATTTTTAAAATTTTATTTTTGTAGGTAATGCAATTTTGTTTCTATGCTTTAATTTCTTCATTTATTTTACACATGGGACTTTGATCTTAATTTTGTTCTTTTCATGGATTTAAAATGGTTTTGTAAATATATATAACATACGGTATTAAAATTTTATGCCAGGAAACAAAGTATAGTTCCCTGAAGCATTTCTTTAGTGTTAAAATCCATGATATTCAATTTTGTTGAATATTTTAAATATTATTGAATATAACTTTTGTTTTTTGAGAGAAAGAGCAGGAGTGGGGGAGAGGGGAAGAAGGAAGACAGAAAGAGAGAGAGAGGGAGAGAGAGAAAGAGAGAATATCCCAAGCAGGCTCCACACTCAGCATGGAGCCAGATGTGGGGCTCAATCTCATGACCCTAGGATCATGACTTGAGCCAAAATCAAGAGTCAGATGCTCAACTGACTGAGCCACACAGGCACCCCTATTAAGTATAACTTATGTTGATTTGTATATCTATATATCTATATCTATAGATATAGATATATAGATATAGATTAGATATAGATATAGATATAGATATAGATACAGGCATAGATAAATACATAGATATATGTTGCTTTATAGTAAATAAATCTAGAAATAAATGAAAACATTATCTGAGCCAAAGCAAAAATTATCACAAAGCCCACATACTTGACTCCATACATGTCGACTCTCCACATTGAGGCCAAATAAAATGCACTTACCTCCTTAATTTTTGCTCCATTATTCATTCTACCCCAAATTCCATCTAAAGATGGAACTTTGCCTCTCAAAACAGAGCTAATTGTCTTCATGGACAGGATAATTAAAGAATTTCTAGGCTTAGGGCATCCTTACAGAGTTGTCCAGTGTTTGCACTGCACAAAGATACCCAGCTGAAAGAGTAGATACACTCTGCTTATGATTTTGGTAAGGGGCCATGTTTCACTGGAAGAAGGAGTGCCTTTTTTTCTGGGCACAGAGTCCTAATTTATATAAGAAGGAAAGGAGAATAAATGTATAAAATTTATCAGTATTTTAGGACAGTGAACAATTAAATATCCCTGGGGAAAATATGAAGTGTGACTTGAGCCCTACTAGAATATGTGTGACGTCTTCAGCAAAGAACGCTGTCCAAATACAAGGAATTCTAGAGATAGAAAGAGATAAAGGCATGAGAAAGCTTTGTTTCCTGAAGGAAATTTGAGATGTTCAGTATTGCTAAGAGTTAAATGCCGTAGTGAGAAGAGAATGTAACATCAGTGGGGCTGAACCAGATCTAGAGGAGCCTTTAGATTTTAGCATTAGGCAATGAAGGCAATGTCAAAAACATTTGAAGAAAAGGGTGGTTTTTGGATCTGCATTTTAGTCTGCATTGAGGAAGATAATACTACGGGGATCAAGAATGTTCCATAAATGCACCGTTTTGACTCTATGCAATAACAAGGAGAGGCGGTGGTCTATGGAGAGGGCACAATAGCAGGGAAGCATAAGAAAGACACTGAGGTAGGAGTCATCAGGATTGGTAACTTGTGATGTCATCATATCACCATCATGTCAACATCAGAGTTTCTGGCTTTGAACCTGGGTGGATGGTGGTTTCATTGTCTCAGAGAAGTGAAAAATGTGAGGTTCAGCATGGGTCAGTTGACTCGACATAAATGATGGCCCAAGCAAAGCTTGGTTTAGAGTCCAAGTCTATTGATATAAAAATCAGTGTTACTTTCACTAACAAAGGTAAGAATTTAAGCCTAAAAATGGCAATAGTAAGTTTGTTGCAAAGTCGCTTTAATTGTATTTATATAGTCAATAAACATGGAATTGTTTTCATTGTTAAATACTTTCAATAGCATGAGAGAGTTATACTGAGAGATCACAGAAAGGGAAAAAGCTCATAAATTCATTTTCCAAAACCTCAAAGGCCACACACAGCACTTACTTAAATGTATTCTTTTTACTTTTAGCTACAGAGTTGAATTATAGTTGATTTCCAAAATTTAGGAGAATTCTTCACAATAGAAAGAATGTAAAACTTGCTTGTACGCTTATCACTTTTATGTCCTGGAAAAAACAAAAACATTGCTTATTAATTATTAGCATCATAGAAATAACTCCAACAGTAGTGTATGATTGCCATTTATTTGATAGAAATTAGATCTCCTATAAAGTTTTGTGTTTTTGTTTTTTTAAAATAAACTAGATGTCAACTGAGTGTACCTAGTCTGTTAAAGTCAAGATCAGGTTAGCTTAAACCCCAAAAGAATAATGTGTGGAAGTCCAGAGCCCCTCCCAATAATTGTTTAGTTTCCGGGTGAACTCTGCTACTTTATCGTTATTTCTGTGACTGGTTTCTCTGTTCTTCTCAGCATAATCCAGATACAAAATGGGCCTCTTCCTCAAAATAGAGACAAACTCACTTAACCACGAATGCAGTGCATTTATGAGTAGGGTAAACGTAATGGACAATAGGAGAGGAGGCTGGAGTGCATTACAACATTGTAGTCAAATATGAACTTTAGACGTAGCTCATCTTTAAACTATCCTCTAGGTATCACACCCCTGAAGAAAGTCTGCTGAACTCTTTAGCTTCTCATCATTTTATTGCTATCTCCTCTCACTAGTCCCTTTTTACTACTTTCTTAAGTATTTTCTACCTGGAGCTCCCACTCTCTTGGAACAAAGCAGTCTTCTCTCATCTCCTTCAAATAGTTAATTATTTCCTTTGTTTCCTAGAAATGCATACCTTCAGGCCCCTACTTGCTTCCCAGGTACCTTGTCTCAGAATTTCCCCTAACAAAAGCAGTTTCTTTCCTAAGGGGGGGAAGGACATTATTCTTTTAGGAAAGAGGTAGAATAGCCCCTTTTTAAGTCAGAGTTCCAAGGTTTGAAACTGAGTTCACAACTTAGAAGCAAGTTATAGGAGTCTCCCCTTATCTGTGGTTTAGCTTCGTGTACCTGAGGCTGACTTTAAGTTACCAAAGCAAATAATCCTCCTTCTGACATATCATCAGAAGGTCAATTGTAGTCTGACCCTAGGTCATGGTACCTGTGTCATACATCTCACTTCTTCTCATTAGGTAGGCATTTTATCATCTCACATTATCACAAGAAGAAGGATGACTATAGTACAATAATATATTGAGAGAGAGAGAGAGACTGCATTCACATAACTGTTATCACAGTATATTATTATAATTATTCATTTTTATTATTATTGTTAACTTCTTATCATGCCTAATTTATAAATTAAACTTTATCCTGGGTATGTATGTGTTGAAAAAATCTTAGCATATACAGGGTGTGGTATTATCTATGGCTTCAGGCATCCAGTGGAAGGGTCTTGGGAGGTATCTCCCATGGATAAGGGGAGATTATTGCATTTAACCAATCTGAACACTAGGTTCTTGACTTATCATTATCAAATGGGAATAACAATATAGCTAGTTCATAAGGAATATTATAAAGATAATTAACTGCCGATTCCATAAAAGGCCACCAGAATAACCACCACATTGACAGACAGTCCTAGCCATCTTGCATGGAAGAGGCCAAGGTGGATATTTACAGAGATTGGAGGTCTGGGCTTTAGTGGTTGAAGACTGATCTTTCAATGCAGGAATCTTACCGAGATTGGTCAAGTTAAGTGATGTAATAGTTTAGGATTGGTGGATACAATGAGGAGTCTTGAAGTCAATTGATAAGCAAGCCATTTGTCTAGTTAAGTTATATATGATCCTGAGAAGACAGCTGAGCAACCTATTTTCCTTAGAAGGGGATTGTTTGAACAATTTATTGTTTGTATCCATTTATTTTCTGGAAGCTCTTGAAGCATGCAGTCAAGCTATTTATGAGTTTATAGCCTTGTCACAGCTCTGATAGCAAACCTATGTGGTTGCAGAGGTTTCAGTTCTCAGGGTCAAATGAGAACATAAAGCATATAGTACAATGTCTGCTGCATGATTAAGAGTTTAATAAATGTTCATCACTTAGTACTGGTTATCTTATTATGATGTTTCTTAAACCAGGGCTTGACTGCTGGAGGAGATGGCCTAACCCTGGCTGAGGAATGCGATATTTGATAATCAGACTAACCCATAGGGTAAGGCAAGTAGTGGGGTAGGAGGGGGGAACACAAGTTGCTAGACAGTTAGTTCATGGATATTCAAGAGCAGGCAAAAAGCTGAGATCTCAGCAGGCAAGCAGAACATGCCCTCGGAGTTTTTCCAGCAGAAAATAATAAGCAGAAATTAAGGTACGTAAGCAGGAAGATTAGCAGGCAGCCACGGGCAGTCAGAGAAATTTCAGATTAGGTCAATAAATGGTTTAGAAGACTAAAGAAGACTAAAGGAGAAGGAGGCAGGACCTGAATTCCACACCACTGCACTAGACAAGCAAGTAGCAGTTCTCAAGCCATGGCAGTCTAGACACCAGATCTGTTATCGAAATGGCACTGGAAGTAAAGGATAAAGTGGCAGGTTGGCCAGAAAAACTAAGGACAAAAGACATGTTATTAGAACATGGCAATGGTCAGAATCCTATCAGCAGAAAAGCTGACCCAAACAATTATGGACACTTTATCTGTAATATTCGAGACAGTGCTTAGTAATATAAGAATAGCATAATAGATTGAATTCACATAATCCCTTTATAATTTCATGTGCTTTCTGTAAAAGTACTGCAATATAGAAATGACAGCAGTCTTCCTTCGATTTAGGTGATGACAAAACCAAAATTTAAGGAGTTCGCTCACAGATCCTATACAGCAGAAGGGGGAGGCAAACATAGGTTTCCAGACACAGAGCTTGCTCTCATATTCCAAATAGGAATGATGTTACCTATGTTAGAGGGGACTGTATTATAGTACAATGACGTGCAGATCAATTTTCTTACACTCTTTCCCTTCCCTATTCCTAGCTCATTTATTTGCCCTGGCTCTAGCATCTAGAAAAATAAAACCAACTGAAGATTAAGGGAAAAAAAAGTAGAAAAACTGGTATTTCTACACCTCCAGTTCAGATTATAACAATGCAAAGGTGCAATTGAGAAGTTGATCTGATAATTCATACAATAGCCTGCCTCATTGTGAAATTTTCATGCAGCAGCCCTCCATATTAAATGTATTTTGTAACATGCAGGATACTAAATTCTGGAAAGGCAGAGATATGTCATATTAACCTTCCTTCTTTTGAAGAATCCCTGAGTCTGTTGAATTAAATAGCTATATTGTGAAAAAGGATAATATGTCAAGAGGATTGAGGCACACATGAGGTATGAGGCTAGGGAAGGGGGCTGAGTGGTCTTCTCTGAGATGTGTGGGAGATGTAGAAAGAAATTTCCTAGCTTTCTGTTCCTGTTTCCTACAGCATGACACTCTCCTAGCCGAGGTCCTTATGGCATATTTAAAACAGAAGGCAACAAATATAGGATATTTGGAAAGGCTTATTTCCCAGTAACCCTCCCTCTCCACCCAACTCGATACTTCAAAGAGCACAGAAGATGCGAGGAGAGGATCTCATAGCAAATAGGCCAAGGATGAATACAGGGTCCAACCAGATTTTAAAATAAAGGTGCTTGGGACATATGAATTTTAAAAACAAATTAGTCAATAATTATGACTTACAGGAACTTACTCTTGGAAGGTTTAACGTACATATAAATCAACATATAGAAACCTACGCAAAATTAAGTGCTTCATTTTACTTGGGGCCCCAAGCTGTTCAGTTATGAAAGAATCACTTTGCTGTTGCCCAAGTTTTCTTTGCACGGATGCATTGGCGAATGATGAAATTTCCCTGTGTGAATATGAATTTTAATGATTGGGAAACATAGAAACCACACATAATTCTGCAAGGTTCAAGGCAATTCCCATAGCTCTTAAAAATAAGAAGTATATAGAGGACTTGTATTGTAAGTCTTTATTTTTAATTACTATTATTAATCTTCTTGATTGAGGCAGTAAAAGGTAACCACTGACTCACTGAGCAGCAATTCAACAAGTCATGCAAACTACAATGTTGACAGCCTTTGTAGTCCTAAATGGATTGTGTCTAACTAAACCACTGTGTAATTACGGATCCTTTGTGATTTCACATTCTCCTCTTATAGTCAATTTTTCTTTCTTTGATGTGGCATGTTGTGTTCGGTAACTTATCTGAAAACATCAATATGGCTTTGAAAAGGATAAAATCAAATTGTAACGGTCTATGTTCCTATAATGTGTGCATAGCCAAGGGGAAAGATGGTAAATAGGTATGCTATTTCATTGTATTTCCATGCTCCCGACATTGGAAATATGATTCTATACCTACATTCTCTCTAAAGGAGACCAACTGGATTTATTTCTCATATATTTATAAATCAACAGCTGGTACACAGAAGACTGGACCACCATCAGTATACATTCAGGTGACAGAACAGATTGTAAATGAAGTGGAGAAGACCTTTTGACTCTAGTGCTTACAATTACAGGAAAAGTGCCTATTAATTTCATCTGATATAACTGCAAAAAAGAGCTATATTAACCTTAAGCATCTTATTTTAAAATTTTGATGTAAATAAAAAGGTTTTACATATATTTATATATAAATATATGCGTACATATACATATACACACACACATATACATATTTAATATCAGTGTATTTCTGTTAAATAACTTTAGGCAACCTTTCTTAGCTTTGGCTGCCCATTCAAATCCCCAAGGGATTTTTAAAATCTCGTCGCACCTGGCAATCAGAATCAGAATCTCTGTGGTTGAAACCCATAGGTAAGTATTTTTTGGTAGCTCATGGGTTTATTCCAGTATGTAACCAAGATTAAAAACCATAGGTACATTATTACAGAATTAAAAAGAAATAATCCTTCACTTCCTCTCAAGTATTATAGATTTAGAATGTCATAATATAGTATAAATATAAAACACTGCTATAATAAAACTTATGATTTTACTGGAATACCAGATTTCAGGAACTTCATCTGAGTAAATGGGCATCAAATGTTCCTTTCAAATTGATGAAAATTGCTATTGCCGTCTGCCACTTTTACTCTCAAAGTTAATTACATATACATTGTATTCCCACAATAATGTCAACTTTTGCCAATCCCATTTAGATGTTTACATAAAAGAAAAATAATGTCTCCATTGGACAGATTTATAAAAGAATATTTGGTCTCTATTTAATCTCAATGAAAACTGATATCCTATGCAACGTTTTAATCGAATAATTCTAGGGGAATAGCTATTTCTCTGATTTAAAGATATATGCTTGAGTGTAAGATTAAGGCATATTTTTAAATTCAAATGTTTTTTTTAATATTGCACACACCAATAATATCACTTAAAACACTTAATATAGCATATAATATGGGGCAAAAACATTACTGTTATTAATATTATTAAATAATAAAATTATTATTATTATTTATTACTTCAGTATGTGGAATACTGAACCAGTTCTGTGACTGGAGGCTTGTACTCTGTAAAACAAAGGCTTGAACTGGTTAACATTTGAAAGTTGTTTCCAAATCCACCATTTGAAGGTTCTAGGTTTTATGTGTAGTGCATACCAAACAAGGTCTGCTGCACATGTCAGATTACCTACTTTAATCTTATTATGTAAAAGATGTAAAAGCTGAGGTAGACAGTGGTGAAATAATTCTTGCCAACAAAGAAGTCATTTGTCATGTCTCAGGAGAAGAGGTTCTTAGAGAGGTCCAATCTATTTAAGTACTTACCCCACCTCCATCATACAGGTTTCTTGTTTTTGTTTTGTTTTAAATTATTTCTTATAAAAGCAGTGAGTTGAAAACTCTGACAGCTTAGATATGTAAAGGCATTAGAAAAGAAGGAAACTAAAACTAAACAACATTTAAGTACCTTTTCTTGGCTAAACAAAAAATAGTGGGGGGCACCCTGGGTGGCTGTTGGTTGAGTGTCCGACTTTGATTCAGGTCATGATCTCATGTTCTTGTGTTGGAGCCCTGTATCAAGCTGACTGCTGTCAGTGCAGAGCCTGCTTCGGATCCTTTGTCTCCCTTCTTGTCCCGCTCACAGTCTCTCTCTCAAATATAAATAAACATTAAAAAAAATTATTGTATTTACCTGTCCTAAGATGTACCTTTTTAGTTTTGTATGTCTGAAATCAGGATGAGTTTTACAGTCAACAGTTAGTTACAGTCATCGTCTACCAGGTGGAAGTTGTTATATAAGCAGTTGTATTTCTTAAGCTTGTACAAACGAAAGTGGTCATGGCTATTCACATAGGCATACCTCATCCAAGCTACATACATTGTTTGTACTACAGGTGCAGAGGTTAACTGTCATTCAACATATCTTGAGAAAAGTTACAATCTGATTCAATATTGGAAAAAAAATGTGGGCAAAGAAAGGCAAGGGAACAGTGGCAAGTATGAAATTTCATACCAAAATATTTATTGTTGGAGTAACGACCACAACTCTGTATTTTCTTGTTAATCAACAGCTGACTGATTTATATAGCCTTGCTTCTTTAGTATGTCAACCAGGAAACAGCAGGGACAATATCACCAGGATCTCATTAGAAATGCAGAATCTTGGGCCCATCCCAGAACTACCGAATGAGAATTTGCATTTTATCAAGATGCCCACCTAATTGCTTTGCACCTTAAAATTTGAAAAGCACAACTTTATAGTGCCAAGAAAGAGAGTCACAAGATGAAGCTGTTTTATATTTTGTTACTGAGATATGTGCTAAATATATGCCTCTCATATGTTAAGCAATGTAACCTCAAGCTGGAGACCGTTGGACTAGATGAAAGAAACTTCAAAGCCACAAAAAGCTGGTGTGACTGATTCATAAACAAGCATGACAATATTGATAGAAATCTATGTCCAAATAAGTTTGAAGGATTGTTCTGTAAGCTCTATTTTAGGTTTGAAATAGATTTTAATGATAAAAAAGCATATGCTATGGTTTATTTGATAACTTGCTTTTCTTTCCTAGGGATACACAAAATGATAGTGTATCTTACTATAAGTGAAACAATAGATGTGATGAAATACAGGCAATGGTAAAGGTACAGTGTAGAAACCATGGAAATAATGACTCCTGTTCATAAGCATCTATGCATTTGAGATAACAGGATAACTGATATTGAAAATGATTAATTTGTATAGCTTAAGAATTATTCTTATTATTCTAGAAATTGTTTTATTATCACACAAAACTTCCTTTGCTTAGTTGTTTAAATAGGAAGGAGAGGAAGAATTAATAAAAATATTAGACATTTTATTTTTATGCTACGTTAAATAATGATACAGTGGAAATTTTCTCTAAGTAAACATAATAGTTGCATTAATAGTAAATTAGTTCATCGTAACTTTGTCACATATATTGAATATAAAATTAACATTTGTGACTAGATTTTTTAACCACAAAAACAAAGCATGATAGAAATAGTTTAAGAAGCTGGATTTGAATATATGCTTTTCATTTTAAAAGATTTATCTATGCGCCTGGATGACTCAGTCGGTTGTGTCCAACTTCAGCTCAGGTCATGATCTCATGGTTTGTGGGATCAAACCCCACATCGGGCTCTGTGCTGACAGCTCAGAGCCTGGAGCTGCTTCGGATTCTGTGTCTCCCTCTCTGTCTGCCCCTCCCCCACTCACACTATGTCTCTCTTTCTGAAAAATAAATAAACAAAAAAAATTTAAGGGGCACGTGGGTGGCTCAGTCGGTTAGACGTCCGACTTTGGCTTGGGTCATGATCTCACGGTTTGTGATTTCAGGCCCTGCATCAGGCTTGTGCTGACAGCTTGGAGCCTGCTTGAGATTCTGTGTCTCATTCTCTCTCTGCCCATCCCCTGCTCATGCTCTGTCTCTTTCTGTCTCAAAAAAAAATAAGTATTAAAAATATTAAAAAAAATTTTTTTAGAGTTATCTAAATGTCTCATCCATTTTTTCTTTGTTGGCATTTAGAGTACAAAACATACAACATATATGCTTATATAACATAAAAAAAAAGTTAACTTAAAAGAAATCACTGTTTTTCCAATGATAGCCCTTACAGATAAACACTTTTCCTTGTGTTAGACCAATAATTGTTGACTGTTGGACTGCTCTCAGCCTGATTTTCTAGTTTTATTTTTTATTGATGATGATGATGTTGATGATGATGGTCTTTACCATACTTTTTGCTTAGCATGCTATTTCGTTGAGGCAGAAAAATGGAGGTTTGAGGAAAATCGTGGAGAAAACATTTCTGATTTACCAAGATGGCTTTCTGAATTCATTTAGCGATAGGCTTCCTGGATGCCCAAGTCAAATGCTGATGAAAAATATAGAAACCATTTCCATCTTGCCACCAGAATGGGAAAAGAAGACTGCAGATCAAAGTACTTTTTCCCATTATATTTTGATTTTCCTCAATACACAATATATTCTATAGTATGGATGATAATTTATTTCCAAATATATGCAGAAAAATGTCATAGTTCTGGTATAGTACCTTCTTACCTGACTACATTGCAGAAGGCTTCACTGCGTAGATGATATTTTAGACCATTTTAAAAGATGATTAAAGTCTCAATAGGCATACAATCAGTATGTCTTTAATTATATGCCTTACCTCCCCCATTTTATTGAATTTTTTTCATTCACCTGTGAAGGAGACTAATTTTAACAATGCTTATTTGTGTCATATATTAGATCATTCAGGAGTGGCAGGAAGTATTGAGTTCATTTTATTTTATGGGATGATTTTAATTCTCTAGCTCCTTAGAATATTTTACATGAAACAATCACCTAAGGTGAATAAGCTTCCATTCCTATTTCATATACCAAATGGCATTTTTTAATGACTTTTGTAATTTTATAATATTATAATTACAATGACTTAAATATCTGAATGTTGACAAGTTGATGGGGTAAGGACCATCTACATGTTGAACTTGGGATGATCACTAGAGCACCACACATACCATTTAACCATGTGTATCTTTTTAAGTTTATTTATTTTGAGAGAGAGAGAGAGAGAGAGAGCGAGCGAGCGAGTGATAGGCACTGACAGCACAGAGCCTGATGCAGGGCTTGAACTCAGAAACTGTGACCTGAGCCAAAATCAAGAATTGGACGCTTAACCAACTGAGCCACTCAGATGCCCCTTTTAAACCTTTGTTAAGTTTATTTATTTATTTATTTTGAGAGAGAGAGAGGGAGAGTGCAAATGCATCTTTTTAGATTGCTCAAATACTTAAATCTGGGCTTCTTTGGATTTCTAAGAAAAATTAAAAGTTTTTCTCAAAACATCAAGTTCTAAAAGTAATGACAATTATGGCCAGTCTGTGTGACTGGCAGCATCTGAATCACTAGGAAGTTTTTTTAAAAGACAAATGCAGAATCTCAGGCTGCACCCCAGACTTACTGAATCTGAATCTGCATTTTAACAAATCTCTAGGTGATTCCTATGCACATCACACTTTGGGAAGTGCTGGTAGCCTATTCCCTTTCCTCATCTCCAGTGTTGATTATAGAGTACTAATTGGGAATCTGCAAAGTAAATCTAGCCCCTAAACCTTTCCTTCAAATCAGACATGGTTTATAGTATTCTCAAACTGAATGGAAAACACATATGCCTCGATTTTGGAACAGAAAAACAATCTCAGTTTTACATGCTTTAAAACCCTGGGAACATATATCTGTTCATGTTCTTATGACTTTTTGAGCTATATGATAATCTTTTTTCTAAACAAGGAATAAAATTATATCCAGTCAATGAATTCATATGTCCCTGTTGTACCCTAGACTTCTATTGAGAGTCTCAGAATGTTATTTTAGCTTTCTTAGCCTTGTGGAAATCATGTTGCTTTGTTCCCTACAGGAATTAAGATAAAATATTAGTAACCATGCATATTTAATTTTCAAAATGCCAAGTAATTACTCAAAGCATTTTAAAAAGGAAAATTATCTTAGATAATCATGAAATGCTTCCTTAGTAAGGGGCTATCAAGTCTAAAGTTGTGTTATCATGGATATTCTTTATTACAATGATCAGAATGAAAAATGAATTTATTAACATGTCTGTCATCTTTCTTTTCCAGATGCAAGACAAAGGTCTACCCTGATGAACTTCCAAACACAAGCGTAGTCATTGTGTTTCACAATGAAGCTTGGAGCACTCTCCTTAGAACTGTTTACAGTGTGATAAATCGTTCCCCACGCTATCTGCTCTCTGAGGTCATCTTGGTAGATGATGCCAGTGAAAGAGGTATAATTATTTTTCCTTCTTAATAGAAAACTTTATTATGGTCAAAAAGATAGCTTGGCAATGATCTGTATTTTCCTTGTAATTACATGAGTCCTGAAATCACCTGTCAAATTTTCATCACTGTACCTGGAACTCCAGGAATATGAAACTAATTTTTCCAGTTTCTCCCATGATTCCATTTGGTCCATACTAACCTAAGAAATCAGCCAAAAAAATTTTCAAAAGTGTTTATTTTTTTCCCAACTCAAACAATCAAATGATTGAGCCTTAGTATGACTTTTTGGACATCTATCGTGTTTTGTTTTGTTTTGTTTTCTTTTAAGTGCAGGTAAAAGTGAAATAACTTATAATTAAGAAGTCTCTGTTTGTCAATGTGGCCCAATTTCTAAATTAGAGTCTGGTATATTAAGGTCCTATAATGTCCTTATCTTTGCCAGATTTACTGATAAAAATCTCTACATATCTATTTCACCTAATCCAAAAAAAAAAAAAAAAACATGTTGATAGAAGTCTGCTACCATTTCTGTTTGCTGAATTCCATCTGGGGTAGTAGTATTTCTGCTATGTCTTAAAATAATTTCAAAACTTTATCAATTCTTATTGCACATTCCAGATTTTCTCAAGTTGACATTAGAGAATTATGTGAAAAACTTAGAGGTGCCAGTAAAAATTATTAGAATGGAAGAACGCTCTGGGCTAATACGTGCCCGCCTTCGAGGAGCAGCCGCTTCAAAAGGGCAGGTCATAACTTTTCTGGATGCACACTGTGAGTGCACGTTAGGATGGCTGGAGCCCTTGCTGGCGAGAATAAAAGAAGACAGGTAAGAATTCATGTGTTACATATGCCTGGGTTTTGACTTGGCCTGTTAGGACAGTTCCAGGTGCCAGTCAAAACTTCTCTGTAAATTGCTTTTTGAGATTCATTTTCTAGCTTTAATTTTTTTTTAACGTTTCTTTATTTTTTGAGAGACAAAGAGAAACAGAGCATGAGCCAGGAAGGGGCAGAGAGAGAGGGAGACACAGAATCCGAAACAGGCTCCAGGCTCTGAGCTGTCAGCACAGAGCCTGGTGCAGGGTTCGAACCCATGAACCCTGAGATCAGGACCTGAGCCAAAGTCGGCACTCAACCAACTGAGGCACCCAGCTGTCTCTTCTAGCTTTTAAAGAGCACCCCTCCTCCACTGAATAAAGACCTTGGCTTATTCATGCTGAATATGAATATTTGATTAAGAAATAGTCAATAATCCAAACAGTAAAAAATGTGTTGAATATTCATTTTGTAAGGTGATGAAACTGAGTCCAATCTGAAATGGTGCCATATTTTATAAAATACATTTCAAAACACCTGATTTCATCCTCACAAGCACCCCATGAGGTAGGCAATGTAAATGTTCTTGTGTGTACCTAGTAATAGGGAAGGATGAAGAAGTGAAGGAGCTTGACCCAGTTAGTTATTGGAAGTGATGGGAACAATAGTTCAGTTCTTCCCATTCCTAGACCAGTCTTCTCTCTACTAGTTCACTGCCTTTATTCAATGTCTTATTCAAAACCACCTAGAGGATCTTAAAAATGAAGACACACACTCACACATTCCATTGGAATGAAATCATGATACAAAAAATTATTAGAATTTTAATTATATAAACGATGTTGTCAATCTGTATACACAAATTGTAAAATACGAAAACTTGAATAATACTTTATAGAAATTAAGAACCCTCATACTTACCTGCAATTCTTTCTGATGATGATGCGGCCAAGTATGAGCTTCTTTTGTGGATATTCATAAACATTGATGATAAATGATTATAATTCTTAAGCACCTAATGAAGTCACCTATGTCGAATGCTCTCTGATATAATAACAAAACATCTTATGACACCTTGTTTGCGTAGTCATTTCACCCACAGTAGAAAGGTCTTCTTAGAGTTGAAGTTTTTAATTAAACATCCAAGACAGGGGCTGCTTAGTGTGAGCTAGTGCAGCTACATCAGGATTTGGTACTTGCCAGGAAGATAGATGGAGGTTGTTAGTAAAATGGGCCATAGCGGTTGAAGAAAGCAGTGGGAACCTTTTATTCAGCTGAGTGTTGTATACAGCTAGTAACATTTTCCAGTCTGTGTATTGTCCAATATGCACAGGAGGGTGAGACTGGCAAAGTAAAATGAACTTAGAGCATCTTAAATGCATTTCCTGGCAACTTTTCATACATTTTGCTGCTTTTTAAAACATGTGTTTCATATTCAACTTACTGAATTTTTTATGCAATATTCAATATCATCAAGAATAGATCATTTATTTTTTAATGTAACATGTTTAGATTGCACTTTCATATAGTGAACTCTAATGTTTGTCCATCTTATAAGTTCTAAAGTTGCCACAACTAGATAATAAAGTCCTATTCAAAGTTAGTAGATCTAATTTTGCCTCCCTAAAAATTAAGTCATTAAACTTAATGAAGAAAGGTATTGATTTTGTAGGGACCAGAGTTACCAAGAAATGTTTCCAAGACTAGATAAATCCTATTGATTTCAGAGAACTCTAGGCTTTGGCTAATTGTGTGGAACAGAAGACCTAATTGAAAAATGAACATTAGTGGGGCACCTGGATGGCTCAGTCAGTTAAATGTCCCACACTTGATTTCGGCTCAGGTCATGATCTCACAGTTCATGGGATCAAGCCCTGCATTGGGCTCTGTGCTGACAGTTTGGAGCCTGCTCAGGATTCTCTCCCTACCTTCTCTCTGCCTCTCTCTCACTCACATGCACACATGCACACTCTCTCTCAAAATAAATGAATAAATGTTAAAAAAATAAAATAAAATGAATGTTAGTGATACTGGTGTTGCAAAACCAGGATAAATAATGGACAACATTTATTTGCTTTCCACATTTATGGGCTATTCAAAAGCATATTTGTATATTTACCACCTAGTAAATATGAAAAATAAGCTCTGGTTTCCAGAACTAGCTACCAGCAAAGCAAACTTGAGTAGACCTTAACATTTGCTGTAGAGATGACAGACTGATCCCATAATGCAACATATAAGCCAGGAGTAGAGGAAGACTGAGGAAAGCACAAAATGGATTAATAGAATATCTAATCTTCTCTCAAGGTGAAAGTCTCTTACCCTAAAAAGCCACCATCGAGAACACCAAATCTCCTGTCTCTTCCTCTTAACTGTAAGAAATGGGTCATGAGATAAAATGCCAGAAACTTAAGTTGCTTATCTTTCCCTATTTTAAAATACACAGATTGTTTACAGTAAATTCCAAGATCTAGAAAGGACACACTTAGAAATTGTCGAGTCCCTAATATCTTTCAGAGGAAACATTTACTTACACTGATGTTCATGATTTTTACTGTTTCTGTTTGTTGATTTTTATTTGTTTTTTTCCAGCAGGTATTTTCCCATGAAAAGAAGTTTATTTTTTTTCTTAAAACTATCTTTTTAAACTAACTTATCCCCTTTCAGATTCAAAATACCAGGTCTAATTTGCCATCATCCACTCTCTGCTTCCTGAATGCTATTGTTTTTCAGTTGGCCCTAGCTAAAATGATGCATAATATCAAAGCAGCTCTACTAATCATGGTGTTGGTGGAGGTTTTATAAAAAATAGACCACGTTCATCCTGCTGAGTTAGTACTTTAGAATGCATATGGAAATCAGCTTAAAGACCAATTAGTACATTTGATTAGATTATAAATGATAGAATGAAGTAGAGACTGTAAAGAGGATGTAGTGAAAGGAAATGATTCCACAGAGAGAAAGGATAAAATTAAAATAAAATCATATTAAAGTCACAAGATGATTAAATTTCAACTAGTCAGCTATACTGAGTTTGAAAAAGCTAATGTAGTGTTTAAATTATTATTTATATGTAAACTGGTTTTGATTTTTCTGCAGGAAAACAGTTGTATGCCCCATCATTGATGTGATTAGTGATGATACCTTTGAATATATGGCTGGATCAGACATGACTTATGGGGGCTTTAACTGGAAACTGAATTTCCGTTGGTATCCTGTTCCCCAAAGAGAAATGGATAGGAGAAAAGGAGATAGAACATTACCTGTCAGGTACGTAGCTCATATCTTGCAAAGGATAGCATGTGTTTTCCTATAATTAAGGAGTATTATGAATTTGTGCTCATTTTTAAGTCTTTTAAAGGCATATACCTTTTATTCATATACACATTTACATTATCACCGCTTACATAATTATCTAAGAATCAATGACAGTATTTAAATTTAGTTTAAATTAACACAGGCAAATTTAACTATTGGCAGAAGTGCCGAATTTCTCTTGAGACTTTGTATATTCTTATGTTCAAAATATATTTACTGTGAATTTTCTATGTGATAGATATGTGCTAGCCTTGATGCTTCAGGTACATATATATCTTAGCTAAATGCATATGCTTTATAATAGAGTTATTCTCAAAATTGAAATAACCAAAAATGTTTTGGCAAATACTCTAAATTTACCAACTTCAAAGAGCTGTCTTCCTTATAGATACAAAAGAAAGATCCAGTTGGAAAATTTTAATATATTAATGATTATGAAATATTTATTGTTTGTACTAAATTAATTTAAAAAGCTACTTAACGTGAAGTATTTATTCATAAATGTGTTTGCTCTTAATACAAAATAAGAAATATCGTATGCATCTTTAGTTGCTTAAATAAGCATTACTCACTTTATTAACACAAAATTACCACCTTCTTATTTTACTATATTATTGTGTACCTCTTATCTACAACCAACAATTGATTTCCTAACAATATATTGTAGAGGGAGTTCACTGATTTAGCTCTTTAAAAACGACTTTGGGGGGCACCTGGGTGGCTCAGTCAGTTGAGTGTCTGACTTTGGCTCAGGTCATGATCTTACAGTTAGTGAGTTCAAGCCCTGTGTTGGGCTCTGAGCTAACAGCTCAGAGCTTGGAGCCTGATTTGGATTCTGTGTTTCCCTCTCTCTCTGCTCATCCCCCACTCACTCCGTTTCTCTCTCTCTCAAAAATAAAATATTAAAAAGAAAAAAAAATAATAAAAAATGAATTGGGAAAATCATGATTTAGTTTGAACAAAAGAGAAAAGCCCCAAAACAATATGTATAAACCATTATCTAAGCAAGAATGTCTTCTAACCTACTGAAGAAATGACTTATCCATTGGCAAGACTAATTATCTAATGAATTAAAACTAACTCTAAGAATTGGCTCATGGAAAAGAGCAGCTCTGTTTATTACAGAAGAGTTAAATATTGTGCTTGCTAATCCTCTTGAGATATTACTACATGGAAGGGAAAAATAAAATGTGCCTCCAAACAACTGCATGAAGACATGAAGTTATTATGTCAATATTTAAAGTGTAACTTAGTGATCTTCAAGTCTTGCTGTAATCTCCACATTCACCAAGTCTTACGGATCCTTGCTCCTAACAGCTTGAGCAACAGCTTGAGTTGCTCATTTTACCATTGTTTATTAGAAATCCTGTTTTCCCAGATCATGGTTTCATTTAGTGTTAGCTGATTTTTCAGCTTCAGATTCCATGTGAAAACTATCAAAATACTTGGCCAGTACACTCAAACATAATGTGTTTATTCATTAAAAAATGAAGCTTAGGGGAACCTGGGTGGCTCAGTCGGTTGAGCATCCGACATCAGCACAGGTCATAATCTTGCAGTTCATCGGTTTGAGCCCTGTGTCGGGCTCTGTGCTGACAGCTCAGAGCCTGGAGACTGCTGCGGATTCTGTGTCTTCCTGTCTCTCTGCTCCTCCCCTGCTCACACTCTGTCTTTCTCTTAAAAATAAATAAACATTAAAAAATGTTTTAATGAATTTTAAAGAATATGTGAGTGTGCTCATTGTTTTCTTAAGTGCCTTGGCAAAAGACATGCTTCATTTAACTTATTTTCTTACGAAGTCAAAAGGTAGATAACTAAGAGGTAGCCAACATTCATAGTAAGAAAATACTGATATCATTCACAAAGGTAAAGATCTACATAGAAATTGACCATTATTTTTCATCTTTCATTAATTAAAACAAAAAAGGAAACATCCAACTTGCAATGTTTTAACCACAATTTGTGTGCTTTTATTGTCGTAACATGGAGACCCAATAAAAATCTAAGAATATTTTATCTATTTGCCTCAGTAACGGCACAATATTTCACTTTATAAAATGCTGAGGGAGCTGGAACAAGAGAAACAGAGAAACCTCAGTCTTTGCTGAAGTTTCCAAATTTTTATGGCAAAAGGTTAATTAATTCATGGGCTGTGTTGTAACAGCCTGCAGGTAATTTTCATCAGCATAGCTGTAATGTGAACTTTCTTTGTACTTGTAATCTATTACTTGAAGACGTGATCATTTTTCTCACATTCGTACAAACAGATAAATCATTCTAAGGTGTTGAAGACACATTTTTTTTTCCTACTTGATTAACGGAATTCTGAATAGCTACAGTGATTAAAATGGGGTTGAAATTTTAGTTTTCTTAGCAGAATGCTTCATTTAAAATGTCAGCTGTGACAGAACTTTCTAGTGACTATAATTGGCTAGTTAGTCATCATTTAGAAATACAATCATGCATCTGCATACATAGAGAACCAACTTGAACTTATGACTTAAGCTTAGTTGTACCACATTTAAAGTAAAGTTTATAATGGTTATATGTATTATTCTTCTGTCACCTCTGGGCTTTGGTATTTTCATTTGGATATTAAGTGGAGTTTGCAAAATACTTGGTATTTGTGAAATTATGAGTACGGAATAATAGCACACATAATCTTGAACATTTAGTCTTCTTTAATCAGTAAACTGTCCTTGACATTTCAGTAGTCCTATTATGTGACTTTTCAGTAATATCTCAATTATATGTGCAACAATAGGGTAATCAAATTGTTACACTAGAGGTCATAAACGGGGAGCTTATGTGTCAGACATGCTTTGTAGATGTGTTTTTTTGGCGTACATAGTTTTTTACATTAAAAAAAATACCAATGTTTTAAAAATGAGATGTTCTAAGTAAATATATGAATTTTTAGCTATTCTTGAAAAGTCAAAAGATCTTGCTACAATGGTCCTGTATTCCTACTTGGCACCATCCGGTGGAGTTAAGTAGAAGCCACCCTTTAGAAATGGCCTGAAAGGTTAGCCCAGTGCCCCACCTCTATTTTTTGTGTGTTCCTGACTCAGAGGCTGAGGATCAGTGTCCATCTGTCATCATTCTTATACTTAAGGAAATGTTTTGGTACCTGTGTCCCAGTCAAAAGTCAGAGAAATATGCTTATTGCAACTATAAATCTTTTAAATTTGTGACCTTGGGGTGCCTGGGGGGCTCAGTCAGTTAAGTGTTTGACTTTGGCTCAGGTCATGATCTCACCGTTCATGAGTCTGAGCGCTGCATCGGTCTCTTTGCTGAGTCCATTCCAAATCCTCTGTCCCCTTCTCTCTCTGCCCCTCCGCTGCTCATGCTCCCTCCCTCTCTCTAAATAAATAAATAAACCTAAAAAAAATAACAATAAATAAACAAATTTGTGACCTTGACTTCCAAGCTACTGCCTAAGAAATACCTGAGTTTGAAACTCACCAAACATGTTAACCCAGTATGAATATGCATCTGCATTACCTGATGGAATAGGCAACATGTAGTAAAAGTTATCTGGTAGTGCAGATAATCTCCCAAATGATTTCATTTGTTTGGGGGTGCATGCCTTTTTCCAGTACATGTAATTTTCGACTTGATATGCTTCAGACTATTAAAATGAGTTAGGTTACATATGCAAATGCACATGCCGTCACACTGTTGAGCACTGTGCTAGGTTCTGTACATACAACGATGAATCTGGCTGATTCTGCCCTGATGTGGCCCACTGGCACTGGCCATGTGTATGCTAGACAAGAGAATGAGGCCAGCCTAAGTGGCCAGAGTGTTGATGCACAGGAGTTAGACTATGTCAACAGCTAGAGTGCTATGTGCTTCTGGAAAAGAATCTGGCTTTAATCTTATTGATGGTTTTAGTCTCTTAATTTATGCCCTGTCGTAAATCCTCAATAAGTCCTCAATAAATAAATAATAAAGTTATAAAGATATTAGATTCTACTTTAATCTCTCGTTGATTAAAATAGATTATTAATTTATTAAAAACCTACCAGTGAGGAGTGCCTGAGTGCTTCAGTTAGTTAAGGGTCTGACTTTTTATTTCGGTTCAGGTCATTGTGAGTTCAAGCCCCGACTGGGCTCTGTGCTGACAGTGTGGAGCCTGCTTGAGATTCTCTCTCTCTTTCTCTCTGCCTCTCTCTCTCTCTCTCAAAAATAAATAAGTAAACATTAAAAAAAAAACTACCAGTAATTTATCAAGTCTGTATAACTTTCTTTATCTTTTGTGTCTTGCCTTATGGACTCTTTTACATTTTGTCCTTATTAATATTCTTAATATGACTTCATCCTTACGTGGAGTACCATGCTCAATATCTTTCTAAAGTAAAACAAAGAGTTTTAGATTTTCTTCTAATATTTGCTATCATAATAAATCAAACATAGATATAATGATGAGTTTTATTCTTTACATATTTTACTTACTTGGATATCCCTTTTTATTAACATTTGTCTGATATTATAGCTTAATTTTTCTCTCAATTGGAATCAGGAGTTTATAAAGAAGATCAAATAAATTAAACATTATTAATAATTTCTCAGATTATAATTACTGTTCCTTTACTGTGAAAAACTCATAAGATGTTCACATATATTATTTCCTGTAACCTTCTAGAATGATATCATTGAAGAAGCATTGAAGCTGGCTTTGGAAGATCTGGGTTTTATTTAAAAGCTACTCCAATAAGGAAATTACCCATTCTTTTCAATAATAAAAGGAAAATTATTCTCCCTCTCTTGTTTAACTCATGACGTACTAAAATATTAAATGAGAAATATATTTGAAAGGAGTTATTTAAAACTTATTTCTGATAATATACATCACAAACATATGCATTGCTAAAGAAATGTGACAAGTATCTGGAAGTATAGAGAAGCAGAAGTATTTTGTTATATTTCCTTCTAGAGTGTTTCTTTTCAGATATGTTTCTCCACAATTTAAAAATTGATATATTATGGGGCTCAGTCAGGTGAGTGTCAGACTTCAGCCAGGTCATCCCTCACGGCCGTGGGTTCAAGCCTCGTGTTGGGCTAGATGCTATCAGCATGGAGCCCATTTCAGATCCTCTGTCCATCTCTCTCTCAGCCCTTCCCCCACTCACATAGGCTCTCTCTCTCTCTCTGTCTCAAAATTAAATATTTAAAAATTGATATATTATTAGTATTTGCCCATGGCATTTTTTTTTCCAAGTAAAAATTGGAGTGGCTGCTAGAATCTCAATTATTTACTTAGATTTTCCTTTATTTTTTGCAAAGACAGTTGAGAGTTATTTTACACATTATTTTTTGCCAATTATGTTTTCTGATCTATAGTTTTTGCATATACTGTGGTCTTTTTAGAATTATGCAACCGAGGAAGATGAAATTCGTTTTAATATTTTTGATATCTTTTGCCAGTTTGAATCCCCCCCAAAAAATTATCACTAACTCTAATAATTGTTCTTCTAGTAAGTATAATTTAAAAACACTTATTTTATCCTATAAAATGTTATCCAAATATAAGACAATATTTCCTATTATCTAATAACAGCTAAGAATATATTTCTTAATTTTTATCTGTTAGATTTTCTCTATTTGATTTTCTCAGTGCAATGAAAATACATTTTTACTTTGGAGGAAAGAAACAGAGATAGATACTCGCAAATCCTGTGAGACACTTCTTTACAATAGGAGATATTAACACAAAACACAGGGAGGGGTCAAATTTATGTGAAAAACAAAGACTTTGATAGAAAAAGTTGAACTTTGGAATGTTCTAATTGTTCAACATTCCCATCTATTCGTGTTAAGTTATGATATGTGTTGGTTTTGAAAGAAAAAAAATCCACCTTAGGTAGAGTATGTGAATCTATATTCATTGGAGAAAATAGCGCATTTATATCATATTACCTCCTAATGGTTCAGAAGATAATTTACCACACTTCCCTTGTGGTCTGTTGAGATGAAATGAAAACAGAGCATTAATTGAAACATTTAAAACATCTTGCCCCATTGTTTATTTTGACCTGTCCTAAACATAAATGAAAGAAAAAGGAAAGATTAAAAAAAATTACACCAATTATTATAATTGGAAGCTTGGGGTTTTATCAGGTTGTGAAGATTATGAAAAAGGATTAAGAAAAAAGGGGAAAAAAATAACTATTCCCTTCCTGGCATATAGGTCTTTAAGCACAAGTTAAAGTATTTGATTCCAATACTTGTTGGTAAATGGATCTTTGGCAGCAAAATGAGCCACTTGCCCATATCAAGCAGAATTTTCTTTTTTTATTCTTATCCTTTAAAAATAGCTTTGTTTGTGTTCCATAGGCTGTACAGGATGGAACATGCTTCCTTGTGCAGAGTCTAAACCAGCATGAGTGCTTCAACAGTCTCTTCTCTACCAAAAGCTGCATCTTCTTACCCAAATACATGTTCAAATGAGTACCTCAGTGTGCAATATTTCACTAAACCCCATTTCATTTCTCTTTAAAAACCTTTAAATAAATTCAGCATCTGGTTATTCATCACTAATAAAATAATAGTTATGCTACTGCTTCCTTTCTATCTTTTCTGCTTTCTATTTTGGGGATAGTAGAATAAAGAATGAAGGAGGGAAACTCAGTTTCTAAACCTGCAAAATGGTTAACCAAATTATATTTTATGATTAAAAAAATTGAGATTATGTGACTATTTCAGCTATTTATGCTTCACATTTGTGTAAATAATAAAATATGTGTTTATCATTTCTCTTTATTATGGCATATAGTATATGAGAAATGTTATTAACACAGAGGTACACACTTACAGTCTAGATATTGTGTTATTTGATCATTGTGAATAACAGCCTGATGCTGAGCTATAGTCTCCCAAATCTTTAGACTTTTTCCCCCAGAGACATTATTTATTTGCCAAGTGAGATTAATAGAGTCCTAATATGTTAAAGGGAAAAATTAGTGAGAAGAAATGATGTTTCAATAACTTTAAAGGAAATTGCTTTGAACAGCAGTGCTAAAATTCACAGGACAACATTGTACATAATTTTGGAGCTGAAATCAGGAAAAGTGTATTCCTAATTATCTATGCCAAATTCTGTGATGTATATTGATAAACTGAGTGATTACTAATTGGTAAAGAGCAAGAGAGATATGTAGGGAGGAGAGAGGAAAGGAAAGGAACATTATTTCCTTAACTGGACCACTACCTAACTGGGGACTCTCAAACAAGTCATTTAAACACATTGCAACTAAATTTGGTTAACCAAATCTGTAGGGATTTTAAAGCTCTAAAATACTACAATTCTATTAAAAATTAATTAGACTTGGAAAATAATTCTTAAAGAGCTGATTATAATCTTGCCAAACACAGATGCTTTCTCTTCCTTATTAAAATTAATATTTAAATATGTAGTTCTTGTTTTGTACTGGTACTATTCTAAGAGTGTAACATGCATTGTTACATACATCCTCATTTTATAGATGATTAATTGGAGCCCAGAGTTTAAGTAGTTTACCGAAGATCACACTGTGGGGTTGAGTTTTGAGCTCAATAAGTCTAGATACATAATCCAAGCTCCTAAAAACTAAACTCAGTCCCCTCTCGAGTCTCCCGTGGTCTACCTGCTTCTCACACACATAGTTATCCTAGTGTGGAATACCGGATATATCATCTTATTGGTGGAAATGCAGGCATCACAGTTGAACATTACTGAATGATCAAATGTATTGTCATAATTTCTTTAAATTTACCAACTTCTGGTGAAATACTTCTGTATTTTTCCATGTCAAATGCTTACTTTTTGGAGTCCTTTCCTATATTCTACATTGTTGCAAAACTTTGCATCTTTAATTCTAAAATACTACCAAACTCAAATCCCAAAACTTTTACTAGATGTTACAATCCTGGAATTAGCAAAGGCATCTTTGTTACTCATCAGTTTAGCCGATGTGAAGAATGAATATTTTTTTTTAATTTCAAAGATAAAATTGCACATGATTTTAACTTACAAATAGATTGTATTATGGTCATGGGGATACGTGCTTATTTGTTTATTTCACTTATTTAACAAATATCTATTAATAGTCCAATAATATTAAACCAATATATTAGGTATATGTATAGAGGTGATAAAATGTATACAGAAGTAAATATAATACTCAACAAGAAGTGACACAATGCCTTGAGAAAGACAGGGCTATCGAAGGAGGCAGAAGTGGGAGATTGTATCCAGACTGGAGAAGGAGGGCTGTACTGAGGGCAGGCTGCATGGAATAACAGCCTTCAGCATAAGAATAGAGCACATTTGAACATACAAGAGGAGTTTAAAAAGGAAAATCCTTTTTAAGTGACAAATGGATGTGGACGCACGTACCAGGGTGGGAAAGTATGAAGCATTTATTATTAACAGCTTAACACTTGGAATACAGGGAAATAGTTAAAAGGAATAGAGATATCCTTTGGACGGCACCACATCACTGATGCCAGAATAGGAGCTGGGATTTATTTCTTAAAATAGGTATTTAAATATCTGGTTGACACTTTGAGGGGCATTTTGATTTAGAGAAATTAATCTGGCTATGGTTTGTAGAATAAATTTTGGAAGCAACATACTCTAGAAAAAAGAAGATAACAAAAGAGACATGAGAGGACTAAACTTGGACAGTGACCATGATAGCAGAGAACAGAGATAAGAGTCAAAAATACTTCGGGGGTGGGGGGTGGAAAGAAGTATTTGGGAAATGATTAAATGAGGCACAGAAAAGAAAGTTGCTAAAAGGGGTCTTATCACTCGGTATTGAAATTCTGGAAGGAAATAGAAGACAATGAAGGAGAAGCAGATATGGAATGGGTAGCATATTCTCAGTGCTATTTTATATACCCTGAGCAGAGTCAAAGGGGTTTTTTTAGAAAACATCTAGAAAGGAATTAGAAAACCACAATGCAGAAAGAAGAAACCAGAAAAGGAAACACAGATTAGGACCCTGCCTCACAAAGATGACAATAAGAGGCATAAAACAAATGAACTTATGCAGGTAAGGAATATAGGAAGAGGAAAGTTCCATTGAGAGACTCTTAGGGAGACTACATATTGGGACAAAAGAAGACAATTATCAAGTGCACACATCTACAAAACATTATTATGATTGTATATTTCACTCATGTCATAGATATGCAACTAAGAACTGGAGACAACCAGCAAGGAAAAGAAGAGGAAGGGAAATCAATAAGATTCATAAAATAAATAGGAAAAACCTCTCTGGAAGAATGCTGTTGGAGTCAGAGATGAAAAGCATTTCATTCAGGGAGGTTGCTGAATTATGTCCAAATGCTTCCGAAGGACGACATTTTAAGGAGAGCCTATTCAAGTTCAGAATCAGCAGGACCCTTTTAGAAAGAGGTTACTGTAGAGATGGGAACAGAATCCAGATTCTAGTTAGAAGGTCAAGAGGAATTGAGGGAGTATGTAGAAAGCATCCTTTCAATAAGGTTACCAGTAAAGGGAATAGATAATATATGTTCCCTCATTTCAGTGAGTAGCAGGATGGAGTGAAGGGCTATTTTGGTTTAGTATAGAACTTGATTGAACAGTATTGTAAGCTCAAGGGGACAATCTAGAAATCAAAGTCATAGAACATAAATGTAATAGTCAATGAACAAGTAGCTGAAAGTGTAGTCAGAAAAGAGCCAGCTGAGGCCAAAAGAGTAAACGTTAGCTCACAATGAGGAAAGGAGATACTGTTTCCTCTGAGGCAGGAGGAAGGAAAAGCCATGAGGAGATATATACACATACTGAGGTAGAGATTGGGGGAGTGTAGATTTCATGACTGATGAAATTTTTTATTTATGCATTGCCTTAATTGTCAGTGTTTTGAGGAGAGTCTGAGACTTAGATAAGAGTCAGTTAAAAAAAATGAGACAGGTGAACAGATTAACACAGATGAAAGGATTGTTAGGTGCTGTAGACTAAGCAGAGAGTCAATAAGTTAGACTTGTGGTATAACTAGTTGACCTCATCATATTACTCTTTCAGTGAGTCTCTGGTTCCTAGATGCAGAAGTGAATAATACAAGGGTAGATTTACCCAGACACTGATATTTACGAAAAGAGAATTGGGTCAGATAAGGGAAGGATAGAGAATTTAGGAGGCTAAGCTATTTTTTCACTGACATGGCAAAATCCTGGAGAGAGATTGAGAGGAGGAGAAGGGAACAATTCCTGAAGCGGGTCATTACGTGAGGCGATGGAGTAGCAGAGGAACCCTAAGCAGCATTATAGGATAAAAAGTGACTGTCACACGCTTGAAATAGGGGGGTTAAAAATAGAAAGCTGTGTTTAGCAAGGCAGATTTCAGAGTTCAACATCTTGGATCTGAAGTAGATTCAAATGATTTTGAAATCCAAAATGAGGGTGTGTATGGGACGTCGTAAGTGAAGAACACTCAAGACCTTTGAACGATTATCGATAACAGCAATGATGATGACAAAGATATACCACCTAACCTTACCAATGATTTGTTATGTGCTGGGAACTGTGCTAAGTGCTTTACTTCTACTAACTCAAATCATCTTCACCTACTGACTGTGTAGGTAATATTCACAGCCATTGGGCCGATTATTTTTCCACCCAAAATGGATTGAATTGATTAATAAGGTTAGGTGATATATAGATTTTTAATTTTCTAGGCACCCTAAACATTTAAAGTCCACACAGGCATATGTAAATAGTTCATTAGGGACAATACAGAACGATTAACTTAGAACAGAACATGTTGCATAACACCATAGATATTATATAAGGCACAGTCTCTAGATTACTTGAGAGAGCTGACATTGCAAATACAAAAAAAAAATCTTTCTAGGAGCATCTGTCTTCAGAAAATACAGGATTTTTTTTTTAGTAATTGTGATTTTATGTTTTTATTTTTGTTACTTTTTAAGCATAAGTGAAATCTGAGTCATTCTTATGGTTAAATATAGAAATTATTTTAGTCATTTATTGTACATTTCTCATATATTTATAGGAACTATGACCAACTGTAAGATGAAATTCAATGCATGTATTTAAGCTAAATGCATTAGTACTTTATTAGTAAATAGATAAGTGGGTAGGCATTCTGAACTGATCATTAAAAATGCATCACTTAACATTCTTAAGCACTTGGTTGCATTATGATAAGATAATTGCAATGAGTTTTGTTCCTTTTTTCATTAAATAGACTATGTAGCACTATTACACCTTATATAGTAATTGCCATAGAGTTCCAAAACCCCAGTCAGGTGAGGGTCATGGCTACTCCATAATTACCATCTGTTTAGCTCTGTTAGTGTTTCTCATTATATCTCAGAAGGTCAGTGATTCTGTTCATGATAGGAACACAGCAAGACCAGAAGTAATAAAATAGTTCTGAGACTAGAGATGCTGTGCTAGCCAGCTGATGGACAGTTAATTGCTTGAGTATAAAACAGTGAGAGCACTGGGAGACATAGAGAATTTTGCAATATGGTAGATATCCAAGTACAGTATTATTTGGTGGTTTTTCAATGAACTATACTGTTCAATTAGAGGACACGAGCATATCCTGTGACAGAAGAGGATATAATCTCCAGAAAAGGAAAACACTTGTTTTTTTTGTTTTGTTTTGTTTTGTTTTGTTTTGTTTTGTTTTTTTAACAATCTCCATCTACTCGAATGTCCAAACCCCGTAGACCAGTGTTTCTCCTTCTTGCCAGCACATTAGAATCAGCACCGGACTTTACACACTATCAAAGGTTTGGCCCCACCCCAGGCCAATTAAATCTGAATCTGTGGAGTGTGAGTGATACCCAAGCATGGAAACGTGTTTTTTAAAAGTGCTTCCAGTGCCTCTAATGTACTATGAAGGTTTAAAACTACTTTTCTACAATTAACATTAAAAAATAATCATCATCAGCGTAGATAGGTCCATTTGTGAAAAACTAGAATTTTCTTTTTTAGTTTGAATCATACTGGTTATATAGGAAGACTTGTGCAGTATTAGCCATTGACTTTAATTAATCTTTTAAAATTAATAATTAATTAATCCTTTAAAAACTGAACATCTGAATCCTTAGTTTCAGTAGAGAAATTTCAAGTGTGAGAATCAAAAGGCATTTATTCCTAGGAGAAAGTTTTAAAATCTGTGCCAAATATTCTTCTAAGCCTCTAAATAACAAATGTGATTTATGTTTATCTAGGGTCATCTGATTAACTCTATCATTTTAATTGGGTAAAAAGAAGAATAAACAATTAGATGTAAAGCTCTTGCATTAAAAAATATGTAATCACCATTACATACTTAATTGCCTATAAACATTTTATAGCGTTTGATATTTTTCATATGAAATAGGCTATAGATCTTTTCACAGAGAAACCATTTCCAAAGGTTTCTAGTATTCATATTAAAATGATTTATAATTAGGCAACAAAAGATCACAACTTGTAGTTTCATGACCAGTTAATCTCTTTAAGGGTAGGGCTAAGAGCCCTAACTTCTTTTCACTATGCTTTTCAGAAGGAATTTACATACCCGCCTCTTAAGTGGCCAGTGTTCCTTCCATTATTTGATCACCTATAAGAAAAACATAGACTAACCTAAATTTAGTTTTACAGAAAATGTGAACTAAAATGCTACTTAATAATTTTAAAACCTCTTACACTTTGGTTTTGTGTTTCCAGTTTGAGATTTTTGAGTACTAGTTTTTTTGTTTTTGTTTTTTTTTTACTTTAAAATGTCTCAGAACTATTTGCTACAGTCTCATTAAACTCCACACATTGTTTTCAAAAGATATTCTTTTCTTTTTGTTTTTTTTCAACTAGGACCCCTACTATGGCTGGTGGCCTATTTTCTATTGACAGAAACTACTTTGAAGAGATAGGAACTTACGATGCAGGAATGGATATCTGGGGTGGAGAGAATCTTGAAATGTCTTTTAGGGTAATTGCATTTTACTTTATTTTTTTTTTTTACTCTGAACACACTATGCTGTAGCATGCACATGTAGACCCAGTAATTTACTGTCAAATCTTTTTTTTGTGAAGTGATGCAAATTACTGATCAGTTGGTCATTTTAATACTTATTTTGAAGCTCTGCTAGTCTTTTTGCATGCAATATTTATTGTTAAATGGGAAATTGCAGCTATTTTTAAAGTTTTCGAAAATAATTCTTTTATTCATAGTATAAAGACTTCAGGGCTTTCAGGTTTTGAATAAAGAAGGGCTTTATTTTTTAAATAAAGCATTACCCTATAAAATCAGATTGTGTTTTTGAACTGAAACTTGGAAGTATTTGTGTTACCTGAATTTACAAATGGTTCCTGTGGCTATTCTCAAATACCTTTAAGAATAACCTGTGGTCAAAAGAACTCTGGATAATTCTGCAAGTAGCATGTTGGATTTCACATTTATAGACATTATTATTTGATGAATCAGTTTGAATAATGCAAAATTACTTATTAAATGACTTCCAAACAGATGAAAATTAAGAGCTAATCCTTTGTACGTATGATATTGGGAAGTGTATGAATAATTTTAAATTTCATTATATTCAGAAATTTAAAATGGGCACATAAATGTGCCTTCATGCTAACAAATGATAAATGCTGGGATACTGTGATTTCTTCAAACCACGTATATTATTATTTTTAAATGAAATAAGTTAGTAACACTGTTTTTTTTCCTTTAATAGAATTTAACATGAAATATTCAAAACATTGTATTGATTTTGCCAAAATTGTATAATGAAATTATTAGTATTTAGATATATTTATCTATGAAGTTCAAGAGTTATGACTTAATTTCTCATTTAGAAAGTAAAGATTGTTTTTCACTAACAAAATAGAACTATATTTGATGTTCTGTAAGAAAGGTCAATATCTGAGAATAAGAATTACTTTGAATTTATATAATATGGAATTTAGTGAATCTCAGATAATCTGGATCATTTTAGGAGCACAGAAATGGCCTTGTTATATATTTTTTGCCTATAAACCTTTTTTATAGCCAAATGTCTGAGAATACCATTAGTTAATGGATTGTTCTTGTTTCCGTATTTGCTTATATACTTATAGTCAGATTAGAATTTGCTCTACAAGATTTCATACCATACTCAGGAATATATTCTTGACGTCAGGCACATGATACACAACCTTTAGGGACATTTGGGGACCCAAGCTTTTTAGCTGGTGTAGTTCTCAAAGTGCAGTAAATAAGAGATGGTAGTTAATAAAAGAAGAACAAAAGAAAGAAAAGGAAGGAAGGAAGGAATAAAGGAAAGAAGGAAAGGAAGGGAAGGAAGGAAGGAAAAAGGGAGCGTGGGTATGCAAAAACTGAAAAAAAGTTTTGTTCTTACCCTGAGATGTAGTGATGAGAGTATTTATCCATTCATTAACCAACATTCCTTAGATGTTGTGCTGGGATCACATAAGGAAAAAAAATCAGCATACCAATATTGCTATTATCTGTCATCCTACTGCCCACCTTTTCCCCTAAGATTCTTATTCACATCTTTTCTCCTCACCCATTAAGCTTGATTCTCTGCCAAGGAACTCCCCTTACTTTCATCACATAGTTCACCTACTGGATGGATACTCTTCATCTAACTAATTGAAAGATGCATTAGGGAGGAACTTGGTGGAGTATTATGAGAAACCAGGAGAACATGATCAGGAAATACAACAGAAATATAAAAGTTCCAAAAAGAGGGATTTGAGAATATGGTAGGCAAAGCAGATACTAGGAGGACAGAGTGAATGCAACTGGTGGCCTTAAGAATGATTAGATTCCTAGAAAATGACACAGGAAGTTGGTTGTGATTGGTTGGTTGAGATTACTAAGAAATAGAGTACAGTAACTCCCCCATATCTGTGGTTTTGCTTTCCATGGTTTCAGTTACCTGTGGTCAACTATAGTAGAGAAACAGATGATCTTCCTTCTGACATATTGTCAGAAGGTCAGTAGTAGCTTAATGATATGTCACAATGCCTGTATCATTCACGTCACTTCATCTCATCACATAGGCATTTACCATCTCACATCATCCCAAGATGAAGGATGAACACGATACAATATTACCAGAGAGAGAAAGGGAGAGACCACATTCACGTAACTTTTATGAGAGTATATTGTTATAATTGTTCTATATCATTATTAGTGATTAGAGTTAATCCCTTACTATGCCTAATTTTTAAATTAAACTTTATCATAGGCATGTATGTGTAGAAGGAAAACATAGTATATATACATATATGGTTCAGTGGCATCCTTGGTTTCAGGAATCCACTGGGGGTCTTAGAACATATCCCCCATGGATATGGGAGGACTCTGGTAATAAGTGACTGTTTTTTGAATATTTTAAAACACATCACTGTCTTTAGTTTCCATATCCTTTCAATAGAAACAAAACATATATTTTGCTTTCTATTAGACTCTTCATTCATGTTTTACTTTTCTTTCTATGACATGAATGTAAATGTACACTTAAGAATTAGTACTCTAGCTGAGGAAGATAATTGGGTAAGAGAAAATACTAGATAGTATATAAGCAAAAGAATGAGACTCACTCTTTAGATTAATTTTATGAAAAGGTGTGTGACTTAATGAAATGATAATATGTTGAGTACTTAAACTCAGATGGCCTGAAGCTAATATCCAGGTCAATCATTATGCAACTGACATATATTAAACATGTTGTATGTTCATTTTTCAGATACTGAGGCTACAAAAGTGAATAAGGCATGATGCTTTTACTTTCACAGAATCATTTCTTTGAGAGATACATAAGTATTATTGACAATAAAATGTGGATCATTTCTTTTATAAAAGTATGTATGAGTTTTCTGGTCTCTAAAATGTTAGTATAGGCAAACCATTTAACCTTCATTGTGAAAAGGTGATTATAATAATAGTGAAGCTCGTGTTGTTTTATAGCTCTAGTCTATGTAGGTAGGGCAAGGAAAAACATAGAAATATTAAGCACTTGCAAAATATTAGGATTTGGGCTGGCCTTAAGTATTTCAAGCCAACCCAAAGGAATATATTTGTGTGGATTTACTTATAACAGTATAGCTTGATATTTGATGTCCAGAGTATTAAAAGTACTGAGAGATATTGAAAATTTGATGAAAACTCTAGATTTCCCAAGAAAGATACATCCATTCCCTCACACAAAATAGGGCTGAATACAGTTTTAAAGGGTTGACGAATTCCTTGAAGTGTCAAGATAAACATCTTTGGCATAAAAAAAAAAAACAGTGACTTCTAATACTTACAAACCTTGTAAGTAGAGTCGTTGAGAATTGAACTCCACCATTATGAGACCAGTGGCTATGCTACTAGCATAGTACTACCTTCCCATTAAGATGTATCTCTTCCTAATCTGACAGTCCTAACAGCTGATAGTATTAGGAGAAGCTAACAGGTAAATGTGATCTTCCTCCACAGTTCTGAAATGGTTGTGTCATCTAGTAATCTCATCTTCCTCCTACAGGCTTTAGCCTCTTATGGTAGATGACATCCAAATATGGATGGGCAAATATGTACAGGTAGCTCCTAATTCTTCTGAAAGTTTAGTCTCATATATTACCCTCCACTCCATTATGTAACAGTCATTGAAATATCATAAATTCTGAGAATATTGTCTAAACATACATGTTAATTTATTCAACCTATATTTATTGAGTTCCTATTCATTAGTTATACGGGATACAGTCATAAACAAAACAGACAAAACTGTATGTCCTTATGGCACTTAATTTTAGTGGAGACAAATAATAAACAAAAGAAATGAAATATATTAATGTATTAGTGATAAGTGTTAAAGAGAAAAAAATAAGGAAGGGAAGAGGAATATGAAACGGTAAACATTGGAGATGGGTAGGGGTTGAAATTTTAGATAGGAAGAACTCAGAAATGAATATCCATAAAAATAACTGGTGGCAAAATGGACCCAATATGGATGAATTTACCACCAAAAGAATCATCTATCTTTAAACGATATCCCTGATGTCAACATAAGTACCACCCAAGAAGCATTATCACCAAAAGTCCTTGCCTTTTATGAGCAATAGCACAGGATCAGTATTTCCAAGAGTGCACAGTATTTTGTTCATTTTAAAATCAGATAATCTACCATTGTGGAACCAATTGGGGTTATGGAAAAAGAGAGTAAGAAGGTGACCAGAGGAGCATCCCACTTCCATGAAAGGTAGACTAGGGTTATAAGAATCATCTGGGAGTCAGACAGCCTGGGTTCAAGAGCTGGCTGGAACACTTAACAGCTGTATAAATTTGGACAAGGTAGCTTGTCCTCTAAGCTTTAGCTTGTTTATATCTGGGCAAAGGAAGATTGTGGCACTTTCCTGATATGTGTTTGGGGAAGATTAAATGAGATTGTATATACAGTGCTAAGTATCCTACTTACCCCACATAAAGTGTGTCATGAGTGGCAGCTGTCATGACCAAGTCATGACACTCCTGAGCATCACTTAGTAACAACCTTGACCTTAATTATCTGGCCTTGAATACAAATAATCAAATGAGAGAGTATACATGAAAATCCCTTTAAAACAAGAATATGCAATACTTACATAAAGTGCTATTGCTCTAAGCGGTAGTCGAGGTGTGCTTCTAAAACTCCTCTGGCCAGAAAAGAGATCACATTTTAGAAAAGAAAAAAAGAAAAAAAAAACCTTGTTTTTGTTTTTGTTTTTGTTTACACTGCTGTAGCATCCTTTGAGATAACTACAGGCATTAAGAACCTAGACTTTATTTCCCCATGCTCATAAAGCAGTTTAAATAAAAATTTCAGTTGAAAAAATGTTATTTAGACTTGGTATAATATGTAAGATTTAAACACACACCTAAATCAATTAAAAATGGACAAAATGTGTGAAATAAGACTTTCATGACATGGGACAGCGAATCATGCAGGACAATGGTCTCAGAGATGGGAAACAAAAAAGGAGAGCCCTTATGTTTGCCTCAGCTTACTGCCTTGAAAAAGTGCCTAGATGTCAGCGCCAGAAGGAGGACCTCAGCAGATGCCACTGTACTCCTGAGTTGAGAAGATAAAGCTGAGTGCTGGAGGAGACGTGGTCAGGATAGAATTTGGTGGACAGAATATTGGAAGGAGAGCTGCACAGACAGAACTTAGGACACATTGAGTACTGATAGTGCCTATGTGTGAGAAAATAACTAAGTTTGAGGAAAGAACCATCAGTAAGATTAGAGGCCTCACTGCCCAGTGCTGACTCAGGACCAGCAATAGTGCCTGTACTCTCCAGCCAGAGTGATTCATGGGGCATGGGGAAAGATAAATATTGGGAAACTGTATAATACACGTCTTTTTTTAATTTTTCACTAAGGGTTAAAATTTTATCTGCCGTATAGTTAACATACACTTTTTCAGGTATACAATTCAGTGATTCAACACTTCCATACATCACCCAGTGCTCATCACCACAGGTGCCCTCCTTAATCCCCATCACCTATTTCACCCACCTCCCAACCCACCTCCCCTCTGGTAACCATCCGTTTGTTCCCTACAACTGAGTCTGTTTCTCTTCCCTTCTCTCTCTCTCTCTCCCCCCTCCCTCCCTCCGTCTCTCCCTTCCTCTCTCTTTTTTCCTTTGATTATTTATTTCTTAAATTCCACATATGAGTGAAATCATATGGTGTTTGTCTTTCTCCAGCTAATTTACTTCGCTTTGCATAATCCTCTGTGGCTCCATCTCTGTTGTTGCAAATGGCAAGATTTCTTTCTTTCTTTTTTTTGCCTGAATAATATTCATATATATATGAATATATATATATATATATATATATATATATATATATATATAAAGTGGTCTTTATCTATTTATCTGCCAATAGACACTTGGGTTGCTTCCATAATTTGACTATTATAAACAATGCTGCTATAAACATAGGGGTGTGTGTATCCCTTTAAATTAGTGTTTTTGTATTTTGGGGGTATATACCCAGTAGTGTGATTGCTGAATTTATTTTTTTGAGGCGCATTTACAGTGGCTGTACCACTTTACATTCCTAGCAACAATCCACATCCTCCAACAACACTTGTTGTTTCATGTGTTTTTGATTTTAACCATTCTGACAGGTGTGAGGTGACACCTCGTTGTAGTTTCGCTTTACGCTTTCTTGATGATCAGTAATGTTGAGCATCCTGACATGTATGTGTTGGCCATCTAGATGTCTTCTTTGGAGAAAGGTCTGTTCATGTCTTCTGCCCGTTTTTAAGTGGATAATTTGATTTTTGGGTGTTGAATTGTATCAGTTCCTTATATTTTATTTATTTATTTATTTATTTATTTATTTATCTATTTAGCATTTAAATCCAAGTTAGTTAACACATAATGTAATAATCATTTCAGGAATAGAATTTAGTGATTCATCACTTACATATAACACCCAGTGCTGATCCCAACAAGTGTCCTCCTTAATGCCCCTGACCCCTTAAGCCCCTCACTCAACCCACCACCCTGCCAGCAATCCTCAGTTGCTTCTCTGTATTTAAGAGCCTCTTATGGTTTCCATTCCTGTTTTTATATTATTTTTGCTTCCTTCCCTTATGTTCATCTGTTTTGTATCTTAAATTCCATATATGAGTGAAATTATATGATATTTGTCTTTCTCTGACTGACTTATTTCACTTAGCATAATACATTCTAGTTCCATTCACATTGTTGCAAATGGCAAGATTTCATTCCTTTTGATCACCGAATATTATTCCATTGTATATAAATATATGTCATATCTTCTTTACCCATTCATTAGTTGATGGACATTTTCGGCTCTTTCCATACTTTTGTTATAGTCAATAGTGGCTGCTATGAACATTGGAGTGCATATGCCCCTTTGAATCCATACTCCTGTATCATTTGGATAAATACCTAGTAGTGTAATTGCTGGATCGTAGGGTAGTTCTATTTTTAATTTTTTGAGGAACCTCCATACTGTTTTGCAAAGTGGCAACACCAGTTTGTATTCCTACCATCAGCTCAAAAGTGTCCCCCTTTCTCCACATCCTCGCCAACATTGGTTGTTGCCTGCGTTGTTAATTTTAGCCATTCTGATAGTGTAAGGTGATATCTCATTGTGGTTTTGATTTGTATTTCCCTGATGATGAGTGATGTTGAGCATGTTTTCATGTGTCTGTTAGCCATCTGGATGTCTTCTTTGGAAAAGTTTCTGTTCATGTCTTTTCCCCATTTCTTCATCGGATTATTTGTTTTTTGGTACAATACACTTCTAAATAGCCTGTGGATCAAAAAAGGAGTCAAAAGTGAAATTAATCATTTTTTAACTGAATGAAAATGAAAACACAGCATATTAAAGTTTGTGGTACCACTAAAGCAATACTTAGAGGGAATTCATAGCATTAAACATCTATATTAGAAACAAGAAAATAAGATCTAAAATAATGAGTTCAGATTCCACATTCATAAAGAGGGGGGAAAAGGAGAGTAAACCCAAAATATCTAAGAAAAAAGGAAATAATAAAGATTGAAGCCAAAATTACGAAATATAAAAGAGGAAAAGTTTAGATGAAAGCAATGAAATAAAAAGCTGTTTCCTTGAGATCAATAAAACTGATAAATTTCTAGCCAAATTTAATAGGAAAAATAGAGAGAAGACACAAAATACCAATATTAAGAATGAGCAAGCTAACTTCATTATGGATTCTACAAATATTTAAAGTGTTATAAAGTACTGTTATTAACAATATTATGACAACAAACTTGACAGCTTCGATAAAATAGACTACTTCCACAAAAGACTCAAACTATCAATGCTTACAAGAAAACATAAATCAAGCAAATACCCCTGTATCAAGGAAAGAAATGAAATTTGTGGTGTAAAAAAAAATTTTATAAAAGAAACTCTATGTCAGATGACCTCACTGGTGGATTCTACCAAGCATTTTGGGCAGAAATACAAACAGTTCTACTCAAACTTCCAGAAAACTGAAGAGGATATAATACCTCCTAACTCAAACTCCTAACTAACTCCTAACTAACTCCTAACTATTACTAACTGCAAACTCAAATCACAAAACTTGACAGACATTACAAGAATAAAAACAAATGAGTAAAAAAAGGGGAGTATTGTCAATATATATTGCTGGAACAACTGGATATCCATGTGGACAAAAATTTCTTAAATCCATACCTCACACTATTTAAAAATTAATTCAAAATATAAAACCTAAAATTATAAAAGGAAGCATAAGAGAAAAACTTCTCTACCTTTGAGTAGACAACCCATAGATGTACAAATTGATACATTGGACTTCTTCAAGGTGAAAACTTTTGCTCTTTAAAGCAGCACTCTCAACAATAGCCAAATTATGGAAAGAGCCTAAATGTCCATCAACTGATGAATGGATAAAGACATTGTGGTTTATATACACAATGGAATATTACGTGGCAATGAGAAAAAATGAAATATGGCCTTTTGTAGCAACGTGGATGGAACTGGAGAGTGTGATGCTAAGTGAAATAAGCCATACAGAGAAAGACAGATACCATATGGTTTCACTCTTATGTGGATCCTGAGAAACTTAACAGGAACCCATGGGGGAGGGGAAGGAAAAAAAAAAAAAAAAGAGGTCAGAATGGGAGAGAGCCAAAGCATAAGAGACTGTTAAAAACTGAGAACAAACTGAGGGTTGATGGGGGGTGGGAGGGAGGAGAGGGTGGGTGATGGGTATTGAGGAGGGCACCTTTTGGGATGAGCACTGGGTGTTGTATGGAAACCAATTTGTCAATAAATTTCATAAAAAAAAATAATAAAGCCACCATCAAGACATTGAAAGAAAAAGGCACTCGATAGGAAGAAATTGTCAACAAATAATATACCTGATAATAGACTTGTATCAGAAAAAAAAAAGACACTTAAAACTCAATATTAAAAAAAAAACCCAATTAGAAAATGGCTCAAAGCTTTGAACAGACACTTCACTAAGGCAGGCATAAAGATGACAGGTAAGCACATGAGAAAATCCTTAATGTTATTAGAGAAATGGAATTAAAGCCATAATGAAATAACACTATGCATCTATTAGAACTGCAAAAGTTAAAAAGGACCGTGTTGGTGAGAATTTGGAAGAACTATACACGCAATGGAGCTGGGAGTGTAAAATGGTACAATAACTGGGAAACAGTTTTACTTTTTTTTTTCTTTTTAAATGTTTTACTTTTATTTTTATTTTTGAGAGAGAGAGAGAGAGTCAAAGTATTAGCAGGTGAGGGGCAGAGAGAGAAAGGGAGACACAGGATCCGAAGCAGGCTCCAAGCTCTGAGCTGTCAGCACAGGGCCCGATGCGGGGCTTGAACTCACAAACCACGAGAATATGACCTGAGCTGAACCATGAGATTATGACCTGAGCTGAAATCAGACATTCAACAGACTGAGCCACCCAGGCACCCTGTTTTTACTTTTTCTTAAGCAACTCTTAGCTATTGCTCAAAGGAAAGGAAAACATAAGTTCATACAAAGAGATGTGTACTAATGTTCATATCAGTTTTATTTACAATAGCCAAAAGCCAGAAACGATCCAAATGTCCATCAAAAGGTGAATGGATAAACTATGGATTATCCATACATGGAGTACTACTGAGAAAAATAAAGGAACTATTGATACACCCTACAAAATTTTGAATTTTGAAATAATTAACACTGAATCAAACAAGCTAGACCAAATAGATTCCATACTGTATGAGACAATTCATATAAAATTTTAGTAAATTCAAGCTAATCTGCAAGTGACAAAAAGCAGGTAAGTTGTCCAGGAATAGGCTATTGGGATGGGAGAGGAGAAGTGGAAGGAGGGGGCACGTGAAAACTTCGGTGGGTAATGGATGTATTCATTTATCGTTATTGTTGTGATGGTTTTGCATACATAGTTTAAATATATACAGTTCAATATATGTTAATTATACTCAATAAAGCTGTAAAAATATGAACACACACACACACACTGCAGACATTCTCCAAGGAGAAAGAAATGAAGGGAAAATGTAATAGATGGTATCTAGTCAACTGTAGACCTCTCTACTTTAGTCTAGATTCTCACTACATTTTAGCCCAGTTACTTTTAAATACCATATTTATCAGAGTCTAATAATTTCAGGGCAAATTGTGTGGATTAAATGAGATTTATTGAACTTTTCAATAAGCTCTACCATACTATGGAAATATAAATTTTATTATTATCATTACCCTTTAAATATCAGCTATTTTGTCAATAACCAACATTTTAATCAGCAGGATGGAATTTTCTTTAAATGCCCCAATTTTCTTTTTCTTCCAAATCACAATGAAAACAGCAGTATATTTATCTGAAGGATATAACCAAGTAGAATGTCTTATGATGTGAAATCCATTTATTTCCAAATTGCACAAGCAATGAAGTGGAAAAGAAATGGAGCTGACATAATAAATAATGGAAAAATGAAAGGCAAAGGTTCTTACTGAACAGAAAAGTATGGTAAATGAGCCAAAGAAGTTTGTAGACATTTTGGGGATTATAGTATCCAGGTTCTTGAAAGTATTTAAAGAAAGTAAAGAACTTCCTAGAAATGTCCACACAATTCAAATATTGACAAGTAAAAATTTCAGTTATGATAATTTGTTAGAAATCACTTTAGACAAAAAAATCTAATTATTTTTTAGAACTCTGCCTTTTTAAAAATTTATTTCATGCAAATTTGAGCAGAGTGGATTATCAGTGTGTAAAACTTGACTGTGTTCATTTATTTGGCCACAGAAACTGGATTATCATGGAAATATTTCAGTTAAGTGAACTTAATCTCACCAGATTCATGTGTTGTCCACAATTTTGGTGGACATGATTTTGTGGAACCCTTTCCTTTAAATACAATAAAGCACTTTCTTCATGTTAATATAGAGATTTCTTAGCCTCTTTTTCCCCTAGCTTCGTCGAGGTATAATTGACAAATAAAAATTGTATATATTTGAAGTTTCCAACACGATTTGACAATATATTTTGTCAAATGATTACCACTATCAAACTAATGAACACATCCATCACCTAAGATAGTCACTTGTGTGTGTGTGTGTGTGTGTGTGTGTGTGTGTGTGTGAGACAAGAACAGTTAAGATCCACTCTCACCAAATTTCAAGTATGTAATATAACATTATTAAGTATAGTCACCATACTGTACGTTAGATCACAGAACTTATTCATCTCATAAGTGAAAATGTGTACCCTTATAACCTCTTTTCTAAAAAAAAGCTAGGTGGGGCGCCTGGGTGGCGCAGTCGGTTAAGCGTCCGACTTCAGCCAGGTCACGATCTCGCGGTCCGGGAGTTCGAGCCCGCGTCAGGCTCTGGGCTGATGGCTCAGAGCCTGGAGCCTGTTTCCGATTCTGTGTCTCCCTCTCTCTCTGCCCCTCCCCCGTTCATGCTCTGTTTCTCTCTGTCCCAAAAATAAATAAACGTTGAAAAAAAAATTAAAAAAAAATTAAAAAAGCTAGGAGATCATAAATGAGATCATGTTCATATGTAGACTCATTAAAGACTATAAACCAATATTAATGATTATTTGGTCCATCAGACTTTCCTCTGGTTACCTATTTGGTGCAAGATAAACCTTAAACTTAAACCTAAAAATGTTTAGCTTCTGTGCTTATAATTAGCTCTTCTGGCATCTGGGCAACCACTCTACCCTAAACCATTGTTTAAACATATCTCTTTATTCAAGCACTTTATTCTTTATTTAATTAAAACCACAGAATAAAATATCTCCAGGTAAGAGGTAGCTGAGACATTGTTTCTAAAGACTGTATTACATCTATTATATATGTTTAAGCATTTGGGTCAGTAGGAGCCATATTGTATTCAATTAAGCCGTCTATAGAGGACTCAATTTTTCCAAAATAAATGTTCTAGAATTTTATTTTGAATGTTAATTACAACAAATACCTGATTTCATATGGTTCGTTAGAAAAAACAGGTGAATAACAGGAAATTATATATTAATTAAACTTTAGAAGAATGTTAGCAAACATTAACAGAACTTGTTTGGCTTTTAAAGCTTGTAATAGTCTAAGGCTTGGTTATTTTGATGTGGTAGCTATACCTCTTCATTTAAACTATTCTGGCGCACAAAACCAGATGTGAGAATAAACCTATATTGGATGGTCATTGACATGATTTGATTCTTCACCTTCCAAACATACTACATGGAGACATATTTTTAGAAATATAAGGCATTGTAGGAGACTTAGGGATGCCAGAACTTGTTATTAATCCCTGACTGTTTTTAATAGTCACTTAATTATCTCTTAAAGTGTTTTTTTTTGAAAATAATTTTTTGTGTTGTCTGTACCCTTCACAGTCTAAAGCCTTCTCGAACTAACATTTACTGCTTCTTTTTCATAACTTCTCACAGTCTTATCACGTGAGTGTTTCTTTGGAAAATGTAAACGTGTACTATATTTACCAACCTGGAAATACACTCATCTAATGTCTTTCCCATTCTGTCTACACTCTATTTGCTATTCTATCCATTTATCTACCTATCTATCTATCTATCTATTTATCTATCTATGAAGTCTAGATGAATGTGAATAATTAAATATTTCTGAAGACCCGGAATGTGCATCTTTAGTAGTAGTTATTATAAAGGAAGGATATAATGTGATAAAAAATGTATGTATTTAAGAAGTTTATAGCATAAATGTCTGTATTGCAAATGAGTGCTGAGTGATGCTCACCAGACATCCTGAAGGAATTGGGGATCAGATAATTCAGAGAAGTAGGAAATTATGAAACTCTGGAACATGGATAGGAATTAAATGCATAGAAAGAGGAAGAAATTGAATTAAAATGATATAAAATAATACATTTTTGTTTCCATAAATGTATAAAGCAGAGATGAATTACATTTTTATAATTTTATTTGGAAATACACATTGGAAATATATATTTTTTAAAGATCACTCTAAGTTTTGTTCAATCTTCTTGGATTAAACTGTTTAATGGAAATAAAGGTACACCAAGAAGAAGCTATTGATTTCCAAACTGTGATAACAGCATATTTGGCAATATTGTTCTTTAACAAATACAGGAATATTTCAAACATTCTAGGCAGAATTTCCCTGTATATATCAATAAGCCAGGTATACCTGGCTTTTTCAGTGAGTTTTAGTGCATTGAGAAACTTAACAATCAGTATTAGAGACAAATATGTGAAATGTTGGGAAACACACCCCAATTCTGTGACTGTTTTTTGACGCTTCTCTGCTAACATGTACAGATATCTTATGCACACCCACATGAACTATAAAAATCTTTATGATCCTTCTGATCCTAAATATGAAAGACCTCAGTTTAACTGTTTGAATTTATGGCAGTAAAAAGAGCTATATGAAGAATGTTAATTTGATCAGAAGTATTGCACAGAAAAGTTTGACACCTTTCATTATGGCTAAGCTTACTAACACCTCCTATTAAGTGTACTTAATCATTAAAAAATGGTCCTGAGAAGTAAGGCATTTATCCTACTGATTTACATTTGAAGGGCATCTAAAATATTCTGATAATGAAATGTTTAACTTTCTTTTTGTATCTAAATGTGTGCTGCTGTGAATTAGATTTAAACTACTTATTTTACAAATTAAGGTTCTATTTTTTCTTCATGGAAAGGGCAAGTTAAATAACTTCTAAACAGATTTCTAGTATTGACATTCGAAGAATCATTGACATATACTGTGTTTGATTAAAAGAAATAAACCTGACATTAAATTCAAATAAAGTGTGCGAACTTAGTTCAGAAAATATACTCATGGTAATTTAGATCTTATGCTAGAGGATGATGATAGACAATAAATCCGTAAAGAAAATTAATCCCTTAGTTTCAGGTAACGACAAGTGCACTGAAGAAAATAATATGAGAGGTGGAGACCTGCACTATGTTAGAGTGGTCAGGGAAGACTTCTAGGGAGGCATTTTAGCTAAGACCGAACTGACAGCAAGAATCCAGCTGCACAAGGATTTATTCTGAGGGAAAATATTCAAGGTAGAGCAGAATGCAAGATGGAGTAAATACAAAAGTCCTTAGACAACTATGAAATGATGAGCTGAATTCTCTCATTCCAAATAAGATCACAAATATCCTAAGGCTTTTGGAGAAGGAAAGGTTTCTTGTTCAAGGATTAAGAAATAATCAGTCTCTCAGAACAATATTTGGTTGATTGATTTATTAAGCCAATAGTTAATATGTACCTGCTATGTACTAAGCACTGTACTAGCTACTAGAGATGTAGAAATGAACAAAAATGGTGTTTATTTTTTGATGAGGCTTTACATTTACATAGCACTTTGTAGAATTCTTTTACACATATATGATCATAATACGTCTCAGCATGGGTTAAATATATGAGGAGTTTTCTCCCCCATAGATTTAGTTTTATCTTTAATGCCCTTTGTAATGTTTGTATTATACTTCAGGTTACCTCTCTGTAGCAGCCAGGTATCAACCTCCCCTCATTTTACCCATCAATAAATATAGTTATAAACTTAGACCTGCATTCCACAGTGTGGTTGTTATATATAAGAGATGTGGTTCTTGATCTCTCTTAGAGAGTCCAGTATGGTCTAGGTATTGTCCGCAAGTTCAGATATAAAGTGCATCAAGTTCAAAAGAAGGACAGATTTCTGTGATGGAAGATAGTCAGGGAAGAATCTATAAATTAAAAATCCAAGGGTCTTGTCTTGTAGACAAGGAGAGAGGAGAGGAACAGGGGCTAGAAACTGGCAAGCTCTCAGATCTGTATTCCTGTGGCCCTGCTTTGTGCTTGGAGCCATACCTAAGTTTAGGCTAGAATATCTGGTCTCCCCACCTTTTATTTTCCCTCTTGAAAATTACATGAATAACATATAACTAAATCATGAAATACGTATTTTGCGGAACTACGATTCAAGTGACAATTAATGAAGTATCCATTAAAAACTCATGAAATTGAGCCTATTATTTTTATAAGCCCATATTTGCTCCATTAAAAAATTTTAGGACAGAGTTCCAAAACTGTTGTTTTTATATAAGTGCATTCAGTTGAGAAACCTAGTGCACCTTGCTAGCCAAACTTAATGCATTCAGAATTGAATTCATGCACTTTTTATTAAAGAGCTAAATTTAAATCTCTATGGTAACTACAGCAATAAATGTGCAACGTCTTAAGCTATGATTATACTGTCACACTTAGTGATGTCTATCTTAAGTACATGACTACCAATCGTTTTACTGTTGTTCTAGTCAACCAGAAATGTAGTTAAAAAAGGAAACCAATTATGAGATTTATTTAAATAAGGCTGACTGATTTCAGCAATAACAGATTTTAGATACTAGGAATGATTCTTTTGAAGGTGTGAAATAATGTTGAGGGAAGACTTGGATTCAACTATTCAGAAATTGAGTATTAAGTACCAATAAAAGTCAGTTTTAAGTATCATTTGAAAGGTAGTCTGATACTTTATGTTGTATCTTTGTGTTTTTAAACTTTACTAAACTTTTTTTATTATACTTTTATATTTTATTAAACTTTTTAATTTTATTTTATTTGGTAGTTGTAGATTTTTAATATATTTTTTAAATGACCCATAAAAATAAATCCAAATTAACAGTTTTACTACATCTGAAAAAATTCAAACTTGATGAATTGAAAAATTTTTAAATCCTTTACAATCAAAGTAGCCACTGGTTTACACTGCAAATAGGGTAAAATTGAAATAAAAATTTTGGTATAGAGGGGCACCAGGATGGCTTAGTCTGTTAAGCATCCGACTTCAGCCCAGGTCATGATCTCATGGCTCTGTGGGTTCCACCTGTGGGTTAGAGCCCACACTGGGCTCTCAGCTGTCAGCACAGAACCCGCTTCAGATACTCTGTCTCCCTCTTTCTCGCCCTCCCCCAGTTGTGCTCTCTCTCTCCCTCTCTCAAAAATAAACATTAAAAAAAATTGATGTAGAATTATTAGCACTTCTCATCATTATGTGTCTGAATGCTAAAATATGTTTCTGCACGAACTACTCCATTATCCAAAATTTGACTACATTTTTCTATTTATTTCATTACTTCATAGTCCAGCAATATGCAATTCCAATTTTGTATTTTTTCTCTATTTAATTGGTCAACCATGTTCTTTATGTTTATATTTAAATTCTGTATTTTAATTGGCCAATCAACTTCATATTCTGTATTTTTAACTGGTCAAACAAAGCTATTGGGATTTTTTTTTTAATTTTTTTTTCAACGTTTTTTATTTATTTTTGGGACAGAGAGAGACAGAGCATGAACGGGGGAGGGGCAGAGAGAGAGGGAGACACAGAATCGGAAACAGGCTCCAGGCTCCGAGCCATCAGCCCAGAGCCCGACGCGGGGCTCGAACTCACGGACTGCGAGATCGTGACCTGGCTGAAGTCGGACGCTTAACCGACTGCGCCACCCAGGCGCCCCAAAGCTATTGGGATTTGAACAATTATCAGACCTTTTAGAATTCTTGAGTTAATATAAGAATCCATAAATAAATTATTCAAGAGCAAAGTGAAATTCTATAATGATGTATTTGGATAGTGATTAAGACTGATGTAAGACTCATGCTCCTTGATCATGCTCCAGATCATTTTCTGGCCCTTTAGAGAAGACCCCAGGAGCTACACGCTTCCGTTCCTCATTTTGAGAACAGAATAGAAACTCTTGACTCTTTAAGGTCATGAAAAGTTGAAGATGTACCTGAAGAAGTTGGAAATGTGTTGCAAGTGTGGAGGCAAAGTATAGGGAAGGTGACAGATTTGAGTTAGCTTTACAGAATTTATAATTAAATGAGCGTGTGAGGATCAATGAGTTTGCCAAGAAAGAAAATAGGGAGAGCAGAAGAGCAAGACATGTCCTTAGGTAGCACCTACATTTAGAGGTGGGAGAATAAAAGAGAAAGTGAATGCTAAGTCAAAGCTGTCAGAGAAGAACAAATATATATCAAAAAAAACTTAGAAAGTTATGGTGATTGTCAACAGTGTCAAATGTTGCAGAGAAGTAAGAAAGAATAATGAAAGCTCATAAAAAAACTTTATGAGCAGTTGCAGATGATAGAATCAAGATACTAGAATATAAGATGTGAAGAAAATTGGATTGTGAAGATATGTAGACAAAATAACTTTTTAAGAAGTTCCCAGCAAATCAGAAAGAAAACACATAGTAACTTAAAGGGTAAATATGACCAAACTAATTCTTTTGTATTTACTATCCTTTTATTTTATCATAGGGGGTAGAATAAAATGTAAGCTTATAGGAAAGAGTAGAAAAAGTAGGTGATATTGAAAAAGAAAGAAGGCACAAGTGATGAGATACATACCTGCAGGTGTTGAAAGATTATTATAGAGATAATAAAAGTTGTCTGTGCAACACTTCCTAGTTTATAAGTTTTGTGCTCATTATTCCACCATGTCTGTACCAGAACACTGTGGATGAGTAGCCATTACTGTCTTATTCTTTTTTTTAATTTTTTTTAATTTATTCATCTTTGAGAGACAGAGAGAGAGAGAGAGAGAGAGAGAGAGAGAGAGAGAGAGAGTGAGTGGGGGAGGAGCAGAGAGAGAGAGAGGGAGACACAGAATCTGAAGCAGGCTCCAGGCTCTGAGCTGTCAGCACAGAGCCCGATGCAGGACCTGAACTCACTGGCTGCGAGATCATGACCTGAGCTGAAGTGGGAAGTCAGCTACTTAACCGACTGAGCCACCCAGGTGCCCCATTACTGTCTTATTCTTTAACTAATGATTTTAAATTTCAAAGAAACTAAGACATGTAAATAGAAATTGGCAAGGCTGAACATCAAACTCATGTCTTTTGCTCCTAGTCTAGTCTTCCCCTATTCTGAGTTCAAGATCCCAAAGGCAGGGTTTAATTTTGGAAGGGAGAGTTGACTCATTTTCCTAAAGAAGAAACTAGGGCAATATGAGATGTTTCAAGGTGGAAATGCATAGAAAGTCAGGTCAGCTGTTCTTGAATTCAAAAAAAGTAGAAAGCCAGAAATTCTCTCCAGAGACGATGGTCCTGATAACAGGTTTTGCTAAGAGGAGAAAGTTTCGGATTAAACACATCTTCAGCAAGCATGTGAACGAGCATTGATGTTCCCTATTAAACAATCTTTAAATGTCAAAACAGTAACATCTTGCAATTCTAATGAAAGAGACTGGAAACTTACCTTCACTGTGCTTAAACATCATATCTGGATAAATAAACTTTGCCCTGCACTCTCTTTTTTTTGTGACGAAGTGAGCAAAGTAACATGCTAAACGTGACTATTTTCAGGCTTACTTCTTCACTCTCCTTTTAAAGTGTAATACAGCCTACAATGACTACTACCAATTTATTTTTAAAAGATCAAAAACCGTCAAAGTACAATATTATTTTCCTTCACGGTGGGTCTTGTGGGTATTTGTAATGAGTGCTGGAGGTGACATCAATATGGATATTTTTATATCTTTCACATTTATCTCACTAAGCATTTTACGACCAAAAAAAAGAAAAAAAGAAAAAGATGCCTGTAAGGTGATTTTTGGAAGGGAATCATAGTTTTCCACTGATAGCATTAGAGCTTTATATGTGCTCCCTAGGGAAAGTATTTATCTGAGGCAAAACTTATAGCTTCCTATAAAAATGTCTCAGGTCCAGGACAAGAAACAAAATGTCTCTAGCTGACTAAAAACTAAGAAAAGAAAATCCTGTCCATGAAAGGATGACTGTTAGGATAAGTGCCTCTTAAAACAGTCCTTTTGTTGTAGGCAGGACAGACTACTCTTCAACTGTCAAATGCAAATTGATGACTGGACTTTAATGTGCCCAGTACTAACACTCACAACTAGACAGGGCTGCAAGCTACTTGAAGACAGAGAGCCGCGCTTGGTTATTCTTCCTCTACGCCCCAGAGCCCAGCATGGTGCTTATCACAAAGTTAATGGCTACTATCTGTTTGTCAAAGACAGCAGCCAAGGCCTAAGGGAAAATGCTTGAGAGGGGAGAGGTCATTTCCTCTTCTCAGGGCCATACATTTGAAAAGCATTGGAGGACTTTACAAGTTACACAGGAAATTTCATTTAATCTAAAATCCTGGGGCCGCAACCAGGGAGGTGGACGGTTTATAGATAGAGATATCAAGTAACTGAAGGATAACTCTGAGGTACCAAGGTTCTTCCCTTACCCCATTCAAGTACTTTTTAAGTATCTCTGGCATCCATAAAAAGGGCAGGAGATGTTGTCACACACTGCAGCTGGGTACCCAGGTGGTCTACTGATATTCAAAGAGGACTGTTTTGGCATGGATTCTAGGGCAGCTTCATGCAGCTGCCAGGAGCCCCTCTGTGGCTGGAAGCAGCAGATGTTACTAGTATCTGACAGGCAATCAGATCATCCAACATGGGAGGACACCAAGGTAAAATGCAAAATATCTGACCCAAATATCATTTAATAAATCACAGACCCTTTTTCTCCAGTTCTCAAAAATTGCATCTAAATACAGTTTTTTTCCACATTCAAGATTTATTCATAGGATTAATTATACAATGAGGAAAGCACAAATTCCAATAATTGTACCTTTGTCTTCATTAATATTCCCCTTAAATGCATTGAAAATACTTCCAAAACCTCTAGTGTTTATCACGCTTTAAAACTGATAGTTGAAAGATAAAAGAGTATGACTGTCTCACGTATTATTTCTCTTGCTCTTTTTTTATGAATTAATCTGCTTGTAGTAATCTATGCTAATATAAAAAGCAATACTTTTTTATAAATATGACAAGCTAGACACTAATTTTCTTAAGCAGAGCCACCTTATATTACGGAGGATTTGCAATATCTGGTAGGCTGTTTTATGTTCTTCATTTCTTGCCTGCTATACTCATACATGTCATTTAAGCGGAAGATACAAGATTTGCCATAACACAATCAGGATCTAGAAGAGAATTGGGAATTTCTTCAATATCAGAAGTCCTGATAAGATGTGGAATAATGACAAGTTACAATTCTCCTGACACCGAGAAATACAGTGGCCATCATATGCTATAATTCTGAAGGTCAGACAGCTCCAAGGCAGAGGAAGTCATTGGAAGGCAAAAGGTGATAGTAGAATGTACATTATAAAATGTTGGTGTGTATGTGTTGGAGGTATCTCTACTATGCATCTTAATTGATGGGAATGGGTGTTTGTATATGAGGAGAGCGGGAGATGAGATTAAAAAGCTCCTGTTTGTAACCCCTACCATCTCACCCTACCTCTGATGCACACTGGTTCATATTCAAACTGTCTCAGCTCTATTCCAAAACAGTTCCCCCACTTCCAGCCACACCCAGTATAAGCACACCCTTCCATTCTTCTTCACTATTTTCTCCTTCCTTGTCTTCCTTTCACTCCCCTCCCTCTCCCTTCCGCCCCCAACTCTCAAGAGTCATTTGCTAAGTCTTAGGCAAAGTAAAAAGATGGTTGGGTTGTCGCTTTGCCAAAGACTTAGCAAATGACTCTTGAGAGTTGAGGGTGCAAGGGAGCGGGAGGGGAGTGAAAGGAAGGCAGACTTATTTCAGGATTAATGTGTTAGGTCCTATAGAAAATGAGTAGGTGTAAAAGCGTCCATTTTGAATTTGAGGCTTTCATGAAATGTATTTCTAGGTTGGAAAGAGATCACAGATTCAGGATGTCCAAGGATGAAAAGTACTTTGGAAGGGAAAGTACTTGATAACTAGATATTTTTGTAGCAAATTGATGGGAAATATGAAATAGTATAGGTTCAATTCAGGATTGTCTGTATTTAATACCGATATGAAAATAAAATCTCTGGGGCTCCTGGGTGGCTCAGTTGGTTAAGCATTTAACTCTTGATTTCAGCTGAGGTCATGATCAGATGGTTGATGAGATCAATCCCTGCATCAGGTTCTGTGCTGACACAGTGAGGACCCTGCTTGAGATTCTCTCTCTCTCTCTCTCTCTCTCTCTCTCTCTCTCTCTTTCTCTCTCTCTCAATCTCAAAATAAATTAAAAAAATAAAAAATGAAAATAAAATAAAATCTTCACAGTACTCTAATATATAGTGGTTTCCTGAAAAATTCTCTGAAAGAAGAAAAGTACTTTTGTGATTTCCCTTGTTTTATAAGATTTATGACCTTTCTTAAATAGGACACTCCCAAAACATGCACATACGCACAATGACTGCCTCATAATATTTATAGTGTTATCCCTTTCATACTTTCTCATGTTTAAAGAATAATATCTACACAGCATGTACTTCTAATACAGCTAAAGTCAAGTCAACTTGCCTAGGTAGGGAAATGTTGATTAAAATTTTGGGGAGATGTGTCATTCCTATCTAAAAATGATGTCTAAAAGTGGTCATATACCCTATACAAAGGGATCAATCTGAATCCTAGAAATCTGGAAGAAAATTTAGCCATTATCAACCTCAGTTCCTCTTCTTTTACATGTGAGTTTTCTGAGGCCTCTCAAGATTAAGTGACTTATTCCAATTTCTATAATCAGTTTTTATTTCAAGTCAAGAATATAGCTTTCCAATTTCGAATCTGATGCTTTCTTTTATTTTCCATAAAAATGATTATTTTTGCTTTAAGCATTAAATTATCCAGTAGTGGGTAGATTCCTTGGGCATGTTGACTCTGTGATCTCTTGCAACTCAGGTGCACACTTAAAGGCCGTACAGCAGCTTGCATACAAGAGTCTTTATCTTGAGATGTTACAATACCAGCTCTAGAGTGCCCTTCCAGATCACATAAATCTCCCCAATTATACTGTGGAGTGAAAACTAGGTCAAGAGTCAAACCAACCAATTAAAGCAGATATTCCCCCCAGTCAAAACAACTATGTGGAATAACTGGAAAATTTCATGTCAAGAGTAAATAGAAATGACTACTGAACACCTTGTACCAGCCCCTTTCGATTAATGACTTCTGTGCCTCTTGTGTTTGTGCTAACCTATCAAGGACCATAGTGCCTTCAGGATCTCAGTGAAGTCTCTTTTAGACTTTGTTTCTGTTGTAAGATTAAAGGATTTGTCATCAGTCTACTTGAATATGTATAAACAAAGTGGAGAGTTGAAGTGCTGAGAGGGATTATTCACAACAAACAATACACGTAGAATGAAATAGTTTGAAAATTGAGTAATCATTGTTTTATTTCAGTTTTCCCTTTGCCAGAACTGAGAAAAGGAATCACGTTTGGTTTCTAATTGCATCTCACGGTAGACACATTTTGTGTATGCTGTGTAATTTTCTAGATTTCCCTATATCACTATTAATAGATTAATCAGTCATGTCAGCATATATCAGCACCAAGATCAGCAAAACATCTTAAACCTTGTAAGCCCCGATTTAATGGTAAATTTAAGTTCTAGGTTTTTGTGTGTGTGTGTGTTTTGTTGTTGTTGTTGTTGTTTGTTTGTTTGTCTTTTACTATATGTGACTTATGCTGATTTCATGAAGTAAAACATGTGATGATGGAATTCAATTTCATAAAGTGAAACACGTATTACTCCCCACAGAGAGATAATAATATGGATGGGGAGATAAGATTACTATATGTAAATAGTGTATATATACATAAACATACATACACATAAATATACATGCACAGACACACACACAAGAACATTTTATAAGATGACAGTCCGTATAGAATTGAGAGCTGCATGGGGTGACGTGATGAGGGGGAACGGCTGTGAGTCAGTGGAACCTGAGACCCATGAAATCTGGTAGTTGAGAACTGTTTCCCAAAACAAAATGTATGGTTGGGCCTAATAGGGACCCATAGACAAGGCCTATAGACAAGGAAAAACACATACATTAATTATTAATCTTAATTCCCCAAATTATATCAAGTTATTACAGGGGTGCCCGGGTGGCTCAGTTGGTTGACCTTCCGACTTCGGCTCGGGTCATGATCTCATGGTTCGTGAGTTCGAGCCCCGTCTCAGGCTCTGTGCTGACAGCTCAGAGCCTGGGGCCTGCTTGGGATTCTGTGTCTCCCTCTCTTTCTGCCCCTCCCCCGCTCATGCTCTGCCTCTCTCTCTCTCTCTCTCTCTCTCTCTCTCTCTCTCTCTCTCTCTCTCTCAAATAAGTAAACATTAAAAAAAGTTTTTTTTAAGCTAATACATTCCTCTGTTTTCATTATCATCACTCTGGTCCAAGTCATCATGATCTCTTCCCTAGATTACTGAGATAACCTCTAAAGAAATCTCTCTATTTGCTCCATTTCAATCCATTTTTCACATAAAGGCTAAATATCTTTGCGAGCGCCGAACTGCCTCAATCCTCACAACAAACCTCTCTGCAGTTGGTTCTGCTAGTCTCGTGTTCTTACCCGAGACTTGAAGCACAGAAGGATGAAGTCACCAAGTTCACCCTGCTAGTAAGTGTCAGGGCTAGGGTATGACCTCAGGAGCTACAGCCTGTAGCATCATAACTATTGTGCTCTGTGGCCTCTGTGGTATATTGTGGTTGCTACTAAGGCCATATTAAATAGTGACTTTGTGCCAGAGATAGTATGTGTGTGGGTTGGGGGCAGGGGCATAAAGATTAGTATAAAAACAAGCAGCTGCATGAATTTGGCACAACAGGTGTAAAATTAGAAGGAGAAGCACTAGAACTGAGATTGCAAAGTTGGAGCTTATGAAGTTTACAAACCTTAATTAAAATGTCACTGATGTAGGTGCCAAAAAACATGAAAAGAATAATGTATGTTAGTTAATTGTCTTCTAGCTGGGGGAAGAAACTCAAGTAGATAATCAAATGAGCAATGGGCATTTTACATTTTGATTAATAACCTTTTCCATCATCAAAAGGCACTCATAAAAATATCTGGGAAAGAAAACAAGTAACTAGCTGGCTTCAATTCTCTGTGGATAAAAGGACAGTTTGTATTTCATACATGGTCAAATTTACTTGAGAGAGATACACTATACAAGTATTAATCTGTTGGAAGCCTGGAAAATAACAATCAGATATGCTCAGTGATACAAAGTAATTTGGACATCACATGCTTGTGTGGATGAGACATCATGTTTTATTCAGTTTATGCTGTTTGTTCAGACACTGTAAAATAATTTCAGAGAACAAAATGTAGTGTTCTAATTGGAAACTAATTGGCTATTCTTTTAAACTCTGTGCTGTACCTAAATCCTTAGGCGTTAATATTACAATTCAAATAAAAGGCAAAAATGAAGGCAAAACTTACCAAGGTTTAAAAGAAAATATTTTTTAAGAAGCAACAATAAGCAAATTATCTACAGATATTGGTTTCCCTAAACAACAATGGAAGTTAAATAATATACAAATAACATTTAGCTTCTTCCCAGGTAAAGTGTCAGGCACAGCGCTTGATATACACTATCTTATTTGAGTCTTAGGGAGTAGTTATTATTATGCCTATATTCCAGTGGGAAAATTAAGGCCTTAAAGACTTAAATAAGTTTTACAAATATGCGCAGATAGTAAGTGACAGAACCACTAGGAAAACTATTTGCTTATTTCCAAGCCCAAGTTCTTAATGAGTATGTCATACTTTTCCTTCCTTCTTTTCTTTGCTTCATTTCTTCCCCTTTTCTGAAATATTTATTGAAGATAACACCAAGGAAAATTATTATGGTATCATTGGGTCTCCACTCAACGTGAGTTCTTCCTACTTTAATATTTAATCATGTAGTTTTCTGGGCAACTGTTTATGTCTTAATTCTTTCACATTACTGAAGTGTCTACTAAGTACAGAGTACTTAGGTCAATATTTGGTCAATATTTTTTTAGTGTTTGTTTATTTTAAGAGAGAGAGTGAACGGGTGTGCACAAGTGGGGGAGGGGCAGAGAGAGAGGGAGAGAGAAAGAGAGAAAGCATGAGTATCTCAAGCAGCCTCCATGCTGTCAGCACAGAGCCCAACGAGGAGCTCAGTCTCACAAACCGTGAGATCATGACCTGAGCCCAAATCAAGAGTCAGATGCTTAACCCACTGAGTCACCTAGGTGCCCCCTATTTGTTCCGTATTTGATCAATTGTTTTGCTTTTATATTACCTAACTGGGTGTTATGACCAGATATCAGCCTAACTAATACATAACGTTATGCATTCTTACCTTGATCTTTTCATTTTCATGCAAATATTGAGGAGAGGCTTTACCTGAGAAATGCAATATAAGTGTTAATCCACACATTCTGTAAGCACTAGTGGCAATGCAAGATGTTCTCACTTTATTCCAGGAGTCAGTAGACTATGACTCACAAGCCAAGCCCGGGCCAGTAGTCACTGAGTTATGGAACAGTTACTTCTACCTCCATTACCTCTGCTAAATATACCTAAGAACTGCCTCCATCTGTGAGAGTCACAGTCAGGGGCAAGTTTGCTTTGTGTCTCAAAGTCAACAGCCATTACTGCATTATGCCTGTACATGTGCACACAGAGTCTCATTGCAAGTTAGCATGATAATAAAAAATCAACACTTTCATGTATCGTTACCTTTGCCTATGAGGCGGGAAAGGAGAGAGACTAACGGAACTCAATTTTTGAACATTTTCCAACTAGGTATCCTTCTTTTTGTGCACATATTCAGGGCATAGAACCAATAAGCCTACAAACCAGGGTAGGGCCAAGAAGTGACAGAGTGGAAATAAAGCATCCTCACTTACCCAGCTACAGTGCTAATCCGTATTTGCTAACAGGTAAAGGGTGGACTCAGAAGACAATTTTCAGTCCCTGATTTGTAGGCAACAAGGCTTATTGAACAGCCTAAATTTAGAGAAGCACAAACTTAAAATGATTTTTTTCCCTCCAATCATTGCAAAATGCTCTGAGGAGTATCCATTTCCAATGCTGATGTCATTTAGGACAGACTCAAGAGCTTTCCAGCCGCTTCCACTTATTAAAAGTACTAGTAATGCTCCGTTTCAGGCTTTGATTTCACAAGCAGGGCATACCTCAGATTCTCTTCTCTTCCTAGGCCCGTGCTGACAAGAGCACTTGGAAGGGAGAAGGCAGGGTATTCCGGGTTGCCGATCCCCCAGGGTATGTCAAATAGGAGGGCTAGAGAAATGTGAGGTCTCATCTGATTTCATGTTTTACGATGGCCACTTGCTCAGTGTGGTCCCACTTGCTGCTAGGGGCCACCATCCATGAGTCTTGTATACACAGCTTCACTGTTTTCTCACAAGTGCTCTCAGCTTCACCTTCTATCCCTTCTGTTTTCCAAGGGCCTTTTGAGAGGGAAATCTTAGTTTCTTTCTCACCCTACGTGGTCTCCAACTGCCCTTCTCAATATTACGTCTCCTTGCTGATCTGCCATATTGCTAGTTTCACAGCTCATTTTCTCTCTCCTATATTCCATGATCTATAGCATTTGGGAACCACTAAAGTCTTGTTCAGTTGTCTCCAAAGACTACCCCTTCCCAGGATCACTGTATCACTGCACCTACCAACTCTGCTACAATAAGCTGTCCAATATGTCCCAGACCACCTCAGGTTTCTCTAGGACGTAAGTGTTTCCTATTTTATTAGCGTCATGCTTTTCCTGACACTCTAGGCTTTCCCACAAACTCACTCACCACATTGGGCTGTGTTCTTCTGGTAACACCAGGGTAGTCAGCTGATTGTACTGCTCAGCAAGTATCTAGCAGGGAGTGAAATGCCGGTCTCTTCTTCACTCATAGAGCTCCCCTATAGAAGTTGGTTGAAGGAAGAAAGAGGCTCTTCATTCATGCCTAATCTGTAGAACAGGAGGGGGCACAATGAAGAGAATATCTGAAATTCCCTCCAGGTGAAACACAGCATATGCTATTTCTTCTGAACTTGGGGCACATTGTGGAATGGCCTGGTCACAGTACAAATACCTGAGTACTTCACTAAATCATGCTTTTCAGAGAGAGATAATGTGAATTCAGCCAAAGGGTTCCTTTAATAATGTTAAAAAGGAAGATTGTATCATCTAGCCACCTTGTTTTTCATAAGCCATCAACCATGTCTAATGTTAATTGTTTGTGTTGTAACCCCCAGAGAACGTCCTCAATTCCCAACGCATGTTAAATAACCATTGCATTTGATTTTACTTGACCACTCTGCTTAGATTGATACTCAGAGTATTTCCTTAAAAAATGCTATTTAAAACCCCTTCAAAATATGTCTACTTCATCTCATCATCTGCCAGGAATGCTTTTTTTTAATATTAATCTTGGAAGTTAATTTTGAGTTATCCATTTTTTCATTCAACCAACATGCAATGATACCTCGTGTGTAACAAGCACTGGGCTTGGCTCAGGGGTGCAACATTGACCAGATAGCTCCACTGCCCTTTTAGAGTCTACAGGCTAGTTGGGGGGGGGGCGGGGATGCACAGCAAAACAAATACAAATATTACAGATTGTGATAAGCCAAGAAGGAAATATACAAGGTGCCATTGCAGAAGATAACTGGGCTGGGACCCTTTAAATGTGGAAATTAGGGAAGAGCTGTCTGATGCAGTGATGTTTTAGCTAAGATGAGAAGTGTGGGAAAGAGGCAGTCAGGTGAAGGGCAGACAGAATTGTATTCCAGGTTTAGGGAAAGCCCTTGGTGAGGCTTCGGTGTGTATAAGGGTATGAGATTTGTTATTCTAGGAAATGGCAGAGGGCCAGGATCACCAGTGCTTATTAATAGAGGGAGAGACTCAAGTAGGGTCTGAGAGGCCCTGCCTAAAGGATTTTGTTTATATTCACAGTTCAGTAAGAAACCATTGAAGTATTTAAACACAGAAGTAAAATTAAATAATTAAATTTTTAAAAGACTCCTCTGATTTCTCAGTACAAAACAAATTATAGGAAGCACCAGTGAGAGCACCAAGACAGTTAAGAGTCCATTGCAATTGACCCACAAGAAATGTTGGTGATTAGGACAAGGATGGTGACAGAGAGACAGGGAGAGATGGGTACACTGAGAATTATGTTTATAGATAGTAAAGCCAGGATTTGTTAACAGATTAAATATAAGTGATGAAAGGGGCACCTGGGTGACTCAGTTGGTTAAGCGTCTTGACTTCAGCTCAGGTCATGATATCAAGACTTGTTGAGTTCAAGCCCCACATTGGGCTCTGTACTGACACCTCAGAGCCTGAAGCCTGCTTGGGATTCTGTGTCTCCCTCTCTCTCTCTGCCCCTCCCCTGCTCACACTCTGTTTTACTCTGTCTCTCAAAAAATAAAATAAAATGCTAATAAAAAATAAATAATATGTGATAGAAAAAGGAGAAATCAATAATGACTTCTAGGGTTTGCAAGGGAGAGAGGCTTCTGTTTTCTCTTTTATTTAGTTTTTCTTTTCTTTCCTTTTTTTTTTTTGGATTGACCACATGAGTAAGTGGTGGCACTATTTATTGATGATTAAAAAGACAGACAGTGGATCAGTCAATTGAGCACCGATTTCAGCTCAGGTCACGATCTAGGAGTTCATGAGTTTGAGCCCCGCGTCGGGCTCTGTGCTGACAGCTCAGAGCCTGGAGCCTGCTTTGGATTCTGAGTCTCCCTCTCTCTGCCCCTCCCCCACTATGTGTTTGTCTCTCTCTCTCTCTCTCTATCAAAAATAAATAAACATTTTTTAAAAATATTAAAAAAAAGAAAGAAAGTAAGACCTGGCTGACAAAGCCAGGATGAATCTGCAGTTCCACTTCAGATGTATTTATTTAGGTGTATCTGAGACACGCAAGAGGAGATACCCAGTAAATGTTTGGATACTCAGCTCTGGATCCCAGAGGAGAGGTCTGAGCTGAGATGTCACTGTTGACTTTGTGAGTATTCAGATCCTATGTAAGGTCGTCGGAGTAAATAAGACCACCTGGAGAATTAGTAAAGGAAGGTGGAGGCTAACATTTAAATATTTACAGTGAAAATACGTAAACATTGAAGTACTGGGAGGGAAGCAAGACAATCTAAGAGAGGGTCAGCTAGATAGATATTCATCAAGGGAAAAGTTTGTGTTTTCCACCATGGCAGTTTTGAGGGAGCTGCAAAAACAAACAGCATTTCACTATGCATAGGGAGATGGATGAAAATTGAGGAAGGGAAACAAGGCATATCAATAAACATTTGAAGCTAATTTACAGTGAGAGGAAACAGAAATGAGGTACTTTGGACCAAGGGAAGAACTTTTTGTTGGGTTTGTAATCTTTTTAGTTGTTTATCTCTTTAAGAATCTATTTGAAAGATAAGAGATTTTAGGTTGGGGTGCCTGAGTGGCTCAGTCAGTTAAGCATCTGACCGGTGAGTTGGAGCCCCACATGGGGCTCTGTGCTGAACTCAGAGCCTGGAGCCTGCTTCAGATTCCACTCCCGGATCATACCCTGTCACTCTCCCTAAAAAATAAATAAACATAAAAGAAACAAGATAAGAGATTTTAACAGATATTATATGAAGGTAGTCATAGTGTAGTAAGGAGCAAAATTATCAACATCTCAGGTAAAAATCAAAGGGAGAACCAGACCAGTGAAGTTCTTAAGACAGAGTTAGGCATAAAGTTGACTGACACAAAAGTATTGATTTGTCTTTGATAGAAGGATCAACTTCCTCAATTTTAATGGAATAGAACAGTGTAAGGATTTCATAATTCCAAGAAGGTTTATACATTTAATGCTACAAAGATGAGAGAGTTACCAATCAATTAAATACTTTGATTATTTAAGAAAGCTCTATCCTGTGTCTTGAGGGTAAGAGCGAGTTCCATTCTTCTTTTGTATTTCAGTTATATTTTATTCTTACATTTTAGGTTAGGCTGAAACTTCTTTCCTGTTAGCATTATGGTGTTTTGACAGTTAGAAAATGAGAAAGAATAGATTGCACATGTAATGCAATGTACAACACATGTACAAGCCGGTTGATGAATATAACTTGTCATTTAGCATCTTCCATCTTCTGGTAAATTGAATGTCTCTACTGCTACCCGAGCTCAACGACAGCCCTCTTCTAAGATAAGATGAATATTGCTTGAGAGGTCAACTGGAGAAAACTTTATCTTTCAAAAATAAGGAGTTCTCCTTAAAAGAACAATGTTAATTACCATATAAAACCCAGTCCTTTCAGGGAAGCCTGGGTGGCTCAGTCAGTTAACCATCCAACTCTTGATTTCGGCTCAGGTTATGATCTCACAGTTCATGAGTTCAAGCCCTGCACGGGACTCTGCACTGGCAATGCAGAGTCTGCTTGGGATTCTCTCTCCCTCTCTCTCTGCCCCTCCTCCACTCATTCCCTCTCCCTTTCTCTCTCAAAAATAAATAAACATTAAAAAAAGAACAATGCTTCCAATACATAATGATAACTATGACTTGTTTATTGGGATAAACAACCTGTAGCACATATGCAATATATTACATGTATGTAATAAACATACACATACGAGTGTGTGTTCTATGTTTGTATATATATATATATATATATGTGTGTGTGTGTGTGTGTGTGTATTAGTATATTTTATAGATAGCATGCATATACACATATGCTATTAGTATAACCTGTAGCTAAATAATGTAATTTTATAGAAATAAATGTGTTAGGGATACTTAATAATTAGCCTCAACTGCACAGTAAATCTAGGACACCAAGAAATATAGGCAAATGTTTTCTAAGAATTTACAGTTTTGAACAAGAGATAGTGAAGTAAACAATTGCTTACAAGACGGTGTAATCAGTTCTTCATGAAAGGATGTTTAAAGTACCAAAGTCACAACTACAAAACCTCCCTACAGAACCTTCTAGAAGAAGTGATCTTGGAGATAGATATTGAAGGACGCATAGATGGTGAGTGGATATAAAGGAGTCCTAGCACATTTTAATAAGAATACTATATCCAAAGGTGTAAGATTCTGGCAGTATATGATAGCTGAAATTGACAGTCATTTAAAATGACTGGAGTAAAATGAGTGGAGTATAATTGATTTTGCTTTAAACAAATTTAGATATTTACCATGACATCTAACACGTATAATAAATTCATTAATTCATAGCAGAGTTTAGACACTAAATACTATTAAGTAGCGATTAGGTTAACTACTAGAAACTGAAAATTTGGTAGTTTAACAAAGGCAATGAAAAAAATAATTGAAACTTACAAGTCCAACACTACAATATTTACAAATATCAAGTTCTTCTAAATTAGAATCCTTTGCCAAGCTAAGTATACCAGTTCTAAATTTTGTGTCCATCTGAGGTTTGCTTGAGCCATATAAGATCTAAAGATCTGGCCTTAGTTAGCCTCAGTTCCTTGTCAGACATTATTACTGCATTATGTACAATGATTGAGATATGATTGCTTTTTTTCCACAGATTTGGCAATGTGGAGGCTCTTTGGAGATTGTGACTTGCTCCCATGTTGGTCATGTTTTTCGGAAGGCAACTCCTTACACTTTCCCTGGTGGCACTGGTCATGTCATCAACAAAAACAACAGGAGACTAGCAGAAGTTTGGATGGATGAATTTAAAGATTTCTTCTATATCATATCCCCAGGTAAACAATTCTAATATCTTTGTTCATCTGCAGGGAAAAATAAAATATTAAACATGCTAAATATGTGTTTCATTATTGCTACTATTCCACCAGTTTAACTAAAATGTATTTTATCACCATAATATTACAGAAAATCGTATTTGAGAAGGTAGTACTATGAAGTCATTTTTCATATCAAATGAGAAGGACTATACTTATCTCAAATGGCTAAATATTCCTTTTTCTTTGTTTCTTTCTGGCACAAGTATTATGCCAGAAAAGTGGAGCAAGCAGAGAGATCTAAATTTAATTAATATGTATCAGCTCAATTTAAGAAAAAAAAAATTTTTAAAAGAAGTAAGCCTTTGTTTCCTTATTTCCCAAATAAAGTTGGATAAGTTGGCAAGAAATTTTGTTAACATTTAAACAGAGATGTTCCCTACTGCCTAAATTATTTCCTAAAGATATAGGATGGTAAGTTACACAGATATAAAACTTTATCTTTTTAAAGAATATTAAATGATGTAGTAAATTACTCATTAATAGATATGTAGAAAAGCATAATATAGGATACTAAAATATTATCCTACTTTAGTTACAAAACGTAGGTATGGAGATAGAGGTAAATGTAAGCTATCACTGGATAATAGGATTGTGAATAATTTATTCTTTTCCTTATATCTTTTTAAATTTTTAAAGTAAAACATAGCATTTACTGTTAAATTTATTTGAAATGAATTAAAAGGAAAATATTTTTTTTTAATTTTTTTTTCAACGTTTATTTATTTTTTTGGGACAGAGAGAGACAGAGCATGAACGGGGGAGGGGCAGAGAGAGAGGGAGACACAGAATCTGAAACAGGCTCCAGGCTCTGAGCCATCAGCCCACAGCCCGACGCGGGGCTCGAACTCATGGACCGGGAGATCGTGACCTGGCTGAAGTCGGACGCTTAACCGACTGCGCCACCCAGGCGCCCCGGGAAAATATATTTCAATAAAGAATTTAAAAATTGTTTTAAAGAATGTTACTAGCCATTAAAAAAGAAGAAAAATATAAAGTGTGAAAAAAAAATCCCATACCTGAGTGGAGTAATTATGAATGATTTTATTTTTATAATTTTCTAGAATTTTCCTAATAGCTGTATTACTTATTTAAAAAAACAACCTCTGAGACATTGCGTTGTTTTCTAAGGAAGTAACATGAGACATTATGAGAAGATACAAACAAGGAGAAGACATAGGGGCCTTCAAGATCTCAAAGTTTAGACAAAGAGACAGAAACATAAATTAATACAATGGAAATTCAACTGTATTGATAAAATAATTTTTTAAAATTCTATTTTGATAGTTTATGCATAGGCCTTGTGGTCATCAATGTCATCATTATGTAACCCACAAGAATACCAAAAATTCATGCTTACATCCTCTCTCCTACATTATAATCTATTGAACGGTTTGGAAACACCAGTTTAGGTTCCGACAGGCTCTGATTTCTGAAAGTATATATGCGGCTGTGAAAATTCTTCTTCTACAGATAAAGGGACAATGAGCAGTATGAATTTCCTTATTAAGATCCAGTATTACTATAGAAAAGAAAAATGAGAGCAATGCATGTGTAAATGTGTGATTAGGTGAAGGATTTTTCTTGCACATTTTCAAGCCTCTTCCATGTCGAGAAGCTATTGTCAGGAACACTATTTCACGCATAGATGTATTTCTCTTTACAGTAGAAAGCCAGTCCAGATATTTAGAGTCGCATTTGGCAAGAACATGTAAAATTCGTAGCAAGGCAGTGACATTTATATAACCTTTTCATTTTCTTTTGATAATGCCTTCTGAACTCAAATCATTACTTGTAGAAATATATAAGCTCAAATACGAAGAAAGGAGTAGTGGAAGAAAGAAATGTGCCATGTGTGATTATATACAACTTATATTCAGGAATAGAAGTATTTGAGAATAATTGCAACCATGTGTATTGTAGTCACCCATGATGAATATTATTTGTAAAAAGCAATGTGTTAGATTTTGTATAATTTCCCATTGAGTGAAAAAGGCAGATAAATAGTAGAACCATTTCTCAAACTGTAATGAAATGAAAGCCTTAGAGTTTAATGGGTAAAAAGGAACACTTGCTTTCTGGAACTATTGACTTTATGTTACTCAACAGGGACTGTTTGTATATTCTGGAAACCGTAGCTATCATTTGGAAGCTTATTGTTCTTATGAAATGGGCTTATTTAAATCCAAAAAGGTATTTTGGAAAGCAGGAAAAGGACATTTGGGGAATATGCTGAAAATATCTAGGAACTTCTTCAGGACGTTTGCATTTTTGTATGTCTCTGAGACTGTCAGCGTGGCCAAGCATGGAACCTGCCTGCTGTAGTATGGGCAAGAAGGAAGAACCAAAAACACAAAACAATAAATTGCTTGTCAGTGAAAAAGGAAAGGAAGTAAGCTGGAAACTAGAGTTGGATGTCAAAAACAGTTCTAGCCCTAGACAGCTTTCTGATCATCCAAAAATAGATAAAATGTGTTTTATTGGGGAAATCAAGACTCTGTCACTTGTATGGTGGTGAGCCTTTTTTGAGTGAATGACTATTTTAGTCATTACTGATCGTCTCTGATACTCTTAAAATCAACATCATGGATTTCTTTGCTATCATCCAGAATTGTTGGGATTCTGTTTTTAATCTCCTTGGGTAAAAGGAAAGTTTGTAAAGAGAGAAGGTGGTGTATGGGGATAGCAGAGAGATCCATGCGTGCACACCTACACTTAGACTTACATCCTTTACTCTGATATACATGCACGCACACAAACACACACATGTATTTATGAAAAACTCTAAAAAGCTTATATTGAATTCTGTTTAATTATCCAAAACTTCCTTAATAAGTGGGCTAAGGAAAATGTTATAATGCTTTCTAGAAGGACCTTTATGTATCTATTAATTTGCCCAAGATGTTTTGTGAAGAGACTCCCATTTTTTACACCCAAGGCTTCTATTAAAAAAATCTTGTTCTCCTCTTACACATTTGTTCAAAGGGTGATCTTTAAGTGCTGAGCCTTTATGAATTGAATTCTGACAACTTTGTTTCCTTCCAATATACTCTATAAAATACTGCCTATTGGTTGGTTTCATGCTTCAGCTCTGTCTTGAAAAGACTGGTATTCTTTCTCTCTCAAAAGTGTATTCCCTATAGTTTTAATACCACAGCCAATCCATTATTACCGTGTGCCATATTGTTCTTTGTCTATTACTTGTCTCTTTATCCATAGTAGTTCAGAGACGTGTAGTTACAGTGTTTAGCAACTTTCCTGTCATTTTACAGTCCTAGAAAAACTGTGTGTTGAATAATTAGAAGAACCAATGAATGACTAAAGGGAATGACCAATGCACTTTAAAGGGAAGCCACTTTTGTTTCTTCTTTTCTACTGAATTCTCCATGGATGTTTGATCTGTGCCAAACTCCTCACAAGAACTGCAGCACATTGGAAGCTTTTGTCCTCCTTCCCTGACCTAACCCCTGAGTAAAGACCCACTTCCCTGATCTAACCCCTGATTTAGGACCCGTTGATAAGAGGGAAATGAAAGGTACTCTTCATATATCTGTGATGTCTTATAGGTACTTATAGGTACTTAACGGTACTCTTCATATATCTGAGTTTCCTCTCCGAAAAGAAGGTTCCATTGGTTTACTCGTGTTCTTAGGGAATTATGATTACAGCATAACTATAGACACACACAGTAATATAATCCTACCTTCCAGGACTAATATAAAAGTCTAACAGGCACGATTTAGACAAACAATAACATTCTGCAATAGAGCAGCATAGTATAAGAGCCCATAAGCTTAAAATATGACTACTTTTACACATGTTGATTTTTATTTTTCTCATGACCCCCATTAATTTAAAGTTAAAATGGGATGTATAGATAACTATGTATGTGAATTACTTTATCTGACTTTTTTGCAAAATATTTACTGTACATCCTAATTGTCTCAGCCTATGCCCATTAGCCATTGGCAATATTGATAGAGCTGGCTGTATCTAATTATGTCTCCCAAATGGGTATATGAATGAAGAATAGAAATACTTTGAAATAGTGTTGAAGAATACATTTTCAACACTTGTTTAGTTTGCTTTCTGGCTGCCTTTTTGAGGATGCAAATACTAAAGCATCATTGATTTTTAAAGCCCTGTAGGCTCTTAAAGTCTGAGGCAGTTTTTACTAGTAATTGGGCTGTTACAGCTGGAGGCAATGTGATTGTCCTAGCAAATCCTTTGAAATGAAGTGATGTCAGCAGAAACCACTCTTCACAGAGCAACCCATTATAAATGCCCACATTTTTTTCCTATCAGTCACAGGTAAAAAGCTTAAGAACTTTAAAATACAGTGTAGTCATAACACTAACCATGTATTTGAAATGCTGGATGCTCTGTAAATATTGATTTTCTTTTGGGGGGAGATAGATTTCTAACTGTGTATCAAAGGACATGGTGATTAGAAGAAGCTGTCCTTATATAACCTCCAGTTTTTCTTCCTTTTTTTTTAGTTTTTTTTTTAAGGTTTATTAACCTTTCAGAGACAGGGAGACAGAGCACTAGTGGGAGAGGGGAAGAGAGAGGGGGAAACACAGAATTGAAAGCAGACTCTAGGCGCTGAGCTGTCAGCACAGAGCCCAATGTGGGGCTCGAACTCACAGATGGTGAGATCATGACCTGAGCCAAAGTCGGTGGCTCAACTGACTGAGCCACCCAGGTGCCCCTGTTCTTCCTTTTCTTAATGAACCACTTGTGCTCTTGTTTTGAGCAGACACAAATTGAAAATAGAATTTGAAGATCCCCCAAACATACCTTTAAAAGTATTTATATGTGACTGGGAAAACAGCTTATTTTCCTTTGGCAATTCTGTAGCATTTTGATCTGTATTCCAGATAAACAGAAACCTCACATTTAGCAACACGTCCTTGAACTTATTTTGAAGGTTAACTCTATCTGTTAACCTTTTAAAAATACTTTAGAAAAGTCAGTTCATCAGAGGCAGCGTTTGTTAGAAGCATCTTTGCATCATTATGAAAGTTTAAGATGTATGTTCCTTTCTATCTCTTGAAATTTTTATCTATGAAATACCAATGTTTTTCAGCATGCTGGTTTTTTGAAGATACAATATTTAATAACCAGCCCTTTGAATGTAGGTCCTAATTTCTTTTTTGAGTCATAAAAATGTGGTTCCAGGCCGATTTCATGAGCACAGGTTTTGATGTTCTCCACAAAATATGCAGCATGCACATTTTTTTAAATAATAGTCCAGGGATATCAGTTTTTGGTTGGGTTAACATAAATTCATCTCTAAAGAGTGCGGCAGTTCTGAACATAAAATACATTTGCACCTGTGAATTTTGTATTTTTATTAATAAACACTTCTTCAGCAGCACCAACCATGTTCTCACCAAGTGCATAGGATATCAGGAGGAGGAAATTCTAAATCATTTTAATATGCTTGATTGTAATAGCACATAATTCATGTATCTGGTTGATACTGTGAAATGCTAAATGTGGAAGAAAGGAATGATGGCTATACTCAATATTGTTGGTATTGTGGGTGGACAGCTGTTTTTCCTTGCTACAATTAATTAAAGACACTAGGTCAATTTTTATTGTTGGTATTTTATGGGTATTCATTTGTGTTTCTTTTATAATAATGATATTTTCATGCTTCTGTCTTCATTGGGTAGGTATTTATTAAATTCCTGATCTGCACCGTGCCAGGTAGGTAGGGTACAAACACAGAAAAGATGTTGTTTTTGCCTTTAAAAAGTGAACTGCCTATATCATCACAATTAATTAGTTTAAATAAAAAATGAAATTAAGTGCTTAGTACATGGGGAATACACTGTCAAGATTTAAAAGGGATACTTATGTGAACAACCAACATTCTCCTTGATTTCTACTCTCACTCATAAGCATCAAAATCAAATGAATCTCTAAGTCTTTTCCCTTCTACCTGCTAAGTTTTCTCAAATCCGTTCAGTTATTCTTGTTCTTCCACTCATCTTAAATCCAGAGAAACTCCTGACCATCCTGATGGGTCCTCCTGCCTCAAAGCTTTGCCCACTTTTCACCCACTTTTACCATGTTGCTCGAGGACGCTCCTGAAACTAAATTTCATTTGATTTCTCACTTACCTACCAAACTTTTAATGACTTAACAGAAAGTCAAAAATCTGGAATGTGGCCAGATCTGATGCTCACCCAGCCTTTCGTCCTCTATTTTCAACCCTAGCTTTCCACACACCAACCATGTGGAACTAAAGTCTCAATGTGTTCCCTCCAGCTTTTAGAGTTTTGCATATGTCTAACATAGTATTTGATGAGTTAATAGTATTTGATGAGTTAATGAGTGAGTTTACCTCTGCATAAAGTGCCATCATCATCCACCGACATTCATGATTCATGTGTAATGTTTATTAGCGTTTTCGCGGGGACTCCAATGGCCTCCCCTGTTGTAGTATTTATGCATTTTTAAAGTATTTCTTCCCTCCACTAATCTGTGTGAATAAAGAGACTATATTTGTTGTTTGGTTAGTTGATTGGTTGGTTGGTTTTGTTTTTAGAGTTCATTGAACTCAATTTTTTCTTATTATATTTGTCAGAGGCAAAATATATGTTTCAGTCACCACTGCTGTGTCCCCCTGCTCCAAAATAACCCTCTATGAAGCATTTGGTGCCTATCCTTCAAATCCTTTTCCTATGCATTTGTATACATATATAGACATATATACATATATTAAGTAAATAAGATCATATAATAGATACTGTTTTAATTTCCTTTCTTTTAACTATATAGTTTGTCCTATAATGTTTTACACAGAATTCACATAAGATTATATCATTCTACCTTGCAACTAAATAATACTGTACTGCATGGATATATCAAAACTTATTTAATCATACCCATAGTGACAAACATTTGTCGGCTTGTGGTTGTGTGTTATTATAAGTTACAGAAGCGTTCTTGAAGCAGTATCTTTTGAACCTGGTAGGATTTGTCTAAACAACATAGCAACCTAAAAAAGAGTTGGTAGCAGACTACCTGGATTATTTCAGGTCCTGGCTCCACATAACCCCTCTCTGTATTTACTTAACTTATCTGCGCTTAGTTTCCTTACTGTAAATGAGACTTATAATAATTGGGCCTTCCACATAAAGATTTTTGAGACTTAATTGACAACTAGATATATAAGGCATTTTCGACAATGCTTGGCAACATTAAACACTCAATTAGTGCTAGATATTTGTTATCATTATCCAGATATATTCATACAAGTAGATTTAGTGAATCAAAGAATATGTACATTTGTATTTTGGTAGAAATTTTCAAAACTTCCATCCAAAATGATTGTAACCATTATTCCACCAACGGTTCTTGAGCACTTATGATATGATATCACCACTCCAGATTTTTAATACTTTTTATTTTTGCATAGATATGTGTGTGCACATATATATGTGTATATTTATTTATATTTGCATATAGAATTGATACATATCTAGTTTCTTTTCTCATGTTGCTACTAGGTATGAACATCTTTTTTATTATTACCTGGATTTCTTCTTTTTATTCATAACTTTTGTTCACTTTACTATTGGATATCTTTTCCCTTTTATATATTCATAGATCTTTATGTATTTTTGTAACCAATATTTTGTATGTTATATACACTGCAAGTATTTTCTCCCAGACTGCATATGTTGTAATTTTTTTGTATATAAAAATATATCTTAAAAAAGAATTTAATTGTTGAAGTGAAATCTGGCTGGCTTAACCTTTATGGCTTTAGAGATTATTTTGTGTTAAAACAGACTGGCAAATTTTAGGTACCCCACTAATGTTTGTTGAGTGATTTAAGTTTGAGGTTAGTAAAATGTGCAGGATTTTTTTTTTAAATAGTCTGTGATCTCTCTGGGAAATAAATGGAAGTAGAATGCTAGAATCCGATAATTCTCCTTATGCAAAGTATTATCATCTTTATCCGTGGAACATATATAAAAGTATTAGCTTCAATAGTTATATCAGCTATAGCTAATCAGTTACAACAGTTAAAATTTTAAATAAATCTATTAAATGATTATATCAGTTCCCATTACAGTAATTATTTCCAAATATCTTGAATTGTATTCATGGTCCATAAAGTTAATAAACAGATTATATAAATAATGTTTATTGAATGCTACAAAAATATTGAATTTGAACAGTAAGGGTGGATCATTGTACCCTCAGAGTCTTTGATTAACCAATCAACAACTCAGATAATTAGTCCCTGAAATAATTTTATCATTACCAAATCTGAGTAGTTTCAAGTATTTCTAGAGTGAATAAATATTACTTAAGCTCTAATATAGATTTATTCACATAACTATCACTACCTCCTAGGATTTAGATATCAAAATTATTCATACTTTTAGTTTTTGGTTCATCTTTAAATGAAAAATGTATAGCCCTAGTCTAATCAGTGTGTGTGTGTGTGTGTGTGTGTGTGCAACTTCTGCAATATTCTGAAGTTTCCAGTAAGTAAATTCTACCTCATTTAGATTGGATGCTCATGATTAATTTTCATTTCCTTAAAGCTTGTTCAACTAGTCAGAATAGGACATTACAATGTTTTTCAAATTGGTGTAAATGATCAAGAACACTTGTGTAAGATGGATGGATTTTTACTCTCAGAAGTTGGCCAAGAGTTTTTATTGATGTAAGAGCATTAAATATGGATCAAACATGATTCAGGTGCATACAGAGGTTTTCCCATACCTACTTTCATCTTGTGATCTTCAGAGTGCCCCAATTTTACTATATAATTTTAGCATAACTAAAATTGAACAGCTTAACACTTATATAATCAATTACATTAAATGTTGATTCTAATTCTTACCTCAGTTGAAGAGCTCCTTCTGACACTAAGCAGCAGTCATTTACATAAAGTTATTGGCGGTCAGATGGTTACAAATTGCAGATTTCTTTTCTTTTTTTTCTCAAATTGCAGATTTCTTGTTTTAAATGCTCTCAGGCTAAGTCCCCTGCATTAGGTGTTCTGGTGGATTATCTTTACCTGGATTTCTATGTTATCATCATCTTTAGCTGTTTTAAATAACAGTTACTTATTTACATATACTCTTAGGAGAGTGAGCAGAGTCAAAGATAACTTTTAGAGAATTAGGAAACACAGCCTTTTCTAGATCCAGTAATGATAGAATGTGGATTAAACTCAGTGTGCTAAGTTGAGGCTCTTTAAAATAATTCTTGGCAAAAATAAAACAATACAAAAAGGAACTAGCCACATGCTAGCCTACCAGACATTAAATACTAATGACATTGGGTGCCTAGATGGCTCAGTCGGTTAAGTTTTTGACTCTGTTTTAAGCTCAGGTCATGATCTCACAATTTGTGGGTTTGAGCCCCGCATCAAGCTCCATGTTGACAGTGTGGAGCTTGCTTGAGATTCTCTCTCTCCCTCTCTCTCTGCCCCTCCCCTGTTCACTCTCTATCTCTTTCTCAAAATAAATAAACATTTAAAAAAAAAAAACAACTACTAACGATAGATTACCTTAGCATCCTAATAACTTACAGTCTTTTGGGAGTAGCTCTCCTTTAGCGTGTTAACACAAATTATCTAGAAAATAAAAACTATTTTTAGTAGTTATCTTTATTCAATGAGGTTATAAGTTAAGGAGAGCTTTGCAGCTAATCGTTGGCAGAAAAGAATGTAGGGCAATAGTTCTAGGCCAGAATGGAAAGGTGATTTAGACAGGGTGAGAGTTTTGCAAAGGAAAGTAGAAACAATTTCTGAACAGGTAAGATGCCTATTTAACAAATAGGCCTCTTGCATGTTTTCACCAGAAGCAGCATTAATATGAAGTAGTTATAGTTAATGTGGGGTTGTCAGTGCCTTAAGACAGGTGGCCACCATATTGACAACCATCTATGAGCCCCCGGATGTGAAAGCTCTACTTTAGACCGTTTGCACACATACACATAGATTTATTAACACATAATCAATGAGGTAAGTAGTAATTCTGTATTAATTGCCTACAAGTATTGATGTTTTAAAAAATTTTTTTACATTTATTTATTTTTGAGAGAGACAGACAGTACGAGCAGGGGAGGGGCAGAGAGAGAGGGAGACACAGAATCAGAAGCAGGCACCAGGCTCCGAGCTGTCAGCACAGAGCCCAACACGGGGCTCGAACCCATGAACCGTGAGATCATGACCTGAGCCGAAGTCGGACACTCAACTGACTGAGCCACACAGGTGCCCCATAGAAGTATTGATGTTTTAATTGCAAGAGACATGAACAAAAATTAAGAGATTATTTTTTTAATGTTAATATTTGAGAAAGAGAGAGAGAGAGTGTTAGAGAGAGGAGGAGGGGGAGGGACTATGAGAGGGGGACAGAGGAGCCAAAGAGGACTCTATGCTGACAGCAGAGAGCCCAGTGTAGGACTTGAACTCACTAACTGTGAGATCATGACCTGAGCCGAAGTTGGATGCTTAAGCCACCCAGACACCGCAAGAAATTGTTATATTTTACAAATAGATTTAAAGTGACAAAACAATGAAGATCTCAGATTAGCATTTATCTTTGGTTAGTTGGGCTGAGCAAGTTAAATTTTAAATAATACATGATATTAGTCATTTGAATTAAGGCATATTCTAAACATGGAAATAACGATAAAATATATCTAACAGCTAAACTTTTCTAATGTATATTGTTGAAAATAAGATAAATGAAATTATAGTGATGGTGTTCTTATGACTGAAAGTTATTCTGTCAGAATTGTCATTACTAAATGAGCTCCATTGTGACATTATTTTAATTTTTAAACTGTTTTGTATTATAAACTGCACATTTTTGGCACAACATCTCAGTTAAAAAAATTTGAAAACTTAGGAATTTTTCACAACTTAGTAATTTAGGAAATTCTATTCTTTCAGCACAATTTAATTATATTTCCAATAAAAAATTCTTATGGGAATTAAAGAACATAGATCTCAAGTGTCTGAATAAGTTATTTAATTGATCAAAATGAACTTTCCAAATTAGATGTAACTATATGTAACTAGCCTTCGATCTATGATATACGAACAACAGTGGAAAGAAGGGGGGGCTCTGATTGAGAAATAAGGTAAGAGAGGGTGCAATGTTTTTACTAAAAAGGGATATTATGTGGAAAAGCTCAGGCATTTGTATAGATTCAGAAGATAAGAAATTATAAGCAGACAATTTTAAGTTCTCGACCAAGAAGCTTTCCAGAAATATAATGAATTGATTTGCAATGCAATGAGTTTCTTGTCTATGGAAATATTCAAACAGAGCCTAGATGTCTGTCTTTTAGAGACGCTTTAATGAGAATTGAGTAAGAGGCTGGATTTCGTTATCTGAGAAACTTTCATATCAATGAATAAAAACACATTATATTTATTAGCCCCTGGTTTAAAATTGAAAAAAAAAGCAGATTTCAACTCAAAATAAAAAACTTCTAATAACTTTTTCAACCATGTACAGGAAGTCTTGAAAAAGGATGACTATATGTCCTTGTTTATTTGGGACAGTCATGGTGCATATCTGTTATCTGGGCATAATTATTAATAGTGTCCCCTTTCACTCATAACACTGTCCTGATTTGAACAACAAATTATTTAGTCATTTTACTTATAAAGCATTGAGTAAATTGTATGTGGAAGTGACTGCCTCTGGAAGGGTCTAAGTGGACTGATAGAAATAGCAATCATTATGGCATTGAGCGGGACGAGACTTCTATGCCGGCAGATTCTTGTTTTACCAAAATCTAGAGAAAATCCCTAAGTGTTTCAGACTTTTGAACTACCAGTTTCTAGTAAATGCTCTAGTTCTGTGACCTCTCTGACACCCAAAATAAATGCCCTTCCTTGAAATTCTATCCACAAAGATATGATTAGTTTTTGAAAAGCTATCTCTTTGAAGATAAACTGATGTCACTGAATTCTGATTCGTCTTGATAATGTATTTGCCAACATCTTCCTATTAATATGTCTGATTATAGTAGGGTTACTTTTTTCACTTTTTATATATAATAAGTTTAAACTTTCATTTACACAGTAGAATATAAACTTATTCAATTTCTTGGCTATTCCAGACATAAAAGAAAAATTGTGCCGATATGCATATATGAAATATATATAGTGATGTAAGAGTACTGACTTATTTCTATCTGATTTTTTGACTGTTTAATACATTGTACTTTCCCTGGCAATAATAAAATACCTTACTTTAAATATATTGAAAGGTAGGAGCACCTGGGTGGATCAGTTGGTTAAGTGTCTGACTCTTGATTTTGGCTCTGGTCACGATCTGATGGTCATGAGATTGAGCCCTGCAATGGGCTCTGCAGTGAGCGTGGAGTCTGCTTTGGATTCTATCCCCTTTTCTCTCTGCCCCTCCCTCACTCTCTCTCTCTCTCTCTTTTTCTCCAAATAAGTAAATAAGTATTTAAAAATAAATAAGTAAATAGGAAGATAAAGCCATATAAAATTCTCATTTTGATTGAAAAGGTTACAATATAATGATAGATTTTCCTATAAGTTTGGAAAACTAAGTAGACATGCCATAATAATATAATGCTAGTACCCTTCTTTCCAAAGCTCAAAAGTTCTCCTGTGAAATTATTTTGTAATCCCAGACCATTATGAAATCCTACTTCTTGAGAGAATAGGTATAGCAGATATCCATGCACCTCCTCACTCCCTCCATTAAAATCCTGTGCAATCTATTGTAATTTGTATTTTATCAACCCCCAAATTACAAAATCATATTTTCCTCTTACTGATGTTTATGTGTGCCAGATAGTTTCACAGCTAGTGGACATCTTGATGCTTGTGTGTTCACCAAAGAAACACATAAATCAGACGAAATGTTATCAAATATAAATATTTTCCATAGTCATGTGTCCTATTTTTGAGAAAGTACATGTAATATCAGAGTTAACAATTATTTCTGTGAATATGGTGAATCATTATTTGAAAACTGGACATTTTCAAGAGAAGTTATATGTTGAGGTTAGATGTTTCCCTGCCAAATCTGTAAAGTACACAATTAGAATATAATTTATCATCTCAAATTAATAGTTAACCAATCTAGAGTCTCCACTTTTGACAATGAAAATATAATTTCTTCATTGTCAAATAAAATAAGAACATTTGGAAGCCAATGCTGATTGGCTGAAAACAATGCAGGAAGATTTTGCGTGGACTGTGCTTGACTTTCTTCCATTGGACTTTCCTGTGTTTAGAGTCACTGTGTTTTATTAATGAAGAGACAAACATGGAAGGAAAGCAATGAGGTGTGGGCTTCTTGGCAAATTTCTGAATGTAGGTTCAACAGAAATGTTGCCCAGAAATGTTCATTTATGTCAGACCCCACAGTGTACTTGGAAGCCTTTTACCCCATGGCTGTCAGTAAAGAGTAGTAGAGGAGGGTGGTAGCTATGCAAGAAAAATTACAAATAGGTGGTCTAACAGAAGCTGTGGGATAAAAGCTGTGTTTTATTTGTAAATATACTAGTTTCTTCTATGGCCCACTTTCTCCACTCTCACTCTACACAACTTTCTTTTTTTATTTTTTTAAATTTTTAAAAAATATTTATCTCTTTATTGAAGTTCAACACAATTCAGAAAAGTGCACTATTTTTAAGTACGTAGTTCAATGGATTTTCATACCCCAAATGCACCTGTGTCACCAGGATCCAGATCAAGAACCACATCATTTCAAAGCCGCTTAACCTCCCTTGCTCCTAGAAGCCTCTCATGCCCCTTCTGATTGCTACCTTTTTATAAATCCTGACTTCTGAGATCATAGATTTGCCTATTCTTAACTTTTACATTAATGGAACTCTACAGTGTGTGTTCATCTGTGTCTGGGTTCTTTTGCTGGGCCTAATGTTGTGTAGATCAGCCATTCTTATTGTTATGTAGAATTCCATTATGTGACTATAACATACTTTATATTGATTCCCTTTTTGTTGATGGGCATTTGAGCGGTTTCCAAGTTTGGGGCTGTTGTGAAAAGTCTTGAGAATTTATGTACTTGTCCTTGGATGAACATATGAATGCATTAATGTTGATATGTTCCTGGGAGTGTAATTGCTGGATCATAAAATTTATAGCTTTTTTTTTTACATAAAACTTACATGTTTTTTTCTGATTATGGGTTTTCTTTTCTTTTTTTTTAGTTGAGTATAGTTGACACACAGTGTTATATTAGTTTCGGGTGTATGACTTCATGATTTGACAAGTTGATGCATTATGCTTTGTTCACTACAAATATAGCTACCATTTATCCCATTACATTGATGTTACAATTTCATTGACTCTATTCTTTATGTTCTTCTTCTAATTCCTGTAACTTTTCCATTCCATAACTGGAGGCCTATATCTCCTTCTTCTTTTCACCCATTTTGCTGAACCCCCATCCTCCTCCCCTCTGACATCACTCAGTTTGTTCTCTGTGTTTATTGTTCTGCTTCTGCTTTTCGGTTTTTTTTTTTCTATTTTTGATTTTTGTTGTTTCAAATTTTTATTTAAATTATAGTTAGTTAACATGACTGTAATATTGGTTTCAGGATTAGAATTCAGTGATTCTAAATATAACAGCCAGTGCTCATCCCAACAAGTGTCCTCCTTAATACCCATCACCCGTTTATCCATCCTCAGCCCACTTCCCTTCCATCCACCACAGTTTGTTCTCGGTGGTTAAGAGTTTCTTATGGTTTGCTTCTCTCTCTTTTTTCCCCCTTCCCCTGTGTTCATCTGTTTTGTTTCTTAAATTCCACATATGGGTGAAATCATTTAATATTTGTCTTTCTCTGACTGATTTATTTTGGTTAGCATAATACACTCTAGTTCCACCCACTTCATTGCAAATATCTTCTCCCATTCCGTAGGCTGTCTTTAGTTTTGTTGATTGTTTCCTTCACTATGCAGAAGTGTGTGTGTGTGTGTGTGTGTGTGTGTGTGTTTATCTTGAAGAATCCCAGTAGTTGATTTTTGCTTTTGTTTTTCTTGCCTTCAAAGAAGTGTCTAGTAAGAAATTGCTATGGCCAAGGTCAAAGAGGTTGCTGCCTTTGGTTGCTTCTAGGATTTTGTTGCTTCTAGGATTTTCTGTCTCAAATTTGGGTCTTTCATCTATTTTGAATTTATATTTGTGTATGGTGCAAAAAGGTGGTCCATTCCATTCTTCTGCATGTTGCTGTCCAATTTTTCCAGCACTATTTGTTGAAGAGACCATCATTTTCCATTGGATATTCTTTCCTGGTTTGTCAAAGATTAGTTGACCATATAGTTGTGGGTCTATTTTTCAGTTTTCTATCCTGTTTCATTGATCTATTGGATCAATGCCTGTTTTTTGTGCCAATACCATACTGTCTGGATCACTACAGTTTTGTGATATAACTTGAGGACCAGAATTGGGATGCCTCTACCTTTGCTTTTCTTTTTCAAGATTGCTTTGGCTATTTGGGATCTTTCATAGTTCCACACAAATTTTAGGACTGTTTGTTCTAGCTCAGGGAAAAGTGCTGTGGTATTTTGATAAGGATTGAATTAAATGTGTAGATGGCTTGGGTAGATATTTTAACAATGTTTGTTCTTCCAATCCATGAGCATGGAATGTTTTTCTTTTTTCATTTCTTTGTGTTACCTTCAAATTCTTTCCTAAGTTTTCAATAGTTTTCAGCATACAGATTTTTTATCTCTTTGGTTAGGTTTATTCCTAGGTATCTTATGGGTTTTGAAGCAATTGTAAATGGGATTGATTCCTTGATTTCTCCTTATGCTGCTTCATTATTGGTGTATAGAAATGCAACACATCTCTGTACATTGATATTATATCTTGTGACTTTACTGAGTATATCACTTCTAACAATTTTGGGGTGGAGTCTTTCAGGTTTTCTACATGGGATATCATGTCATCTGCAAATAGTGAAAGTTTGGCTTCTTCCCTGCAATTCTGATGTCTTTTATTTATTTTTGTTTTCTGATTGCTGAAGCTAGGACTTTCAATACTATGTTAAATAACAATGGTGAGAATGGACAATCTGTTTTGTTCATGACTATAGAAGAAAAGCTCTCACTTTTTCCCCATTGAGGATATTTGCTGTGGGTCTTTTGTATATGGCCTGTGTGATGTGAAGGTATGTTCCCTCTATCCCTACTTTGTTGAGGGTTCTTATTAAGAATTGATGCTGTATTTTGTCCAATATTTTTTTTCTGAATCCATTGAGAGGATCATATGGTTCTTTTCTTTTATTAATGTGGTGTATCACATTGATTGATTTGTGAATATTGATCTACTCCTGCAGCCCAGGAATAAATTACACTTGATTATGATGAATGATTCTTTTAATGTAATGTTGGATTCAATTTGCTAGTATCTTTTGAGAATTTTTGTATCCATGTTCATCATGGGTATTGGCACATAATTCTTCTTTTAGTGGGGTCTTCATCTGGTTTTGGAATTAAGGTAATGCTGGCCTTATAGAAGGAGTTTGAAAGTTTTCCGTTAATTTCTAGTTTTTGGAATAATATCAGAAGAATGGGTATTAACTCTTCTATAAATGTCTGGTAGAATTACCCTGAGAAGTCCTATGACCCTGTACTGTTGTTTGCTGGGAGATTTTTTATTACTGATTCAATTTCCTTGATGGTTATGTGAAAATTTTCTAGTTCTTCTTGTTTCAGTTTTGGTAGTTTGTATGTTTCTAGGAATTTATCTATTTCTTCCAGATTGCCCAATTTGTTGGCATATAATTACTCATAATGTTCTCTTATAATTGTTTGTATTTCTTTGGTGTTGGTTGTGATTTCTCCTCTTTCATTCATGGTTTTATTTATTTGTGTCCTTTCTATTTTCTTTTTGCTAAGTCTGGCTAGTAGTTCATCAGCTTTATTAATTCCTTCAAATAACCAGCTCTTAGTTCCATTGATCTGTTCTACTGTTTCTTTGTTGTTGTTGTTTCTATATCATTTAGTTTTACTCTAATCTTTATTATTTATCTTCTGCTGGCTGTAGCCTGTATTTAATATTCCTTTTCTAGCTTTTTTGGGTGTAAGGGTGGGTTGTACAATTGAGACTTGTCTTGCTTTTGATGTATTGCTATATACATCCCTCTTATGGCTGCCTTTGCTTCATTCAAAGTTCTGGATTATCATGTTTTCATTTTCATTTGCTTAAATGTATTTTTTTTTAATTTCTTCTTTAATTTCCTGGTTAACCCATTCATTCTTTAGTAGCATGTTCTTTAACCTCCATGTATTTGTGGTCTTTCCAAATTTTTTGTTTTTTTAAAGATTCCATGTATGAGTGGAATCATATGGTATTTCTCTTTCTGACTAGCTTATTTACATAACATAATGCCCTCTAGGTCCTTCCATGCCTCAAACAACACAAACTCATCCTTTTTTATAATTCTATAACATTCCATTATGCATATATACCACATTTTCTTTATCCATTCGTATATTGAAGGGTACTTAGGTTGTTTTCATTTCTTGGCTATTGTAAATAATGCTGTAATAAACATAGGGGTGCATATATCTTTTCAAGTTACTGTTGTATTTTCCCTGAGTAAATGACCAATAGTGAAATTATTGGATCATATTATATTTCTATTTTTAATTTTTTGAGGAAAAAACTATTTTTCACAATGGCTATACGAATTTACATTCCCACAATAGTGCATGAGGATTCCTTCTTATCCACATCTTCACTAACACTTATTGTTTCTTATCTTCTTGATTTTAGCCTTTCTAATAGACATGAGGTAATATCTCTTTGTGGTTTTGATTTTCATTTCCCTGATGATAAGTGATGTTGAGCATTGTTTCATGTGTCTGTTGGCCACCTGTAGGTTTTCTTTGGGAAAAATGTCCGTTCATATTTTCTGCCCATTTTTAAATGGGTTTTTTGTATGCGTGTGTTGATATATATATATATATATATATATATATATATATATATACACTTATATATTTATATAAATATATTTATATATATTTATATATTTTTTATATTAATCCTTATTGGATATATCATTTGAAAATATCTCTCCCACTCAGTAGGTTGTCTTTTTGTTTTGTTGACTGTTTCCTTTGCTGTGCAGAAGCTTTTTATTTTAATGTAGTCCCAGTAGTTTATTTTTGCTTTTGTTTCCCTTGCTTTAGAAAACGTATCTAGGAAAATGCTGCTATGTCTGATGTCAGAGAAATTATTGTCTGTGTTCTTTTGTAGGATTTTATGGTTTCAGGTTTCATGTTTAGGTCTTTAATCCATTTTGAGTTTATTTTTTGTATGATATTAGGAAATAATCCAGTTTCTTCTTGTACATGTAAGTGTTCAGTTTTCCCAGCACCATTTATTGATAAGACTGCATTTTCTCCATTGTTTATTCTTGCTTGCTTTGTCATAGATTAAGCGATCATATAAACATGGGTTTATTGTAGGGCTCTCTATTCTGTTCCACTGATCTGTGTCAGTTTTTGCACCAGAGCCAAACTGTTTAGATTATAGCTTTGTAGTGTATCTTGAAATCTAAAATTGTGATACTTCTAATTTTGTTTCTTTCTCAGGATTGCTTTGGCTACTTGGGATCTTCTGTGGTTCCATAAAAATTTCAGTATTATTTGTTCTAGTTTTGCAAAAAATGCTATTAGTAGTTTGATAGGGATTGTATTGAATCTGTAGCTTGCTTTGGGTCATGTGGACATTTGACAATATTAATCCATGAACATGAAATATCTTTCCATTTCATGGTGTCATCTTCAATTTCTTTCATCAGTGTTTTATAGTTTTCAGAGTACAAGTCTTTCACTTCTTTGGTTAAGTTTATTCCTAGGTATTTTATTCTTTTGGTGCACTTGTAAATGGTATTGTTTTTTCTCTTTCTGTGACTTTGTCATTAGTATATAGAAAAGTTGCTAATTTCTGAGTATTAATTTTGTACCCTATGACTTTACTGAATTCATTTATTCTTCTAGTAGTTTTTTGGTGGAATATTTAGGATTTTCTATATAGTGTCATGTCACCTGGAAATCATGAGTTTAACTTCTTCTTTACCAATATGGATGCCTCATATTTCTTTTTCTAGTCTGATTGCTGTGGCTAGGACTTCTAGTATTATGTTGAATAAATGTGGTGAGAGTGGACATCCTGTCTTGTTCTTGACCTTAGAAGGACAGCTGTTTTTCACCTTTAAGTATGATGTCAGCTGTGGGTTTTTCATATACGGCTTTTATTATGTTAAAGTATGTTCCCTCTAACCCCATTTTGTTGACAGTTTTTATCATGAATGGATGTTGAATCTTATCAAATATTTTTTTTCTGCATCTATTGAGATTATCTTATGATTTATTTTTCATTTTGTTAATGTGGTATATTACATTGGTTGAATATTGAACAATCCTTGCATCCCAGGAATAAATCCCATCTGACTGTGGTGAATATTCTTTTTAATGTATTATTCTGTATGGCCCACAGGTTTCTTAATTATCTTTTCAAAGGCCAGTCTAGTCTGCCCTAGGCATGGACCAGAGAGGCTAAAGAAGTCTCTTTTATTCTACTTTCAGATGCCATGCCATTCTGGTACTAAAAGCCAGATATTTCCCTGACAAACCTGTCATCCAAGATTCTGTATTTAATTTGGACTCCATCCCAGATCACACTCGTAGGGACATTGACATTGAAAGGAGGTTTTTTGTTTTTGTTTTTGTTTTTGTTTTTGTTTTGCTTTGTTTTGTTTTACCTGTAGAGTCAGAATCCAGTAATAGCTATATAACCTAGAACAAATTATGTAATCTTTTTTTCAAGTTTATTTTATTTATTTTGTGAAAGAGAGAGAGAGAGAGAGGGTGAGCAGGGGAGAGGCAGAGAGGAAGGGAGAGAGGGAGAGAAGGAATCTCAAGCGGGATCTGTGCTGTTAGCACAGAGTCCAAAGTGGGGCTCAATTTCATGAACCATGAGATCATGACCTGAGCTGAAATCAGGAGTCAGGCACTTAACCACCTGAGTCACCCAGGCACCCCTGTAAGCTTTTTATGCCTTAGTTTCTGCATCTATAAAGTAGGAATTTTTATAATTATCTCAATGAATTTCATTTTTGAGATTTTGAGATTTTCATTTATCTCACAGATCCAATTTTTGTAAGCATCAATAAGATAAAGAATAAAGATGTTGGAACTGTATCTGAGACATACTAAGGACTTAATGAACTATAAATAATAATAAATTTCTTAAGAAAATAATATAAAGAAATACAAATCTAGGGCTAAATATTTTATACATATATAAGTATGTATGTAGTTATTGTTAGAACAGTTATTTAAAATGTTATTGATAAATATTAGATGTGACAAAATTATTTACATAATAAAATTATACTTTTATGTAAGAATATATGTCTGACTTTCATCAAGGCATTGTTTTCTAGCTTGGGACAGAGATCACAAACCACTTTGAAAATGTGATGAAGTATATGAAAAATTAGATACACATATATACAACTTTATTCATGCCAATTTGGAATTCATGGAAGGTATGGTTCCCATTTATGGAATTCACAGCAGCCCAAAACCTCATGTCTAGAACTTTAGCTTTAAAGACAATATGGTAGATTAGAAATCTTGGATTTAAGATCTAAACATGTAGATTTTTTTATTCTGGGAAAGTGATTTAATCTCTCAGTCTCTGAGATATTCAATCTCTGAATATTTTTATTAAATTGGCAATTGGAAATGATGATCTCTAATTTCAACTCTAACGTTCTACATTTTTATGACATAACTAGCTTCTCTAATTATTTTAAAATATGAGACCATTTTCTGCCACCTGCTTATGTAGGTATGAATGGGATGATTCAGCAGCAAAGACTAAGGAAGTATATATCTTTCTTTGATTCAGGCCTGTTAAATTGGAGCCAGACACAGAGGGGAAGAGCCAAAAACAGAAAGGATAAGAGATTTGTCCTCAAGACTAGGAGAACAATTAAGTAGAAATATAACTGGATATTAGTGGCATCCTTAGATTGAAGTACTCTGATTCAGGGTAGGAAGCGGTTTCAGAATGTGTACAATATTGTTTGTCTTTAACCTTTCAGTCCTTCAGAATTTTATCCTTGATTCTTAGTCATTAAAGTTGGTGGTAGTCAGGTTGTGTTATTTGTTTGTCTTTGTTCTCATTTTCTGTTACTGCATAACAAATTATCCCCAAACTTAGTGGCTTAAAACAGAATATTTTTTGTGTTTGTGTATCTAATGATTTTGTGAGTCAGGAATTCAGGCAGGTCCCAGCAGAGTAATTTCTGTGCTTCATATGGCAATGACTGAAGTCACTCAGTCATATTCAGCAGGCACATGGCTGGTCTGGAGAGTCCAAGATGGCTTCTCTTGCATATCTGGCACCTTGCTGTGATGGCTAAAAGGCTGGGCTAACCTAGGATGATCAACTAAAGTGCTTTTCTGTGGCCTCTCCAGCAGAGTAGTCTCAGGGTACTCAAATAACTATCAAGGAAGCTCTAGGGGAAGCTTTATGTATGTATGCATGTATGTATGTGTATGTATGTGTTTGTTAATGTTTATTTATTTTGAGAGACAGAGCACGAGCAGGGGAGTGGCAGAGAGAGAGAAGGAGATGCAGAATCTGAAGCAGCCTCCAGATTCTGAACTATCAGCACAGAACCTGGTGGAAGGGTCAAACTCGAGCCATGAGATCATGACCTGAGCCAAAGTCGGACCCTCAACTGACTGAGCCACCCAGGCACCGCTAGGGGAAGCTTTATGTTTCCAGAGGCCTGAGCAGAAGCTGCAAACAATCTTATGAGCTAGACTTGGAAATCCCCACATGCCTCTTCAGCCACATCCTATTAGTGAAGCAAGTCATCAATGCAAACTCAAAACCAAGAAGAGAGATTTTATGCTCTGTCTCTTTTAGGAAGGAGTAGCAAAGTATTTGTGATCATTTTTAATCATCACGATCGGCCACCCCTAAACTTTGAGTAAAGAGGGTTCAGTTAATAATAGTTTTTGTTTCATGGCTATGGCTTATCTAGCTAGCTTGCTAACTGTCTACCTATTTATTCCCTTAATCTCCCATCATAAGCAACCGTTTTAATTTCTTTAATTTGTGTATTTTATTTGACTGTTTTGTTTGAAAAATGTACATTGTTTAGGGTGAGTTTGCTTATTTATTTATTTATTTATGTGTTTATTTATTTATTTTTATTTTTGAGTGAGAGAAAGAGACAGAGAGCAAGTGAGGGAGGGGCAGAGGGAGAGGGAAAGACAGAATCCCAAGCAGGCTCCATGCTCAGCATAGAGCCTGTCACAGAATGCTATCTCATGAAAGTGAGATCGTGACCTGAGACAAAATCAAGAGTTGGCCTCCTAATGGACTGAGCCACCCAGGTGCCCCAGGTGTTGAGTTACAGATCTCCTTATTTTTCTCCTTTTTATACCACAAACACTATGACTTTAACACCAATTCCTGGTTTCTAAGTGTACATCTATGTGCTATAAAGCTCTCAATTGTGGGAATCCTCTGCATTTCACCCCTTTGTCCTTTCTGACATGCTTATCCAAAGTAGCTCCAACTTGCTGCCACCATTAACTTATTAGTTTCCTCAACAAATAGTATCAAATATTTACTGTGTGCCCAGCACTGTTCTAGGTACTAACAACATACATTTTCTTATGGACTTATATAAGAATGAGGAGCGAGATTTATGTCCAGGAGCAAAGTTTCTGGGTGACAGAATATTGTCAGGTGGTTTTGCAGAATCCAGCAAGTATCTTCTCCCAGGTGCCTATTAACTTTGTACATGGCTGTTTCATTAAGTAAGGCTTTCTTTTTTTTTTAATTTTAAATGTTTATTTTAAATATGTAATACATTCACATAATTCAAAAATAAAAATATAACAAAACCAATATGGAGAATTATTTTTATTTTACATATCTTTAATTTAAGTGTAATTAACCTACATTGTATTCCTTTCAGGTGTATGACATAGTGTTTCAACAATCCTATGTATTACTCAGTGCTCATCATGATGTATAATCATCATCTGTTTTCAAACAACATTTTCACAATCTTATTGACTATATTCCCTATGCTGTACTTTTCATCTCTGTGACTTACTTATTTTGTAACTAGAAGTTTGTGCCTTTTGACCCCTTTTTATAATATGGACAAATCTTGCTCCAAACTAATTTCCTTCTACCAAACTTCTCTCACATACTTTGTATTAATTTTTTCTGCATCCTTTCAGTGAGAAATCCTTGATATTGATGTAATCAGACTCATTGATTTTTTTCTGCATTTTGGTGCTCTTGAAGATCATTTAGAAAATGGTTTCTAGGGGTATTTTTTTTAGTTATTCATTCTTTAATATTTTTGTTCCTTATTATCTTATTATTGTTGTTAGGTATTTTATTGTCTTTATTTTATTCTCAATGATATCTTGGTTTTTATTTTGATTTGTTTTGAGTTCCAGTATAGTTAACACACAGTGTTATATTAGTTTCAAGTATAGAATGTAGCAGTTCAACAAGTCTATACATTACTCAGTGCTCATTGTAGTAAGTGTACTCTTAAATCCCAATCATGTCCTTCACTCATCCTCCCACCCACCTCCCCTCTGGTAACCATCACTTTGTTCTCTATAGTTAAGAGTCTGTTATTTGGCTTACCTCTTTTTCTCTTTGTTGTTCTTGTTATTGTTGTTTCTTAAATTCCACATGTAAGTGAAATCATATGGTATTTTTGTCTTTTTCTAACTTATTTCACTGAGGATTATACTCTCTAGCTCCATCCATGTTGTTGCAAATGACAAGATTTCATTATTTTTGTGGCTGAGTAATATTCCTTTGTGTGTGTGTGTGTGTGTGTGTGTGTTTGTGTATACACCATTTCACTTCTTCCTTACCAATTTTGATGCCTTTTATTTCTTTTTTTCTTGTTTATAGTTTATTTATTTATTTTAAGAGAGTGAGAGAGAGAGAGAATCCCATATATATATATATATATACCCCACATTTTCCTTATATATTCCCCTATTGATGGACACTTGGGATGTTTCCATAATGTGGCTATTGTAAACAATGCTGTGATAAACATAGGGGTGCATATATCTTTTTGAATTAGTGTTTTCATATTCTTGGGGTAAATACCAAGTAGTGTGACTTCTGGTTCATATGGTAATTTTATTTTTAATTTTTTAAGGAGCCTCCATACTGTTTTCCACAGTGGCTGCACTAGTTTACATTTTCACCAACAGTGCATGAGGATTCCTTTTCCTCCACATTCTCAACAATACTTGTTTTTCTTGTGTTTTTGTTTGTTAACCATTCTGACAGGTGTGAGGTTATATCTCATTGTAGTACTGATTTGCGTTTCTCTTATGATGAGTGATGTTGAGCATCTTTTCTTGTGTCTATTGGCCATCTTTGTTTTCTTTGAAGAAAAAAACTGTTCATTTTCAATGGATTTTTTTTTGTGTGGTTGAGTTGTATTAGTTCCTTATATATTTTGGATACTAACCCTTTATCAGATATGTTATTTCCAAATATCTTCTCCCACTCAATAGGTTGTCTTTAATTTTGTTGATTGTTTCCTTTACTGTGAAGAATATAGTCCCAATAGTTTACTTTTGCTTTTGTTTCCCTTGCTTCAGGAGATATATCTAGAAAAATGTTAGTCCAGGCAATATCAGAGAAATTATTGCCTGTGTTGTCTTCTAGGATTTTTATGGTTTCAGGTCTCACATTTAGGTATTTAATCCATTTTGGATTTATTTTTGTTTATGATGTAAGAAAGTGGTCCAGTTTCATCTTGTATGTGTAGCTGTCCTGTTTTCCCAACACCATTTGTTGAAGAGACTATCTTTTTCTTATTTGACATTCTTACCTCCTTTGTTCAAAATTAATTGACCATATAAATGTGGGTTTATTTCTGGGTTCTCTATTCTGTTACATTGATCAATGTGTCTATTTTTGTCAGTACCACACTGTTTTGATTACTACCACTTTGTAGCGTGTCTTGAAATCTGGGTTGTGATACCTCCAGTTTTGTTCTTCTTTTCAAATTGTTTTGGCCTTTTAGGATCTTCTGTGGTTCCATACAAATTTTAGGATTATTTGTTTGAGTTCTGTGAAAAATGCTGTTAGAATTTTGATAGGGATGTCATTAAATCTATAGATTGCTGAGTATAGTATGGGCATTTTAATAATATTTGTTCTTCTAATCCATGAGCAAGGAATATCTTTTGATTTGTTTGTGTCATCTTCAATTTCTTTCAGCAGTGTTTTATAGTGTGCAGAGTACAGATCTTTCACCTCTTTGGTTAAGTTTATTCATAGATGTTTTATTATTTTTGGTGCAATAATAAATGAGATTTTTAAAATTTCTTTTTCTGCTACCTCATTATTAGTGTGTAGAAATGCAAGGATTTCTATATTGATTTTGTAACCTTCAACCTTACTGATTTATCAGCTCTTTTAGTTGTTTTTGTTTTCGTTTTTGTTTTGTGGAGTCTTTATGGTTTTCTGTAGATAGTATCATGTCATCTGCAAATAGTAAACATTTCACTTCTTCCTTACCAATTTTGATGCCTTTTATTTCTTTTTTTCTTGTTTATAGTTTATTTATTTATTTTAAGAGAGTGAATGAGAATGAGGTGGAGGACAGGGTCAGAGAGAGAGAGAGAGAGAGAGAGAGAGAGAATCCCATGTAGCCTCCCCACTGTTAGCATGGAGCCTGACATGGGATTTGATCTCACGAACCATGAGATCATGACCTGAGCTGAAATCAAGAGTTGGATGCTTAATCAACTGAGCTACCCAGGTGCCCCATTGCTTTTTATTTCTTATTCTTTTTTGGTTGCTGTGTCTAGGAATGCCCATATTATATTGAATAAAAATGATAAGTGTAGACATCCTTGTCTTGTTCCTCATCTTAGGGGAAAAGTTCTCAGTTTTACCCATTGAATATGATGTTAGCTGTGTTTTTTTTCATATGAGGATTTTATTATGTTGAGATATGTTCTCTCTAAACCTACTTTGTTGAGGATCTTCATCATGAATGGATGTTGTACTTTGTCAAATGCTTTTTCTGTGTCTATTGAAATGATCATAAAATTTTTACCCTTTCTCTTATTGATGTGATGTATCACATTGATTTATTTGTGAATATTGAACCAACCTTGCATCCCAGGAATAAATCCCACTTGATTGTGGTAAATGATTTTTTTTAATGTATTGTTGGGTTCAATTTGCTACTATTTTGTTGAGCAGTTTTGCATCTGTGTTCATCAGAGATATTGATCTGTGGTTCTCCTTTTTTGTAGTGTTTTTATCTGGTTTTGGTATCAAGGTAATGCTGGCCTCATAGTATGAATTTGGAAACTTTTCTTCCTCTTCTATTTTTTGGAATAGTTTGAGAAGAATAGGTATTAACTCTTCTTAAAATGTTTGGTAGAATTTGCCTGTGAAGCCATCTGGTCCCAGACTTCTGTTTTTTGGGAGTTTCCAATTACTAATTCAATTTAATTGATAGTACTTAGTCTGTTCAAATTTTCTGTTTCTTCCTGACTCAATTTTGGGAGGTTTAATGTTCCAAGGAAGTTATCCATTTCTTCTAGGTTGTCCAATTTGTTAGTACAACTATGTCTTGTTCTTACTAACTTTAAAATCACATGCAATGGGTATAAATTTGATTTACTATTTTTAAAAATATTTTTAAAGTTTATTTTAGAGAGGGAGAGAGAGCATGGGGGGGGGGTGGGAAGAGAGAGAGGGAGAGAGAGAATCCCAAGCAGGCTCCACACTGTCAGCTGTCAGTACAGAGCCCAATGAGAGGCTTGAACTCACAAACTGTGAGATTATGACCTAAGCAGAAAATAAGAGTTGGAGGCTTAACCAGCTGAGACACCCTGGTGCCTGCCTTACTATTTTTTTTTTTTTGAGAAAGAGAGAGAGCATGTGCATGCACATGTGTGAAAGCAGGGGAGGGAAAAAGGGGAAGGGAGAGAGAGAATCTTAAGCAGGCTCTATGCTCTACATGATCATGACCTGAGCCAAAGTCAAGATTCAGACGCTTAGCCGACTGACCCATGCAGGCACCCCTGCTGTACTATTTTTTAATAGATAAAATCAGATCTTGGTCCATTGGATGTATTGAGCAGTGAAGGGCATGAAGATTTATGTTTTTACATTTACTACACTTGAATGACAAATTTTGAAAAGATTTTCTGTGACTGGCTAATGCCATCCCAGCATCTTTTACAAAGCTCTGGTCTTTGGAGATAAAGTCAATTGATTTGCATGAGGAGCCCATGGCCTTCCTCAAGCAATCGATGCTCTTTCAAGTTCCATATTTAAGGGGTTAAACTATCATGGCCACAAGGAAGAAAATAGGTTGCAGAGAAGGTAAGGAAGAGTAGCAGGCTGGTCCTGACCCTGAAACAAAGAGGTGGGAATGGATACAATGGTTCTGGTGAGAGAGCAAAAATGAGGCCACCCTTTGTAACTGAGTGCTCCTAGAGCTTGCTGCTCCCTGGAAGGAATGTGGTCACTTGGGGCTACAGGTCGGAATAGTGGGTGGGAATAGTTCAGCTCTGCCACAGTGCCTTGAACATGGCATCCAGAAGTAGTAGTTGCTGTCCAAGAAAGAGATCCAAACTTATTTGTGGCACAGTTTCTCCTAATTAAATTGTGTGCCTCATTTTTATTCCTGTGCCATTCCTGAGAGACCCAGTCACCATCCCTCCCTGTCCTGAAACTGGTGGTTCCACTATGGTCAGAATCTCCACAATCTCATCTGTGTGAGACCAAGCCCTGACATATCTTAGCTCCGTGGAAGTGACTGGGTGAGAAAATAAAAAAAGATGCTTCTTCAGGAGATCCTGGGCCAATAGAATAGGAACCTCCTGCTCTCTGAGCCTACCCCTGAGAAATGAGCCAGGCCAGCCTCACAGGAGAGCAAGATACCAGCTCGTGGCTCATGGCCATGCCAGAACAGAAAGCTTTGCTCTTTCTCTTTATGTGAGACATGATTATTTAAGGTGAGCTTGAAGTACCAGTCTATTGTACTTTATTATAACAGCCTGAGCTAAGACACCACTGTATCAGAGTCTGCATTTTATTTATTGTTTAATGCAATATAATAGATATACAATGTTAATTTCAAGTGTGCAAAATATTGATTCAACAATTCTATACATTGCTGTGTCTACCATGATAAGTGTAGTCATCATCTGTCACCATGCAATGTCACTACAATATTCCCTATGCTGTATTTTTAATATGCATGACTTATTTTATAGCTGGACGTTTGTACCTCTTAATCTCTGTCATCTATTTCATGCACCCTTCACTCACCTCCCCTCTGGCAATCAACAGTTTGTTCTCCGTATTTAAGAGTCTGCATTATAACAAGAGTCTGGTGATTCTCATGCATGTTAAAGTTTGAAAGAATTATTAAGTCTCTCTCTCTCTCTCTCTCTCTCTCTCTCTCTCTCTCTCTTAATCTCCTCTTGTTGGTTTCCTTGTTTCTCTCTGGTCCCTGTAATAGGTACACAGGTTTTTCCAACACTGTATCTCTTAATTTTAAAATTATTATGGTCTGTAATATGACTACTACATATAGAAAGGGATTCAAGCCAAAAATAATACTATAAGACTTTCTGTTAAATTTTTTTAAATTTTATTTGAGAGAGAGAGAGAGCATGAATGTGAGCAGGGGAGAGGGGCAGAGGGAGAGAGGGAATCCTAAACAGGCTTCATACTCAGTGCAGAGTCTGATGCAGGGCTCAATCCCACGACCCCAGGATCATGACCTGAATCAAAATCAAGAGTCCGATGCTCAGCCAACTGAGCCATCTGGGTGCCCCAAGATTATCTGTTAAATTTGAATGTGGGATCAGTAACCAGAATACCTGACTACCTCCGCATTAAAAGAACTAGATTGGACTCCTCCAAATTCAGACACTGAAATTTGCTTGAATATTTAGAAGTAAATGAGATGAAGTTTTGAAAGCAATAAATCTTGCTATTATTGGCATTAGTTTTACACTTCACAGTCTAAGAATTAAAATTTCCCTTTAACCTTCTTTTTGTAACTTATTTTTAAAATGAGGCATTTCCTTTTCATTATATGCAGTTACACATATATTGCCCTTCTTTACTTTTTTACCCGTATATTGCCTAGCTTTACTTTTTCATGCATAAGCACATAACTTATACTTAGTGTATAACTAGCTTAGGCATTTAGAGATCAACTGCGCAGGTAAACTCAAATCCCGTGGTTCTTGTGGCATGGGCTCAACCAGCCAAATGAGCATCACCTGGCAATTGAGAAACAAAATCTGAGGACAGTGCCCAGGAATCTGTTTCTAATAAGCCTCCAGCTGCTTCCAATGGGCAGTAAAGCGAGAACCACTGTTGTAACTTCTTTCTATTCCATGTGTTCCAAGTACCAACAGTGTATCATTCCCTGTGCTTGTCAGAAATACACAGTCTCAGCCTTCATTCCAGACCCACTGTTGTGGAACTAAATGTTCATGAGCCCTAGCAATTCATATGTTGAAATCCTAACCTCCAATATGATGATATTGGGAGGTGGGACTTAGGGCGATAATTAGGTCCTGAGAATGGAGCACGTGTGAATGAGATTAGTGACTTTATAAAAGGAACCCAGAGAGTCTTTTTACCGTCTGTCTGCCACGTGAAGCTATAACAAAAAGTTGGCAGTCCGCGACCTGGAAGAGGGTTCTCAACCAAACGGGACTACACTGGCATCCTGATCTCAGATTTCCAGCCTCCACAACTGTGAGAAGTAAATGTCTGTTGTTTATAATTCCCCACTTCTCCCCAGTCTATGGTGCTTTGTTACAATAGTCCTGAGACACCACCATAACAAAATCTACATTCTGACAAGATCTCTGGTGATTCTGGTGCACTTTAAAGTTTGTGCAGGCTCATTTTTGTCTTCTCTGGTTAGCCTTCTTGTTGGCCCCTGAAATAGATGCACAGGCTTTTCCAACATTGAGCCCCATAATTCTAAAATCAAACCACTAAGCTTTATGATTATTCCATATAGAAGGGATTCTAGCTCCCTTCCCCCAAATGAGACTTCCTGTCAAATTTGAATATCAGATAAACAACAAATAGCATTTTAATGTAAGTGTGTCCTGTGTAGTATTTGATACTTGGGACATATTTATACTGATAAATTGGACATCTTATATTTTTTTGTGCTACATTTGGCAACTCTACAGATAGCTCAAAAATCCCCCTTCCCCCAGAAACTTTTAATTCCTGGCAACATCAATGTGGATATTTGCTAAAACAGCCATATGTTTTTATATGACAATTTTTCTGTTCCTTTTGGATGAGATGGAAGCTGAAATCCTAGTCTCTACCCTTCAGTAAGTCAGCATCTATATGCCTTTGTTTACCTACAAAAGGCATCATTGACTAAAGCCTTAGAAAGCAGGAAATGGTGTTAACCAACATTTGTCAGCAGGAAGGACTTCAAATCAACTATGAAAATACAAAAAAAAAATCCTCCTCCTTTTGGAAAATATTCTCTGTCATCCAAAATTCAGTGTCAACAATTCTCTGCGATAGGTTAAATCTTTCAGGCGCCAAGGGCATATTTTGCCATGAGGTCATTCTGGCATGCCCGTCAGGAGTCCCTGTTGCTTTAAATTTGATACTCTGTCTGCTGGATCACAGATGAAGGTTCTTTTAGTCTTGGAGGTTCTGGTAATGTCTGCTTTGAGTGTTTTCGTTTTTGTTTTTGGTTAAAACTGTCTCTGCTATAATCCGTGTTGGGGATTTGCAATGGAATACTAGCTCAGTGCTGGGAAGTAACTAAGATGCTTTCCTGAAGAAATTTCCTATCAGTTGTCCTTGGGCCCAACTCCGTGAGGAGATGAAGTGTACTTTTATTTGGATGAGAACACTGGATGAGAGCATTCTTTTGTTTCAGTAATATAAAGCCTGTCTCTGTTCAATAGGTTTCCAGAACTGACATAAATGATCTGAATCAGCAAACTCATTATTGCAATTTAAACTCTTGCTATAGGAGTAGAGTTGACGTAGAATTTGTGGGTTCTACCAAAAGTCTTACAGAAGATATTTAAGGGATATGATGCTAACAATGCACTCCTCTGTATGTGTAAAGTCTGTTTTTTAGTTCAAATTAGCACTGGAGAGGTGTAAATTTGATCATATCACTTTGGCAGAATTGCCTTTTCTGAAATCTCTTTTTAGGTCTTGCCTTCAAATTTTATCATTCGTTATATAGTCCATGCATTTTGATTCTCCTTTTTTTTATTTTGTTAACCTCCATTTTCTTTTTTGTATTACATTTACATTATTTTAATTTATAATTAGAGAATTAGTATAGAATACTTTTTGTTTTAATTATGAAGACCAGCACTGGCATGATAAGGTGCAGATTAAAGAATAATATCAAACATCCTTGTACCCAGCATGCTATTTAAAAACTAGGTACTGGGGCGCCTAGATGGCTCAGTCGGTTGAGCGTCTGACTTCGGCTCAGGTCATGCTCTCACAGTCCATGGGTTCGAGCCCCATGTCCGGCTCTGTGCTGACAGCTCAGAGCCCGGAGCCTGTTTCAGATTCTGTGTCTCCCTCTCTCTCTGACCTTCCCCAGTTCATGCTCTGTCTCTCTGTGTCTCAAAAATAAATAAATGTTAAAAAAAAATTAAAAAACAAACAAACTAGGTACTGATGGTACTAAGAGCACCTGTGGGTGCTTTCTTAATTGCAGCATCTTGGCTATCCTGCTGCCTATCCTAAATTTTGAATTTTGTGATAGTCTTTTGCTTCCTTTCCTTGCTAGTTTTTACCACATACATGTTTATTTGCTTGTCTTTGATCTTTTACACAACTGGAACTATTTTTTATGTATTCTTCTGGAGTGTATGTTTTTGCTGAATATTATGTTTCTAATATTCACCCATACTGATACATTTTTCACTGCTGCATAGTATTCTATGATATAACTATATCATAATGTGTTTATTACTGCTACCAAATATAGATATTTGGGTTGTCTTCAACTGTCTCTTATTGCAAATGGTACTGCTGTGAACATTCTTTTACAAGGCTCCTGATGCATAGGTACAAGAGATTCTCTGGGGCGTGGTACTGAAAGTGTGTGGTTCACCGGCCAGCAACAGCAGCATTATTTATAGCTTATTAAAAATGCCCTGCCCTCTGAGGCACCTGGGTAGCTCAGTCAGGTAAGCATCCAACGCTTAATTTTGGGTCAGGTGATGATCCCAAGATCATGGGATCAAGCCCTGTGTAGGCAATGCCGCCCCCTGCCCCCATGCTGCATGTGGAGCCTGCTTAGGATTCTCCCCCATCCCTCTCCCTCCCTCCCTTCTCCCTCTCTCTCCCTCTCTGCTCCTCTCCCCAGCTCATGCTCCAGTGCTTTATCTCTCTCCCTCCCTCCCCCCCCCTCTCTCTCTCTCTCCCCCCTCTCCCCGAAAAAAAAAAAAGCCCCACCCTAGATCCACTGAATCAGAACTACATCTTATTATATCCTTCTGTGGCTATTAAATTTGAAAAGAACTAGGTATATACCTAGGGTGAAATGATTGAAGAAGTTCAATTATTTTTTTCCAAGAGAAAGCCCAGTGTTTTCCCAAAGTTGTTGTGCCAGTGTATTACTGCCCAAAAAGTTCTTATTGCTCCAATACTGTCACCAACAGTGGTATTTTCAGGCTTTAAAATAGTGTAACATGGAAATGTGAAAATGATGTTATTTTTATATTTTGCTGATTATCAATATGGTGTATAAATGCAGTTGATATGTACATATCAGTTTTCTATGCAGTCATCTTGTTAATGAGGTTGAGCATCAATTATTTGTTGACCATCAATCGATATTTCTTAAAACCTTGTTCATGATCTTGTTAAGTTTTTAATTTTTGACCCCTTATTGATTTTAAGGTATTCTTTGTGTATTCTGTGTACTACTCTTTGTTGTTTATAAGTATTGAAAGTATTTTCACCCATTTTATGACTTGCAATTTTAATCTCTATGAAGTTGATTAATTGCAGTTTTTCTTTTTTTTAATATAGTCACATTTATATTTTTAAAATGGGTATCAGGTGTTTTTTTAGTTGTTGAGCCTTGCCAGTTTGGTTTCTCTGGACATCTATTACTCCGCATTTTTGGGAACAGAAGTCACAGTGAAGTTCTCATACCTGGACCTACCAACCCCTTTATATCCTAGGCAATTATTTCCCAGGAGTGTATAGACAAGAAAAAAAAATAGCTAAATGGGAATCAAAGATTACCTATTAGAGCCAGGGAGAGCTAATGTGCCCATCCTGGTAGCAAAATTCCAGAGAAGGTGCAATCTTACCTAGGAACCCAGTCAAAGGAAATTAAAAAACCCAGAAAGAATGACCACATGTTCACTAACCACAAGCAAACAGGAAGTACTGGAGAGACTAGAGCTTTTGTCTCTGCTTGTGGGGGCAAGGAAATCCATTCGCATAACATGCTCAGTGAGTGTTTGGGGCTGATCCTAGTCAAATTTGCCATGCCTGCCTGCACAGTTGGGGGTGGAAATATCCACAAAGGCAATAGAATGAATATAAAATTCTCAAGTTCCCTCACCTGTTGGCCAAAAAGCAAATATGGTAAAATTAGACATTAATAACCTTATGCCCCTAATGTATACATCTATTTTCTTTTTCTCTATTAACACATTGGGCTATGGTCAGCTAAGAGTGAAGCTAGTCTGATTCCCAACTTACTCTGCTTCTGTATGTCCAGGGACCAGTGATTTGGGCATTCAGCCCTTATTTCCAGAAATCTCTGAAATACCTCTCAACAGGCATATAAATTTTTTAATTCAGACCACACCACAACATGGATCAAAAGTTCACACCTTATTCTAAACTCCATTTGACATTAAGTTCAGCTGTATTATGTAACATAACGCAGATGAAATTATAGAAATTTAAATTACAAAATGACCTGAAGTATGACCTAAAATAACCAGTATGACCTAAATTTAAACAATGTAATCTTATTCCTCCCATTACTATGTCTCCCACTGGTTTTAAATCCTCCTCCCTTTGTAATGTAAATTCAAAGGAATTGCAATACAAATATTTTTCTTCCACAATTTATGATTTCCCTTGTCTTGGCTGGAAGGGTAATAAGGACAAAAGATAATATGACAAAAGTAGGATTGAAGTAATTAACATGCCTGGGCACTTTGTTATTTTATCATTATGAGGACATAAACTAATGGCTCATCATCAATATTCCCTTTAGAACACTATTCTTTAGTAAAATGAAATGTAAGGTAAAACTTCCATCAAGGCATCGGCTATACATAAACAAAAATAATGCAAGGTTTTGAAAATGGAGAGAAAAGTATGTGGCAAAATTTGGATAAAATTATCTCTGAAATAATCTATAGTAGCAAAAATCTGTTAAAAAAAACACTTTTTTTTACTTAGAAATGTTCCTATATTTCTGTTTCAAAAATACAATTTTCTTTACAAATAACAACTCCTCTAGAATTTTAATCCAAATAAATTTCTAAAAAGTTAGTTTAGAAAAAGTGAGGATATAATCAAATTTTGACAAAGGACAAAGTAATGTTTATGCATTCTGTTTTGTACTCTGAATGATGCCTATCTTTATCAACAACCTGGAAGCCTTAACATGTGAACATCTGCCCTGGAGTACTGGGAATTAATTTGAAATACCTTTAATTTTTTTCTTTCAAACCACAAACAAGGGCACTTAGGTGGCTCAGTCAGTCAAGCATCGGATTTTGGCTCAGGTCATGATTTCATGGCTGGTGTGTTCAAGCCCTGTGTCGGGCTCTATGCTGACAGCTGAGTCTGGAGCCTGCTTCAGACTCTGTCTCCCTCTCTCTCTCTGCCTCTCTCTCTCTCTCACTCTCTCTCAAATATAACATTAAAAAATTATTTTAAACCACAAACATCTCACTCTTGGAATAAGTTGATACCTACTTCTTGCTACAGAAATAGAGAAGGGTAAATGTGTTATTTCTGAAAGAGACGAAAGCTCTGGAGGCAAATGCCCAAGGCTCTTCATTAATGAAGAAATTCATTTGACTGGTTTAAACAATTTAAACAGCAGCTATGTGCTGACTCTGTGTGACCTATTTTGGGCTTGAATAAAATAGTAGTGGGTTATATAATTTATTATATCTTATGGAAAATATTTGAAGTTATTAATTATTGGACTCAGTATTCAAAATACCATGCTTCTCATACTTGGCAAACAGTCCAGACACATTTTAGCCTCTGTATCTTTGTACATACTCTTATTTTAGCCCAGAATGTCCTTATCCTTTATTCATCTGAAAAATGCCTTCAAAATCCTAATCAACTATTAACTTTGTGCTGAATCTTCTTCCATGGCACTTCATCCGTGTCTCTAAAATTGCATTTATAACTATGTGTTTTTCTTTATATCTCTAAGTTAATTAGGAGTTTCTCAAGGGTGAGCACGTTGATTTATTCATATATTTTCACCCGGTGCTTGTCGCAAATGCTCCCCTATGTGTGAACAGGAAAATAGATAAGTGGTAAATGAATGAATGAATGAATGGATGGATGAATAAAAGTAGTGTTTATTGATTCAAGCACATTTGAACACTATGAATTTATAATTTGTCTAATCACCCCATACTGTCTAGCGTGTAAATTGCTTCAGACATTATGACCTATGAGAAAAGCTAGTGCTTGGTGGTATTAAATTTTGTTTAAATTAAAGGTATTAAAGGTATTGAGGTTGTTATTAAGTGATTAAAATGTGAATGTTTTATATGTCTGTGAATGTTGTGTTAGAGATAAAAAGATAGTTTTCTACCTTGGCCAAGTCTAGAAATGAGGAACATAGACACATGCTTTATGGCAGATGGTTCAAACCCTGTATTTGCAAGACTTCCCTCGTTTTAATAAATCCTTGACCTACACTGAGCCTCAGCAACTCATCTGTAAAATGGGAATAGTAAATTCTACCCTAACTAGCCTCAGAAAAATTGAGTATCTAACCAAGTGAGGTATTAAAGGAATGATATATGGTCTATAGAGCCCTGACTTGTGGTTTGCAAATGAGGTGTCTTTTTTTAAAGTAGTAGTCTTTACTGGACCCAATTTTCTAGATGCAGAGCGTTCAAACACACAAGCTAAGGGATGCCTTTACAATAATTCACATAAGTCATCTAGTTGCTCACCCAGCAACCAAGATATCACCAAAACATGATTTGGGATGGCTTCCTTGTGTTCAAACTTGTCAATAGCTGCAGCCTGTACTTACCTCCCCCCAGAGCTAGATTAGTGGTAAGATGTCTGTTGAAACTGGGGAAATTTATGAAATTATATTTCAGCCTAAAGGCAAATGCAGAAAATTCATTAGTGGTCTTTTTAAATACCTGACAACAGAAGAAAATGAAAAAATAAATCTATTTATTCTTACGTGTTTTCAGAGCACATAGGTGTGTGCTGTGTCCTCTTGGAAGCATACTCTTCCTACCTCTTACCTTTCCCTTTCCTGGTTCTTCCTGAGCAGAATCAATCAGTCCATTCTCCATGCTTCTGTAGAATTCCTCAAAACTTAGATTTAAAATGTCACAGTGCTTTGGAATTATCTGTTTATGAATCTGCCTCCCCACCCCCACCCAAGAAGCAAGATTGTTAGGAGACTAATCTTGTCCTTTTTGTATTACCAAGACCTGCCTAGCTCTGCATCTAAGATTTAGTAGGACCTTGAGAAATACTGACTCTTGAAAAATGATATGGACTCTTGAAAAACAGTCTCTCTGAATCAGAGAGACCTTATTTTTCACAAATGTTGATAATAATGGAAGGCTGTATAGCTGCTTCAACTTGGTGCTAAGCAAGTGAGGGTTTTTTCACCTGAAACAATGCTCTCTATTCACATGGATACATTTATGGAAGGGCTATAAGAAAGAGCAAGCTACTCCAACAAAGGCCATTATGGAGAAGAGTCCAAGGAGTCTGTTATTAGGTTATTGTCCTTGGTGTTTGGGCACTGTAAGGACCCAGCTATAAAACTAATAGGAAACTTGCTTGTGAGAGAGAAATGGATTTTATTTGTACAGAAGGCAGAAAAATCTCAGCCTCTGAAAGGAGAGGGGAAAAAAATTGGAACAATATAAAGGAAGTGTGATGTCTTTTGAACGATTATTTAAGGTACTCAAGATAAGGCTAAGGAGAAGCCCTGAGCTGGAAGAAAATTAGGTAGTTCTAATCATCTGGCAATAAATTAGAGTTGTCATGAAATGTATGTGAATAATTTTTGCTGTTAAGTCTTGAATCATCCTCCCCTTTTTAACAAATGTTGAACAAAAAAACCATATTCCCATTCTCATTAATGTTACCCCATAAAGGTAAGTAAAGGCAAGTAAATAAGCAGTTAGGATGCAGTTGCAAAGCAGGATGTAGGATGGAAGCATGGACAACAGAACGTAGAGGAAGCCTTGGGAAAATACTTTTAGGAGGTCAGAGCAGTCTTTCTGAGTGCAGTGATTTCTAAGCAGAGACCTGAATGATGAGCTGAAGTTAGCCAGGGAAAAGGAGACTAGTGGGAAAATGGAGTTTTTCTGACAGAAAGATTAAAGTCTGTCACTGCAGAGAACTAAGAGAAAGCATGATGCTTTCCAGGAACTGAAAGTGAGAAATTTGATATGGTTGGAAGAGTTACATGGCAGCACGGAATTTATCTCACAGGCCAACTGGGTGCCATCAAAGAACTTAAGTGGAAAGTGAATTGATTTTATTTCGAGAGATCATTCTGGCTGTTATATGGTAGAAGGATGGGAGTGGGGCGAGGTTGGAGACGACAAGGTGCGGTGTTCTAAACCAAGGGTAAACGTTGATAGCCTAAACTCGTATAGTAGTGAGAATGGAGAGGTGTGCACAAAGTCCAGGAATATTTTGGGGGGTACGAATAACAAACTACTGATTGTTTAAAAGCTTCAAATTCAGAAAATGGAGCCCACGATGACACAAGTTTTCTGTTGCAAACAAGTGAGTGGATAGTTATTGCCTTTGTTTGAAACGGGGACACCAAGGAAAAGTTCTGGTGCAGGGATTTTAAGGGTTAGATGATAAGGACTGAAAACCCACATCAATTCCTCAACATTGTGTGCTGTGTCATATTTACAGCTTCAATTTTTCGAGGGCTGAGAATGTTTCTAGTTCCAATTCAGTTTAAAGGGTGTTTATTGATTTCTTGGACATCAGTGAATTATTTTGGTGGATGTTATAGGAATTCATAATGAACTTATAGTGTGTAGAAGGCTATGGCATCCTATGGTTTTTCATAAGCGCAGACAGAAAAAGAAATTCTCAAGATAATAGTGATAATGGTTTCAAAAATTTGAGAATAGCTTGAGGAATCATGTCTTGAACATTAGTGGAATGAAAAAACATTTTATTCCTCTGTTTTGGCAAAGAAAATCTTATGGGGATCTTCTAGAATGTCATTTGTAAGGATATAGAATGGAATGTTTAAATATTCTATGAAAGAGCAGAGAAAAGAAATGTCCATGAGGAACCATAACAATGAAAGTTCAAAAGCAATATAAATGACTGCCTATGTGATTGGCAGTTCCAACATAATGAACTCAGCTGTCTGTGAAGCTTTGCAAGTTACTACAATTGTAGATAAAGGCCTCTCTGATATTATCTTCCATGATTTGTAGCCAAGCAAAGACATTAGATTAGTTTCATATGTTAAAACAAAAGGCTAGTTTCAAAGGAAGCATCCCCTGCCATTTGCAGATTTGGTAGAACAACTCACTTTTTCCTTTAACATGGAGAAATATTCATAATTTTAATTTGTCTACGAGAAGGGATAAAGTGCTAATTGCCTTTACAATAGCAGGAGGTATTGATTTACCACTATTAGTAGTCATTGCTCAGTACTGATATTTTGAGACATTTTTTGGCATTTCTTTCACAGTTAAGCAGAGATATAAAGAATTCATTGCTATTTCAAGTGAATTCACAATTAATATTATAATGCGAAATAACAAGGGAAAGTAGAACAATTTTATAGAAAATGTGTCCCCGCGATTAGAGACTTACAAATTTCTTCAATGAGTATGTTCAACAAATGGCAAATGCTGAGCACTGTTATTTTGAAACTGAAAATATAATTGCATTTCTTACAAAGAATAAAGTTTCCTAGATAAAGCATTTATGTATTCAATGCAGCACTCGAGCAACTGGCTAAGAAAAAAAAATCATTTTAATCATTAAGCCACTTCATATAATCATTTTTAATAATGCATATTTTATCATAAAATGAATTTCTATGCAACAAAAATAGAAATAAAATATATTTTTAAAAAGACAATGAGAAATAGCTGTAAATCTAATACTGGGAACATTTTTGTACATATTTTTCTCATCTCTAGATCAAAAAAAAGGAAAGCAATTAACGTTATACTTTGAACATATTCCCATTCAGAAATTATATTTATACTTTATTAATTGTGACTGCATTATGTTAAATTATATAGATTAATCAAAGTTACTCAAACTCCAATTAGTGGGATTTTAGATCATTTTAAATATGTTGTAAGCAACATAGCAATGAATGTTTTGGAACTAAATCTTTGCCCATCCTTAGTATAAATCATTAGAAGTTAAAATGTTGAAATACACAGTAAAATAAAAGAACTGAGTTTTTTCATGATCTGACAACTTCCTTTATTCCTTATATCACCTTTAAGTTTACATTTATTTCTTTTTAGTGTCTATTCATTAATTATCTACTTGGTGCATTAATTTGTTAGGAGGCCTTAAGGCTTCTAAGATGAATAATGTATAGATAATGGTTATAAAATAACATCTAACTATCAGGATGAATGACAAACACATTATAATACCAAAGGGCTGAAGAGCCTGACTAGCGGATAGGAGAGATATAGGAGACAGAATGGAGTGCCTCCTGCATATAGAACTACCAACCACATCTAGAGGTCTAATTGGCTAAGCGAGCTCCTGCTAGGTTTCGGATTAAAAGAACAGATTGTGAGGAGCAACTGGAATGACTAGTGGTAAAAAATATTTTATTTATTTTTTTTTAAAATTTTTTTTCAACGTTTATTTATTTTTGGGGGGGACAGAGAGAGACAGAGCATGAACGGGGGAGGGGCAGAGAGAGAGGGAGATACAGAATCGGAAGCAGGCTCCAGGCTCCGAGCCATCAGCCCAGAGCCCGACGCGGGGCTCGAACTCATGGACCGCGAGATTGTGACCTGGCTGAAGTCGGACGCTTAACCGACTGCGCCACCCAGGCGCCCCAAAAATATTTTAAATAAGAAGTGCAGTTTGTGAAGTTAAGAGCCATAAACTTTTTCGTGTTCTTTTAAAAGTGGTCCTCGCCTTGCCAACCCAAAGACCATCGGGAAAACAAGACAGCTTTGTCAACTTGGGCAGTAAGAGCCCATGCACTTGAGTTAGAACTGCTGCACTCTGATGAAGGATATTCTTGGCTCTGAGCTCATTTGTGAGACCACAGGGGTCAATTTAAATTTCAAATCATCAGTTGGGTTTATTTCAAGTGGAGAACTTCCCCTGTTAAGCACCAAAGGAATACAAAGTTACTCTACAGGTGGAACATGTTATTTAAAGTGAGGTTATGTTTAAAGGGTGCTTTTAGAATTCAATTTAGAATTGGAGATCTTGGACAATTTCTTCTGTCTAAGCAAACTTCATAAAACCAGAGTCTGTGTCAATATAATTATAACATTAGTTTGAAATGGTCAAATTTATTATTCTGATTAAATTTTATTGATACAGTAATTATAACTTGGCATTCAGTTGTTTCAAATTTTAATGTTCTGATATTTATTACTAAAGGAAATGGTGAAATTACTTCAAGTTAACAGTCATTCCCCTGGAGTGGGACTTATTGGTGCAAAGAATTTCAGTTTACCTAACTGCTAAATCCCTGGTGCAAGAGTTCTTAATTTTTTTTTTTTAACATTTATTCATTTTTGAGAGTGAGAGAGACCAAGCCTAGGCGGGATAGGGGTAGAGAGAGAGGCAGACACAGAATCTGAACCAGGCTCCAGGCTCTGAGCTGTCAGCACAGAGCCCAACTCAGAGCTTGGACCTCAGCCAAAGTCGGGTTTAACTGGCTGAGCACCCAGAGGCCCCTCGTGCAAGAGTTCTAATTGGTTCAGGATATTGCCGTTTTTTTTTTTTCTAGTTTGATGCGAAATTTATAATCAGTATTACATCAGTAACCATTATAATCAGTAACTTTGTGAATCTACCATTTTTAATTATTAACAAATGAATATAAATCTTAAATGGTTATAATATTTCTCTATAAAGAAATATATACATATCCCTGTCAAAGGATCCCTGGTATGCCCGGCAGCCTCTAGTGGAATGTCAGGAGCCATACGGTAAGTATTGCAAGTTAAAGTCAAGGTTTTAGTGGAAACGCTACCATTTAAAAAAATAAAATAGTGATGTAGATTAACATTAGCTCAGTATGAGGATATGTTATAGTACGACACCAGATAAATTTAATATGGTTTTCCTAATTACAAAGTAATATACATATTTACTACAGAAACTGTAAAAAATTACGTGGAACATCATTGTTTTGTAGCTAAATTATGGGGAGGAAGGAAAGTGGCCTTTTGGTTGTGTTTGTAATGCTTTATTTTTTAAAAAGAGATCTAAAGCTAATATGGTAAACAATTTGCCTCTGTTACACCTAGATTTATAGGTACGTAGTTTAATTTCTCTATTTCTTAATATTTAAAATTTTAAAATAAAAATATGTAAAACACTCCTAAACTCACTGCACAGGATACGCATTCAGCATTTCAGTGTTTAACCTTCCAGCCTTTGTTGTATGAATAACCAAATACATATTTTCTTATAAATGTGGAATTACACATTTTATATTTGTCTTTGAACAATGTATTATACATTCCCTGAGAAGATATAGTACATGTTTTAGAGTCATGTATATTATTAACATCATTCTCTTCCATCACACATTTAAGCTAGTTTTTTTGTTGTTGTTGTTTTCCTATCACAAGTTAATAATTGCATTATTGGTCTAAGTATTACCAAAATGCTTTACCAAAGTGGAAAGTTAGCACCAAAGTATACTCAGAATGACCAACTTAAAAACGTGTGCTAACTTCACAGGTGAGAAGTCTCTCATCATCTGTTTTTCCAAATGTAGAGTTATGTTTCATTTCCAACAATTTGAAAGGAAACATTTTCCCAGAGATTTGTTTCAGTCAGGTATGATAAAACATGTGGGGATGAAAACAACTATCAGAAAGGAAGAAGTTTGTTATACTCGCAGATCTCTAGAAACAGATATGACATAGGGGTGGGGGGCACTTGGGGAAAAATACAGGGGGTCAGTCTGGAGGCAGAGGGAATGAGGCAATGTGTACAAGAGCCTCTCCTGTAGTTTCCATGGGAAGGAACAAACAAAGCAGGGTGAGCAGGCTTAGGATTGGCTATTTTAATGTGTCCATCAGGCTCTAGTATATAGGGACTGTCCCTTGTTATCTGGTGCTTAGCCCTGGGTGATTAGGACAAGTGGATTATTTGGTCACTGAAGAGCAGTATAAAACTGTGAGAGTCCTATAGAAGTCATGGGGGTGTGGGCTCCATATTGCTTTATGTGTGGCAGGCATGCTCCCTGGTAGGTTGTTTACTGTATCCCAAAGTTGTTACTAATTTTGGGAGGGTCAGTCCGTTCAGGGTCAGCAAGGTCCGGATGTCAAAGCATCATAATATAGAAAATAAAAGGTATGGTTAACACAAACTGATATCACATATGATGGTTTTAATGAATGAGCTGAAGTGCATAATGCACATGAGGACAAAGGGAATTAGACCAAAGATAACATGGTTGTGAAAATTATGTATTTATTAGGCAAATATTTTATGAGCACCTACCTCACGTTAGGCATTTAGTCATGGACAAAATCAGGCACAGACCCTGCTTTCATTTAACTTATATTCAGAAACTAATTTGCAAGTGCATCATACTAATGTAGCTTTCCCATAAAGTATATTAATACAAGATGTCCCAAAACCAAGAGTAACTAATATGTAGTTGGTATATCTATCATTATCTTCTGTATATTCTATATATAATAACTTGTTTAGGCTTTCAGACTTGCCTTACTCTTTAATAAGCCAATACTATTATATAATTTGACCTTAATTTTGAGGATAATTGATAGCCTTTTTTTTTTGCAGTGACTCAATAAAATAATAAACATATTTTAAGCTAGCATTAATGTTCTAATACAGTTCAGTACTTACCACCCTCCTTAATAAGTCAAGAAGTATGCTGGCCAAATGGGATGTTTGAAATATACTCATTATTAGGGGCGCCTGGGTGGCGCAGTCGGTTAAGCATCCGGCTTCAGCCAGGTCACGATCTCGTGGTCCGTGAGTTCGAGCCCCACGTCAGGCTCTGGGCTGATGGCCCGGAGCCTGGAGCCTGTTTCCGATTCTGTGTCTCCCTCTCTCTCTGCCCCTTGCCTGTTCATGCTCTGTCTCTCTCTGTCACAAAAATAAATAAACGTTGAAAAAAAAAATTTAAAAAAAAGAAATATACTCATTATTTGGAAAGAAATTGCAGGGTTTCTTCCCTAATATAGATGTTCTTACACACATGTTTGACTGGAAATAATATAAGGATTAAAATTTGCTGTGAGGACATGTGTAGAGTTTTAGCTTTGAATTGTGTTCAGTTCACACACAGAAATGAATATACACTTTAGTGACAGTGGGTATTAAATTGTTAGGTTTTTGCCAATTACTGATTTAAATTATGATTTCCAAGAAATGATTTGAATCACTATTAGTGCTAAAAACTCTATGTTGACAATCACTTTTGGGACCTGAGCCTTCTCTCTCCATGTATACCACAGTTTCTCAGATTGATGGCTTATTTCCCAATGACTGGAAGGGATTTTTAAAATTTTTTTTAACATTTATTAATGTTTGAGAGACAGAGCATGAGTGGGGGAGAGGCAGAGAGAGGGAGACAGAATCTGAAGCAGGTTCTAGGCTCTGAGATGTCAGTACAGAGCCCCATGCAGGGCTCAGACCCATGGACTGGGAGATCATGACCTGAGCTGAAGTAGGGTGCTTAACCGACTGAGCCACCCAGGTGCCCCTAGAAGGGATTTTTATGTTCAATCTACTAGAAGTTTATTGAAAGATAAAAATATACTTTCAGGGGCACCTGGGTGCCTCAGTTGGTTAAACTTCCAACTTTGGCTCAGGTCATAATCTCACAGTTCCTGAGTTCCAGCCCCATGTCAGGCTCTGTGCTGCCAGCTCAGAGCCTGGAACCTGCTTCAGATTCTGTGTCGCCTGCCCTCCCTCCCTCCCTCCCTCCCTCTCTCTCTCTACCCACCCCCCCCCCCCCCGCTCATTCTCTCCTTCTCTTTCTCTCTCTGTCTCTCAAAAAATAAACTTAAAAAAATTAAAAAAACCCAATATATATATATATATATATATATATATACACTGTCAGTTGCAATACATTCCTTGTAAATATATATTTAATATATATATATAAATGTATATATATACATATATATGTATATATATATATATACTGTCAGTTGCAATACATTCCTTGTAAATATATATTTCATGTTTATTGCAAGAATATTTTGCAGGTACATTAGATGATTAAGCAAACTGATCTTTTTAAGTTTATTTTTTAGAGAGAGCGAGCATGCACGAGCATGAGGGAAGGGCAGGGAGAAAGAAAATCCCAAGCAGGCTCTGCGCTGACAGTGCAGAGCTTGATGAAGTGGGGCTCAATCTCACAAACTGTGAAATCATGACCTGACCTAAACCAAGAGTCAGACACTCAACCTACTGAGCCACCCAGGTGCCCCCAAACTGAATTTAAAAAGAACTTTCTCATTTCCTTCTTCAAATGATAGATGTGGAAAGAAATGGAATATTATATATGGCTTTTAGGTAATAGAACCTGTTGAGACTTCCTAAACCAGCCAGCATAGTATTGTGTTAATCCCATTGTCAATGTCTTAGCAGATTTCCATCACCCCAACTGTCTAACTTGGTTAGGAGACCAAGGCTCCCTCATCCTCTAGCTGCAACTCCTTGAACCCCTTCATTCCTTCTCATCCTTCCTCATCTGTGTAATACACAAATCTTCTTTAAATGCAGTGCATGAAAATTATTTGGCTTTTAATGCTGCTTGACATTGTTTCCTTAATAACTTCAACTTAATAAAATGGTTTTCCAATTCATTTTTTTATTGTTCCTGTGTCACCTGATGTACCTTATTGATGTTGATGGTAAAATTGAATTTTGTTCAAGACTTCTTTTCTTCTTCCATAGCTGAAGAAAAAAAAATCAATTACCATCAACCTGAATTTAGATTCAAAATGAGTCCTTCATTAAATTCAGATTATAGAGTCTATGGAACAGAAATAAATATGTGAATATAATTGAGTCTATTGCTTATCCTAAAATGATTAGTAGAAATACATATAGTAAACTCTTTCTAATGATCTCGTGTTGAATAGCATTTAATAATTTACAAAATATTTTCAAAAACACTTATCATATTTTATCCTCAAAATAATCCATGTTAGGCAGTCATAGAGATCTTTTTACTTCATTATATATATGTATATATATAATCCTATATATACATATATATGTATACACCTATATACACATATATACACATTATGTAATATATACCATTTTATCATATTTTAGTCATACAGATAAAAATTCAGGTCACAGACTTTTGAACTTACTCAAGTTCACACAGATGTAAAGTGACCTATCCAAGACTAAAGCCCAACATTTGTGTCTCTTGATCTAAAGTTTGTTCTACTTTCTAAATAGGAAATATAGGCATGCACAAAGGAAAAAATAAAGATCTCCCATAATTCCAGCACTAAACTGTTCAATTATTCAATAAATACATTTTGAAGTCCCACTCTGCCAGGTACCATTCTACTTTAGTAGGGATAACTGCAGTGAGAAAATAAGCAGATGAAAATCCCTGATCTCATTAATATTACATTGTGATAGGATGGTTTAAATAGTTAAATTGTGCAGTATTTGTCAAACAGTGACAGTGTGATGGAGAAAAATTAAGCAGCAAAGTGTTGGGATTAGATCTGTAGGATGAAATCAATCAGTAATCAGGAAGTGCCTCATTGAGACAGTAACATTTGAGTAAAAACCTATGTTACAGCCATAGGTACAGTATTACAGACAGAGGTGTGCCTGTCATGCTTAAAGTACAGCAAGGAGACCCATGTGGCTGCAGCAGGTGATAACTACAAGAGTTGAGGAAGAGGAGGTTGGCAGTTTGGGGAGGGGGAGAAGAGGAAATGAGGAATATGGGTGAATTATGTAGGAAAAAGCATGACCTTGGCATTTTCTCTGAGTGAAATTGAGCCATTTCAGAAGGTTTTGAACACAGAAGTGACATGATCTAGCTGAGACTGGAACAGATTACTCTGAATCTTGTATTGAGAATAGACTATAGATAGCCAGGAGTTGGGGGGAGGGGCAGATAGTGGGACCAGTTGGGGGCCTATTGCAATGATTCAAGTGATAGATGATAATGACAGTAACCATAGAGATGACATGAAATGATTGTATTTAAAATATATTTTTGAAGATAGAGCCAAGAGTATTTGCAAGTAGACTGAAAGTGTGTTGTAAGAGAGAGAAAAGAATCAGGATGACTCAGTGTTTGACCTGAACAAACAGAAAGGAGTTGCCATGATTTGGGATAGAAAGACTATGAGAGAAACAATTTTAGAAGGAAGATTATGAATTTAATTTTGGGCACATTAAGTTTGAGGTCAAATTTAGACATCCAGGTGAAGATGTTGAATAGGGTTTTTGAAATATGAATCTAGAGTTCAGGAAAAAAATTAGGTTGAAGATATAAATTTGGGAGCCATCAATTTGCAGATGACTTTTAAGTCAGAACACTGGATGAATTCGCCACAAGAGTAGGTGTAGAGAAAATGAGATCTAATAAGTTCAAATCTAATGCCATTCAAAGATACTAATAATAACAGTCAATTCGCCTCTCAAAAGGTGGTTGAGTTATTAAGTTAGCACATAAGGAAGAAAAACTGTATAGTAAACAATCTTAAAAATTCCCTAAATCACCCATAAATTCAGTATACATGACTTGGTTTATACCAGAAGTTGGCAAACTATGGTCATGGGACAAATCCAGCCTGCTGGCTGCTTGTTTGTTTGTTTGTTTGTTTGTTTTTATGGCCTGTGAGCTAAGAATGTTGTTGTTGTTTTTACATTTCTATATGACTGGGGGAAAAATCAAGAGTAATATTTTAGGTCCTGAAAATTCTTTGGAATGCATATTTCAGTGTCCATAAATAAAGTTTTATTACAACATAGCCATGCTCATTTGTTGATGTATTATTTAGGGCTGCTTCAGCACCACCATAGCAGAGCTGAGTAGTTGTAAATATGTACCGTCTGACCCTTTACAGAAAAATTTGACAACTACTGGTTTATACAATTCTATGCACTTACATGTAAGTAAAGCACACTATATAATTAAGCGTGTGTGTATACATACATACATTTATAATGTATACAGAATTTTCTTTAGGATTTTTAATTTTAAAGATATTTAAAACATGTTTTTATGGAACACACATTTGATTTGCCTGAGTTAAGCTCACTGAGCCTATTACCATGTCTTGAGCATCTGCTGTGTGCCAAGTGCTTTGCAAATTATCACATTTAGTATGAGTTTTCTATCCCCATTTTACGGATAAGAAAGTTGAGGGTAAGAGAGATTGACTTAGATATCAGAGTACAAACTCGTTTTTAAGTCTGGGATTTCTTTTACTCTATTGTCATCCTAACAAATCCTAACATGTGGAATTAAATACATGCAGTATCAGCACCTGACCTGCAGTATGCACCTCCAGCAGGTCCTCTCAAAGAAGATGCCAAAGATTTGGAGAATATTCAGAGATTTAGAGAAAGGTAATTAAAATGATTTTTTTAAATACAGTATTAGAGACTATTGCCTGCTTGAAAAGATTAAAGCTATTTGTTTTGGGTGGGCTGGAATTGAGTGATATCTGTTAATTACACGTATTACTCTTCATAAATTTATTTTCAGAAAGTGACTTTAATTGACACTCTCCTGGAGATAAATGATAAATGACACATTCCTTGACTTCAAGAAATTTTAAAACCACTGGTCAGATAGGCAACTTTATTATGAAAGAGGTATAAATAGGCGTGATCTCATAGACCCGATACATTAGAACACTAGAGCTTTCATTAAAAAATACTTTGGTGTTTATTACTAACCTTTGAAATTTACATCCCAAAAAACAAATCAGTTGACAATCAAACAGCCGTGCCCTTCCCCGACATGCCTTTTGTCCCGTGTCCTGGAAATTGTAGGTCATCTTGAATATGCTATCCCAAATCATGATTGTAACACTGTGTGCAATGAAACAGGTCCACTCATAATTACTGGTATTGTTCGAAAAGGAAAAGTCCTTGGGATTTGGCTGCATGAAATAAGATAATTATGAATTTTTTTTAATATGGGTTATTCAAACCTGGGAAGGGAGTTGCTCTTGTTGACTTACTAGGCCTAAGTGAACCCCTGAGAAGAACATTTTGCATTTTGAGAAGATATATGATTCTGTCACTTGTCTCTTTATAGACAGAATGCTTCAGTGTTTTTGAGTGTCCCCTCAGTGGCTTGGAAATAGGAATATGGCTCCAAATATATACTACTCTCTCTCCCCTTTGTAGATTTTATGACCCATTAGTTGATAGAATATTTCTAAAGAAGGGTTTTATGCATCCTGTCTCTATGATCTTTACAAACCCTTTATCTGGCAGTAACATTAACCTAAGATCTAAAATTTTCTGCTTTTAAAGCACAAAAGACTTTGTTTGCAAACTCCATAATTACATAGTATAAATTTGCAAAACTTAAAGCAAATCAACTCCTACAACACAGCTCACAAATAGAAGTTTTTGCTTGTTGTCTGGCCTGACAAAGACTGTTAATGTGCCATTATGTTGCCGTTACTGTCATCCTTTTATCTTCAGACTAACAAATAACATTCTGACAGTGTTAAAGGACATCTGAATTTTTCTGCAGAAAACAGCCCTGAGCTGACATCAATGCTTTCACAAAGGAATAAAATAAAACTGGTGAAGATATTAATCTGACATCATGGGGAAAAATTGTTAGAATGGATTTATATCCAAATCCATTATCTCATTTAATCTTTGCAAAAACCATGTGTTGTAGGTATTACTGTCTCTATTCCTCATGTGAAGAATCCAGCTCAATATAGTTGGATAGTTGAATACTATGCCTGTAGCTACATGATTAAGACATGGTGGAAACAGCACTAAATCCAGGTGGTTTTATCCCAATTTTCATTCTCTTTCAAGAATACAGACTTGTAAAACTACTACAAACACATGAAATCCAACTACTCTTATTTCTAGGGCATTCTTTTTATGACATCACCATTAACTATACGGACAAGAATTCGTAAGGCAGTTAGCTGGAGAGAAGTATGAAAGTGTATTTTTATGGCAGATGGAGGGATAAAAGCAGGATAAATTTTGAGCTTGAGAAGTTATCTAGGATCACATGCCAAGTGGTAGGACCATGAGAGGAAGTCTTAAAGCCTGCAAGCCTACTGTGGTTAAAAATATGGAAAGATAGAGACACTTAGAACAATATCTGATTGTTGCTAAAAACAAACTCCATGTACTGTACAACTTTGCTTCAAATTGGAAATGCCTGAAGATTTACTATTTGGGGAATTATGTCAAGAAGAGTAGAATTTCCCATGAGCAGCTTTTGTATATCTCCTGAGATAGAGCTCTTCTAGGAAACTTTAAATAAGTACACACTGCACTCCCAACAGTACTGTTGATTGATGTGATTCCTTCTAGCTTTTGCTGTTCTTTCCTGACTCTTTGGTAGGTGGAAAGTATGTAAGTAATCCCAAACACCTGGAGCATGAGACAAATGGTCCTCTGAGATCAAGAACAACCCTAGAGAAAGAATTCAAGCTTGCCAAATTGTTCAACAACTTCCCATGTTCTCAGAGTTTAAGAGTCGTTCCCCCCCCCCACCTCCTGGCCCACAAAGAAGTAGCCAGACTCTAGGAAATTTGTTACCAATAGAATATTCTACAATAATTAAAAATGTTCTACCATTTTGCACTGTTGAACATGGTAGCTACTACCTGTATTGCCTATTGAGCACTTGAAAAGTACCTAGAATGATTAAGGAACTGCTTTTCTAATTTTATTTGAATTTATATTATGTGGATAGCACAACTCTAGAGAGAGTAATACTTGACCCAAAGCATAGCTCTAAAATCAAATCACTTTTGAGACCTACTAAGGAATGCTATAGTCACACAAACTTCCAATAATTATGGAAGTTCAATCTCTGCTGGGATCTCCATTAACTTTGTGTGGAGAGCCTCAGAGCTGGTAACTATTAACACAAGGTCAGGTGCAAATGCTCCTCTTTATTCCAAAGCCATTCAAGTTCTAATTTCCAACAATGCTTCTGGCCTTCACTGCAGTTAATCTAGCAATTGGCAGAACAATTTATCCAATGTTCTCAAAACAGTAAAAACTTAAGAAAACTTCATTTGTATGTGTCATTCTCTCTCTATCCACCTCATTCTCTGTCCAAAATCTCTATGATAGTTTACTTTTTATCGTTGAAGCTCATATACCAATTCTTATTCCATCAGGCTGGCATAGTGGACAGTAGAGAACCTTTAATCAAGAGATTGAGGTTCAAGCCCTGGCTGAAGTCTTTAACTGGCTTTCTGAACTTGAGGAAGGAAGTCATTTAACCTCTTTCGTGCTCTTTATCCCCATCTGCACAAGCACAATAATATTTATCTTACAGAATCTTTGAAGGGATTAGATGAGAGAAACATGTATGGCAGTGCCGTAAAAAAATAAAATGTTAGGGAAATGTCAGAAATTATAATTAATTTGTCAGTTGTCCATCCTTTCTTCCCATTTCTTAAGTTTCATATTTAATATCAAATATTCACAGTGGACATTATATTTTCCATTTTTAAATGTAACACTGCATGCATTTACTCCCTGATGCATAGATTTTCTCTTAGACTTTGATCAAATACCCATGTAACTTAGTTTCCAGAAACACTCTCAAAAAAAGATTTAATATGTAATCATCATAGATAGCAATGAACTGTGGGTTCCCTGTGTCTCATTCTGGTATGAAAACTTCTGTAAACTACTCCAAACCTGTTAGTCTAATATCTATATCTATTAATTTTACATAAAATTAATATATAGATATCTATATATTAGTAGATATAATTAATAGATATAGTAATGTATATATATATACAGATATATATGTATGTATATGTAATGGTTAAAGATATCTATATATTAATATAATTAATATATTGTATAGATATACAGATATATATAGATATACAGATATACAGATATATAGATATATAGATATAATAGATATATCTATTAGATATATAATAGATATATCTATTACATAATTATACATTTATGCAAATATATAAATATATATATAAATATATATAATTATATAATGTGTTATATAATAGATATATCTATTAATCTATATTAATTTTACATAATTTAGTATATAGATATGTATATATTAATAGATATAATTAATAGATATATTAATGTATAGATATACATGTATAGATATACAGATGTATAGATATAATAATATCTATATTAATAGATATAATGTATAGATATCTATATATTAATTTTATGTAAAATTAATAGATATCTGTATCTGTTTTATGTAAAAAGGTCAAGAATAATCTGCATCAAAAAAATTGAAAAGTAGAGGAAATTCAATGTTAGAAAGTTAGGGTTTTATTAGACATCATCACCAGTAGTAATTATTAATTTAAATTTTAACATAATAGCTGACTAATACTATTTCAGTATTTTACTTTACATGCTTGCATTAAGAAAAATTCTGGACATCTTGGTTTATGTTTATTTAATAGTTGTGTTTCTTCTTTTGTAAAGTCTAGTTTTGGTTTTGCCCATTTATTTATCAGTCTTAGTATCTTGTCAATTCATGTGAGCACATATTATACAAAAGAAATAACCCTTGGTCTCTCATGTTTGTTATAAATATAACATTTTTTTCCAAATGCCTTTTTTTAAATTTTGGTAACATAGTTTGAGGGTAGGACTTCCAAAATATTTATTTACCGAAACCTGAATATATTGTTCTTTGTAACTTTTTTCTATCTCTTCTGAACTTTGTAAATCATTCATTCCCCAATGGTTTGGCCAATTATTGTCAAATTTGTTATTTCTCTAACAATCAGTTGCTTATATATTTTGTTTGCTCTTATCTCTGTCTTTGCTCATAATTGGAAGTTAACAGAATTAGACTAATTAGATTAATATCATCAGAAAAGAGGTCATATATTGTCAGAGAAGAGTCATGAAAGAAATATTTGGTTTCTTTGATTTTGCCCAACTAAAATGATGGAAAAAAAGATTATAAGATTAAAGCATTATAACCATAGATTTCCCATGAAGGTCAAAGGGACTTGTCAAGTACTACAGTAGGCATTCGGCATCTGTGACCTTATTTCATGTTATTTACAAATTTCAGAAGTAGATATTATTCTTATTCAGAGGGGAAGCAGCTGAGTCTCTGAAAGGCTAAGTGCTAAAATCATGTCCTAGAAATTAGTGGACCTGGCTTCCTGATCCAGATCCAACTGCTTCTGTCCATATTCTCATCCCCAGAATGATATTTTGAAGGCCACTTACCTTACCTTCAGGTACATTCATGTTAACAATGATTCAGAAATAGCTAATAATTATCGATCCTTCCTAGGAAACATGTACCCTACTCAAGACTTGTTATGCTTAATCTTATTAGGTATTGATCACTATTTTATAGAGTTGTATTACATCCCTGTTTTAAAGATGAGAAAACAGAGGCTCAAGGTCACAGGATTGTCAAGTAGTAGAGGCTTATAATCTTGGTTTTGTTCCAAACTCTTGGCCCTTAACCAGTCTATAGTCCTGCTTCAAACTACTGTGTATTATCTCATACTTTAAATGACTTCCCAGCCATTTCAGAGTGGAAAGAAGTTACTCTCAGGAGTTGCTGCCCAGGTAGTTTGTTATTGTTGTTTTTAGCACATTGGCTTGATTAGGCACTTAATGTATTCACTGCAAGTTTAATAGTGCTGGTACTATTTAATAGTTTCACAGTGTTAAAAATTTGCTTTCTTTAAGTGTACTTTCTGTTAGTCAGAAATCAGAGTTAAGAGAGAAGAAACACCCACACAAGTGAGGTTTCCTAGCATGGACTAGAGCTCCTTTGAAAAACAGTGTGCATTCCCTCCTGACAGGAGCTTTGACCCTGAAGTCTGCCATATTCATAACAAAGCCACAGCATCTATTTCATGTTTGGGCCTGGCCTGTCTCTGATGTGTTGTGAGTTGCTTCCCAACTGTGTGTCTCAGCAGGGGAATCTATTTGAGGAAGTCCCAATACCATTTTATACCAGACAGTCGGAAAACCTTCACAAAGCAGTCCTTGACACTTTTATTCTACAAGGTCCTGGAAATGCACTTGAATGTCTCACTCTCTGGAGTTGACACATTATTCAGAGGTGAGCATTAAGGATGAAAGAGCATAGTCAGAATCAAACAGAGCCTTTCCAAACTTTTTAAAGGGTCAGGGAAATGAAAAGACTAGTGAATCCCTTCTAATAATTCTGCCTTTCTGCACTTTTCACTAGATTTTTAGAAATGAATACTGTGATTTCCAGATCACTTCTGTTGCCGATTCACTAAAATACCTTAAATATCCAAGTATTTGAAATTACCATAATATTTGAAAATGCCATAACTCATACTTGTTCTATAACCCAAATGCAATTCTAGAGAGTACCAAGAATGTGCACTTTGGCAATCATCAGTAAACAGGTTTGTATAATCCAAGGAGAGAGCCATAAAATAGGGATCAAAGGATCTCCATTTAGTTATCATTAATAATCAGACACATAACTGAGGGAATGAGTCAGTGGATTTACCCTGTTAAATTTTCCTATTCATGAAATGTGGATAAAGTACAACCATCATATCTTGCTTATGGAAATATTGCAAGGATAATCTATGTACCATGTAGAATAAGTTTAAAGAATTTTTGACAAAAGCGATTGACATGCAGACTTTTCTCCTCCATGACTAAAATATAGATGAACATAAATGCTTTTAATGATATTTTCCTTAGAAAGTGGAAGAAATCAAAATCTTCTTTGTATAAAGTCAAATTATTGACAAGCAGCACTGCTGTTAGATCCAACATTAAAGCTATCAGAAGCCACTCTTTAGGATGTGGCTCACTATGGCTTAATTTAGTGTGAAATCATTCAAATTGAGAAAGATCAGGGAACAGACGTAAATCCAAACCTAGGGTGACACAGGTGCAATAAAGAAGCCAAGAAGGAAGGAGATGGGCGTATCCAGAAACTAAAGTTTGGAAGATGTCCAACCCGGAAAACTTAATATCATAAGTCTATGGACACTTTCTAGGTGGCCATCTAAGCCCTCAAACAATGTAAAATGAATCCAGTGTTCAGTAACTTAGAGGCTTGCTCATTGACTGCAGAGCATGGCAATTCTGGATGAGAAGCAGAAGGAGGACCATGTCAGTCAAGTCTGCTGGAAGTCTGAGGGTTCTGCTTTATTAAACTATGAGCAGATCAGAAATAGATGTCCAATCTCATAGGTGCTGCTTAGAGCAAGAGAGATTCAGTAACCTAGAGCTTATGGGATTCAAGGACAAAAGAATAAAGCAGAAGCAATGTATTTAAAAAGTTAATTCAGAGTCAGCAGTAAGGGTGGTTTTTATTTATTCACTTCATTTATTTTTTTAAGTTTATTTATTTATTTTAAGTGAAATACAAAGCATGAGTCGGGGAGGGGCAGAGAGAGAGGGAGAGAAAGAGAATCCCAAGCAGGTTCTGCACGGTCAGTGCAGAGCCAGACATGGGGCTCAATGCTGGGCTCAAACCCACAAACCATGAAATCATGACCTGAGCTGAAGTTGGGCGCTCAACCGACTGAGCCACCCAGGTGCCCCCCATGAATAATTTTTAAATGACGTAAATAGGGGTGCCTGGGTGGCTTAGTCCATTGAGTGTCCAACTTTGACTCAGGTCATGATCTCACAGTTCATAGGTTTGATCCCCACGTGGGGCCCTGTGCTGACAGCTCAGAGCCTGGAGCCTGCCTCGGATTCTATGTCTCCCTCTCTCTCTGGCCATCCCCTGCTTCATACCCTGTCTCTCAAAAAAAAATAAACGTTAAAAAATTTTTAAATATTCATGGATTCCCTACTATGTGCAAATGAACATACTGGTTTTAGGAACATAGAAATAAAAGGTACAGTAGCCCCCATATACTTCTATTCAAGTTAGGAGACATGTGGGTAAACAAATGGAAAGTAGTATCATGTAGCAGAGGGCACAAGGTAGCCGGGACCAGGCAAAGACTTCCCAGAAAGCCTCACACTTGAATCATGTCTTAAATGGCCAGTAGAAAGTAGTAATTCCACTTCAAGAAGAATATGACAGAGGAAGTGTGTGTGTGTGTATGTGTGTGCGTGTGCATGTGTGTGTATGTATTATTAAGGTCTGGATTACTGGAGAGTGAGAAGTAGTTTATTACTAAAGATTAAGAAGATATGTATATGGGTGTGGGGTAGGAGCTGGCGGTGAAGAAGGTGGGGGATGCAGGATTTGAAGCTGAAGAGAAGGGACGTTTACAGTTCCATGAAGTTTGACATATGCCACATAAAGAACTCTGGTCTCTATTATGAAGAACATAGGCATGGAAGGACTTTTAGCCACAGGGATGACTTAGCACAGTTTAGTTCTGACTCAGTCTGAGCATTTTGGCAAAGTCATGGAATACTTTTTTGGAAATGGTGTCGTAAACATATTTCATTATTTTGAAAGATCTCAGATTAAATAAAGCTGAAAAATTTATTTGGAAGCCTAAGTTAGCATTATAATATTCTTGCATCTTGTAGGAGTTTGCAGTTGTGAGCTTTTAGAGCTGAACTGAAAAAAAAAATTCAATAAAGACCAGAACTGTATTTTATGAGATCACTCAGTCACCAGTACACAAATAAATCTCTTATAAGATTGTATTGATCCATGCATCTCTATCACAAGGAAAAATATAGGTTCTCACCACTTTGATCAATAAAGCAAGTAGTTTTATATAAGTAGATAAAAATGAAAAAGTAAAATACACATATTAATCAGCCATGGATTATAAAAGCTTTGCCATAGGGCTTGATTTTCTTTGAGACAAACTATTTACTAAATACACCAACTCTCAGAATGTCTAATTATTTCATAAGAATTTTTTTCTACATTTCAGTTTCATGAGGAACATTTTTTTAATTCTTTTTCAATGCTGTTTGATAATACAAAGCTAGTGTCCATATTGTTCCAATTTAGGAAGTGTAGTTACACAATTTTAATTGGTTACAATCTTTGTAACAGCATAGGAAATAACTAGCACTAACCCTTTTAATAATAAATTGAAGCCCAAGGGTAGCAGAGATTCACCAAGTATCACTGTACCTGCCTTAACCCCATTTTTTTGTGGTAGCCTGCCCTGCCTATACTCTAATAAACAATCAGCTGAACCACAGACCTGCCATTGCAATTGCCCTTCCACAGCTCTGCCCAATCTGCTCCTAGTCTGGGCCACTTTCTCTCTAAATTTGTGCCATGCTTGGTTTCCCTAAAACTTGGCTTTAATTCTCAGGTAGATGAAACAGGTATTTACTTATAACCATCTTCTGAAAAGTAACCTGCATTGCCTTCTAATCAACAAATGCTGCTCTTTATTCAGTACTTGCTGATGTTATCAGACACAGATCTGAGTGGGGTCCATTGCGTTATCTCATTTAAAACTTATAGCCCATGAGGCAGGTCCTTTTATTTTTCCCAGTTTACACATGAGAAAAGTGTGGCAAATTTGAGTTAAAATAACTTCTTGAAGTCTGCCATGTAGGGAATGGTGGCACAAAAAGCTTGAACTTAATCTGAGTCAGCCTAACTCCATGGCCCCTATCTTGCCCACACTCATCTCCTTTCCCCTTCCATGGCAACCATTGTAAGAAATGATTCCCAATACTACCTAAGGTCCCTTGGTGGACCTACTAGTGTAGGAATCTTTAATGTACGTCCTACCCGGCGTACCCACTCACTCTCCTCCAGCTCTGCCTACCAAAGCTTGTTGAGTCAGCCTCCTCTTAGCATTCTGAGAACTTGGCAAGTCAAGTGCAGAGTCTAACAGGACAATGCTTCTCTGAGCAGCATTAGTCTTACTGGTAGTATCTTATGGATCTTGTTGCTCTGGTTCCTTGGAAGCTGGAGTCTAACTTGGAATGCTAATTACTCACAGAGGGAGAATGGGCCTTTTTATGTGGCGAATGGGTAATTTTCTTGTAGAAAGTTATAGAATGATCATGACTTTTGCACTATAGTGATCCCATTTCAAACATCAGCTCAGCCATTTACTAGTTGTACGACTTTTGTCAAGTGACTTAAACTCTTTGAGCTTCATTTTACCATCTGAATAATGGATATATACTATATTTCTCATTGGGCTTATTGCCAATTCAAACTGAATAATGGATGTAGAGGCTATTAGCATAATGCCTCCTATAATTAGCATTCAATAAACCTGTCTTGTTAAGATTCTTTTAAATATTTTTTTAATGTTTAATCATTTTTGAGAGAGAAAAAGAGAGCAGGGGAGGGGCAGAAAGAGAGGGAGAGAGAGGATCCCAAGAGGGCTCTGCAATGACAGCAGAAAGGCAGAAAAGCGACTGAGCCACCCAGACATCGAACAAGCAAGCCCCCCCCCCCCCCCACACCACCACCCTCATCTTGTTAGAATTCTTAACCCTTTCTCTCCATACCAATTCTTTCTTCTGTATTCTAGTTCCCTCATGTCTGGATTCCTCTACTTGCATGCTAGGGTTTCCATGACTGGGACTCTCCATTTGTTACTGTGATACTGATTTTCTTCCTGTCTGGATCTCTGCCATAATCCTTTCCAGCCAGAAATTAGACTCAATTGGAATTTAAGATTAAACATGTAATTCTTAACTTCTGTGGACTGATTTTGAATTTGCAAACAACTTTTAAGTGTTAGTCCTCACTCACCTACAAGCAGAATAATACACCCTAGCCTTGCACCCATACCTGGCCCCATATCTTCCCTCTTCCCAAACTCAGGTTGTATTGCCAAAGATATATTTGTCGTGTACTAAGTACTTTCAGATTCATTCTGACAGGGTGGTATTTACCACACTGAAACGAGAGAAGCCATCGTTAGGCTTTCTCTTTGTACAAAAAAATGGGATTCTATCAGATGCTGTCCTGACATCATCAAGGGATATAACATGCAAGCCTCCTTAGCTTCTTCCTTCTCTCTCCAACTCCCAAAGATAAATTTCCAGTCATGCTTGGAAGTCTGCCTTGATGTTCTTACCTTGTGTTATATTCACTAATCCTTCTTTAGTTATGTGTTCAATATGAAAAGATGGGTAATCTTCTGTACAAACCTATAAATTCAATATATCCTTCTTAGCACAATGACTGACACACTGTAGCTGCTTAATAAATCTTTATTAACTGAATTGACAAATTAACTAAAATTATCAGGCACTACTTAATGAGTAGTATATGTGTATTAAGCCTTCATTATGCAAAATAACTTCATATCTATTTTTCCATTTGAGAATAGTTGACACATAATATTACACTAGTTTCTGGTACACAACATAGTGATTCAGTAAGTTTATATGCTGTACTCACCACAAGTGAAGCTACCATCTGTCTCCATACATCACTCTTACAGTATCATTGACTATATTCCTTATGTTGTGCCTTTTATTCCCCTGATTCATTCCATAACTGGAAAGCTGTATCTCCCACTTCCCTTAACTCATTTTGCCCAACTCCCCACCTCCCTCCCCTCTGGCAACCATCAGTTTTTTTCCCCATATTTATCAGTTGGATTCTTTTTGTTTGTTTATTCATTTTTTTAAGATTCCACTTATGAGTAAAATCATCTGGTATTTGTCTTTCTCAGTCTAATTTCACTTAGCGTAACACCCTCTCTAGATCTATCCATGTTGTCTCAAATGATACGATCTTATCTCTTTTTTTAATGTTTATTTATTTTGAAAGAGAGAGAATGAGCAGAAGGACACAGAGAGAGAGAGAATCCCAAGCAGACTCAGTGCTGTCAGCACAGAGCCCCATGTGGGGCTCGATCTCACAAACCATGAGATCATGACCTGAGCCAAAAATCAAGAGTCCATCGCTTAACTGACTGAGCCACCTGGGTGCCCCACAATCTTACCCTTTTTATGACTATGTAATATTCCATCATGTGGCGGTGGCAGTGTGTGCGTGCCTGTATCTTTATCCATTCATCTATTGATGGACACTCAGTTTGCTTGTATCTGGGCTATTGGTAAAAATAGGAACCTAAGGAAAAAAAAACCAGGAACCTGAAATAAATGGTTTTTTGAACTTCATTCATTCTGAGATATCTCTTGTATGAGATTAGCAAACTCATATTACCCTTAGAACATCAGTTTTCTCAAAATAGATGAAATAACGTACATCAATGAAACATTGTGCCTTGGGCACTTTACTTAAAAGTGTTTAAGTGTTTTAATGATTTATAAGCAGTACTCAAAAATATTGTTGAGAGTCTCAAAATGCAAAGAATAATTATGATTATATTTTAATTAAGCTCAAAGCTTTTAACATGAAACAGAAAGATAGTTTTTGTATGGACACCATTTCACAGAAGTTGTGATCAAAGATGCATGGATAAGTACTACAAAAATACTGTTCTTGCTTTAGTTTGCAGAAATCACTGGGTGCCTCTAACCTTCTTTTAAGGATGTCATTACAGAATTCAAATAAGTTCTAAAACCTTGTTGATAAGTGTGGTGTTTGATGAGGAAAAGAGCTTTTTAATCTGTCATCAAACCAATTTTAACATGTGATAAATAACACTGTCCTTATATTCTCCATATTGAAGTAAAATACCCTAAATAATTTCATTTTGTGGGGATATAGTGTCCTATGTATATATTTTTCAATGTACTATCAGTTATGTTAGCTTTCTACTATTTTATTTATAGGTAAAATAGTATACTTTTTCCTGAAAATTTTATGAAAAATTTTAAACATACAGCAAAGTTGATGGAACTTTACAAAGAACAATTGTGTATCCAACCACCTATATTCTGCTATTAAAATTTTATTGTATACTTCCTTTATCACATACCTATTAACTTACCTAACTTTTTACACATTAATCCATTTTATTTTTAGTGCATTTTAAAGCAAATTGCAGACATTAGTACACTTCCCCTGTATAGTTAACTGTAATAGTTTATGTAAATACTAAATATTTAAGTATTTCATACTTAAATATTTAATACTTAAATACTGAAACAGCACTAAATACTTAAATAGCACCAGCTAAAGTCAATATTTGTTGAGACATTTTTTTTGAGGTGAAATTTACCTACAATGAAATATAAATATCTTAAGTGCATATTTCTGAGTTTTGACAAATGGATACTAACTACTATGTAACCCAAGACTCTACTCAAAATATAGTACATTACCATCACCCCCAAAAAATTGCCCTTTGCCCTTCACCTGACAGTCCCATCGTCCCGAAATCAGCTGCAACTCCACTGCAACTCTGATGCTTGGCCTAGGACGTCGTATCAATAGACTCATGGTATGTAAGGCCTCTTTGATTATGCATTTTTAAAGATTTGTCTGGGATATTACATACCTCAGTGGTCTCTTCTATTGCTAAAATAGAATGCCATTATACAGATATACTACACTTTGTTTACCAATTAATTATGCTATTAATCAATGCCTGGGTGGTTTCCAGTTCAATTTGGTTTTGTTTTGCTATTATGAATCAAAATGCTATGGCCATTTATGAACAAATATTTTTTGTGAACATCTGCTTTCATATAATTTCCATAAATGTTTAGAGGCAGAATTTCTGAGTCATGAGATAGTTGCAGATTTAAGTTTTATGGGAAATAATCAGATCACTTTATAATCCCACCAACAATATATGAAGATGTTGCCACATTTTCACAGAGATTTGATGTTATCAGGCTTATTAATTTTTACCATTCTGGGGTGTCTATGGTGGTATCTCCTTTTAATTTTCACTTCCCAAGTAACTAATGATGTTTAGAACCTTTTGTGTGCTTATTGGCCATTTGAATATCCTTACTTGAAATAGTTCTGTACAAATATTTTCCAGTTTTTAATATGGAGTTGTCTTTTTATATTATTGACTTGTGGAGAATTTTATATATCTTGTATGTAAGTCCTTTGTCAGATATGTTTTCTAAGTATTCTCTTTCTGTGATTTGCCTATTCATTTTTTTTTTTTAATTTTTTTTTTCAACGTTTATTTATTTTTGGGACAGAGAGAGACAGAGCATGAACGGGGGAGGGGCAGAGAGAGAGGGAGACACAGAATCAGAAACAGGCTCCAGGCTCTGAGCCATCAGCCCAGAGCCCGACGCGGGGCTCGAACTCCCAGACCGCGAGATCGTGACCTGGCTGAAGTCGGACGCTTAACCGACTGCGCCACCCAGGCGCCCCGCCTATTCATTTTTAATAGTGTCTTTTGATGAGCAGAATTTTTAAACTTTTGATGAATTCTAATTTATTCATGGTGATTTTATGATACCCTAAGACTTCTTTTCCTACCTCTGTGTCACAGAGTTGTTTTCCTATGTTTACTTCTAAAAGCTTTATGGGCTTAGCTTTTATATTTAAGTCTGTGATTAATCTTAAATTATTTTTATATGTAGTGAGGTAGGGGTGGGGTGTTTTGTTTTGCCTGTGTAGTTACTCAGTTATTTCAAGAAGAGTTTTGAAAATACTTTCATTTCCTCATTGTGTTTCTTTGGCACCTTTCTGGAGAGTCAGGTATCTATTTAAATGTATATTTATTTCTGGACTCCTCATTTTGTTCCACTGATCTATAAGTCTCTTCTTTTGTGCATACCACAGTATCTCGATTACTGTAGCTTTATAATAGGTCTTGAAGTGAGATAAGTCTTTTAAAGTGGTTCTTTTTCAAGGCACCTGGGTGGGACAGTTAAGCGTGTGACTTTGGCTCAGGTCATGATCTTTCAGCTCGTGAGTTCGAGCCCGGCGTCAGGCTCTGTGCTGACAGCTTGGAGCCTGCAGCCTGCTTCAGATTTTGTGCCTCCCTCTCTCTCTGCCCCAACCCACTCACATTCTGTCTCTGTCTCTCTCAAAAATAAATAAACATCAAAAAAATTAAAAAAAAATAAAGTGGTTCTTTTTCAAGACTGTGTTGGGTAATATAGATCCTATCATTTTAATGAACCATTTTAAAATAATTGACTATTTTACACTGTTGGGAGGTACAGCAGAGGCTGGCAAAAAATATTCACTTTATCTGAATATTTTTCTAAAATAACTCAGTTTTTATTTTTCTTAAGTGTCTATACATCTAAAAGTTTAAATAGAGTTTTGACATCATGGATTGGTCATCTTAGGAAAATGCAATGTTTCAAACATTTCAGAGAAGGTAGAGATTCTTTAAAAATGATAAGATATATTTCAATTATTCAAACATAATTTAAAGTTAAAGTGCATTTCAATTATTTAAACATAATTTAAAGCAGTGAAATATGTAAGAATTTTGAGGTTGAAAGTAACATTATTTCTGTATAGAAATGGAGACATAAGACTGATTTCACAAGTATAATGCCAACTCTTGAAATGTCCATGTGTATCTGCACTGTCTCTTATTTGTCCAATATTCTGGTAACCCCTAAGATACCTAGTAGTTGTCTATGGACTTAATCTATTGGCTCTGTTGGTTATTTTCACTACTGAGCCTGAAAGAGCATCCAGTGTCGTCTTAATGAAACTGGTGGGGAATCTGTGGTTGTAAGACATGTTTAATTTTGGCACCTAATAGGTATGTGGCATTTATTCATAGCTACTATTGATGAGGGCCCCAAATCTTTTGAAACTTCTTCACTACCACATATACTATTTTCTTTCTTTCTTTCTTTCTTTCTTTCTTTTCTTTCTTTCTTTCTTTCTTTCTTTCTTTACTATTATTATTGTATTAAAGTTTGTTTATTTTGAGGAAGATAGAGACAGCATGAGCAGGGAAGGGGCAGAGGGTGAGGGGGAGAGAGAGAGAGAGAGAGAGAGAGAGAGAGCACAAGAGCACATCCCAAGCAAACTCTGCCATGCCAGCATGCATGACCTGAGCCGAAACCAAGAGTCAGACACTTAACCAACTAAACCACCCAGGTGCCCCTACACTATTATTTTAGATGTAATTACTGTTTCTTTTTAGGCAAATGTAGTTTATCTTATCCATGTGATATGAGTCACAACTCTGGTTGACATTGTTTAAAATTTATCTTTAGGAAACAAACATATTTCAGATGTTGGTAGATAGCACCTCAGAATGTATATTACATATCACAGAAGCCATCTGCTTTTTAAAATCATATATATGAAACACAAAACACATACAATAAAAGTTGATTCTAGAATTGTGAAAAGTTCATTTTCATTATTGCTGATATGCTTAGGTGATAACCCTGGAGTTTATTTATAAGCATACTAGTAAAATCTCATAGCATCCACAGGACAGCTTTTTGTTTAGTAGACGGCATAAAATAAGTACTTTCCTGAAGCAAAATTATCTATTTAATTATGTTCTAGAACTTTAGACACTATGTTCTGAGGTCAAATCGTTTTCAATAATGGACTGCGAGGTCACATTTTTCCTCCTGATACCAGTGCACCAAGGACAGGATTTAAGTTCCCTTGCTAGTGGAAAGTCAAAATCTCAGCACTGTCTCTTCCTCTCAATATCTTTAATTGCCATTTGTTCTTACTGAGAAAAGAATTTTTTTTTGTCTGTCATCAAGTTCCCCTTAAAATTAAAATGTTTCACATATCTCAATTTGACTTCATTTAGGTCTGATATTGTTCACTAAATCTCTGCTAAACATGATGTCTGATGATTTCTCTTTGATCACTGTTTTATGACTATTTGTAAGCAAAGCCTCTTAGAATTGTTTTTAAAACCTGTTTGCCTTAATTTCAACAAAGTTTTCTACAGATCTTCCCATTAGCTTTCTGCTATTAATCAAGTAAATTTAAATCTAACTGCTATCAAATAGATTTTTCCTTAGCACTCTTTGGAACAAAAAACTTGAAGAATTGTGCCTCTAGTGTATTATTCAGATTTTCTAAACTCCTACTCTAAATTCCTGAATTTTCACTTAAGAGCCTGGGAACTGCCAGTTTTCAATTTGCTTGGATTGGATTTCAGTTATGAGAAATCTAGACCCATGTAAAAAGTGCTTCTTAATCAGTTCTTGAAATCAATATAGCAATAAAGCAAAGCATGAGAAATAAATTATCTTGAAAAAAACCTTTATAGGGTGAATATCATGGAGTATTCTAGCTTATTTCATATTTAGGTGAGGCATTTAATCACACTAGATTATTCCACTTAAGAAACCGAATCACTGATGTAGCTTTTGGTAAACAACCCCTTTTCTCAATTTTCTATGTTAATATATTCTTTTTCAGATCAGTAGTTCCCAAACATGTAATTAATTTATTTGCATATTTTATTATTTTTGCCATATCCTAACCTATATCTACTTTTTCTTTATTTAAATAAATTTTAAATTCACCAATTTAACCAAACCTTCAACTATGAAATTATAGATTGATGCACATTAAATACATACATAGCTGTTAAGATTTAGATTTGTATCTACCACATCTCCTAAAAATCATGTTCTCCCCTAGGGGCACAGGTACCTTTTTAAGAAAAGCTTTTGGGGGAGCCTGGTGGCTCATTTGGTTGAGCATTGGACTCTTGATTTTGGTCAGGTCATGATCCCAGGGTCGTGGGATCGGGTTCCACTACTGGCTCCGTACTGGGCATGGAGCCTGCTTGAGATTCTCTTTTCCTCTGCCTCACTTCCCTGCTTGTGTTTTCTCTCTCTCTCTCTCTCTCTCTCTCTCTCTCTCAAATAAAAATTAAAAACAAAGAAGAAGAAGAAAAGAAAAGCTTTTGGTTTCCTACCTGTTTATATAAATATGGATATTTGACCTGTTTCTATTAACCTGGAAGTTAATTGTAGAGAAATAGGGGTGCCTGGGTGGCTCAGTTATTAAGCATCTGACTTCCGCTCAGGTCATGATCTCACAGTTCCTGAGCTCGAGTCCCACATCAGGTGAGCTGGAGTCCCACATCAGTGAGCCCTCGCCCTCGCCCTCGCCCTCGCCCTCGCCCTCGCCCTCGCCCTCGCCCTCGCCCTCGCCCTCGCCCTCGCCCTCGCCCTCGCCCTCGCCCTCGCCCTCGCCCTCGCCCTCGCCCTCGCCCTCGCCCTCGCCCTCGCCCTCGCCCTCGCCCTCGCCCTCGCCCTCGCCCTCGCCCTCGCCCTCGCCCTCGCCCTCGCCCTCGCCCTCGCCCTCGCCCTCGCCCTCGCCCTCGCCCTCGCCCTCGCCCTCGCCCTCGCCCTCTCTGTCCCTCCTGGAATTCTCTCTCCATGCCCCCACTCACTTCCACCCTTTCTCTCAAAAAAAAAAAAAAAAAAAAGAGGTGTGGAGACTCAGGCAGTATGTTAAAAGAACATAGTATTGGGAATTAAAAGAAGTGATCTATCTTCTAATTCACTTTGTATTTCTTTCTTGTGATAAAGTTTTGGGTACATAATCTTCTGAGACAAGATCAGTTGCTTCATCTCCACATTAAACTATAGATTTGCTAAGACACTTTCAAGCTTTTAACTTTCTGGGAGAGTCAGAAATGGTATATAGAACTCTTGGATGATGCTTTATCTTGGATAACACATCTTTGAAATTGTGTTACTGTTACTACTTTTAAAAAATTGTCTTCTATCACTGAAGAGAGGATGTTCCATGTGAGTTCTTGTAACCTTCCTAGAGTTCAAGGTCTGGCTTGGCATCCCAGGTCTGTTCCTCATTCTTATTTGACTACATGTTCAGTGTAGGAAGTAGGGTGCTTCTGTTATTTAAGGAATGCAAATTCTTTGGTTAGCTAAGTTTAGCCACTAGCAGGAGGTAATTGTGAGACATGTGCTTCGTGGAAAACAGCCCAAGAAAGACTTGACTTTGATATTCTTTATAACTTGGGCAAGCTACTCAAATCCTCAGATCTTCCATGTTCTCCACCTGTACCAAAGCTACAATTATTTGAACTGCTATGAGAGTATTGGTCAAGGGATAGCTGATCATTCAGTGGAGGTGGTCAGGACACTCTCTAACACATCATTATCAGTCAGGTTTGAAGTTAAGCTGGTGCAATGGCAGGAATAGATAGATATCATTGATCTTTCAGTGTGTGCCTTAGAGAAGATAAAAATGGCAGTATGGTGCTTGGTTATGTTTATGGATTCATAAAATAAGCTACTGATTAAATTACTACTAGATAAAATGAAACTATTAACATTTTGACTTTTCTCCTTTGTTTAAATTTGCCTCTAATTGCTCTTTGGTCTTCTATACGGAGGTTCTAACTTAGCAGATTTTGAACATAGCTGAGCTTTATGTGGACTATGCCCTTATGAACTATAAATATTTCTACAGAATGTGAATATTTTTGCATATTGCTTACTAGGATACCTATTGAAATCATCTCCTTGGTTGTTTTGCCCTGACACTAATTACATGGTGCACTACATATATGCACTAAAACCAAGAAGACTATTCTTCCAAACAGCAAGTTCTGTTACTATGAAAGAGGGATCTAGTTATCTTTGATGTTATTTTTCTTCCCTCTTATTTCTTTTAGTGAATCACTCATTTGAAAATTCTGCCATTTATGTCATAAGGCGATTATTTTAAGTGAATTTTGGTATTTCCAAAAATAGTTTTTTCTCTGCTTTTCATTATGTGAACTCAGAGTTGCTCACATTTTTTTAAACACGTTGCATTTTACTAGACGCTTTGGTTAAAGATCAGCAGATTGAGAGATCACTTATCATTCATTCTAAGCCAATTCTATGTGCGTCCATAAAACTATGTTTGCTTTTCTTTAAATTTTACGGTCTTATCTATTAAAACCTTATTTGGGTTCAAAATCACTTGACTTTTCCATGTGTTTTAATAACCAAACTATAGGAAACGTTATACAATACCAAATGAAAGATTCATAACAGGTGCTGTTTTGTTTACTAGTTTGTTTAATTCTTTTCCTTCTCAGGACTACAATCTTACCATTTTCAAAATATATCTTTATTTGATGATTTGATCCGCAGATTTGCAGGATCTTTGAACAAGGTACTTGCCATTTTCCTTGTGCTATTCCAAGTCTTCTACATCAAGCTTTACTATTCACATACTTGCCAAGTACAATCTCCAGCCCTTTTAGTCTACAAGAAACTTCAGTGAAAGAAATGTGTGGTCTGCATTCATGGTACTATGATATTTTTTAACCTCACTGAAATTTACTAAAGAGAGAACCTATTTTCAGCCATTTCTTATTTCATTCTGCATTCCTTGCCTGAATAACTGTAATAAAATAGGACAAAACAAATTTTGATGGGCAATTTCATCACAGCCCATCTGATTATGCTGTGTGGCAGAAACCTGGGCTTATCTGTCCTGCTCTTTGTAGAGCTGCCTTATGAAAGTGTGGAGAATCAAAACAACAAGATATTTCATTTATTTCTGGGGCTGTTGCTTGACTCCCAGCCCCAGCCTTCGCAGTGGGACTACAGCAGTAATCAGGTATCCAGTGGGACCAGAGAAGGGAGTACAGGTGGAGTTGGAATGAGCCCAGGTATCCTATTAGAGAATCAGCGGGATGGGTCCAAGTTGTAATCCACTAGGGAGAATGGATTCAGACACAAGAGAGACCCACTATATACTCCAAGTTCAAAAAACAAGAGGGGTAATTAAAATGAGGGATCAGAGCCAAGAGCGAGCAGGTGGATAGAGACCAGATCTGGTCTGGAGCTCATCATAATCCAGCAAAGAGGGCTACTACCTGGAGCATGGTGTCTGGAACTGCTGTTCACCAACTGGAGAGTTCCTAGGATTGAAAGATCATGAAAATGTTGACAACTACTTCTGTACTTAAAGGCTAAAATCAGGCCACACTGAGACTTCCTTTTCTGGTAAAATTCCTTAGATCCTCTACTCAAAGGAAGACAGTCTGCTTGTGATTCATGGGTCACTTGTTCTGTCCAAAATGGCCTTACAGATTTTATTATATTTTATTTGAATGTAAACACTATTACTGAGCAGTAAATAATGATTTTCCTTACCCATTGATTACTTAGTGCATGTTGATGCATTGATTTGTACAAGTCCAGCTTAAAATGGAGCAGATGGGTATGTAAAGGTTTATTCAAAATCAATGTGAATTAGATTGCTGCTCCCCAGTAAAATGGATTGTAAGTTAGAACAGCTATTTTCTTAAACCTAATGTGATAGAATGCTGTCTAAGGCAATCTGTTAAGGTGAACTGACTGAAAACGCAGCTCTTGATCTCAAAAATAAACATTTGCAAAAGATACTATGATTTAATGAGCATAGATATAAATATCATACGAAGGGACCATATTGTGTCTTTGAAAATGTAGTTAATGAATTTTAGCAAATCTCTGGAAAAAAAGGCTTGGCAATAAATCTTATAAAAAAGATAGATAATCATGTTCCTTTGAGTTATACAGTATTACATCGACTGCTTTTCCTCCTAGATTGGGTGTTTGCAAATATTCACATATGCATATGTTACAGTAGTTTAATCATTGCTCTGAATGCAAGAGTGCTGACGGGATGGCTTCAGCTAAAAGAAAATCATTAACATTTATGTCCTTGTTTACTGCTGTTGCTTACAATGTAAAGAAAATGATAATCCATATACAGTTCATTGGCTCTCTATTCAAGCTTGTTCTTGAACACAAAAACCATCCAGTCATTCATGTTCCTGATCATTAAGGGAACAAGCAATTCTCTGTCCATCTCTTTTTCTTAGGTAGATCTTGGAGGTTTGGAAAGACCAGACAGGAGAGGAAAGTGTCAGAAGGGATACAGAAGATTAGGTTTTATTCCAGTACAGGGTGCTACTTTGGCAGAAAACAAAACATATTTCAAAATGATTGTGAGCTTTTGGTTTCCCACTAGAAATGTTCATCATGGGTTGTGCTTCTGATTCCATGTCCATTTATAGTGACAGATTTGCAACAGTGTACCTGTGTGTGGATAGATGTCCCAGAGAAAGCCTATTCTCATAGATGAGACTACTCACTAAACTTTTATTGAGTATATAATTTGTACCAAGTAGTATACTATACACCAGGGATGTAAAGAAACATAAAGCAGACCTTCTGCTTTCAAAGAACTGTTTGGCGTGGGATGGCAATAACGATCAGGCAAAGTAAGTCCTATGCAAACTGTGTGCATACAATGCTCCAAGAACTCAGAGGGCAGAGAGTGAGATTACTCCATCCAAGGGGTGTTGTGGCATCTGAGTTGGTCCATAAAGATGAACTGTACTTTGGAGGGTTGGGGTAGCAGGGTGAAGTTGTTACTGGTGAAAAAGTTAGGGAATTCAATAAAGCAAGAGAAATACAGTACCTAATTTGGAAGGGTGGTTTACATAAAGTAATTGGAGCATGGAAATTTGGTGGGGAAAGAAGATAGGGAGACCTTGAACAGTCTAATTTTCCTATGTATTTTTCAGACTAAAACACCTAAAATAATATCTTATTTATTTTTTTATTATTTAAGTTCAAAGAAGATTTTATTGAGCATAATGTGTTCAACCCTGCTGGATGTAACAACAAATGGGCATAGTTGCAGATCACCAGACAGAACAATGTATCTGTGTAGAGTGTGTGTGTGTGTGTGTGTGTGTGTGTGACATAAATTATAGTTCCAGTTCTGACAGTGACCAAATATGTGACTTTGGCTTAAGTTATCAGCCCTTCTGAAATGTAACGAGGTGGTCTCTAGTATTTCTTTCAGCTATAATCTTCTTTGGAATGACTGTATAATTCTGTGGTTCAAAGCAGAACATAAGGAGTCAAACTGTCTTGGGCTCAAATCTTAGGTATAATACTTACCAGCTGTGTTAGAGTTTTCATTTTGCTATAATACTGGGCATTCTCTAATCCTCAAATTCCTCTTGTGTAAAATTAAAGTAATTTATAAAATTTAACATCATTTAATAATAATTTGAAAATAGTGGTTCCTACTTCACAAAGCTGCCTTCAGATTAAGTGTGAAGTGTTTAGCCCACTTTCTGTCATGTAGTGACTTGCTTAACAGATGCTACCTTTTATGATACTATATTGGTTAGTAAAATAACAATGTCCACTCAATTTCTTACCCTTTGAATGTAGAAAACCAGCCTTTTTAAAAAATCTTTATTTTGAGAGAGAGAGCACAAGTGGGTGAAGGGCAAAGAGAAAGAGGGAGAGAGAGAGAGAGAGAGAGAATATATCCTAAGCAGGCTCCACACTGTCAGCAGAGCCTGATGTAGGGCTTGATCTCACAAACTGTGAAATTGTGACCTGAGCTGAAATCAAGATTTGAACACTTAACCAACTGATCCACCTAGGTGCCCCAAAAATGTTTTTATCAACATTATTCACCTTGGCCTTGGACACTGACTGCTAATACTTGAATTTTAGTTCTGATTTTCCTAGGACTTCATAGTTTAGCTTCTGGTACTCCCCTAAGGCCTGACTTATTTTTGGAAAACTAATTAGACCCATTTTTTAAGGTAAATCTTCCTAGGCTGCCAAACTTGATTTAGTTTATTCACAGTTCTAAGTAAGAGATGCCACGACTAGTATACCCAATCACAGGGAATTGACAAAGACTGGGCTATCACTTTAGAAATAGGAAATCAGGGGTAAGGCAGGCATCCAAGTTATGTAAAGACCTAGATGACCACAGAGAAAGATGATACTCTCTTATCATTACAAAAACATAGGCAGTGGGGCGCCTGGGTGGCGCAGTCGGTTAAGCATCCGACTTCAGCCAGGTCACGATCTCGCGGTCCGTGAGATCGAGCCCCGCATCAGGCTCTGGGCTGATGGCTCAGAGCCTGGAGCCTGTTTCCGATTCTGAGTCTCCCTCTCTCTCTGCCCCTCCCCCGTTCATGCTCTGTCTCTCTCTGTCCCCAAAATAAATAAACGTTGAAAAATAAAATTTCAAAAAAAAAACAAAAAACAAAAAACAACAAAAAAACATAGGCAGTAAGAATCAGCATGGTCCTTAGAAGTTTCCACTCTAACACGTATTCTGTGAGAATGCAGAAAATGACCACAAATCCTTCCCTCCCATGAAGAAGTGAGTCTAGTTTTCCACCTCTTGAATCTGGACTGGTCTTATAATTTACTTTTGTGGCATAAATGACTAAGTTCTGAACCTAGGACGAAAGAGGCCTGTGCACCTCAGTCCTCCATCCTGGGGGAGAGAAGGCTACCATGTGAGCAAGCCAAATTCTAGCCTGTGGCAATGTGAGAGACCAAGTGGAGAGAAGTTTCACTTCATTCCAGCCTTCCCAACTGAAATTGTCACGAACAAGCCAGCCCCACCAATTAAGTGGCTCTTTGCAAATGCAAGATGAACCTTCAACCAGCAAAGCCAAGAAAACAGCTAAAAAAGCCCAAATTGATGACCCACAGAATTGTGAGCAAAAAACCTAGCTCTTGTTTTAGACACTGTTTGGAGTGGTTTGTTCTGTAATAGAAGTTAACTGCTATGCTTACCGATGCATCGCATTGGTAAATATCTAAATATCTCCACTAAAATATCTCCAGTAACAAGTGGCCAACTAGCTTTTCCCATTAAAGAAGAGATTCCAGCTTTCATTTTCTCTATATTTATTTTCATAACTAGGGAGACTATTGGTCCCACAGTGAGTTTAGGTCAATCTTTAAAGTCTTGCAAGTATCAAATACATTGTTTGAATTTTCACCATAACAGATTTAAATCACAAGTAAAATTTATAGTCTGTTTTTGAGGTATCAAACTTCATTATGCAGATTTTAAATTATCATTGTCCCGCATTTATTTTTATTTCTGATTTACTTAAACCCATGAATATTTTCTAGGCTTAAATGCATTCAGTGCTTGTATTTTGTTTTTTGTTTGTTTGTTTTTTCTCATCCAGTGTTACTAATCTCTGGGACTTGCTGAAGTTTTCTGAATCCAGGTTTGATTTTTGTAAATCTCTCTAGCACTGTAATACCTTAGTTATGTCAAAAACCCAAAAAGGTTTGGTGAGCCAGATGTGTGCCTGTCCAACCAGCTCATCCCAGTTTGAAACACTACCCTTTCATCATCAACCTTGTCTTCCCGTTACGGCTTAGATGTTCTCAAACTTTGGCTTGCCTCCAGCCTTCTCAGAGCAGCACTCTGAATTATGTCTATGGCATTTGTTTTATCTTTTTTTGGGTAAATGTCCTAATCATTTATTCTATGGATTTCTGTGATGGACCTAGTGAGGATTTGCCAACCATAGTTATCTCTGTCAATCCATCAGCTAATTGCACGACCTTTTCTTAAAAACTCAATTTTGCTGCAATCACTTTTCTGCATACTCTGACCCATTATAGTAATGAAAGAAAATTAAAGCACACTCCAAAATATGAAAAAAAGCAAAGAGCAGCAAGATGAAATGAAATGGTTATGTCTATAGACTGAAATTTAAATGTGGGCAAATTCTTTGTCTGTAGGGAGTTTTTATGTGAAGCTCTTTTAGAATAAATATAAAAGATAAAGACTGGAGTTAAATAGAAGTGTTGAATTGACTTCCCAGACCTGTGCCTTCCACATCATGTTTATGCAATTGTGTTTTTAAGTCAGTGTCTTTATTCATCTGAAAATATCACCCAAGTGCTTTATCCCAGCTACAAAGGAATCACATTTCAGTACTGCTCAGTGGGTTGGCATAAAAGTTTTAATCCCTTTATAGCCATCAGATGAAACTAACTAAGGGGAGAGGTATCTAAAAAGTGAAATGGTCTCAATCATTTACCTTTCAATAATTATTTTTTGATGTAAAGAGCATCTAAAATCCATCATCCTTCAGCTGCAAATTGCATAAGCCAAAGATCACACAGGTTATGTATTGAATGGAATACAGTGCAAAATCTCTTATATTGCGCAGAGATAAGATACTATTGTCTCTCATAGAATTCAAATAATCTCAGAATACCTATTTGTAAGCAAGTGATATTGCACTAAGAGACAAAGAAATAATTTACAACTCTTATGATTGTAGACATTTCTAATTTTATCTCATGGAGTTAAAATAGAAACGTTTTTTTTTTTTTTTTTTAATTTTTTTTTCAACGTTTATTTATTTTTTGCGACAGAGAGAGACAGAGCATGAACGGGGGAGGGGCAGAGAGAGAGGGAGACACAGAATCGGAAACAGGCTCCAGGCTCTGAGCCATCAGCCCAGAGCCCGACGCGGGGCTCGAACTCCCAGACCGCGAGATCGTGACCTGGCTGAAGTCGGACGCTTAACCGACTACGCCACCCAGGCGCCCCTAGAAACGGTTTTTAATTAATGTTTTGGGAACCTCATAATGCAACCTCCTTGTTGGCAAGAAGACATTTAGCCTAACCTTATAAAGCATTAACATATTGTTCAATATTACTTCCCCTGTGGGAAATCAGCAAAATTTGATGATTACAGTGGAATGGCCTTGAAGGTTGAAGGGAGAACATATCATTTCTGGGGAATTCCTTCAAGACTGTGAAAATGATAGCAACTGGAAAATACAACAAATTAATATAGTTAGACTACTTTGGGCCCAATGAAATCAGATCTCACCCAAAATGCTGTGTTTTAGAAATTAAATTTTAATCCATCTTCTTTTAAGACTAAGTATTGTTATTCTACGCATGTACACTCTTATATTTTATATAAGAATTTAAGTACACATATATATATAATTCTTATATTTTCTGCATAAATATAATTGCCAATTTAGCACCTCCTAGATAATCTAGTGCAATAACCCTTTCTTGGCATATGTGAAATAGAATCCCACTTAGTTGGGGTGGTTTTTACATTCTGCTCTATGGCTTTCTTCTTTTTGAATGGTTCTATTAACTCATTTATTCCCTTCACTAACCACTCCCACCAAGTCTGTTCCTACAGTAGGCTCTGGGAAAACAAAAATAGGCATGTTTTCTCCTAATCCAATCAGTTGTTAGATACAGTTTTTATGTACATTGTTCCCAACTGCAACCTTAAATTTAGATAAACCAGGAAAACACAACTATGGTACCAATAAAGAATAGAAAGAAAAGTATATTCAGTTTTTGCTTTAAAATCCCAATATTTAAAAAAAAGAATTAAAAAACTTGACCCCATATAATGTGCCATTTATGTTACACAATATTGTAATGATTCATACCAAAATTTCTTGAAAGAGTAAGCTTTCCCAATAAAGGTAAGATTCGATATGTGAAAGCATATTCCATAAAGTAATATGGGCTGGTGTGACACAATCATCCCGTAAATGGACCCAGACTTGCCATTTTGTCTAAAACAAGGAAATGTGTCTCCACTGGTTTTATTCAGAGTAAGTAGAAACATCCATAAGCTTAGGATTCCATTGCCTCCATTCTTTCCTGTTAGATATTCAATAAATGTAATTAGATTGATTGACTGACTAAACAGTCTTATTTACTTCATAGAAGGAACTATCTCTGTAAAAGGAAATCCCCCTTGATAGCCAAATCTTCTGAAGGATGTCTTCAATGCAAAGAGTAATGAATATTTCCCTCTGGAGAAATCTGACCTAATACCAGCTTGGTGAGGAGACCTAGCCCTGTGTCCATTAGTATAAAGTCAATGTTATTGACAATCATCAAATGCTTTTATGTTTTGCACTAGAGTACTTAAGAAATAAATATCATTGATGAGAACTAAAGGCTGTTGATGTATTCCTGTAATTAATCTTAATTAATAATACATTAAATATTTTCCTGATTGTGTGCACATACATCATTTAACGCTGATTTATGCCAAAGCCATTAGGAAAGATTTAGTGGCATATCAGTTCTAGGGCTATTCTTCTATTTATTTTTCATCTTCCTTTTCAAAAAATGCCCTAATTACCAATAATGAACTAATCTGATATTATGTTTGAAGCCATAGTAAAATTCCTGCTTAAAAAAAAAGTTTTCAAAATTGTCTTTGATGTATATAGTTTAGAAAATATATGTATGTATATATGTAAACACAATAATACCTATGAGTATGTGCATGTGTCTATAGAAATAGGAATATAAACATAAATGTATTTATATGTATATATGCGTGCATGTAAGAGACAAACATCTCTTTTGAACTAATAAGACATCAAATGCAATGAGTTAAACTGTTTTTTTTTAATTTATTTAATGTTTATTTATTTTTGAGAGAGAGCGAGAGAGAGAACGCACAATTAGGGGAGGGAGAGGAGAGGAGAGGGGGACACAGAATCCAAAGCAGACTGTAGGCTCTGAGCTGTCAGCACAGAGCCCGATGTGGGGCTCAAATTCATGAACCATGAGATCATGACCTGAGCCAAAGTCAGACACTTAACCAACTGAGCCACCCAGGGACCCCACAAAGAGTTAAACTGTTAAATCAAGTTCATATCTGCTCCAAACTGGTATTAGTTTCCAAAATGTGATATAATATGTCAAGACTTCTGAACAGTGTTAATTAGATGAAAATTATCAGGTGAAAATTAAGGTGACCTCTCAAGGGACTGGGCAGGAATTGACACAAAATGGAACAGACCCTCTCTGTGAAATGGATAGAGACTGGAGTGGAGTTGAGCAATAATTAATGTATGAAAAAAGGTCAACAGGGAGGATAGAAGGAGAAGATAGTTACACAGAAAAAGCAAGTCCAACGTTGAAGTCAGGTGATCATATATGACTCAATTCCAAGATGTCACTAAAGGTGCAAGAGTCCCAACAAACTGGGTCACACATTGAAGGTAAGTGTATGAGGACTGATTAGGCTGGATTATGAGTGATGTAAATCAAGAAATACCATGGAGTACTCTTTTTCTTATGCCTGGTTGGACACTGTGAGAAGGAGTTTCATTGCTACTGCTTTGTAGCTTCATTTATATAGATATCATAGGCACTGTGATATCTTTCTTAAATCTACCCATAAGTAAACTATGTATTATCATAGAGTCTAAAGTTGATTTGGTCTATGACAAAATAGAACTTGTTGACCATATCCTTGGAGGAATCAAAATAGAGTAGTTAAAAGCATAGTTAGAAACGGCTACCCTTAGATCCAGGTTATGTTGATTATTAGTTACGTCACACTAAAAGTTAACATTGGCTCCTTTATCTTCAGTTTCTTTTTAAAGAAAATGGAGAAAAAATTATCTCTAAGATAGTAAAGGACATTATTAAATGAATTAGTGTATACATAAGGATATTTTAGTACAGAGCTTAGAATATAGTAAAATCTCAATAAATGGTTGGAGTGGTATAACCCTGAGTTATACCAATGTTTTGGAGATTACCATTACAAATATAAGTTAAGAAGATTGAAGAAATGAATATTTAATCCTGAAAGAACAGGAGAAAATATATGCTGGAAATCAAAGAGAAACATATGCATATAAAGATGGAGTTTGAAGGCAATAAAATTAAACTTTTTTAAAATTCAAATTGTTATAATGGGGTAGAAATAGAATCTACTTTTTACTGTGTGGAAAGTTCCTGGTTATAACTGTGGTGTAAACCATGAATGAAGAGATAAAACACAAATGATCTAAGTATGATCATTCTCACTGGCAGGGAACAAAATTATAAGGCTAAGTTTTTATGACCTTGCCAATTTCTCTATTGATAAAGCAAGACTGGGAAAGGTAGAGATATCTAAAAGCATTTTTAGATGACAAGCAGGGATAAAAAATTGTCTAAAGTAGAATAGTGATGGAACAAAAGCAGTTAGAATGAAAACATTTGTCATGGGAAATGGGAATCCTGGAGGAAGAATAGAAAGTTCAAGAGTAAGGTGTAATAATTTATTATAATAGAGATTCTCACGATATTTTCTGAATTATGGTTGAAAATGAATAGTGCTAGATTGTAAAGAATCAATAGGCCAGTCTTACAGGTAGGAAAGATTAGGTTTTAGTAAAATATGAACTTTGAAACGTAGGGTCTTTTTTCCCTTAGAATAAACTATGTGTGTATGTCTCCAATGAATTCACTTTTAAAAAAATCAGTAGAGGGGCGCCTGGGTGGCGCAGTCGGTTAAGCGTCCGACTTCAGCCAGGTCATGATCTCGCAGTCCGTGAGTTCGAGCCCCATGTCAGGCTCTGGGCTGATGGCTCAGAGCCTGGAGCCTGTTTCCGATTCTGTGTCTCCCTCTCTCTCTGCCCCTCCCCCGTTCATGCTCTGTGTCTCTCTGTCCCAAAAATAAATAAACGTTGAAAAAAAAATAAAAAAAAAATCAGTAGATAATAAAGTGGATAAAATATGTAAAAAAAATATTTGTGGCTCTGATGTCACAGACTTGCTACTACAACTTCATAATGAAAATCCTGCATTAATATTTTTTGGTATTTTTACTATGAGCTTGTTCCTATAGTAGAAGAGACCATGCAAAGGTCACTATTGCTCAGGCAAAGCTGGCCACAACTTGGAAACCCCCCACCAACACTGAGATAATAGCAAAGCCCTTCTGGGAGGGATGGCTGATCAGCTGCAGGTCAGTCTTTCTCTTAAAGAATCGTGGGTGCTGTTTAGATGGGATGAAGGAAAATCTTTATGGAAGATATTCAATCAGATGTCTCCCTAAACTACCTTGTTCATGTTTTACTTGGAGAGTAAAAATCGACTGGGTTTTAACTTTGGAGGAATTGACTAGTGGGAGATAGGGAGTGGGACTGAGTTGGCCTAGAGAACCAGAACTCTGGAGCCAGACCCATGTTTGAATCCTGTTTCTGCCGTTGCCTTGTTGCAGGCCTCACAGTTAATTTTTCTGAGTCTCAGTTTTCTCATTCTGAAAATGGAGATATAACACTTGTATAATATAGTTATGGGAACAGGACCTGGGAGAGGAAATCCTTAATAAATGTTGACTACTGTCATTATACCTCAGTGTAACATCCCAGAAAATTCTCCACAACTTTGTGGTGGCTAGTAAGAGGTGGTGGCAATAAGATGCCAGAGAGGCACCATTGTCCTTAACTACCTTCACAAGTTACATCTTGCTAGTTTTATACCACATTTCATCAAGTGAAGGTTCCATTATGTTCCCGTATCACAGAGTATCTAGTAGAGACTTCAAGGGGCCACCAAGTTTATTTTCTTGTGGACTGTATTTAACTTATCCAAGACAAAGTTTTCCTTGGGGAACTTTTGTTTTTTTTTTTTAAGTTCATTTATTGTGTGTGTGTGTGTGTGTGTGTGTGTGTGTGAGAGAGAGAGAGAGAGAGAGAGAGAGAGCGCATGAACACAGGGGAGGGGCAGAGAGAGAACTAGAGAGAGGGAATTTCAAGCAGGCTCCACACTGTTAGGACAGAGTCCTTGGGGAATTTTAAAGCCTGAGACAAAATTTCTTTCAGATAACATTGTGCCTAGTTGTATCTAAAGGGACTTTGAGCATGACACCATTGAGAGAGCACAAATTTTTAAGCAGACTGGGCTAAATCCTGCTTACTTTGTAACTTTGGTTAAGGTTCACTTATAGGAGCTTTGGTATTCTTAAATGAAATGAAATCATAATCCATATGTGTCTGGGTTTTATGAAAATTATTTAAGAAACAGTACAATACCTATGCAAAATTTCCACCTAGTCCATACCAGCTCTCAGGAGAGGAAGGAAATCAAAGACCTCTGTTTAATCAATGCATGTTTGCCACTACTGTATCAGTAACCTTGAGTAGCTCCTTCAAATCACTTAAGTATTTCTCAGATCATGGAATTTGTCTTCTTTTTTCAGAAGTCCTTTGGCTTTATTAAATTATCTTATGATTTTTAGATATTTACTCATTCAACAAGCCTCTATTAACCTAGGCACTGTTCTAAATGCTAGAGATACTACGTGAGCAGGCCACATACAGTCCCAGTGCTCACAGAGTTTAACTTTAGTGGAGTAGATGAATAATTTACAAGGAAATAAATAGGACAATTTCAAAGACAAAGTGCTATGAAGAAAATAAAATAGGGTAAGAGCAACTGGAGGAGATGGCTGCTGTAGATTGAATGGTTCAGGTGGCATCTGAACCAATGAATAGGTGCAACAAGGTAAAGATCTGGGAGACAGTGGTCAAGGCAGAAGACAGTGCAAAACCATAAGGATGCACTTGATGTTTCTGAGGAAAAGAAAGAATGTTCTCCTTATTCTGCCATAACAGAATACTATAGACTCGGTGGCTTAAACACCAGACATGTTTTGTCTCAAAGTTCTGGAGGCTGACTAGTCCAAGATAAAAGTATCAGTGAGGTAGGATTTATGCTGAGGCCTCTTCTCTTAGCTTGTAGGTGGTCCACATCCCACTGTGTGCTCACAGGACCTCTTCTTTGTGAGTGTGCTGAGATCTCTCTCTTTTTTCCTCCTCTTGTAAAGCCACCAATCCTATTGGAGTAGGGACCCACTCTTATGACCTCATTTAACCTTCATTACATCCTAAAGGCCCTATCTTTAGATATAGTCACATTGGAGGCTAGAGTTTCAACACAGTATGTGGGGGAGGAGAGAAGGGAGTACATATCAATCCATAGCAGCCAGTAAGGCTTAATTAGTGAAGGAGGGATTGTTATATAGATGGACCAATAGAGAGGCACTAGATCATGCAGAGTCTTCTAGACTATTCTAAGGAGTCTGATTTTATCCCAGGTAATAGAACTCATTGGAGAGTTTGTAAAACATATTAAAATTTGACTTACATTAAAAAAAAATTACTATGGTGGCTCTTTGGAATATTGAATATAAGAGGAAACAGTATAAGCAAGAAAACCAGTTTGAAGGCTACTTTCACAGTCAAAAGGAGAATTCATGCTAGCTTTAATGGGGACAGTGGCAAGCAAGGTGACATAGTGATCTACACTAGTGTATACCATAGTAGAGTCAACAGGCTTGTTAATAGATTGGATGGGAGGGGGCATGGTAAGAGAAATAGAAATAAGAATCTTCTGAATTTTAGCTATGAGCCACTGAGTGGTTGGGGGTACCATTTGCTAAAATGGAGAAAATTGGAAAAGAGACGCTTCAGGTTGAGTAGAATTGAATCCAGAGTTGTTTTGTACTTCTTAAGGTGCCCTTCTAGATATTCAAGTGCAGATGTCAAATAGGCAGTTGGATTTACAAATCTTGAGTTGTCAGGAGTAGTATTAACAATTTGAGAGTCATCTGTGTATAGCTAGTATCTAAATCCATTGGAGTAAATGAGATTCCCTAGAGAGAAAGTTGAGATTAAAACATAGAGTCTCAGAATTGAACTTTGGGACATAATATTTTGAAGCCTAGCAAGAGAGGAGGCACCAAAGAGAATCCAAAGTGGCTGTTGAGATAGAAGAAAACCAAGATTGTGGTGTTGTGGAAGCTAAAAAAAAGTAAGCTGGCAGGAAGGGAATAGTCACCTTCAAGGGATACTACTTAGAAGGTAAGTTGAGGACAAAAAGTGACTATTGTATCTGGTAACGTGGAAGTGATTGGTGACCTCCCTTAGTGGAGTTTCAATGGAGTAGTGTTGATGGGAACCAATTTAGAGTAGATTGAAAACAAAATGGGAGGTGTGGAATTGCAAACAGGGAATACAAACAATCGTCTTTCAACCTTTCAACTTAGAATCACCTATGGAACTTTGAAAATTACCGGTGCCTAATCCTAAACCAGTCTAATATCAAATCAGTTAAACAAGAGCCTCTGGGAGGGAGGAAAGGAGTAGAGGAGAGAGCTTAGAAGTATGATTGGAGCTTGGACTATTTTTCAAGAGTTCTTCAGGCAATTCTAATTTGCTTCCAGTATTGAGAGACACTTTTATTGTCAAATGTTTCTAGAAGTTTTGTGTGTGTGAAAGAAGACAGGCGACAGTGGCAAGAAAAGTATTTGTTGTGGTTGTTATTGTCATTATTGTTTTGACTGTGTTTTTTTTAAATCAGAAATACTAGAGGATATTTGTGTTCTAATGAGGAGGATCTAGTAGAGAGGGAGAAGTTAATAATTTAGGATAAAGAGCAACAATAGCAAGAAAGAAGTCCTGAGGAGGCCAGAAGGCACAAAAACTGTATAATTTCAGGTATCTTATCTTCTATTAGCAGGAGCAGACATGTTTATTTTCTATCACTGAAGGGATTCATTTTGCCTGACTTGCAGCTGTAGTCTGATCCTGACTGGAGAAAACATGAAACAGGTCATTAGGTTTTTTAAAAAATTCATTTTCAAAAACAATTTTATAAACTGTTCATGATTTTTTCTATCTTTTATGTTTCTTAATAAAGTTCTCAATACACGTTAGTGATTTAGTTAAATTTTTATTTCCCATAGAAGCATTAGTCTTTTAGGGTCACTGTGATCAAAAGCTTTAGAAGACATGTCCAGAAATACTCACCTATCCCATATTTAGTTAAATTAGCATGAACAATTTATTCAATACAGAGATTTTCTAAGTTTAAGAGAGCAAGTTACACCTGACATAGTGCTTACACCTGACATAGTAACAAAATGGAAATCTCTTGCCTAAAATCATATTCAATATATCATTGTAATATAGTAGAATTGAAGAGATGCTTTCATCAAGCTTGGAGAATATAGAAGGCTACTTTTTGATGAATAGTTCAGACATCTTTGAGAAGATTCTGAAGCTTAATGGCTTTACAAAAAGCAAATAAGCCATTTTTTTTTGGATTACAGGAAAGTTACTTGGATTTACACAAAATGAATGTGTAAACTTACACATTTATTCAAAATTCAAAACTTAGAAAATTCATCGAGTGAGATTTTATTGTCAAACTAACTTGAATTTGATCTAGAGAGGAGTCTAGAACTTGCTCAGACTATAATCCTAGGGGTCTCAAGATCTTAGGATGTGGAAGAATTCACTATTCCCTTTGCTTTTGCTGATGTATTTGTGTGGTTGTAAGTTTTTCCTAGCAACTAGAGGCAATAGAAAAAAGATGTTTGCTCCCTGGAGCCCCATCATGAAAGAGGTTTACAGGTTATTACAAAATCCATGCAAATATTTATTCACAGGTGTATTTATCACACTGTTACTTATAATATTGTACAGGGATAAGATCTAACAACAGTTAGGGGCTAAGTAAATAATGGTGCATCAAATAGATTATCATATGCCCATTAAAATATATATAAACTGTTTTCATTAGGAAATTGCTTAGGAAGTATGATAAAATATAAAAGCAAAAACAAAAATGTAAAATACTGTGTGTTTTTATGTTTTCAGTGAGATGAAAAATACATAGAAAATAAATATTGAAAATAAATGTGATAAAACATAACTTTTACTTATTTCTGGGTAGTGGGGATTGTCTATGATTATTTTTCTTTCTTTTCCATATATTTGAAACTTTCCATACTGAACATATATTTCTCTATATTTAAGAAAAAGTCATGCCTTTTGTAGATGAACTCAAATAATGAAAATGTTATAAACTCCATTTACTTTTTTTTCCTTTTCAATATATTAAAATAAGTTAAAAGATGGAGATTTGATCTTTCAATTTAATTATATATACATATATATACATATATGTATATAAATGTTTTTTAAAGAACATTATTTTTTAAAGGATACTTTTTCTAGGAACCAAGATAAGTGAAAATTATATTTTTGTATTAAAAATTCAAAACATTTTAATAAGTATTTTAATGCAAAAGTCAATTAGAGTTATGGAAACATTTTGAAAAACGAATAATGTGCAAAAAGAATCCCTCATTTTGTAATAAAGCTTCAGCACTTGTAATTTATTACCAGATGCTGATGCAGAGACTGAGACATCTGGCATAATGTATGAGGAAACACACTAATTAAAAAGGAAAAAAAAAGCGTTGAACTTAGCTGTTTTAGTCATCAAAGTAAATACAGGAATGACATGAGAAAATTGAAGTAGTATGACATGTGTATTCTCAAAAATTTAATTGAGACTTGAATCTGAATGACACCAGGATTTTTCTGTCCCTTTCTCCTCTGATTTTGTTCATGTCTCTAATAATTCAAAAACCTTGAATGTAATGTACAGATCATCTGGTCTATCCCCCCAACTGACTAAGAAAAGCAATGTACAAAAATATATTTTCTTTGTTGAAGATCACACAAAGACAATATGGATAGACCACAGTACTCCATCACTGGACTTTCTTTTTCTCCAAAATCTTATATAAAATCTATACCTGCTTTTAAAATAAATGAACAACTCATTTAAAAAATTTAAACTACATTTAAAAAGTTTAATTAAAAAATTACTTCATCTTACAACTGGCTAATTCAAAGGCACAAAATCGGTTTTGATCACAGAATGATTACAACAAATGCTTGTCCATCTTGGGCACAAATTTTGTCTTGACCTTCTAATTGTAGTTACATGTGTAGCGGGAATACTGCTTTAAGGACTTTTAAAGATTTTTAAATGGGGTGTGAGTAGTAACAAAGATACTAATAGCTCTGTGGATTTTATGTGTATTGTGCTTTGTTTGGTTTGTCTAAGGCAAATTTCATACATCTGAGTGCTATTTTTGGCCTCATGTTGTAAGGTTAAAGTTGTGTTCAAATATGCAGTAACTCCTCAAAGCCTTTTTGTGAGTTCCTCCTTCACACCTTGTCAACTGAAACAGTTCACCAGTTATAATGATATTTCTTCTACTTCTGGCCTCCTCCCTTTTCCTGCTTCCTTCTCTCTTGGTTCTTGTGCAGTATAGAAATTAGGTCTGTGACTGGGAGATGAAACTCTTCATTTTGCAAATTAGAAAATTATTTAATTGCTTCACTGTAAGCCATTTAGATACATGATGAATTTCCAGTTATTCGGCAAACATCATTCAAATATTTTATCCAGATCTCTGCGTGTTGAAGAATGCTTCCATACTGTTAACCTAAAGAAGTTGTTGTAGCTGTTGTTTTTCAAATCTTAATTAAGTATATTGCTTTGTTGTCCTTAAAAACATATGGGAGATGGTTAAATGAGTTTTCAATGAAACGTGAGCTGATGGCTCCTGCTTAGTACAAGGAAAACTGATGAGCAGTTAGAGCAGTTAGGAGCCATTACCAGAGATAAAGCTCTAAATTAAAGCTTAACTATAAACTTCAAAACTGAGTAACAAAGGGAGCGGGAACCATTATCTAATTGTAATGCTATTCAGTGGAAAGTAGGTAGTGTTGACTTCAAGTACCCTAGCTACACAAGCAGAGGTTGCCATTGTACATAATCGTTTCATTAGTTTGACTTGTAAACACATAGAAAAACACCATTCAACTGCCCCTTTTAGAATTAAAGAAAAGTGTAGGTCTCCTGCCAGAGTGTTAATTCCATATTGAGATTTGAACTGACAAAAATACTCAGCTTACACTGTATAGTGAAATGCTCCAAACCCAGACTTTGTAACTATCCTAGTTTTGAATATCTTTCTGAGAGACAGAGAGCTAAACAACCAATCTAATAGACTAATAGTGAGTTAATTCAGCTTAGTAATTAAATCTGATCAATTATTTAGAATGCATTTATTCCCTGGATAGTCAAGTGTCAGAACAATCTATAGATGTCCTCAGAGATAATACTCAGGATTCTAGTCAGAAGGCAGAGTGAGAAAGATAGAGACCATACACAGGTACAGAGAGAAACGTCCAGGCCATGCACTTCAATGTCCTCTGTCAGGAGAAATCCCGGCCCAGGGGAGCCTAATTCTGGATGTCCTCGCTTATCTGAGTAAAGAACCATAATGGAAGGAAACAGATGTAACCACTAGCCTAAGGAATTTATCACTGAGGTAGGGCAACTAGAACCTGGACACTAATGCAGGAAGACAAACCAAACTTTAGCCACCAAGAGCCTGGCCTCAGGAATCAATCGATTTATTTATTCTTCCCTTTCTCCTTCACCTCATGGGGGTCAAAACAACTTGACTTTGATAATGCAATTTTCAAACCACTTACAAAGCAGGTAAATTGTGGTCTTTCTGATATGCTCTTAAGAGCGCAAGCTTCCCTCACCACCGCCCCTCCCCCCCCCAGCTATTTTCAGCTACTCTCTCATCGGGAATAGCAAATACAACCACAAGCTTTTGAAGCAGTTTGAGTTTTAAAAGGGAAAGGCTTCCATCTACTGGATTCTTTGAGTAATAAGGACTATGATTCCACATTAGATTTTCTTTTGGTGATGGCAGTGCACAACCCGGCATGTCCACTTAGAAGTTTCATAATTCTCTTAAATTTCATTTTAATACTCTATTTGTTAATGAACACATCCAGATTTTACAAAACCTCCCCACTTTATGTTACACAAGGGAGTCAAAAGGAATACATAACACCTTTTCCCTTAAAAAATGCTATGAAACAGTAATATATCCAACAAAAAAGTTCTCTTAAGAAAATCTGCAATGAAAATAACTTTGACATGGAGTATCAAAATGATTGAAAGTAATGGAATGTCTTATTTATACAAATAGTCACCTCACTTTTTTTCTTTTCTAAAAATTGCCATTTCACAAACTGACTCCATTAGAGCGACCCTAGTTTCAGTTCAGTTCATGTTACTTTTTTTTTTCATGTTCTTTTTCATGTTTACTTTTTTCATGTTTTTTTAAAGACTTTTTGGAGGTTTATTGATTTATTTTGAGAGAGAAAGAGTGTGCCTGCACACGAGTTGAGGAGGAGCAGAGAGACAAGGAGAGAGATAGAGAATCCCAAGCAGGCTCCACTTTGTCTGCCTAGAGTGCAGTGCAGGGCTCAATCTCACCTGGAGATCATGAACTGAGCTAAAATCAAGAGTTGGATGCTTAATCTACTAAACCACCCAGGTGCCCAATGACATATTTTCGTGCCAAAATGTTGCATTACAAAGATAATAGCAGGGGTCCTTTTAGGGGGCATACACTGAACTACACTAGGGGGTATGTACACAATTTGAGATAAGTCATGTGATAATTCCTTTTTTATAATCTTTTGCTGAGTCAATACAAAGAGGTAAAGATCTATCCCCCATCAAAGGTTGGATTTTTTTTAAAAAAGAACATTAGAATTTAAGGTTTTTATTTAAAACAAACTTAGCAGCATAAGTTGTAGGTGTCTATGTCTTACTGAAGTCTCTTGAATTTGTAATCCTAATTCATGTATAAATCATACTGAGTATCTTTTATACTGAATTAAAATGAACTAGAAGTTCCAGGTTAATGTCTATGTATAACTATGTGTATGCATTAACTATTTGTCTGACAAATAAGACAAAATTTAAAAGTCCTGAGGAAAAAAAAATTTTTACTTTAAACTCATAGATATCTGGGACACTATTATCTGTGGGTTTTCCACAGTCCCAAAAGACTTGATTGAAGAAATAAAGCAGAGGAATGTTGATTTGTCTCCTAAAGTACAATAAATACCTAAAGGTTCCCAGGTGAGTTCCCTAGGACTTTAAATTCCTTCCTTTATGAATTAGTGAATATATAATTCCACATCTAAAAAAAGTTTAAGTCTTGCTACAACAATTCATTAGGGTTGCCATGGACCTCATCTTGAATATTCTTAGCATCAGAACCTGGAATATACTAGATGTTAGAATCTACCCAGTTGAGATATGACCTTATATTTATACCTGAAGACTACCCTAAAATAGGATTTTTGAAGACTGTGAAATGGTTTGCTAAGAATAATAGATACTGTAGTTTATATTTAAGTATACTTTAGCTTGATATGTATATTCAACAAATATTAAATTACAAAGAATGATGTGATGGTAATTCTCTTTAGTGAGGACCTGTTTTAGTCCCATAGCTTTCTCATTTTGAATTGTGTATGTTCTGTTCATTATATTTTGTATGACCAACCTTTATCACATATCTATAGCCCATGCTAATTGACACCAATAACTTTTTATTTTATTTTTGCATTGGAAAATTTATTGCCATTGGAGAGACAGGCAGAAATTATCTTTTTCTTTGCACTTTCTCCTCTAACAAAATCAAGCCCAGACATTCTAAATTTAGCAATAAATAATCACTCTGTGATTTTAATCTGTGCATTAACCTTAAATTATTTAAGGGGGACTTTACAAATGAAACAAAAATGAGAAGTTACAGAATTAGTTGATCTGACTTGAATAGTTTATTTACTTAACAAACATGTATTGACTTTTTAATACGTGCCAGGCATTCTTCTAGGTTCTGAGGATCGAGAAGTATATAAAATTGACAAAAATCCTTATCTTCATGGAGCTTACCTTATATTAGGAAGACATTAAATAAGATAAATAAATAGTATGTTTGATAATGATATAGCTAAGGAGATTAGTAGGTCATGAAAGGGGACTGGGCCCGACTAGCTGTGCCAGGTTAGGTAGGGTAGTTAGGAAAGGCTTCATGGAGAGGAGTTAGTGATTTGACTATACTTGGCACTGTGGCCTGCTGGTGGAGAAGCTCAGAGGTCTTTGAGGACATAGTATGTTTTTAGCTGGGTTATCCTAACCTACCTCCTTGTGACTATGTTCATATAAGCCCCATTATCTAGGAGTACCCTTAAACCTAAGTAGACTTCTCAAATTTCAGACCCACTGACCATTTTACCTCCAGTTTCCTGTCGAGGGAACTGTCGCAGGGAATCCCATCCCAATACACTACATTTAAATTAAACACCCATTTAAGAAGTTCACAGGGATCATAGCAGGAGGTTGCTCTAATACACATACTCAATGTTCAGATTAAGAATTGTTCATTTATCATAAATGTCACTGAAACTCCCTGGTTGACTACCTTATGAACTGTGATGTTCAATTCCATGCTTCTTCTCTTGATTTAATGAGTAAGTGTATAATTAATATTTTATGTTAGGGAAAATGACTTCTTCCTGAATATCCTTCTAATAGGAAAAGCCTGAACTCTAGGAAACTTACCAAAACCATTATTTCTCCTCTGTTCAGGCACCTTAACTGAAATAGTTTACATATGCATAAAAATTGCATTTTATTTTGTCTAAGTTAAACAAGGCAGAGGGCAGGTTGGCTGCAACAATTTCCTGTATTACAAAAGTATGTATTAAAACTTCTGTATTATAAAGTCAAAAGTAAATTTCCCTAGGATTAACCATTAATCTGCACCATTTTATCATGGTGTTTCTGCTTTGGCTTGCATAATTAAGAAAACTATTCTCTGCACTTAAAATTTGATAAACTGTAGTTTTATATTTATATTTAAGGCCCAGGCTCAGGAAAATTTAGCTTCCCTGTATAAAATTAAACCCTAAAAATAGTATTTCAGAGAACATATAATAGGTGGCTGGAAATATATAATGTCTGCTTAATAAATGATACCTAGATCTTTTAAACCAGAAAACAAAACCACATCAGCAGTTATTTTTTAAAAAGCCATCTAAATTTTATGTCTTTGGCCCTTCTTGGTAAAACAGTTGAAATTTTTATATTTATGTACAATGACACATGTATCATATTGGCTAAGGACTAATAATTATATGTCCTAATGAAATAAACACACTTTGTAAAATGTCAGGGAGATTCCGCTCCTTTTTTAAGAAAGACTTAAATTGAATTTTTGTTAACAAGGTTTGATAAAATCTTAACCATTTGTTAATGTTACTATTGACCATATTTAAGAGTAGAGACCTTGGTTATGAAGCTATGATTCAAAATTAACATAATATGCTTTAGCATAAGTAATATTAATTTTTTTTCAAATTTTTATTTAAATTCTAGTTAGGTAACATATACTGTAATACTGGTTTCAGGAGTAGAATTTAGTGATTCAGCAATTATATATAGCACCCAGTGCTCAACACAAGTGTCCTTAATACCCATCACTGATTTGGCCCATTGCCCCACCCACCTCATTCCATCAACCCTCAGTTCTCTATAGTTAAGAGTCTCTTGTGGTCTGCTTCCCTCTCTCTTCATTTTTCCCTTCCCTTTCATTGTTTTGTTCATTAAATTCCACATATGAGTGAAATCATATGGAATTTGTCTTTCTCTGACTGACATTTCATTTAGCATAATACACTGTAGCTCCATCCATGTTGTTGCAGTAGGCAAGATTTCATTCTTTTTGATAGCTGAGTAATACTCCATTGTGTGTGTGTTTATGTATGTGTGTGTGTACATCACACATATCATCAGTCGATGGACATTTGGGCTCTTTCCATAATTTGGCTGTTGCAGATAATGCTGCTATAAACATTGGGGTGCATATGCCCCTTCAGATCAGCATTTTTGTATCCTTTGGGTAAATACCTAGTAGTGCAATTGCTGGGTCATTCAGTAGTTCCATTTTTAACTTTTTGAGGAACTTTCATACTGTTTTCCAGGGTGGCTGCACCAGTTTCGATTCACACCAACAGTGTAAGAGGGTTCTCCTTTTCTCCACATTCTCACCAACATCTGTTGTTTCCTGAGTTGTTAGTCATTCTGACAGGTGTAAGATGGTATCCAATTGTGGTTTTGATTTGTATTTCCCTGATGATGAGTGATGTTGAGCATCTTTTCATGTGTCTGTGGTCATCTGGATGTCTTCTTTAGAAAAATGTCTATTCATGTCTTCTGCACATTTCTTAACTGGGTTTTTTTTGGGTGTTGAGTTTGATAAGCTCTTTATAGATTTTGGATACTAACCCTTTATCAGATAGGTCATTTGCAAATATCTTCTCCCATTCTGTAGGCTGACTTTTAGTTTTGTTGATTATTTCCTTTGCTGTGCAGAAGCTTTTTATCTTGATGAAGTCCCAATAGTTGATTTTTGGTTCTGTTTCCCTTGCCTCTGAAGACATGTCTAGTAAGAAGTTGCCACAGCCAAGGTCAAAGAGGTTTTTGCCTGTGTTCTCCTCTAGGATTTTGATGGTTTCCGGTCTCACATTTAGGTCTTTCATCCATTTTTAATTTATTTGTGTGTATGGTATGAGAAAGTGATCCAGTTTCATTCCTATGCATGTTGCTGTCCAGTTTTCCCAACACTATTTGTTGAAGAGACTGTCTTTATTCCATTGGATATTCTTTCCTGCTTTGTTGAAGATCAGTTGACCATAGAGTTATTCATAATGTTGATAATGTTAAAGAAATTCATATTTGGTTTATTGACATTGTCTAATATTTTCCCACATAGTTTCTTAGAAGGCTATTTGATTTTCATGTTGTATATCTAAAATTAAAAAAAAAACACTAAAAAATTAAGTACCTAGCAACCATTTAAAATGTAAAAGCATGCTAATATGCTAATAATTACTGGATATGAATTAAGTCCAATAGTGTTTATGTTATGTGCAATACTGAAACAGGAAACACTGGTTTATCATCAAGCAGAAATCTGTAATTATACTATATGGTAACAATATAATTTTAACGTTCTTAAAAACTTGTGATGAAATCTGTAACACTACTTTGTAGAGTACTTCTTACCTCAGTAAACACTGAATACTGGGCAGGAAGGGAAAAAATGCAAGATTAAGGACTACATAAAAAATATGAAAGGGATTAAGATCATTGAGCCCCATGAAAATATTAATAAAGAACTATCTTAATGACTAATATCTGCAATAGCAAATATCCTAATATGTGACTAAAATCAGTTAAAATTGCTTTAAAATTGTTCCAATTCAGCAGCAGGAATGTAGTTAAATGTGAAATTTTTCTCATTTGTATCTAAATATTCAAAAAGTGGAATAATAAGATGGCAACTTGTCATTAGATTATGAAATTCTTAACTGAAAATAATAACTGAATAAAAGGCATTTATAATTTTTTTGACATAAGAGTAGTTGAAATTCTTGAGCTCTCTGTGTGCCAGAGTTACAACACGGCAACTTATTCACCAAGCCAATAATGGAGAGGGTCTGCTAGCAAGATGTAAGTAAGGAACTTATATTAATACAGTAGTGACATCCCCTCATCATTGTTATATTCTCTTCATTAGAAGCAAGTCACAGGTTGTGCCTATACTCAAGGAAAAAGAGCCCACACAGGGTCTTGAATACCAGGAAGTCAAGGTAATCAAGGCCATCTTAGAGTCTATTTGCCACAGAAAATTATACAGAAATTTTTAAAAAGTGAGTATTCCTTGGTAAGAGCTGAAGAAAAATACCCTTTTAATCAGAACATTCCTAAAAATGAAAACCAGGTGACATTTGCTGTAATGCCCACCCAATTCACTCTCCATCTCATCTTACACACATCTGATTACCATTTCAGCTCAATGACAACTTCCTCAAAGAAGCCTTCCCTGACCTGCCCTTCTCTAACCAGCAGAGGATCAATTCTAGGCTTTTATACTCTGAACATCTCTCAAATACATTTTGAGTTTACATTTGGTAATTTTCATTTGTGTTGGTTATTTGATTACTGATTAGGCTGTGAGGGAAGAAACCATTTATAGTTTTTGTTCAACATCCATATCAGCGAGCACAATACGTAACACAGAGAAACAATGAAAACAAGTTGAGTGAAAGAGCAGAATTATGGGCACTGACCAGGAAATCAAGAGACCTGGGTTCCAATATAAACTCTCTTATCAGCTGTGCTACCTCACACAGGTCCAATCAACTTTTTGAGCCTTACCTACGTTTTCCATCCACGAAAGGTCAGTTGTAACTCAAACAGTAATAATTTTTTTGCCGCAATTTTGTGATTTTATACAGTTGTTAATCAGTAAATTTCCACTGCTTTGAATTTTTTTTTCCATCAGTTTTCAGTAACTACTCCTCTGTCTTTTGACCACTGATTTTGAGGTTTTAACCTTCTGGCAACAAGTCAAGTCAGAGGATAGAAGAAATAACATGAGAAGCCTAAACAGCGTCTGCAAGATCATTTACATTTTAAAGAATACTGATATCCTTCAGAGTTTGTATTTGAATACCATAGCTATGATGTGATTCAGAATGCTTTGGTTTCCTCTAGACAAATCACACCCTCACCAGAAAACAAAAAACTACATTGCAAGCATGCAACAATGCAAGATGTTGGCATTCTGCCTTTCCCTTCAGCTGCCCAATCCTCTGTATGGACCCAGAGGCCTCGTTCAATTAGAGGGTAGTATAGACTTAGCCCAGTGACATCCTAAGAATAATACAAAGCTCTAAAAAAGAAGAGAGACATGTTAGAATTGTCTGTATAATGGGGTACTAGACTATTATGTAGAAGGATATTTTAGCATCACAATAGCACAGCTGACACACTTGGCCTGTTTTCATCATTACTGAATGTTGCTCTTGTGTAGTAACTGCTGAGAAGTTCTCATGCCAACCAATGTTAAGTCTGGTTTGTGAACTGCATCTTATGTATGCAATAAATAAACTTTGTGTTGTTTTCCGTATCAAGTCTTTGACATGACTAGCGCTGGAAGAAGATAAATACTGCATGGGAAACCCAGGAGCAATATGTTACTCGACCATTCCCAACATCATAAGTCAAACTCATGCTTATTGAAATTTTTGTCATTGGCTGTTCCACAGTAATGGCACAGTGTCCCAGGGGGTGACTAATGGCTCTCCTTCAGCCTTTCCCAGCTCACTCATTTATAGTATGTTTAGGAAACAAGGGGGAAATCTGTTGACAATGGAGACTGAGTATACTTTTGCAATTTTTCTTTCAAAACATAAAATCAGTGTGTTCTCCTAGAACGTTTTTTTTTTTATCTTAACTCATACTGTACTTAGTAGCGTATCATCTACACTGAAAGACCGTGATTATGGAATTTGTTTTTCTTGTGTGGCATATGTGTGACAATCACAGCAGTGCACAAATATGGATGGGGGAAGTGACTGGTGCAGAGACATGTGGCACTTCAGCTTCATTTTATTAGTAATTTGGGTTTACAAAAATGTTTGGGTAGAGACCTTGAATGGTGTCCATAGTAGTGCCATTCTGAGGAGTCTTAAGAGCAGTGCACGGTATACTTCTCACCTAAAGGGCATCTGAGCCAAAGTTAAGTTGTTGATTTCCCACTTTATTCGTCTAATATACAACAGAAATGCACACAGGCTTAGAGAATAACCAGCCTACTCTTCTATTAGGGAATGAAGTGCCCCTCAAAGTCCATATCCACCATAAAACAACGAACATAACAGGTAGCATTTAGTGAGCACTCACTATGTATCATGCACTATTTGTTTTACATGTTAACTCAGTGAATAAGCACACTAACACTCTGAAGGAGGTTCTATTATCATGCCCATTTAATAGAGGAAAGAACTGAGGCCTTGTGAGGTTGCTTATATTGCCCCAAATTACACATCTGGTAGGTAGCAGAACAGAAATCAAACTCAGGCAGTGTGAATCAGTCCTTAAGTGCACTGGTGTGTTCTTAATCTCCTTTAATCATATCTGCATGTAATCAGGATTCCTTTCCTTTGCTGCATAAGTAGAAATATTTAATGCTATAGAAGTCATTCTATTGAGAAAAATTATATACCCTAGGTTTACCTTCTGTTAAACTTGATAATCAAGAATTGACTATGTGTACTTAATATTGCCTTTAACACGTCCCGTAATATAATCTCAGATATCGTTTGCCATAATAAGATGGGATAATCAATTCACACTAGTTTTTCTGGGTCGTGTTAGGGTTTTTTTTTCCTTTTTTTCCCATAATTCAAAAACATAATTAGACTTCCTTATTGGCTCTGCAGACAAGAGTGCTGACTAAATACAAACTAGGAAAATGCACTTTAATAAATACTAATAATTATTAATGAGACCAAGTAGCACTTTGGAACCAAACTTTGCATAAACTCACTCTCCCCTCTCCTCTAACGTGTGTGTGTATACATGCATATGTATATGTGTATGTATACATGCATACATACTTTTATATGTATGTATACATGTATATACATGTGTGCATATGTATACACACATGTGTGCATAAACACGTGTGTATATATGTATGTATATTTGAGCATCTTTTCATGGTCTATTTATAATATATATGTCAAAACATGTTTAATACATATAGTCGTTTTAAGTCATGAAAGCAAATTATATAGAGCCATATTTCTTATACATACATATATGTGAGGCAGAGAAAGAATGAGATGGGAAGAACAGGAGAAAAGAGAGCATATGCCAAAGAGTAGTGCAATTAATATCTAAAGAATGTCCATTAATGCCAGATACTATTCTAGGAACTGAACATAAATACATTAACAAATATGTATAAGTATTTCATACCATTTTCTTGGTTTAATTAAAATCTTAAGATGGAAACTTCCTAATGGAAAAAAATTGAAAAGCATATAGAATTTTTCCCCACAAAGATTTTTCTCTAATATCAGTTTATGTCCTGTGAATGACTAATGTATTGGTTTAGACATAGAAAACACAATGAAGCTGTGTTTCTCAAAATGTTTTCAATGGAGCATTGTCTCAAAATTTTGGAAAAGGACAAATAAGCTTGAGAAATATTATCCAGTTAGGATATTTTTAATACTCTTCATCATAAGAAAAGTTATGAGAAGTCCTGTAGTAAAGTTACCTGTGTTTAACTCATTGTTTTTATTAAAATATGACCAGATAATAAATGTGTAAGTACTGCATTTAATCTAATTTAAGCTGCCATCAATTTAAAGATCACCATTTTATTATATACCACTAATAAAAAGTTCCAATTAAACTATAGTGTAAAACCTCATCACTTAGAATTATTGTGTCCCTTTTAAAGTGTTTCAAGACACAAACTAATTCAGACAGCTTTTTGATCATATCTCATTCTTGTACATACATAGAATTTTTTTTAAATAAGAAAAGTAATGATCAAGAAACTTCATATTTTGAGGTTGACTTGTTTGAATCACTTTTTGGGTCAGACTTGCTGGTATGTACATGTTTTCCATCTACTCTGTTCTCAATGCCATCAAGATGATCGGTGATGTAGTATGTCTACAAACATTGTCATCCCTGGGATTTTCTTTCAAGTCCCTGCAACCATTTGGCAAATTTTCATTTTAGTACTTTCTTGATTTTTTTTAAGTATTCTGTAACACCCAACGTGGGCTTGAATTCACAACCCCAAGATCAAGTTGCATGTTCTACTGACTTAGCAAGCCAGGTACCCTGACACTTTCTTAGTTTTACTAGAAGTATCAAATGGAAGTTTTTCAGGCAATAGGGATGTATTTAAATGCCCATTGATTTAAATGCTCATTAATTACTAAAATTGCAATTTGCTAGTTTACCACAAAGAGAAAAACAAGTTTGCACATGGTCAAGCCATGCCTACACTACAGTTGTCTTTTCTCAAATGTAAGATGCAAGATAACATTGATTATAAAATATATCACTACTTCAGGGATGATATAATAATATAGTATGTGTCAAGAACTGAAGACACAGTTATATCTAGCATTCTATGGAACTAGTGATGAATAATGTACAATGTGAAGCACTTTACAGAAATACATTGGTTAGTCAATTGCACACTGAAACTTTCCAGCTTGTATTTAATTGTCCTATCAGTAGAATAAATTCCACTTATATCATTACTGATCATTTGTCTCTGTAAATTCAAGTTTGTCCAGTATCCTGGATCACATTGATCTGTTGAGACGGGGAGAATTTTCCAAGTGGATCCTATTCTATACTTCAAGGAATGATAATTACCATGTTTTGTACCGCCATCTAGAGAATATCTCTGTATAGATTTTTTCAAAGTTTCTCCAGTGTTTTGCTCCCATTCCAGAATGGTTTGTAAGAGCATGGAGTTAAATATTAGATGGGTATGAGTGACTTCTAATCCTTCTGCTATTTTCTAAGTAAGCTTGAGCAAGTTATTTAACTTTCATCCTTAAACCAAAGCCACCATAATAGAGAAGTTATAGAGACTTAATGAGAAAGTATACAAAAAAGTGTATATTGTGGAGTTTTGAGAATGAAGTCCTTTAAATAATGCTGTTTGTATTTTTCTAATACTTCTGATATCGAACCAAACCATATTATGCCATCATTGGTTGGATGGATGGATGTTTGTCCTAAACCAAGAATAGTTTGAGATGTCTTCCTAAATTCTAAGTTCATATGATACACTGGAGAGAATATAGAAAGCTACCTTATCAGCTATAAAGTTATCAGTGTTTGTAGGATAAAAACATATCAGTTGTTAAGGAAAAATACAACCTTTCCTATTTCTAGATTCATAAAAGAAATTGCTACTGAGGCTTCTTATTAAAAAGAAAGCAAACAATGTTATGTGATGAGATACTCAAGGACCTCAGCTTATCCATAATGCAGGGGTTTTTTTTGTTAATTTACCCTTAATGAAAACCAATATCATAAAGCAAATTCTCATTTAGATTTCAGAGGGGTCAAAATAATGTCATCTAAAAGCATAGCTCTACTGTACTGGCAGCATGGAACCTACTTGGGATTCTCTCTCTCCTCTCTCTTTACCCTTCCCCTGCTTGTGCACACACACACTCTCTCCCTCTTTCTCTCACAAAATAAATAGACTTAAAAAAATAAAATCCCAGCTCTATATTATACTAAGTTGATCCTAGATAAAATTTAGGTTACAAAAGTGGATAGCCTACAGATGGTTCAAGCAATAAGATATATTACAGAGCTAGTTAAGTGTCCTTAATTAAAGCAAACTGAAGGAAAGACAAGTGAATCATTTAAAAAAAATATGTATACTATATGTGCTAAGAAACAAAAACAGCAAAAGCCAAAAGGAACATGGTTGGAGATACACTAAAGTTAATTTCAGATGATTATATGAAAAAAAAATATGAAGTGAAAAATTTTAAGAATGTTAGAAGATATGGCTAGGCATTTTTTACATCTTAGGATAGTAAGGGCCTTTCTAAGCATAATATAAAGGGCAGAAAACAAAGGGAAAGTTTTTTTTTTGTCTGCAAAAATAAGCACTTGAAAATTTAAATATTTGCAAGAGATGTCCCCAGTATAGAGTAAAATCTTGGTTTGTGAGCATAATTCAGTCTGGAAGTATACTTGTAATCCAATGCATGTGTATAATCAAAGCAAATAATGGAAACTCACATGATTTGTTCCAAAACCCCAAAATATTCATATAAAAATGATTACAGTATTTAATACAAAATAATAAAGGACATACAAAATATAAAGAAAAATAAACACATTAACCTGCACTTACCTTTGAAAACTTTCATGGCTGATGTGAGGGAGACGAGAGAGAGGAGGGTTATCATGTAGTATGACTTTCACTATCACTAATGGAATCATCACTATCTATTGGCTCAGTGGAATCTTTTTCTTTTCGTGCAACTTTAATAGGAACCTATCCGATGACACTTGCTTTTACTGCCTTTTGAGGATTTCACAGAAATGTGACATTGCAGTGTCATTAAAAAGATTCACCGTTTGCACCGCTACAGCCTTATTTGGTTGGTGCTTTTCTACAAAATTTTGCACTGTTTCTCACATTTTACACATATACCTAACCTCATTTGAAGTGAACGATTCCTCTTTTTCTTCTTATAAAATCTTCTCCTCCTCTCCAGATGAGATGCAGACGAGGACTTCTTATGAAACCTTGCAATTTCGGCCACTCGCCTACCTCATTTGTATTTCTATATGATTCCCTTCTTAACTTCCAATGTAATTATCTCCTTCTTACCACCTTTCTTTTCAACCTTTTTCTGCCTGAGGGACATTATATATGCTCGCACAGATGTTGACTACAGTACAGTATTAATAAACTCTTGTCATATACTGGTAATATAACTAGCAATAAGGCAGCAGAGGAAAAGGGTCTATATCTGCAGGCAGCCTGACCTAGAATGAAGCAAAGCATTCCTAAGCTACTCTTGCATGGAAAAGCAAAGGACTGTCCATGGGTGCTTTGAAGTGACAAAAAATACACTAGTGACAGTTGTGGGCACCTTCCAATGTTTTGAAAAATCAGATTTTTGCCAAACACTGTGGCCTGAGACTAAGCATTGGCATAAGGGATGATCACCCACAATCCCACAGTGAGTGAGAGAAAGAGAAGAACCACTGATTGGCTCAATTGTAATCGTGTGACATTCAGTGTTTATGAAGTGATGCAAGATACCACTCGTTTATCAAGTTAAAATTTATTAGAAACGTTTGCTCATCTTGCAGAATGCTTGCAGAACAAGTTACAGACTAATGTTTTACTGTACTTCAATTTTTTTGTGTGAGATTGTGCATGAGTGGGAGGAGGGACAGAGAGATGGAGGGAGGAAGAGAGAGAAAGAGAGAGAGAGAGCGAGAGGGAATCCCAAACAGGCTTCATACTGTCTGCATGGAGCCAGATGCAGGACTCAAACTCACAAAAGGTGAGATCATGACCTAAGCTGAAGTCAGACACTTAACTGACTGAGCCACCCGGACACCCCACCCCCCAAATATATTTATATCAGGGGTGCTTAAACATCAAAAAGTGAACACTTCTATGGAGATCTGAGAAAAGGGGAAGAATAGGCAATTCATAAAAGAAAAAATTAGCAAGGTTACCAGAAGAATTCTCACTAGTAATCAGTTTTATTTTTTTAATGTTTATTTTTGAGAGACCAAGAGAGACAGAGTGTGAGCAGGGGAGGGGGAGAGAGAGAGAGGGAGACACAGAATCTGAAGCAAGCTCTAGGCTCCAAGCTGTCAGCACAGAGCCCAACGAAGGAAGTGAGATCATGACCTGAGCAGAAGTTGGACACTTAACCCACTGAGCTACCCAGGTGCCCCTACTTTTAATTTTTTTGAGGAACCTCCATACTGTTTTCCATGGTAGCTGCAATAGTTTGTGTTCCCACCAAGAGTGCAAGAGGGTTCCTTTTTCTCCACATTGTCATCAACACTTGTAGTTTCTTCTGTTTTCGATTTTAGCCATCCTGACAAGTGTGAGGTGACATCTCATTGTGATTTGGGTTTGCCTTTTTTAAAGGCAAACCAATAAATAAAATTGAATTATTTTTTAGTGTTGATTTCCATGTCTTTGTGTCATCTTTAATTTCATCAATGTTTTATAATTTTTAGAGCACAGGTCTTTCACCTCCTTTAAGTTTATTCCTAGGTATTTTATTATATTGGGTACAATTCTAATTGGGATCCTTTTATTAATTTTTCTGCTGCTTCATTAGTAATGTACAGAAATGAAATACACTTCTGTATATTGATTTTGTATCTGCAACCTTATGAATTTATTTATCAGTTCTAGTTTTTTTTCATGGAGTCTTTCTATATATATACTATCATGTCATCTGCAAATAGTGAAAGTTTTACTTCTTCCTTACAATTTGGATGGATTTTTATTTACTTTTCTTGTCTGATTGCTATGGCCAGGATTTCTAGTGCTATGTTGAATAAAAGTGGTAAGAGTGGGCATCCTTGTCTTGTTCCTCATCTTCAGGGAAAATCTGTTTTTCACTATTATGATGTTGGCTGTGGGTTTTTCACATATGGCAATGGCTCTCTTTGCCTGTTGTGGGCAGGGTTTGGTCCCTGTGTTATTAGTGGGCCAGTCTAGGGCTACTTTGGGTTTAAGTTAGGCATTTGCCAGAGATGCAGTAGCAGTGAATTGTAGGGTGCTCTTGCTATGTTGTTTCCTGGGAAGTATTTGTTGGTCCATGGGGCCTGCAGTCAGACCAGATTTCTGCCTCCAGCCCATTGCAGAGACTGCAGTTTTACTGGAGCATGTGGTTGTCTTCCTATCTCCCCAGGGCAGGAGTTACTTTGGAGTCATGCTGACCCCTATTGGGGCTGCTTACACACTGCCAGGCTTGTGGCACCACCGTGGATGGGCTCTAGCTGAGAGCATATTGGAGAAAATAGGTCTACGGGAGAATGCAGGTACAGGGCATGGGGTGCTAGGAAAGTTTTTGCACGTCTGCTGTGGGAAGGGGCCTGGAGCTGAGGCCTGGCTGGAGGGGGCATGCTAGTTCCTGTAGGTGCCTGTGTATCTAGGCTGGGGGCCAGAGGAGAGAAATGGCACCTGCCAGATCTTTTGTTCTTGAAGAAGTCTCTCAAGGATCCCTGCCTCTCCAGCATAAGCTTTGAGATTAGTAAACAAATCTCCCTCTCATATACAACAGGCATTTTTCAACTTGTTGCTTCTACGCTATAGCCCAACCTGCTGATTTTTAAAGTTATAATTAAGCCCTCCTAATTGTAAGATCTTATGAAATTAGGCCCCTCTGGTTTTCAAAGCCAAATATTATGGGGATTGTCTTCCCTATGTGAGTTCCCTGTGGCTGGGGTGCCTGGTATGAAGGTCTGTTTCTTTCTCTTCCTGTGCCCATGGCATCCCTCCCTCCGGTGTACAGTCCCATGGGTCTATTTAGCTCCTGACCTCCTCTCCAGCCTTCCTAACCTCTTTTATGTGGCCTTTCTGTACATTTAGCTGTGGAGAGTCTGTTCTGCCAGTCTTCTCATTGTTTTCTGGGTTATAGTCACGTAGGTGTTATCTAGTTGTATCTATGGGATGAGGTGAGCTTACCATACTCCTCTTCTGCCATCTTCCCCAGAAGTCACTAGTAATCAATTTTAAATAGTAATATAATACCATTTACCTTCACATTATTTAAAAAATGGTAAATTAAAGGATAAATTAAAATAGCCAGTGTTCTGGAAGGGAAATTAGCTTCCTACACTGTAAGAAGTTATGTAAATTTGAACCTTTCTGGAAAGGTTAGTTTTATATATACATACATATAGATAGATAGATAGATAGATAGATACACACACACACACAAACATACAAATATACACACACACATATATATGTCTTGAAATCACATAATTTATCAAAATACATTGCTTCTATAAAATTATCCTAATGAAATAAAAGGCATGATAAAAATGTGCAAAGATGTTCATTGATTTTAAAGTCCAAAATTAGAAATAACTTGAATGTCCAAGTATAGGAAATGGATTAAGTTATTACTAATTCATAAAATAGAATACCACAGAGGTATTAAAAACTAAGGTATAGAAGAGTTTAGTTGATCTGAAAAGTTATCATGACATACTGTTTTAGCAAAAAATTACATTGCAAGTTAATATTACATTATACATAGTAAAGAATCATTTTTTGTAAGAAATGTATCTTACAGTTATACATAAATAGAAATCTAGAAAAATCAATACCATAAGGTAAATATAGCCATATTACAATTGATTTTTATTTTACTTTTCATATTTATTAATGTTTTAGAATTATCTGCAATGAATATATTTCAAATAACTACAAGAAGCTTTTTTTAAATTTTTAAATGTTTTTATATTATTTTTGACAGAGTGACAGACTGTGAGCAGAGAAAGGGTAAAGAGAGAGAGAGATACAGAATCTGAAGCAGGCTCCAGGCTCTGAGCTGTCAGCACAGAGCCCGACATGGTGCTCAAACTCACAAACCACCAGATCATGTCCTGAGCTGAAGTTGGGCGCTTAGCCCACTGAGCCACCCAGGTGCCCCTGTAAGAGGTTTTAAAAAGACCAATATATAAATTGTGTGCAAACTTTTCCTTACTGCTGGGGGATAAACAAATTCATGCAAGTAGATCATGGTATTTTTTAAAAATCTGTTTAATGTTTATTCATTTTTTGAGAGAAAGAGAGAGGGTGAGCGAGGAGGGGCAGAGAGTGAGGGAGACACAGATCCAAAGCAGGGTCCAGGCTCTGAGCTGTCAGAACAGACCCTGATATGGGTCTCGAACCCACGAATCACGAGATCATGACCTGAGCTGAAGTTAGACATTTAACCTACTGAACCATCCAGGTGCCCCTAGATCACTGGTATTTTTATTGGCTCCATATCTCCTTTGCATTTTCCATAGAATATGGAGAAGATGACTACATAATCTGGCTGTTCTAGTGTTCTAAACACTGCCTTGAACATCCTTACTTGGATTTTTTTTTTCCTACCATAGATTTTATAGTCCATTTGCCTTAACTGATACTAAATTGACCTTTATTTTTAAAGGTCATTGCAAAGATCCACTTTTCTTATTTCCCATATTCTCCTTGATCTGGGAGTAAGCAGTTGAAAATGAGGTTTTTATTACCAAATTGAACTGAAGTTTGAGGCAATTACCTAGAAAATGTAGCCTCAAGACCTGCCCAAACTATTGACTATGGAATCAGACAGACTTAAATAAATTGAGAAGTTGTCTTTTATTTGCAGCTTCTATGTGATATATCTCTCAGTAGAAGCTATAATCATTGCACAATTCATTATCTCATTTTTATTCCATTAAAATAAAATTGCAGTAATAATAGGAAATAATAAATTCAACAGATAATCACTATATATTATTAGCTGGCATGTGCCATCAGCCTGTTAATGTAATTCTACCCAGTAACTTCCTAGTGAGTGGTTATGAGCCTGGGTAATTTGTGTGTATATCAAGAACAGATAAAAATTAAAATGATGACTTAAAAGAATAGTTTTCAGTTAAAAAAATTTGAAATATAGTATTTAAATACTCTAGAATATGATAATCTCTAAGTGGCTTAAAAATGATTTTTAGGGGTGCCTGGGTGGCTTAGTTGGTTAAGCGACCAACTCTTGGTTTTGGCCTAGGTCATGATCTCACAGTTCCTGAGTTTAAGCCCCACATCTGGCTCTGTGCTGACAGCGCAGAGACTGTTTAGAATTCTCTCTCTCCCTCTCTCTCTGCTTCTCCCCTGCTTGTGTTCACTCTCTCAAAATAAGTAAATAAATATTTAAAAAATGATTTTTTATTATGAATACTTTTGAGGAGAAAGAAATTCAGATCTTCATCCATAAAGCTCCTGATAAAGTTTCAAAGTAAATAAGAAAATAAAAAAGAAAAAAGAAGGTGATTTTCTATTAATAAGGAATTTTGAAAGTATATTAAAAAATTGAGTTGAAACTATGTATAATGGTCTACTATAATATACAAGTATATTATTAATATGATATCATTGTACATAAAAAACACTGATTAGCTGCATAGTTCTAAGTGTGCTTAAGGAAAAACTAGATTTTTTTAAAAGTTTTTTTTCCTCTCCTTTAGTAGCAAAAGGAATGTGCTGTTTTTTATTTTTCTGTTTTTTGTTTCACATTTGTTTTATTTAGTTATAATGACAATAAAAACATTTATATATATTTAAATTTATCTGTATTTTATTAACATTTTTCCATATTCTCATATAGTCCTAATTGTTTCAATATATGTATTTTGATAATTAGATATACATACCATTGATCTACTTACATATTCCTGATTGAAGGAAATAATTTCCCCTTCTCTCCACATTAAGCTGTGCTGCAATATATATTCTTGCATATAAAACTCTAAGCTTTGGCCTATAATCAGGCCATTCTGTCATCAGGTACCTTGATTATAGGGAACCAGAACTATAGGCTTATTAGCCATCTACTAAGGAAGAACTTAACTGAGATTATTGATCTTCAGTTTATTATCAATTTAAAAATTTAAAGCATGATTGGTCTACATATCTAAATTTAATACTACCTTGAAATAGATTTTAAAATGATGAACAAAGGACAGGTTATTAAAGGATAACAAAACTGTACTTGTTATTTACCTATTAATCACACTTCCAAATCATGAGTTGATAAAAATAATCTTTTTAACTTATTATGAAGCTTTATCTAATTGTCAGAGCTTTCCCAGTGTCTCTGCAAGTCTCACTGACTTACTTTAAAAACTTGAAATTTTTATAAGCTGCCTTTGAAAAAAATAATAGCATATTAAGATGAATTCTATTACAACATTCCTCCCTCACACTAGTGTATTTTTGTCACACCATGTATCACCTTCGAATGTATTACTGTTTATGTCTCTCTCCTCTAGAATGTAAACTCCATAGAGGAAGATATTTTTAATTTGTTTTGTTCATTGATATATCCCAAGTGTCTAGAAAATGTACCTTGTATATAGTTGGGACACAATAAATATCTGCAGACTTAATCTTGGCTTGGCCTCTGTTCTTTATTTTTGTCTTTTTTTCACTTTCTTTTTCTATCTATGTGTTTATTTCACTCCTGTATTTATGTCACTGTCTTAGGCATTCTCTATATGGTAGCCTCAGAAATTCCAGGCTTAAATCATCTTTACAGCTAGCAATTCCAGAGGAAATAGAACTTCAACTTCATAATAGTCCTAGAAAATTCTCAGAGTATATATTTTTATTAGGCTGGCTGGTTCATAGGTCCATTCCTGAGCCAATCATCATGATGGGTTATATGTAAGATGGAAAAATGGAAAGCCTTGATTGTCTTGGGTGTTACTTGGATTTGGCCTGAACAACAACAGCATCTCCTGGGAGCCTATTAGATATGCAGATTCTCAGGCCTCATTCAGACCAACTGAATCAGAATCTGCATTTAAACAAGATTCCCTGGTGATATCCCTTTAGTTTATGTACCCAGTTGGAGCTGGAAAGATGGGAAGAGCGCTGTGGTTATCAATTCACACAAACTGAAAGTGAGAGAGGAGTGATTGCTCAAAGAGAATTTGAATGCCCTTATCAGAAGGCAGAATGGATGTCAGGCATGCAGAAACAAGAGATATCCATTAAAATATACAATATGTATTCAGTAATTATTATATACCAATAATGTATACTATACTACATACTGTGCTCTTTTCATATATTACATAGTATTCACAACATCGCACGAGACATTATCAGATAGGATACCCTGGGCTTCAAGAGATTAAGTAATTTATACAAAATTTTTATTGGGGATATAATAAGAGAGTTTAATACAATGTCAATTAGTTTAAGTACCCTGGAGAATGATTAAACAGAATAGAGGATAGAGCAATGATGCAGGATGATGGGAGGGAGCGATCCATTTAGGTAGGAAGATCAAAATGACTCTGAGGAAGTGAAGTCTTAGCAGACACTTCAGTGTACTGAAGGACAACTCATGGAGGGTCCTGATTAATACCATACCAGACAGGAAAAAGGACAAGTAGAAGCTGTGAGTTGGGAAAGAACTTGGCATGTTTGAAGAAAAGGAAAGAATAATACAAAAAAGCCATTGTGGCTACAGTGAAGTGAATGCAGATGGTTAGGTAATAGAGATAATCAAGATTCATTTCATGAAGGATCTTAGGCAATGGCTGGGATATTGTCAATTATTCTTAGCACAATGAAAAAAAATCATTGGAAACTTTGGGGCAGGATAGTGACATGACTTTATATTTCAATTGTATTGTCCAGGGAGTAGGCAATAGTGAATAAAGGATAGATGGAGAATTGTAGATGCCCGGGGGACTATTTAGGAGCCTGTTTCAATGCTGGTTCAGGCAAGAGATGAGAGATTGTGCAACCAGGATGGCAAAGGGGATTTTTGAGGGGCTGAGGACATATTTTGAGGGTAGAACAAATAGGAATTGCTAATGAGCTGAATATGTGTGTGTATGAGTTAAAGATAATTACTCTTATGTTTTTGCCCTGAGAAAATGGGTGGACATTTGTGGTAGTTGCTGAAAGGAGAACCCTGGAGATGAATGAAGCTGGAAAATCAAGAGGACTATTTTGGACATATCAAATTTGGGATGCCTATTTAGATCCCAGTGAAATTGCTAGGTAAACAATTGGATAAAGTACTTTAGAGAGGTTTGGGTTGTAGATAAGAGTTTGGGAAACAAGTGGAGAATGAGTAAGCAGAATAGAGGATAGAGCAATGACCCAGGATGATGGGAGGGGGGGATCAATTCAAGCCATGGAACTGGATAATTCAGGCTCCACTTCACAGTCTCTCATTGACACAGGCTAATAAAGGCCTTACCATCTTGTAGCCGTACCCACTGTGGTACAAGACCTCCTTAGCCCCTGTGATAGATGAAAAAAGAGCCAGAGGGTGTCACACCTGGTCTTCTGTCTTTAGGACAAGAAGTGACATTTATCCCTTTCCCCTAATAGCTTATTGCCCAGGACTAGTCAATACCCTTGCCTAATAACTGCAAGGGCTGGAAATGTGGAAAAATACCTGAATGTTGGGTGACCACTGCTGTCTCTCACATATCACTTTTTTTAGGGCTCAATGAATAGTTGTTTTTATTTTTAGTTTTATTTTATTCCCAGTATAGTTAACATAGTGTTATATTGGTTTCAGGTGTATATATAGTGATTCAACAATTCCAGACATCACCCAGTGCTCATCATGAAAAACGTACTCCTTGATCCCCATCACCTATTTCACCCACTCCCCATTAATCTCCCTTCTGGTAACCATCAGTTTGTTCTCTATAGTTAAGAGTCTGTTTCATGGTTTGTCTTTCTCTTTTTTTCTTTGCTCATTTGGTTTCTTAAATTCCACATATGAGATACATCATATGGTATTTGTTTTTCTCTGACTTATTTTGCCTAGCATTATACTCTCTAGCTCAATCCATGTCATTGCAAATGGCAGGATTTCATTCTGTTTCATGGCTGAATAATATTATATATTCTTCTCTATATATTCATCTATTGATGGACACTTGGCTGCTTTCATAATTTGGCTATTGGAAATAATGCTGCTATAAAAAAGAGGTGTATGTACCCTCCTAGTATTTTCATATTCTTTGGGTGGATACCCAGTAGTGTGATTAGTAGATTGTAAGGTAGTTCTATTTTTAATTTTTTGAGGAACCTCCATACTGTTTTCCACAATGGGTGCACCAGTTTGCATTCCCACCAACAGTGTAAGAGGGTTCCTTTTTCTCCACATCCTTGCCAACACTTTTGTTTCTTGTGTTTTTGACACTTGCGATACCTCATTGTAATGTTGATTTGGATCTCCCTGATGATAAATGACAATGAACATCTTTTCATGTCTGTTGGTCATCTGCAGGCCTTTGGAGAACTCTGTTCATGTCTTATGCCTGTTTTTTAATTGGATTGTTTCTTGGCTATTGAGTTGTATAAGTTCTTTATGTATTTTGGATACTGACCCTCATAGTATCTGATTTCTATGTGGGTAAAAACAGAGGGAAAAAGCCATCCACACCAAAATATTAACATAAGCCCATAGTATTTTGGTACATTTCTAACAGTAATTTAAAGTAATTATCTAGGACTAAGACAAACCCATGTTGTAGTGGCAATGCCAAGGGGTGGCTTAGAGGTGGTAAGGTGAGAAGGTTTTAGCTTCTTCTAATAGCATCTGTCATTTTCCACCAACCAAATCTTTGCCAAATCTGATGTGGGCAATTAACATTTTCTCTTATCTAATGTAAAACATATGTAAATGAATCTTCAAACTCCTTTTTAATCAGAAAACTGCTCATAAATGCCTTCTAGGAAAGAGGTGCCTGGGTGGCTCAGTTGGTTAAGTATCTGACTTTGTCTAAGGCCATGATCTCATGGTTCGTGAGTTTGAGTCCTGTGTGGGCTCTGTTCTGGCAGCCCAGAGCCTGGAGCCTTCTCTTGATTCTGTGTCTCCCTTTCTTTCTGCCCTCCCCCACTCTATATATAGCATCTCTATATATGATTTTCAAGAGTGTTTATTAGGTCATGCAATTCATGTAGTAGTTAATACAAAGAGAAATTCTTGTAGTGATCTGTTTTGTAAATGTTTTCCAGCCTCTTTTTTTAAAGGTTACACTCCAGATTGGAAGTTCTGAATAGAATTATTTTGAAAGCAAATATTTAGGTTTTAAAAGCCCAAAGACCTTATTGTTTTCCATCCAAACACCAGCTAGAAAAATCAATATTGTCTTTTAAAAGGAAATGGTTTGGCTGCTTAAGCGCCATTAGAATGCTTTCTAACAACACTAAGGCATTTAATTTTGGAAAAACAAAAATTCTGAAGAATGTTTGAAGAACACTGGGGGAAGGGGGAAACTAACAGGTAATGAACTTCAAATTCATTACAGTGACTCAAATAATGACATTAGTTACAGATATTTGGATGGTCTAAACAATTATTCATTATTTTATAGGATTGTTAGGTTTTGCTGCTTAATTGGGACAGTATATACCAAGTACTGGGCCCTTTGGGTGTGTGTGTGTGTGTGTGTGTGTGCGCGCACACGTGCGTACCCAAGTCTGGTTGCTTATTCATCTCAAAGGAAACAGGTTAAACAGAGACCTTTTCAAAGTAATCTAAGAAATGTAATCTTCTCATCATTATTTCATTCAAATCATTTTTAATATTGATAGTAATGAACAAATAATACCACCATGATTTCTTTTTATGTAAAAGTCAGTAGCATTGTTGGTTTTAATTCTCAGTTGGAAAGCATCTTTTATGACCATCAATGGAAATATTCGTTTTAATTTCATATATTATACTGTTACATGAAGTGAAATTAAGCATTTTAAATGTACATATGTGAGTATAAGTCATTTGTTTATGTTAACCTCTTATCTATTTACTAACTTATCCAAGAATTCAAGCTGGCTTACATTAATTAATAAAATAATACAGGAAAAAAATAAAGAAAAAATCAGGTCTATGGCAGACTGAGATAGAGTAAAATTTCTAGAAGAGAGAAAGAACACACAAGTGTTCATTGTGAGGATCATATTTATATAAATTTATCATGAAATCTATGGTGGTGAGTAAAAGACACTAGGAAAATATGAGGATTGGAATTTTTAATAAAGAGAAGCAGCTACATTATCACACGGCTCAGTTAAGCTTTAATTATGAGATGCTAAATTAATACCAATTTACACTTATTTGATTAATTATTCAATCTAAGAAGTGTAAGTACTTGGTAATAAATATTTGCGTTTGAAAAGCCATAACCAAAGGAAAATCTGTTTTTGATACCTATTTCATGTACTAATTTGTTGCTAGTAAGAAAATCAGTTTAGTAGCAGCTGCAAATGCACTTGAATTTGATGGAATTGTAATTATAGAGGGAGAAAAAAAAACTGATAGCAAAGTAAACAGAGTGAAACAGTACTAAAACGAAAATAGAACTGATTTGCCTGTTTCTCTGAAAAATTCCAGGTGTTGTCAAAGTGGATTATGGAGATGTGTCAGTCAGAAAAACACTAAGAGAAAATCTGAAGTGTAAGCCCTTTTCTTGGTACCTTGAAAACATCTATCCGGACTCCCAGATCCCAAGACGTTATTACTCACTTGGTGAGGTATGAATTATTTATTTTGGTTAAGTTATAAATATATTTTGCAAATGGAGCAATTTCTAAGGAACTCAATGTTTTTTTATGTTATGAATAAAATGGTTTAAGCGTTTTTAAATAGATCTATTTTAAGTAAATTCTCAAGTCACTTATAGTCTCAAAGACTGTAAAGGTCTTTATCACTGAGATTTGCAAAAGTAAGGGATAGTTTAAGACTAGTATTTTCTTGTTTATTTACCAACAGGTCAGAAACTTTTTGGTCATATGGATCTTCCACTCTTATAATTTCTTGTGAACGCTAAGAGCTTTGGTTTAAGTGGGATAAAATCTATATTTAATGTATTGAAACTAAACCTGATAATTTTAAAACTTACTTATTAATCCATTAAAAATAATGTTTTCTGGGGGCACCTGCGTGGCTCAGTCGGTTAAGCATCCGACTTCAGCTCAGGTCATGATCTCACAATTTATGGGTTCGAGCCCCATCAGGCTCTGTGCTGACAGCTCAGAGTCTGGAGCCTGCTTTGGATTCTGTGTCTCCCTCTGTCTCTCTGACCCTTCCCCACTCGTGCTCACATGCGCTCGCTCACTCACTCTCAAATAAACATTGAAAATTTCTTTTAAAAAAATCATGTTGGGGCGCCTGGGTGGCGTAGTCGGTTAAGCGTCTGACTTCAGCCAGGTCACGATCTCGCGGTCGGTGAGTTCAAGCCCCCCGTCGGGCTCTGGGTCGATGGCTCAGAGGCTGGAGCCTGTTTCCGATTCTGTGTCTCCCTCTCTCTCTGCCCCTCCCCCGTTCATGCTCTGTCTCTCTCTGTCCCAAAAATAAATAAACGTTGAAAAAAAAATTTTTTTTTTAAATCATGTTATCTGGGGACACCTGGGTAGCTCAGTTGGTAAGCATCTGACTCTTGATCTCAAGGTCATGAGTTCAAGCTCTACATTGGGCTCCATTCTGGGCATGGAATCTACTTAAAAAAAAAAATGGATGATGATGATGATATCCATTACATGCTAATATAAGTAATATGTTTTAAAAAATATATTTTCCAAAGCAAAATCAAATAGTAAGATTAGCATCAGTTATATTTTTGTAAATTGCATTACTGTCTGGCCTAATAGAAGTTAACTGGAGTCATCTGTTTTGGTACTCAGTCTACTGTAATATCACACATCGTGTAGCCTCTGAGCGTCTCCTTGTACATCCATGAGGAGTAATATCTCAGTGTAATTTAAATCGTGTTGACTGTGTAGGCTCACTGAAAACCACTGACCCTATGCCGTTGTTTTCTAAAATGTCTATTATCTTTAGAAATACGTAGTTGGTTTCATTATGACTATATAAACATATATTCAGTGTCTCAAACTTAAAACCCATTCCTTTATGAATTATATGTTCCAAATTTGTAATTTTCCACTTAATAGGGATTAGATTTGAGAATCATAACTAATTTAATACTGGCTGTAATTAAATAATTTTGACAGCAATGATGCAATGCACTTGGAAAATAATTATTAATTAGGTCTGTCCTTAGGTTAAAATTGCCATTTTCTTGGATAATAGAATATCTGAAATGTATAGAATATAATCTAGCACTTTTTTGGTTGATTTGCTGAAAATAAAAATCTGTAACTTTAATCTATAAATGTAATTTATTTATGATTAAGTAGAAAATGATTGAAGAAAAAAAACACTGAAACTGGGTGGACCCCTACCCGAATTGGTTTTTAAAGGCTGTTTTTCTTTGCCACATCCCGGCACTATTTGTCAAATCTCCTCTTCCTGGTTACCCACGTAAATATCTCTTTATAGAATCTTTCAGTTTACATCTATTCAACCTTAATCTGGATAATGTGCAAAGATTCATGTGTAATAACAGTGAATGTATGACTTTCTAAGTGTCATTCTAGTTAATAGTCCTGTGCCTCAGGGTGGTGTTGTTTTTAATTCTTGTTGGCTTTTATTGGGGGGAGGTTGTTGCCATTGTTTTTCAAATATGCAATATTTCCACGTAAGTACTAATGTTACAGTGATTTATATTTAATACATAAAAAAATGAGTGCTTTTTAAACTAGAACACTGTTTGCATGCTACTTATTATGATCTAATGCTACTGAAGATCATCAATATTTAATACTTTCTTTCATTTCTTTACTGAAAAGTTTAACAATTGTGAACTTGACAATACCCTAAGAAGAAGGGCATATTTCCATTCTTGTAGTAGAGTGTTTCTCTGGCTGCAGTCAGTGGACCCAGCTAATGAGTAAATATGGATTACTTTTTCTAAAATGAGGTATCACCAGGGCATATAACAAAACAGATAAGAGTAAGGAGACTTTTTTGAAATTCTCTGGGGCCACCAGAGTGACTCCTGAGAAAGGGCTCTAAAACAGAACCTAGATATTTACTTCTGTGATAAAAATCCAATTTTATGGGGTGCCTGGGTGGCTCAGTCGGTTGACCGTCCCACTTCGGCTCAGGTCATGATCTTGCCGCTCGAGGGTTTGGGCCCCACGTGGGGCTATGTTCTGACAGCTCAGAGCCTGGAGCTTACTTTGAGTTCTGTGTCTCTGGCTCTCTCTGTCCCTCCCCCGCTCATTCTCTGTCTCTCTCTCAAAAATAAACATTAAAAATTTTCTCTTTAAATCCAATCTTATGGTTTTCTGTGCTACATCAAGGAAACCTAATCAACTGACTTGCTAAAAAACTAAAAATATAGTGTGGGTAAATTCCTTTGTACAACCTACTGATTTTGAATTGGCTGTCTTCTGTGATAGATCAGTTGGCCGTATTTTAATGTACAGAAATGGGTTGAAAGAGAGAGATTGCACCTTTCTGGGTTTTTGAAACATATCGAGAAAAGGCAGCATGTTGAACTGAAAAAATCCCAGACCTTGGAGGCAGAGGAAGGTTTAAATCCTGAAGTCATAGCTTACTACTCAAATGGCACTAGGTATCCTCTCTGCTGCCTGTTAGCATTGTGAAGACAATCATAAAGGGCTATAGTGATGATTGAAGATATAAAGCATCTAGCATAATGCCTTGCAAGGAGTAGTAGAGCAGCATCAGTAGTAACAGTTATTGTAATTATTATAGCTACCATTTACTGATGTCTCATTTAGTCAAACACTACGCTAGATGCCTTATAACAATTCCATGTATATTTAAAAAGTATTTAATTGCTTATTAAAAAATCTCAACTCCATGACTTGGGATTTATTATTATCCCCGTTTAAAATGGAAACTGACATATAGAAGTTTTATGTGATTCACCTATAGGTCATTGAGCTACCTATTAAAGTCAGGATTCAAATACATGTTAGTCTGACATTAAAGCTTGCTTTTTCTTATAATTAGAAAGACAAAATAGCTTGTATTACTACAGTTTATTCAAAGTGCTTTCATTAAATAAGAGGTGGAGTTGGAATCTATATGTTACATGCTAAGGATGCAAAGTCAAATAAGTGAAACCCTTTACTCTTAACCCATTCTACCAAAATGGGGGCAGGAGATATGGCAAAAAAAAAAAAAAAACACAAATAGTTAAGAAATCCCAAGAAATAAAAGATGCCCTATATGAAGTACATAGGCATGCTATGAAGTGCTGCTTCAAAATCTCCCAAAATTCAAAAATCTATGAGATATAATAAGTTTTAAACTTGGATAGTGGGATATTAATGTGCTGTAGTTTTCCACTTTAAAACAAGCCTTAAAGAGATGCAATCTAGCATCTGTTTCCATGGAAACAGAAGGACAATTTTACCAAGCACTACTTCCCAATTCAATTTTGCATAGTCATGTATACATAATTTAAGATGGACATTTTGATAATGAGTTTGGGATCAACTGTTAATGGACAACAGACATTTACTTAAAGCTTTTTCTTTCTTACCTCCTGCCATTAACCATTTTTGGAAGAAAGTAAAAAGCTGTCTTTCCTTATACAAGAAGGTTATTTTTTTTTTCAAGTAGTGGGAGCCTCAGAGTGGTTTCAGATATCTAAGCTACTTATCAAGACAACAAATGATTTCTTTGTAATATGTATATTTCTCATAGGTGCTCATCACTTAATTTAAAATGAAATTGGTAGCATTTAACAATTTTAAGTTTCCTTAAACTTCAATGTTGTTCAAAGCCTGTTATTTAATATCACAGTGTACTGGTGAATATAAATGCTTCCCTGTCAATTTTTTCTTTATAACATTTTTAGCTGTTTTGGAAGATGCAAATGTGATATTCAGTTTCTCATTATCCTGTATCATCACCAAAATTATCATTAGGAAAATTATTGATATCAGTGTCTTAATTTCTTATGTTTGAATCTTACTCAGGTAATTGAAATATTACTTTATCCAGCCCATGAATTACATACAATTCCCAATGGGAAGTTAAAAGCTGTGCAATTGTTTTGAACTAAAACCTTTAAATAGCTTAATGAAGCATGTGCCTTTTAGGCTCAGGAAGCATATCATAATGGAGTAAGGAAGTTGAGTTCTTCATAGCATTAAATTCTTTCTTAACTAGCCCTTTAGCTTATGGAGATTTAGAATGTCAGTTTCTGATCTTGTAAATATAAAGGCCAATTTCAGTACTATAGAATTGAAAAATAAGATTCGAAAGTCGTATGTCTCACCTCAAGTTTTTGGACCAATGACAGGCCAGCATTTTGAGGGGAAAAAATGCATTGTGAGCTATGTAGAATACAGGAGTATCAGTAGAAAGGGATTTCTGTAGCCAAGTGACTTGACTCTTGGGGCTCATAATTTACACTTGCATGTTGCTTCAGAGACGTTTAGACATTAGCCTGTGCAGTTTGGATTGCCTTCCTGACCTCACAACTTTTTTCCTTTTGTATCCTTTAACCATAGCAGCTTTGGTTAAGGGTGCTGTTGCATATTGGTACCATATTCTATAAATATTGTTAAAAAGCAAATTTGTGTAACTAAAAATAGGAAATGTGAAGCTGCTAGGCTTCAGGGATTGAGGGTTTCATTATGTGACAGCTGAACTCAGAGGCTAACATGCTTAGAGATTTACCCTCTGTTGGTAATCAGATCTATTTATAGATCCACAGCCTTCCTGACCTTTCAATAGGATAACCAGTGAGGAAGCCTCCTTTTAGATGATTTACACAAACGGGCACATTCTCTCTGCCCATCATTATGTTTCTAAAACTTTTTGGGATCCAGTAGCTAATTTTCAACCCAGGATAACTGAACATGCCTATGTACAGAAGAAAAAAATGTTGCTCCTTCATCAGATGTTAATTTGAAGGCTGTTGGGTTGTGTAACCCACCTGAGAACAAAGAGTTTATCACCTAAAAAAAAATTTTTACTTCACATTGCTGATACAATTAGAATTAGTTCTAGTCTATTACTTAAATAGATATTGGCACAAACAATCATAACAAATTATATGGCAATTAGGCATTTACTGAATTCTCTCAATATTCTTGTTGTGTGCTTTTGTTATCCACCAAAATAAATGAAATTATTTGATTTTCTATGCTCTTTACATTGAGTGTATGTGTGTGGACAGGGATAAATATGTCATATAGTCAGAATTTTAAAATTGGGGCATTTTAAACCCAGGTCTACATAAGCAGTCAGCTTGGATTTTTTAAATATATAGATTTTGCACTCATCCTTCTGATTTATGCACAATTTGGTAAAGAGAAAAATCTACTTAAATGCATATTCACTACAGCAATTATAATATGGAAACATTAACATTAAACTGGAATTCACTGCAAATGTGCCTATTTTCTTTAGAAGTAAAGAGAAACCAAAGGAGGTTGACATATGTAAAATAATGATAATGAGTAACATAATGTGCAATTGAAAGATAAGCATGTGTTGGAGTAATTAAAGCAAAAAACTATTTTAAGTTTAGATTATTATCTTTAGAATGGATTTTACATATTGGTTTCAAAATGCAAAGGTATGAGGGTGAGGGGGGAGTATATGCCTCTTTTCTAGAACTGAGAGTTCTCATTGTTGCTTGCTGTTACAATCCAGCAGAGGGAGCAAAAGCTAATGAACAAACTATGTAAGTGGTAAGAACATTACCATGGCTGCTGCTGAGTAGAAACATTTAGAAAAAGGCTTGCTGATTTCAAACACAAAAACACAAGTGGGAAAAATACTCTCAATTTTATGTCATTAAAAATTGTTTCCAAGCAATAAAAGATTATGTGTAAACAAAGGAATCTCAAAGCAGACAACAATTAAAGTTAAAACTATGTTGGCCCTATGCCACATATTCACAGATACCCCATACCATAAGCAATGAGTCAAAAGAATTTTCCAGGTCTGAGAAGTACCAGCCTGCTCTTATGTGAATACAGGTAATAAAATAGAATCGGTAAGGAATTTCTAATGAATGAAGACCATCAGTGGTTGGCTGCCTAGATTTTTCTCAGAATTAATGGCATTACCAAGTAATTGGTAATGTTTTCAGGTAATATGGTACCAGTGATGAGATCAGGGTCTTTCCTGAAGTTGACTGTTTTGCTTAAACAACATTCTTTGAGGCCCCAGGGTACACTTAGAAAGGTTCTGATTTAAAAATCACACAGGATCATCCTAAATCACATCATCTTTTGCATCTCAAAAGATAAGGTACATAGATTGAACTTTCCTGTATGCCAATACCTTATCATTTACAGTAAGAGTTGCTTGATGAGGACTGTCAGTACACATTGGTGACCATTTTTATATTTTTATGAAAAGAAAGCAGATTCCCATAGTGTTGGGTTCACTGACTTGAGAATAATCTGATGTATACTAACCTGCATGGATTTTTTTTTAATCTGGATTGTATCAGCCTAGTGACATAAACCTTTTGATATTGTCTCTATCCAGGTGCTGTCTCTGTCTCTCAATTTTTAAGTTGGCTATTGATACCCATTCTGTGTTCTATCCTTTTTGCATCCAATGTCATCCTAGCCATAGCCAGAAATGATTTACATGACCTCAGCCCAACAGTGGGACATCTAGTCTTCATGATTTAGTCCCCTAGGTCTGATCCTAGCCTGCTTTCATGTGTCTTGTTCCATATGTCTTCACCATTGTCTGAATGACCTGTTGTACCCTTTACCTCTGGTTAGCTAGAACTCAATCCTTCCTTGCTCCTTCCTCTCATCTCCTTTCTGATAAATACTGCTTGCCTATCTGGAGGTCAGGACTGGGCAATTCCCAATGTCATTATAATAGCTATCAATTCCTTATTTGGACAAATTATTTAACTTCATTGTAACTTAATATTTTCATTTATAAAATGGGGGCAATAGGTTGGTTGTAAATATTAAATTACCTGTTACACATAAGTGCTTGGAACAGCACATAGCACATACAATTATAATGATTGCTAATTATTATTATTGCAGTGGCAGTGGTATTAGTGGTGGTGGTCATCACCCCATCTCATCTCATTCTGAGAGCTGTCCTAAACCACTGACTCCTATCTGTTTCTAGTCCAGATCCCAAATCTAGCCAACTTCATCAGATTTGACTTGAGCTTCTATTTTATATCTTCTTAGCACCTGCTATATCCTCAGGGACAGGTAATATTACATGTCTAGAAACTACCAAATCATTTTGTGGAATAGTTAGAACGTTATCAAAAATAGCACAAGCATCTTTTCATGAAGTCCCCCAAATCAGTCTATTTTAGAAATCCAAAAATAAACGGTGGCAGCAGTGATGCAGTGTTTGAATCTCTTTGAGTTCTCCCATTAAAACAGAGCATCCAGGATAGCAAAACAAAAAATTGATAGAAAACACTATCAAATTAGGTGGCAGGTATTCTCACAAATCCCAAAATAGAAGTTGTCAATTTCATGACCATGTGATACTCCAATCTTTGCCGGAGGAAGCAAAGAAAGCAATGGGATGTCTGATGGAAATGAGACCCAGATAACCCCCAAAGTGCTTACAGATACTCATGAGAAATTGCCTCAGGCCACTTTGATAATAGTAGCTGAAACTGGGAGATGTGTTTCTATACAGTCCAATTTGTAAGTCAGTGAAAAGTCTCCTTTCTAACGTCTGAAAGGCTTACACACTCTGAGACTTGTGATTTCTTAAAACTCACTAGCTGAAGTTCCTTCTTAGAAGAAACTTCAAGGAATAAAGCCCAATTAAGGGGTAAGAGACAATGAGGACAAAGGAAATGGAAAATCCAGATGAAAATAGGAGAAATGAACAGAACCAGGAGATCTCAAAAAACAGAAGGCTATTATTTCAACTTTTCAGAAAAGTACAGGAACGGGAGAGCCAGACTTGTGAAGTTAGTTAGAAGTGGTCTTCTATATCAATATTCCCAGTTGGGACAGCTGGGAACATTTGCCCTTCAACTTTCCCACTGAGCACTGAGGGAATCGACTTTACTATGAAGACCTCCTTTTCTCACCACCAGCACCCAGAGTCTTCAAAATAGGTAGTCCTCCAGCTAGCAAGTACTCCACTATGTTCTGTTGATGCAAGGGGTTTCAACCCTGAATATACACTCAAGTTACGTGCAGAGCTTTAAGCTGTCTCCTGGTCCTATTCTAGACCATTTGGATCAGAATCTATGAGGGCGAGGCCAGGCAGAAGCATATTATAAAAGCTTTCCAGATGGGAACCACTGAAAAAGTTACTTTAGAAAGGAAGACTAATTATAATAGTAATGTCACCATTTAACATCAAAAACCTGCATAACTCCCTCCAAAATGGTAGTTGCTAAACTTTGCTGGACATTAGAATTACCTGGGGGGATTTTAAAACCCAAGATGGCCAAGTGATACCCTCCACCATCTAAATGGGAATGCGTGGACTTGGGAATCAGGCAACAGAAGAGTTTAAAGATTCCAGCTGATTCCCAAAAATAGAAAAGAAAGAAATGGTCTCCTGATAAAACCCTCTCTCTTAAAAGGTCAGGAGAATTGGATTCATGTAATAATAAGAACAATAATAATTAGAAGAGGATGGCCACAGTACGAATAAAGATAACAAGGAGGGGAATGATCTCTCTACAAACAATGCATGGACACCAAAGCTTTATGCCCATAGACAGGAAAAGTGTACCTAATATTTCAAAATGAAGTAAAATAAATTGTGTAATGATAAAATGTAGAAAAGAATGCTATAAACCAAACTTAGAAATACTTTTAAAATGAGTGCGTGAAATGTAGTAAAGAATTAGAAATTAAAGAATGAATTCATTTAGAAACAAAGGCTAACCTTGAAACAACACAAGTCAATAATCTCAGAAACCCCCAATAATTCCACTTTTAATAGAAGGTCACATATAGAAGAGAAGCAAGAAGATCCAAAGCAATAGGATTTTCTAATGGGAAAAATCAAAACAATAAAATAAAATGAACATTACTAACTATAATTTAAGAAAATGCTTTCCTGAAAGTAAAATTGAAACTACATGTTGAAAAGGAATGCTATGTTTCTGGAAGAGTGATCCAGAATGAATGATATTAAGATGCATAGTGGTAACTCTACTGAACTTTAAAGAAAAGAAAAAGATCAGTTTGGCATTCAAGCAAATAGACATTTGTAAAAAAAAGAAGGCAAATAAAACAAGATTATCATTAGATTTTTCAAAAGCAACTATTTACGCTGGAAGTAAATTGCATAACATTTTAAAGATACTCAAGGAAACAGATTGTGAGCCAAGGATTTCAGATATACCAAATTGATTTTCAAATATAAAGGCCATATATATATTTATCAACATGCAAGAACTCAGAAAATCGTTTCCAGTAAAGGGAAACATCATTTGTCCATTTGCTCAGGCAAAACCTTGGAATGCTTCCTGTCTTTTTTTCCTCTCATAGCTCATATCCAATTCAGTCACAAATCTTATTTGGGTCTGTCTTAAAAACATCCCCAGTTTGACCTATCCACCTCTATCGCTATCCTATTTCAAGCAGCCACCATCTCTAGCCGGCATGACCACAAGACTCCCCTTACGTGTTTCTCTGCCTCTACTCCTTACTCCCTCTAATCTGTTCTCGCAGCAGAGAAAGCTATAAATAGGTCATCTTCAGGCTTAAACACTTAATGATTTCTTACTTTATTTAGCGTTGGATACCTCTCTCCTCTGCCCCTTGTTCACTGCACCCTGGCCACATTGCTAAGCTTGTTGTTTGACTCAGTTTTTCTCAGCTGCAGAGAGCATACATTTGCTGTTCCCTCTTTCTGGAATACTTCTCCACACATGGAAATATGGTTATTCTCTCACTTTACTAAGGTATATCTTCCAGTATCATTTTCTCAGAGTGGCCTTCCTAGTCCCCTATCTAAAATAGTACTCCTTCCATCACTTTCTCTACCCTTCCTGTGTTCTTCATAGAAATTATTGAGCTTCTGATACACTACAAATGTATTTGTGCATTAAACTCTTCTCTAAAATATAAGCTTCATGGTGGAGAGGACTATGTTTATTTCGTTCACTTCAGTAGCCTCAGCACCTTCAATGGTGTTTACATGAAGTATACATACTCTCAATAATATTTGTTGGATAAATGCATTCAAAAGAGGAGTTACAGACCAAGCTTATAGGTCTATAAGCTATAGGTTAATAATTACTGGGGACAAAATACTTTGGAAGCATCCTTAAGTTCTGTGCTTAGTTTGTCAAAAAGTAGGATGATATGCATCCTCATATGTCCCTTTAAAATGCTACTGTCAGAGTATGTACAGGTCTGAATATGGCTTCAAATCTTCTTTTGTCCATCAAAAAGACAAAATTTTATAAATGACAGAATCTATTCAAGTATCATGAATCTAGCAGAGGTCCTCTGAATCAGATTGCATAGCTTACATGTAAAGGTGAATTAATCATTTTGTGACAATTTATTCCTCTAGGGGTTATAGTATTATACTACTCTGTACTTTTTAAGAATAATATAGCATTTTATTATTTCTCAAGAAGTCTGCCTTTTATGAAATGTTAATAAAGTCAGATATAAAGAATTATAAGCTTTTATGTCATGTGTTGATTAGGTCATATGCAACATAGGCAGCCTGATAAACATCATCTATCAATTGTTACCATTCTCAATTCTGTCAAGCTACAGGTCCTGAAACCTTAATCTTCGCTTATAGTCTCAGTATCCTTCAGTGCCTGAACCAACCTATATCAGATTAAGAGTGTATTTCAGCCCTAAACCTACCAGTGTGGAACTTGAACATGATTTTGCTTCTTGAAGTTTACATCCTTTCTCTTTAACATTCATGGTGTGTTCTGATCTTTCTAATGTGTTGCAGCTCAGGTTCTTGATGAAAGGATCTATAATCTTGCTCTAAATCTCAATGCATTGACACTTCTGCTCAGCTCTTTCAACCTTTGCAAAGTATGAATTCCAATCCCCACTATTCTCAATTGCTGACTGGGGCCTTAAAGCAAATCACACCACTTTTCCCAATTCCAGGAACCATTACTTGCCCTTTGCATTCTGCATCAGACAAAAAAGTGATTCCTATAAACCTCATCTATCCTTTTTAGAAGTTTGTGATCTTATTCATTTGCCAATATGAAGAAAGAAATATGTACCTAAAGCATAGATGACTAATTATATGTATGCAAATAATGTATAAGTGAATAGTAAGATATGCAGGTTCTAGTAAGAGTCACATCTAAGAACTTTTCAGAAGCAGAGTGGACAAGTATAAATACATACTTGTAGTTTAGACTAAGGGAAAAATTAAAAACATTCCCATTCCATTTATTAGAAATGACTTTTTAATTATTCGATCGTGCTTGATTTAGTAATTTTAGCATCTTTAAACTCAATGATTGGCTTTTGTAATTACATGTGTCCCAAAGACAAATTGACATTATGTTAATTATGGAACTAATGCAGTATTTGAGTTTAAACCAAGAATCTTATGCTTGCACTTGGCAATTTAATCTTGTTTTTGAGGCATTTTTAATATGAAATCACCATTTAGCTTTATAATAGCTCTTCTTAGGTCAACTCTTTTCCATTAAGTTTGGCGTTAGGTATGAAAAAAGATGAATGGATATGTTTTAGTTACAGAAATAAACAATAATTAATCTTTATTAACATATGATGGAATATCTAGTAATAAAGCAATCTAAGACACATAAATTTGATATTTAACCAATTTGTTTCAATTCCTTTGCATATGGTACCACAGGAGTTCAAGAATAGACTATGGATTTTTGAGTGGAATTTGGCAACTGCCCTAATTTTAAAAGGATTTGGGAATGAATAATTTGTAATATGTAGATATTTCCCCATTCTCTGATACTATGCTATAAACAAGGAGTGCCTCTTGATTATATGCTAATGACAATGCCATTGCTGTTCAAGTTTACTTAAGTAGGAGTTTAGACAGAAAAAGACAAATATTTTGTGTTCTTCTTGGAGAAATTTCCTTGCAAACATGTAGCATCTTATTATCAATATACAATTTGATAACACCAGGAAGATTTTCTGACATGTTTTTGTATGTTTCCTTTAGATAAGAAATGTTGAAACCAACCAGTGTTTAGACAACATGGGCCGCAAGGAAAATGAAAAAGTGGGTATATTCAACTGTCATGGTATGGGAGGAAATCAGGTAAACTCTTTTTTTTTATCAGCTTCATCTTTGGGGGAGAATATTGCTGTGAAGCAATCATAGTAAAATCAGGACTCACATGCCAATAAAAATAAAGTCTTAGCTTAAGAAATTAATGGGCATTCAAATCAAGAACTAATTTGCCTATTACCCTAAGTATCTTAAGAAAGCACTACAGAATTTAATAGGGCAGCATTTTCAATGATCCCAATTAATGAAGATAGCCAAATATTTTAGACCTATCTCAATTTACCATGTATGGGCAAATGAGGACCACATTTTATTCTGTTATTAACTGAATAGTATGAAATAACCCCTCAACTATGATGCTTTCCCAATGGTGCTTATTCTAAATTGTTTTTGTATATGTTTATGTATATCGTGTTTTCGATGAATTTCTGGGATTCAGTAAAATTTTTAAATGCATGAGTAAGCACATCTGTTACATTTTTGCTTTGGGTGTCTGAAGATGCTCTTTGGACCAGGTAAAAATGTAGTATTTAAACAAAATTGATGCTTGATTAAAAGTCCAAGACAGTTTTGTTTTTGTTTTTTGTTTTTTGTTTTTGCGTGTTGCAGTCCAATTATTAGAGTCCTGTCAGACTATAACAAGGTTTCTTGTATGCTCTTTAAATGTTGAAAAGTGGCTCTGCAAGGTGGGCATGTGGAGGCTGCTTAGCTGTGAGTCTTCAGATGGGGCAGCCCTGCTGTTGTGGCCATTTTGAGAAACAGAATTTGGAATTTGTAGAGATTTGTAATAGAGTTTGAAGTAGCTAATCCTCAGTAGACAAGTTGTCTACAAAAGTTGAGGAGATATACACCAGTGAGTTCTTTGTTTAGTACATTAGAGTAAAATTAGGAAACAAAAGTTATTCTGTCCAGCACATCATGGTTACAGAGGTAATGCAGTTGAATGTGTCAAGAATCTACAGAGAAAAAGCAATAGCCATGTTGAGTTTTGACACTATACTTCAAATAGGACCTGTGTGATTCAATGGAGAACGTTAAAAAAGGAATTTTTTAAAAACCAAAAAAAAAAATATTTATTAAAATCCTAATTGTCCAAAATTTCAAGGTAAGCAGGAAAATATTTAAACCATAGTCTCTAAATTAAAGCATGGAAAAGTAACTTTATGAAACAAAATAGGAACAACAATATAGGCAGAACAATGGCAAAGCACTCACAAATAGTTCAGCTTGTATATTGATTCACCGTGAATGTGAGAGGCCTCTACTACCAAAACCAATGTAATCCTAATTAATTCAGCTGGAAATGGAAAAGTTGAACTGTTAGAGGACTAACTGTGCAGTGTTTAATTTTTTCCCAAATGACAGAAATTTGAAAGTAGTCAACTCTTAACATTTGTTTGGGTCCTCAGTGACTTTGTCAAGAAACCAAAAACTTTCTATCTTTGCATTCTTCTATCCATAAAGTTACCTTTAATCATTGGCTGGTCACATGAGGGCTGCTGAAACTCCAGATATCATGTCCACTTTCAAGGCAGGAAGAAATAGGGGTAGAGAAGAGCTGCAGTAACCATGATTGTCCTTTTATTAGGAAAAACAAGACTCCCTAAAGGCTTTACATACCTCCCTATAAGTCTTTTTGGCCAGAAATGTGTTACTTGAATACCTCTAGCACAACAACACTGAATATTTTACTACACTTACATGTGACTACTCCATACAGTTCATTTACCATGGATACTGAGTGGACACGTAGAAGTGTCTCCCATACTGTGTTTCAGCAGCTTATGAAAAAAGGTCAACTGATCATCTGGACCATGATGATCTATAGAATTCCAAAAAGCCACACTATTTACGACATCCTTCTGATTCCAATGCAGATGAAAATGAAGGAGGAAGATAACCTAGATGATTTATCCTAAGTTTTTTTTTAATGTTTTTTTTATTTATTTTTGACAGAGCATGAGCGGGGGAGGGGCAGAGAGCGGGAGACACAGAATCCGAAGTAGGCTCCAGGCTCTGAGCTATCAGCACAGAGCCTAACGCAGGGCTCAAGCTCATGGACTGCAACATCATGACCGGAGCCGAAGTCAGATGCTCAACCGACTGAGCCACCCAGGCACCCCAATCCTCCTAAAGTTTTTTAAGTTGCCATAGTATTAAAAAGGATAACTAGTCATATATCTGTATTTTTCTAAATGACACAAAACACCTGGATCATAAATGTTAAAAATTACATTATTCATGTATAAGTGTTCAAATATGCAGGAATAAGCTACCCCACTCTACCATAATCTTCTTGTTGGCAGGGACTAGGTCTTACTCCTGTCTTCATCTCCAGCCATTGGCTGAGTGCCTGGGATATGGCAGGTACCTAACAACTATGTAGACGTTGCCAAAAAATGTTGCTATTGTCATAGTAACCAAAAGTATCTAAAGACACCAATCTTAGGGATTCATTAATAAAGTGAACAACCAATAAGCAAAAAGCCCATACCCACACGTATTCTAATGTTTCTATATTACCAACTTAATGGCAAGACAGAAGTTAAAACCAGTATTTTTCCATCTACATAAATTCAGGTCTACAAATACACACAGAAAAAAGTCTATATAGGAGCCCTTTGTGTTATAACATGAACAATGGATATGACTAAATATTTACCCAGACAGGAATGTTTAAAGAAATCACAGTGCATCTATAATATAGAATACTAAATAGCCACTGGAGTAAGAGAGGTCTATATTTATTATCATGGAACATTGAAAAGAAGGGAAGAAATTTGGAATATGACTTACTTTGATTTTATTTATGAAAAATATATATGAACATTTTTCTCAAAGTATCTATAATACCTATATTTATATAAATGTAATATAATCTGTTAAGAATGCTTAGAAATCTGTCTGGAATATAATTACCTCTGCTGAGACCAATGAATTGGAATGGGAAATTTTACTTTTTACCCTATTTTTCTGTATATATCTTTTGTTTTCATAATTAAAATGGAGAAAATTGAACTATTGAGTATAAAAGAGTATCATTTTAGAGCCTTGCTCTGATCTGGTTAATTGGGTCATTTATGGTAAATTAGTTAATATTTTTTAGCTTTACTATTTTATTTACAAAGTGAATAAAAGACTTTTGCCCTTTTTTTTCCTCTACAGATTAGTAACATTCGCATAACTAATACTAGCTTGGCATATTCTAGACACTCATTACATATATTGGTCTATTGCCATAATTCTCTTATTTCCATTTTGTTCTCAATTGTTTCTCTTTTCTCTATAAGAAAAAATAAAGTGTTCATTCAGTGGCTAATGCCAGAGGCAAGATAAAATGTACAACACTTTCAATGGTATTATTAAGCTTAATAAAATTAACTGCCTCTTGTTTTAATGTATATTATGAAAAAATTAAACCATCACATAAATACCCTATTATGATTTATATTTTGATGGAACTCAATATTTCTTGGATGATTAATACTAGTTAGTCTATATTTAGGAACATGTTTACACTTTTGACTTTAAAAAAGAACAGATTTTAGGATTTTATTCTCAGAGCTACCTTCCCTGTTTTTTATTGTTATTCTCTTATGTTACCATGGAAGCAGTATCTATTTTTATGGTTATTTGGTTTAACAATTTTAAAAGTAGCCCCAACCCATATAAAATATTCAAATTTCTCACTCTTGCTTTGCACAAAATTCATAACAAATGTTAACATTTTTTTAGCATTTCCACTCAGTTGCATTTTTTTTTATTTTTAAGTTTATTTCCTTTGAAAGAGAGAATGAGAGGTAGGGACAGAGAGAGAGGAAGGCTCCAAACTGACAGCCCAGAGCCCCATGAAAGGCTCAAACTCATGAACTGTGAGATCATGACCTAAGCTGAAATCAAGGGTCACTTAACTGACTAAGCCACCCAGATGCCCCACTCAGTTGCATTTCTAAAAGAAGGTGCTTTATGTTAATTGACAACTATCACTTAACCATTTCTCCTTACACAGTTTTTTTTTTGTTTGTTGGTTTTAATTTTCTTGGAGATATCAGAAAAACTTCTTTTCAGTAGTTGTTGGAAATATTTGTCTTAAACACTCAAATATCCAGCATATTCTCTCACTCCTAGGCACCTGCAGGGCTTGGGATATGGTAGGCACCTAATAAAAACTAGCCAAGTAAATGGAAGAATGCATGGAAGTTTTTGTAGCCCAAATACCATAAAAACAAGACATCAACTGTAGAATTATGATTACATTCAACATTTGATCTTGAGGTATTCTTTTAGAACCTTAATAATAAAATCTTCTATCTCAAACAATAAATTAGAAAGCCCATTCCTATTTGTTCTTGAAATGCTTTCATTAACAAGTAATATGAGGTCATTAAACACTTTCAAAAGAATGAAAATAAAGAGGAATCTGATTAAAACTTGAACGCAAATTTTTACAAGTGAAAGAAAAACTGAACAATTTCCTGGTAGAAAGTACATACTAAAAAGTTATGGGATTGTCTTCTCTATACTTCTGAAAAGATGAAATTAATTCTCTGGAAGCAGTTCCATGTCCCCTCCAGTGCTAATGACTCAGATTTATATCTGCATCCCCAACCTCTCTCCTGAACTCTGGAATCTGTTGCCAATTAATTACTGGAAATCTCTACAGGCATCTCAAACTCAATTGTTCCACACTGTACCCATTTTCTTCTCTTTCACATAAGCATCCAAAATTTAAATCCAGCATACACACTTCTGAAGTTTGATTGGCCACCAAATCCTGGTATTTCCATGAAAATGATATCCCTTGACTCCCACCTCTAAGACCCTTTGTAACTAGGGCCTACATCTTTGTTCTAGTCTGTATTTTCTTTCACCTGTGTGGTCAGAAGACCTCATTATTTCCATATATCATATGGAATTTCATACATACATTCTCTATATACAACATTAGAATTAAAATCTGATTAAAATCTCCAGCGATTCTCCACTGCCCAGTGAATAACGTAAAAATTCCTTACTAATGATATATACAAAATCCCACATAATTTCATCCCCATCTGACTTTCCAGCCTTGTCTCCCTTGATGTTCTAATAGTTTTTTTTGTACTCTAGACATATGTCTGATAATTTTCTGTTCTGTGTGTGCTCTGTGCATTTTCATGTATCTTCAATTCACTGTTAGTGTTCTACTTACACTATTGACCACATACTACACTCACAAACTTAAGACATATTCACTGTTTAAAACCAAAAAAATTTAGCTTCTTTTCAGCTATCTGTTGACTAATAACTTCTTAACCTAAACAGGTCATATTTTTAATGCATAGCTCTAATTTATTTAACCAGTCCCTTATTATTTAATACACAGTACCATTTGTGAATTTTTATAATTATAGATCAGGCTCATCAATAACCTTGTAGCAAAAATCTAGTGAGTATCCATAGTCACTTCTTTAAAAATAGTGTCTAGAAGTAAATTTGATAGGTCAAAACTGATGCAACGTTATAAGGCTTTATATATGGTGACAAATTGTCCTTTTTAAGGTTTTACCAGTTTAATGGGACTAATAGCTAAAATAGGAAGAGGTACTACGTTAAACATTTTATATGCGTTACTGCTTTTGATTCCCACAACAATCTATGAAATACATAGTGTTACTTTCCTGATTTTACTCATGAGTCTAATGGGAACCCTGAGAGATTGGTAACATGATTAGGGGGTAAAGCCAGTTTGATTCTAAATCTGGCCGACGCCCCACCAAGTGTATGTTCACTGCATTTGTATTGATTTCCAACTCCACTCCCCCAGGATTATGGTCAGAGTAGAGAACTCTAAACAGGTATTGTATTTTTGCGTTGTTTTTCAACTTTGCCAATTTAGTATGAGAAACATTTTATCTTATTTGAAATCATATCTCAAACATTATCAATGCACTTAAGCAGTTTAAAAATGGACATCAATACTTTGAAGATATTATAGTCATGTTTTTGCCTATATGTTCGTTGCTGATTGAGGGAGTTCTTGTTTCTCTTGTCCACTTATACAAATACTTTGAGATTATTACCTTCTGTGATATGTGTTGCAGATATTCTTCTGACCTGACATTTTATTTCTGGTGTGTTTCATGTACAGACTTTTAAACAGCTTATTTATTCCGATCATTGTTTGTCTTTTGCTTACTCTTTTTGATGTAGAAATAATTTTTTTTTTTAATTTTATCTTGAGAGAGAGAGCACACATAAGCACAGGAGCATGTGAGTGGGGGATGGGTGGAGAGAGAGGAAGAGAGAGAATCCTAAGCAGGCTCCAGCTGTCAGCAGAACCAAGATCACAACCTAAGCCAAAATCAAGAGTCTGACACTGAACTCACCCACCCAGGCACCCCTACTACTCTTTTTTGATGAGGTGATTTTAAATGTCATTTGCATCATCTTTAAATTTTTTTTTAACGTTTATTTATTTTTGAGACAGAGAGAGACAGACCATGAACGGGGGAGGGTCAGCGAGAGAGGGAGACACAGAATCTGAAACAGGCTCCAGGCTCTGAGCTGTCAACACAGAGCCCGACACGGGGCTCGAACTCACAGACCGCAAGATCATGACCTGAGCCAAAGCCAGATGCTCAACCGAGCCACCCAGGCACCCCCATTTATATGATCTTTAAAGAGCCAATATCAAAATTGGCAAACAGGCCTTAGTCTTATTGGTCATATATTATATCTGACACTAGTTTTAAAATTTTTATAAAATAAAATTGGGTATAAATTAGATTAATATTTATAAAATAACCATTGTACTTTAATATCAAGTATCAATATAAAAATTTTAAACATCAGTGGTGAGTCCTTCCTTTGAATTATAATACCTTTTTAATCAAAAAAGGGGGAAAAAGCAGGCCCCATATATATTGTACTCCATTTTTCTAAAGACAAAAAATCTAAAATGATGGAAAAATACTCATATTTTAGCAAATGCATTTCTAATGATTCTTTTTCTCCCTGGAGCCACTCATCTGGGGAGAGCTAGAAAGCATATGGAAATATTCCATGTAATTTATTGTAGTAAATGATTCACAGCCATTTTTCAAGGTAGCAAGCCTTTAGGGAAGCTTATGCTAGTCATTTATTAACCTTGTTTTCTGCCAAGGTAAAGAAGAGATTATTAGGTCTTATCAATACTTTCAAATATCTTCTCCTCTAAAATGTGATTATATTTAAAAAGAATCTCACCTTATGGCAGTAAATAAATTTTGAGAGTAAACAAATACTTTCCTTATTATGACCTTCTCCTAAAAAAACTATTTTAGTAATAATTTTATTCTAATGTACTCACAGATTGTAATGAATACATTCATTCAACAGATATGAATTGATTTTACAGTGTGCATTTTTATAAGTATTATAATTACTTAGAAGCCCTTTCTACATTAATTTGGTCCCCTTTTAGTAAAGTTTGCGCACTAGAATTAAAACTCACCAGGGTAAATTTGCAACTGAAATGAAATAGCCTAAGAGGAAAGAAGGAACTTAACCATTCATTAAATGTTTAAATGATCTGGATAGCAACCTAGAAGAGAGCATCATTATTTATATTAAAGGAACATCTAGTAAGCTTGAATTGATGGAAATTTGCAGGAACTTAAACATATGATGTGATTCTGCCTAGTTTGCCTGGCTAGAGTGTTTCCTGGCATAAAAACAAATAGCAAATCTGTTGTGTTCAACCCCTTTCTTTCGTTACTCAGAGACTGTGAATTTTTTTTAAGGTTCCCTAAAAAAATAAGCCCTAATATTGGCCTTTTCTTAGATTTATCTTTTCTTCTACAGTCTAATTTTTGTGTCTCTACATAATGATAGTTACTATCTGATGGGATTCTTGAGCAAAAGGCTAAGAAAGAATTCTGGAGATAACTTTGGTGCAAAAAAGGTGATTTGATTAAAGCATGGAGACAGGGCCCATGGGCTGAAAGAGCTGCACTGAGGTTGTGAAGACTGACTGATTATAAATTTTTAGATTTGTGGAAGGAGGAGGGATAGAGATAAAGTAAGTTTCTAAGGAATTTGGAAGACTTTCAGAACCTTGAGGGGCTAGCTACTATTAAGATAAGGTGACTTTTAGTATTTAGTAAAACAAAAGCATTAAGGAAGTAAGGCAGCCATGAGTTCCTTGAGGAAGGTCACACTGCATGTTTCAGGTGTCTACAGGTGGGCTGCAAGCTGTAAGGAGATTTCATTTATGCTACATTTCTTTTGCCTTTATTTCCCTCATCACTATCTTATCACATGACATTTTTTTTCAAAAACTATAGAAAAATTGGCAGTGCAAATTAACCTAGCATATACTTTTACTATTTTACTGTAAAATATTTAAAATTATGGGGCGCCTGGGTGGCGCAGTCGGTTAAGCGTCCGACTTCAGCCAGGTCACGATCTTGCGGTGAGTTCGAGCCCCGCGTCGGGCTCTGGGCTGATGGCTCAGAGCCTGGAGCCTGTTTCCGATTCTGTGTCTCCCTCTCTCTCTGCCCTTCCCCCGTTCATGCTCTGTCTCTCTCTGTCCCAAAAATAAATAAACGTTGAAAAAAAAATTTTAAATTAATTTCCTGAAATCCTACATTCATTTCAACAAGCCACACCTTTGGCTTTGAGCTTTCTAGCTAACAAGTATGAAATTGGTTATATGATTAACTGTGTCAATAATATAAAAACAAGCCACCCTCAAAATGATTCAATTTTTCCTGGTATTGGAAATGATAAAAATTTCTAATGTGAATCCTGATAGAGCAGCAAGGGTCCATGGAATACAGTCAGACCAACACTAAACCATCCTACACACCTAGAAAACTGATTGGAGGATTAACACAACAATCTGCACAACCTGAACCACAGAATTCAGCAGGTACATGGCAAGGAGAGGTCAATTTCGGGAGCAAGAAGCCGCTGAGGGTAGGGAACTGCTTTTGCAGGCAGAGAGAGGATGGACACTGGGGGGGGGGGGATGAAAATACGGGAAAAATATCCCTCCCCAAAAGCAGCTGGAGAGAAAGTGGAAAATTGGAAACAGCCGCAGCGACTAAACTAAAAAGGGAGAAAGGAGAAAGGAGAAGGTTTAAATTCCACTAAGACTGTAAACAAGGGGAACACAAAGGCTGCAACTCTGCAGCTCCTACCTGGCGGTGCTCTGGTGGGAAGGGTGAATCCCCAGGAACAGAGTGGGGTCCAGAGGTTCTCGGGCCACAGGGGGAAAAGCGGTTCCACTGCTGGAAGGACATTTGGTAGAAACTGTTGAAGCCACCTATACCCAGCAGACCCCAGAAGGCAACCACATTTGCTGGTGCTGGGGCAAGGTCCTTAAGGGTGAAACCTGGTGCCAGATGTGTGTTGTGATTTTCCATAATCCCTGAAACGCTGCTGCTACACCATCTCACGAACTTCTCCTGGGGCAGGCTGGCACCTGGCCGCAGTCTCTGGGCACCTGCAGCAGGAGGGTCCAGCGTTCCTGGATGCAGCTGACATTCGGTCATTGCTCTTTTGGCCATTGGTCAGTGAGACCCTCCAGCAGAGGTCAAAGCCACAGTCCTTCAGAAGTAAGGGGCCGGGGAAAACAGCCACATCTGAGACAAAACTCAGAGAGAGGTAGTGCCTGGGGCTTGGTCACGGACAGTGAAAAAGCGGGGAGTGGACAAAAGGTGAAGACAGCGGACAGATGCACAGTTGCTGATCCAGAGAACAGACTGGGTAGCAGGGTGACAACATTTTTCACCTCCCCCATGCATGCGCATATGCACCAATGAGCACCTCAACAATCCACCCCAGTAGGCTAGCAGCGTCATCTAGCGGAAAAACAGAGCCGTTACACTGAGCACCTCTCAACTGAGCCAACTTTTCTCTTCAAGAACACAAGTCTCACCGCCAGCTTAGTTTATGGACTATAAAGCGCTACATAGACTGACTTCTAGGGGAAAATGAAGTAATTTCAGTCCTACTTCAATCTGTTAGCAGGTTCACCTATTCAATTTTCTTTCTTTCCTTTTTTTTTCTTTTTACATTTCTTTTCTTTTTCTTGAATAAAGAAAAATTCATTTTTTTTCAATTTTCAATAAAAATATTTTTAACTTTTATTACTATATTTTTTTACTTTTGTGTAAATTTTTTCAAATTCTATTTTATTTCCATCATTTTATTTTAGTCTACTTCAGTGTATTCACCTTTTCAAATTTCAAACAATTTCCTTTTTAATTTTTCTTTTCCTTTCTCTTTTTTCTTCTTTTTCTTGAATGCAGAAAGAGAAAAACTTCATTTTTACATTCAATTTCTATTAAAAATATTTTTACTATTTTTTTTACTTTTATGTAAATTTTTTCAAATTCTATTTTACGTCCATCATTTTATTTTAGTCTACTACAGTGTATTCACTTTTTCAAATTTCAAACGATTTCCTTTTCTTTTTTCTCTTTTTCATCTTTTTTCTTAAATACAGAAAAAGATTCATATTTATTAATTTTTCTTAAAAACATTTTTTCTACTATATTCTTTACTTTATTTTTTCAAATTCTATTTTACCCCCATCATCTCCTTTTAGTCTACTTCAGTGTATTCATTTTCTCAAATTCTCAAACAATTTTTTTTACTCCCCCCCCCCACTTTTTTCTCTGTAATCTGTCAAACCACTATCAACACTCAGATGAAAACACACCTAGGATCTAGCATCATTTATTCGATTTCTGTGTGTGTGTTTTTAACTTTTAATATTTTCTTAATTTTAATTTTTTTAATTTCAATGTTTCTACCTCATTAATTCCTTTTCTCCCTTCAAAATGACAAAACGAAGGAATTCATCCCAAAAGAAAGAGCACGAAGAAATGACAGCCAGGGATTTAACCAACACAGCTACCAGCAAGATGTCTGGACCAGAATTTAGAATCACAATAATAATAATACTAGCTGGAGTTGAAAACAGATCAGAATCCCTTTCTGCAGAGATAAAGGAAGTAAAAAATAGCCAGAATGAATTAAAAATGCTATAACTAAGCTGCAATCATGGATGGATGCAGCAGCGGCAAGGATGGATGAGGCAGAACAGAGAATCAGTGATACAGAGGACAAACTTATAGAGAATAATGAAGCAGGAAAAAAAAAAGGAGGTGAAAGCAAAAGAGCACAATTTAAGAATTAGAGAAATCAGTGACTCCTTATAAAGGAACAACATCAGAATCATAGGGGTCCCAGAAGAGGAAGAGAGAAATAGGGGTAGAAGGGTTATGTGAGAAAATCATACTGGAAAACTTTCCTAACCTGGGGAAAGGCACAGACATCAAAATCCAGGAAGCACAGAGGACCCCCATTAGATTCAACAAAAACTGACCATCCACAAGGCATATCATAGTCAAATTCACAAAATACTCAGGCAAGGAGAGAATCATGAAAGCAGCAAGAGATAAAAAGTCCCTAACCTACAAGGGAAGACAGGTCAGGTTTGCAGCAGACCTATCCACAGAAACTTGGCAGGCCAGAAAGGAGTGGCAGGATATATTCAGTGTGCTGAACCAGAAAAATATGCAGCCAAGAATTCTTTATCCAACAAGGCTGTAATTCAAAGTGAAGGAGAGATAAAAAGTTTCCCAAACAAAAATTAAAAGAGTTTGTGACCACTAAACCAGCCCTGCAAGAAATTTTAAGGGACTCTCTGAGGGGAGAAAAGATGAAAAAATACATACATACATACATACCAAAAGCAACAAAGATTAGAAAGGACCAGAGAACACCACCAGAAACTCCAACTCTACAAGCATCATAATGGCAATAAATTCATATCTTTCAGTATTCACTCTAAATGTCAATGGACTCAATGCTCCAATCAAAAGACATAGGGTAACATAATGGATAAGAAAACAAGATCCATCTATATGCTGTTTACAAGAGACCCACTTTAGACCTAAAGACACCTTCAGATTGAAAACAAGGGGATAGAGAACCATCTGTCATGCTAATGGTCAACAAAAGAAAGCCAGAGTATCCATACTTATATCAGACAATATAGACTTTAAAATAAATAAAGACTGTATCAAGAGATGCAGAGGGCATTATATCATAATTAAGGGGTCTATCCACCAAGAAGACCTAACAATTGTGAACATTTATGCGCCAAATGTGAGAGCCCCCAAATATATAAATCAGTCACAAACATAAAGAAACTCATCAATAGTAATACCATAATAGTAGGAGACTTCAACACCCCACTCACAACAATGGACAGATCATCTAATCAAAAAAAACAAGGAAACAATGGCTTTGAATGACACACTGGACCAGATGGACTTAACAGATATATTCAGAACATTTCATCCTAAAGCAGCAGAATATACATTCTTCTCCAGAGCACATGGAACATTCTCAAGAATAGACCATATACTGGGACACATATCAGCCCTAAGTAAGTACAAAAAGATTAAGATCATACTGTACATATTTTAGGACAACACCATGAAACTTGAAATCAACCACAAGAAAAAATTTGGAAAGGTAACAAATACTTGGAGACTGAAGAACATCCTACTAAAGAATGAATGGGCTAACCAAGAAGTTAAAGAGGAAATTAAAAAGTTCATGGAAGCCAATGAAAATGATATCACCACAACCCAAAACCTCGGGGACATGGCAAAGGCGGTCATAAGAGGAAAGTATATAGAAACCCAAGCCTTCCTAAAGAAGAAATAACCTTACACCTTAAGGAGCTGGAAAAAGAACAGCAAATAAACCCAAAACCAGCAGAAGACAGGAAATAATAAAGATTAGAGCAGAAATTAATGCTATCAAAACCAAAAACAAACAAACAAACAAAAAAAAAAAGCACCAGTAAAACAGATCAATGAAAACAGAAGCTGGTTCTTTGAAAGAGTTAACAAAATTGACAAACCACTAGCCAGTTTGATCAAAAAGAAAAAGGACCCAAATAAATAAAATCAAGAATGAAAGAGGAGAGATCACAACCAACATAGCAGAAATAAAAATAATAAGAGAATATTATGAACAATTATATGCCAATATAATGGGCAATCTGGAAGAAATGGACAAATTCCTAGTAACATATACACTAACAAAACTGAAACAGGAAGAAATAGAAAATTTGAACAGATCCATAAGCAGTAAAGAAGTCAAATTAATAATCAAAAATCTCCCCCCAAAAAAGAGTCCAGGGTCAGATGGCTTTCCAGGAGAATTCTACCAAACATTTAAAGAAGCATTAACACCTATTCTCTTGAAGCTGTTCCAAAAAATAGAAATGGAAGGAAAACTTCCAAACTCTATGAAGCCAGCATTACCTTGATTCCAAAACCAGAGACCCCACTAAAAAGGAGAACTCTAGACCAATTTCCCCGATGAACATGGATGCAAAAATCCTCAAGATATTATCCAACTGGATCCAACAAAACATTAAAAAAATTATTCACCATGACCAAGCGGGATTCATACCTGGGATTCAGGGCTGATTCAATATCCACAAAACAATTAATGTGATTCATCACTTCAATAAAAGAAAGGACAAGAACCATATGATCCTCTTAATAGATGCAGAGAAAGCATTTGTCAAAATACAGCATCCTTTCTTGATGCTAAAAACCCTCAAGAAAGTAGGGATACAAGGAGCATACCTCGAGATCATAAAAGCCATATATGAACGACCCAATGCTAATACCATCCTCAATGGGGAAAAACTCAGAGCTTTTCCCCTAAGGTCAGGAACAAGACAGGGATGTCCATTCTTGCCACTGTTATTCAACATAGTATTGGAAGACTTAGCCTCTGCAATCAGACAATGCAAAGAAATAAAACGCATTCAAATTGGCCAGAAGGAGGTCAGACTTTCACTCTTTGCAGATGACATGATACTCTATATGGAAAACCCAAAAGATTCCACCAAAATACTGCTATAATTGATTCATGAAATCAGCAAAATTGCAGGATATAAAACTAATGCACAGAAATCGTTTGCATTCCTATACACCAACAATGAAGCAACAGAAAAAGAAATCAAGGAATCAATCCCATTTACAGTTGCACAAAAAAAACCATAAAATACCTAGGAATAAATATAACCAAAGAGGTGAAAAATCTATACACTGAAAACTATAGAAAGCTTATGAAAGAAATTGAAGAAGACACAAAAAAAAATGGAAAAAATTCTATGCTCCTGGATAGGAAGAATATTGTTAAAATGTCGATACTAGCCAAAGCAATCTACATATACAATGCAATCCCTATCAAAGTAACACCAGCATTCTTCACAGAGCTAGAACAAATAATCCTAAAATTTGTATGGAACCAGAAAAGACCCCAAATAGCCAAGGCGATCTTAAAAAAGAAAACCAAAGCAGGAGGCATCACAATCCCAGACTTCAAGCTATACTACAAAGCTGTAATCATCAAGACAGTATGGTACTGGCACAAGAACAGACACTCAGATTAATGGAACAGAATAGAGAACCCAGAAATGGACCCACAAACGTATGGGCAACTAATCTTTGACAAGGCAGGAAAGCATATCCAATGGAAAAAAGTCTCTTCAGCAAGTGGTGCTGGGAAAACTGGACAGCAACATGCAGAATGAACCTGGACCACTTTCTTACACCATACACAAAAGTAAACTCAAAATGGATGAAAGACGTCAATGTAAGACAGGAAGCCATCAGAATCCTTGAGGAGAAAGCAGGCAAAAACCTCTTTGATCTTGGCCGCAGCAACTTCTTACTCAACATGTCTCCAGAGGTAAGGGAAACAAAAGCAAAAATGAACTATTGGGACCTCATCAAAATAAAAAGCTTCTTCACACAGAAAGAAACATTCAGCAAAACTAAAAGGCAACCGACAGAATGGGAGAAGATATTTGCAAATGACATATCATATAAAGGACATATCCAAACTCTATAAAGAACATATCCAAAATCTATAAAGAACTTACCAAACGCAACACCCAAAAAAGAATCCAGTGAAGAAACAGGCAAAAGACATGAAGAGACACTTCTCTAAAGAAGACATCCAGATGGCCAACCAACACAGGAAAACATGCTCGACATCACTCATCATCAGGGAAACACAAATCAAAACCACATCGAGATACCACCTCACACCTGTCAGAATGGCTAACATTAACGCAGGCAACAACAAATGTTGGTGAGGATGCAGAGAAAGAGGATCTCTTTTGCATTGTTGGTGGGAATGCAAACTGATGCAGCCACTCTGGAAAACAGTATGGAGGTTTCTCAAAAAACTAAAAAATAGAACTACTGTATGACCCAGCGATTGCACTAGGCATTTATCCATGGGATACAGGTGTGCTGTTTCTAAGGGACACATGCATCCCCATGTTTATAGCAGCACTATCAACAATAGCCAAAGTATGGAAAGAGCCCAAATGTCCATCAATGGATGAGTGGATAAAGAAGATGTGGTATATATATACAATGGAGTATTACTCATCAATCAAAAAGAATGAAATCATGGGGCGCCTGGGTGGCTCAGTCAGTTAAGCGTCCGACTGGCTCAGGTCATGATCTCGCGGTCCATGGGCTGGAGCTCCACGTCAGGCTCTGTGCTGACAGCTCAGAGCCTGGAGCCTGTTTCAGATTCTGTGTCTCCCTCCTCTCTGACCCTCCCCTGTTCATGCTCTCTGTCTCAAAAATAAATAAACGTTAAAAAAAAATTTTTTTAAAAAGAATGAAATCTTGCCATTTGCAACTACGTGGATGGAACTGGAGGGTATTATGCTAAGTGAATTTAGTCAGAGAAAGACAAAAATCATATGACTTCACTCACATGAGGACTTTAAGAGACAAAACAGATGAACATAAGGGAAGGGAAACAAAAATAACGTAAAAACAGGGAGTGGGACAAAACAGAAGAGACTCACAAATAAGGAGAACAAACTGAGGGCTACTGGAGGGGTTTTGGGAGGGGGGATGGGCTAAATGGGTAAGAGGCACTAAGGAATCTACTCCTGAAATCATTGTTGGCCTATATGCTAACTAATTTGGATGTAAATTTAAAAAAAAAAAATAGAAAAAAGCAAGGAGGGACACCAGACCAAACCTAGAGGAACAACAGTCTTAGGAAATGATATCAAAGTATGTCAGTGCACACAGCAAGACAAAAGAACTATTTATTCTATTGATTAATTATAGTGTATCATATCAGTCTATGCTCTAAAGAACTTTAAATTTCTATAGGGCTTAAATGTTAAAATATTTTAAGCTCTTAGGGAAATAATTCATGTAAATCTGTATTCATTTTACTAACGGGATTCCCAGAATATTTTTTAAAAATTCCCTTGAAAAGTTAAGCTATCATACATTCTCATAATGAGGAAAGCTTAATACCACTCTAGTTTAATAAAATCCACCCCCCAACACACACACACCCGTGAGCACACACACACAGTACTTCTCTTATCTTACACCATCAGAAGAACTTTTCATACTGAGAAGGGTAGGCTGTTAGCACAAAAATCTTAGCAGGGTCCATCTGTTCCCGGCTCATCCTGGGCTCACCTGTTTATCTGCTCCGCAGCCCTGTTAAGTACAAGACAGACTCCAAGCTTCCCGCTAACATTACCAGGATAGGCTTGTCTCCATTAAACCATTAAGTGCCAGCAGAGCTCTCCTCTCTACACTTGTTTCAGTCTTCTGAACCTGATTCCTCTCTCCATTTTATCTTCAAGTGCTTTTCTTCTGACTTGTGCATAATTCTTCTGGACTCCACACCTGAGTCTTAATCATTACCCTCAGCTGCTTCTTTGTTCATGTGAACTTCCTGCCAACGTTTTCATACATTTAATACCAAAAAAACTAATGGTGTGAATGCATGAATTTACTATATATAATGAATATTAAGGTCCTTTGAAATGAACTCCTATTCTCCCCCTTTTTCCATGTGTATGCCTAAATTTCACAGAGGACATAAATAATTCTTTAAAATTACCATTTGAAGCAGTTTAGATGAAATAATTTAATTTTGGCTTAATCTAATAGTAAAGGCCACTCTATTAGTTTCTAAGTAAGGTAACAGTGTCTATGATTTCCAAATTAACAGGGTTGGCTAGCTCACTTTGTCTTCACTGGAAGCCAAGCAGAATCCATCCTTATTTTGCTTTGCTTTGCTACACCTAAGATATTCTTCATCCTACTGTGTTCTTAATTCTATCATAGTTATTAAATTCTATAGAAGTGACAGAAAAGGGAATTTCTAGGTCTTTGTTTTCCTTTCAAATATGAAAGCTTGTTTTTTTAGGAAAGAAAAGGTAGTACAATAAAGCCTCAGTAACAACAAAACTAGGAAAGAAATTCATAATCAAATAATTGACTAACCAATGCCAGGAAAAGAAACAAAGTTTGGAAAAAGAAAAAAAAAATCCGTAAAATCTGCAAGGCAAAAAAAATGTCAGGTATAATTTTTTACAGCACCAAGATTTGTAAGAATTCTTTACTTAAAACACCAATTTTTAAAAGGAGTCATCATATATAAGATATTATGAAGATGAGCCAATTAAATGCAGCTTACATAGGGGTGCCTGGGTGGTTCAGTCAGTTAAGCATCCTTGATTTGGTTTCAGCTCAGGTCATGATTGCACAGTTCATGGGATGGAGACCCTTCACACTGACAGCGCAGAGCTTGCTTGGGATTCTCTCTCTCCCTGTCTTTCTGCCCCTCCTGCTCCTCTTTCTCCTCCTCTTCTCTCTCTCTCTCCCTCTCTCTCTCATGCACACACTTTCTCCATCTTTTCAAAAAAAAAAATAAAAACTTTAAATAAGTAGGTAAGTAAATAAAAGCTTACATATCTATGATATGCAAGAAAACAAAATGTTTTAGATATTTTATTTGTTCAGAGTATATATTCCATAAATATTTTTCCTTGTTAGAAATGTAGACATAATCGTGACAAAATATCAAAATATCTTTCATATTTTAATGGTCCTAATGGTTTTAGGACCTTTAATGATTCTTTCTCACTCTATTGCGCTGTCTTCCTAGTTAATAATTTATTCTTATCATTAAAACCTATCACTATTTAGAAGTATACCAATAATTTCTTCTTTGCATAAAACAGCACTTCTCAAAGTCTTTTCCAGATTAATTGCATCCTATACTAAATTAAAGCCCAGATCATCAGTATGAGATAGTTTAGTTATTATTATAAGCTTTTTAAGAATGGGGCATGAATTCTTGGTCCCAACAGTCTATGACAGTGATGGGCATGGAAACTCTTATATATTGAACACTAGTCCTATGCTAGACCTTTACCAGATGGTTTAAATATGTCTGGAATTTGATTCTCACAATAACCCTAATAGAAAAGTATCATAAATGCATTCTATTTTTCATATACCTTACTGTACAGCATTATTTATATCTGATCTGAATCAGCCATGCTAAAACATCAAGATAACATCAGAAGGCCTGAGTGTCCACTACCCTAAACCTGCTCAGGCTGCAATAACACAAGATCATAGACTGGTTGGTTTAGACAATAGACATTTATTCTCTCAACAGTTCTGAAGGCTGGAAGTCCCAGATGAGGGTTCCAGCACGGTCAAGTTCTTGTGGGGACACTCTTGCTGGTTGGTACACTACACTGCTGCATTCTGGCTGTGTCTTCACATGACACAAAGAGAGCGGACTCTGGTCTCTTCCTCTGCCTGTAAGGGCACTAATGCCATTACGGGAGCCCCACCCTTGAGACCTCATCTAACCCTAATTAATCCCCAAACACTTCACCTCCAAATACCATCAGATTGGCAGCTAGGGTCACGTTATCAATTGGGGAGAGGGGGAAACACAAACATCCATTTCATAGCATTGGCTGAATGGAAGTTCTTTATCCTTTCTGCCCTCAGTTTCTAGTATGGTAAAATTGATATGGTTGAGCTAGATGTTCATCAGTTCTAATAGTCTTTATCTCTATCTTTAGACAAGTAAGAGCAGCAAGTCCAGATGATTTGTGAAATCTCTGTTCCAATGACAGGGGACATGGCTGGAATTTAGAGAAAAAACATGTAGAAAATAAACGTTTTTAGAAAATGTATTAGAACAATGTGAAAATTCTGAACTGTCAGTAACCAAAACCTAATGATTTAAAGAAACAAACTCTATCAATCAAGAATTCATTGAGCACTGTATATATACTCAGCAATGTATGGGCACCAAGAGGAATACAAAAATATACCTAAAACTCAAACTATTTTGTGTATAAAGAAGTTGGTGAAGATACTGTTTGTTACATCTCATAGATTCCTTCCATGAGTATCCCTGAGAGAATTTTATACCCCACGGAGTAATAGGAAGGGCTGGTTGTCTCCCAAGATAGGTTTTTCTTTTCTCTTTTATTGCCAAATACCTGATCCATCCAGAGGCCATTAATATTGTTCTATGGAAAAATATATTGACCTTATGTTGGATACTTTCTTCTAAACATTACCAATGTTTATGTGGATGGATTTTTCTTATTACTATCTGTATGTTACATATCTATGTAAAATTCTGTTGAAATCCACTTCCACCTTTTTATGAGATGAAACATAATAGGTACACAATCCCCATACTCAATCTTGATGGGAATACAAAACAATCATCATTGAAACAAAAAGTATTTGTACTGCTACACCTAAGGAAGTGTTAAGAAGGTCAGATAAGAACAGGAGTGGGTCTGAAAGGCTTCACAGATGTCAGTGAGCACAAAGAATGGAGTATACGAAAGGACAGCGAAGATATTGGCCCAAATGGAGTAGAAAGCCTGCTTCTATTGGAACTTCAGTTTCAGTATAGTGGAACTAAGTTTTCTAAGTAGAGGAGATAAGATGATAATAGAATGTAAATGTCAAGCAAGGGAATTTTGATTTGAAGGGACAAAAGGAGCAAAGGGCTTTCAGGCTGTAAATGTTGTCAAAGGAGAGCCTGTAACCTATTTCTAATACAACCTCATGAAAATACTTGGACATGCACTTCTGTTATTAAAAATGACATGGTGAATGCAGCCAAACTGAAAAGGGCTTTTTATTCTAGTTATTTAGAACCCAAGTATAATTTGACCACAAGCAGAGACAGACTATAGACCTTTATTTCAGCTCATTTCTTTTATTCTTGTATCAAAGGACTTGATCCAATATAGAGCAAGAAGCTACATGTAGTATATACAAAATTACACCTTTCCATTCAAGAGAAAAAGGATTCAGTAGGTTACCATAAAAACAGCCTAGTGTCCATTCCAGTTTCTAATGAAGGATCTTAACCTTCTAACAAAAACCTATCAGATAGATATATTTCTACTCAAACTTTCTAGTTACTAACACTCTAAACAGATTTGGGGATTTTTTGTTTCAGTTTGGTTTGGTTTTGGGTTTGTGTATGTTTTTAGAGAGAAACTGTGTGGGCAGGGAAGAGAGGCAGCAGGAGAGACAGAGAGAGAGGAAAATCTCATGCAGGCTCAATGCTCATCTGAACACTGGGCTTGATCCCACAACCCTGGGATCATGACCTGACTTGAAATCAAGAGTTGACACTCAACTGACTGAGCCACCCAGGTGCCCCAGAATTTTTTTTTAAGAAGTAAAATTTGTGGGGCGCCTGGGTGGCGCAGTCGGTTAAGCGTCCGACTTCAGCCAGGTCACGATCTCGCGGTCCGTGAGTTCGAGCCCCGCGTCAGGCTCTGGGCTGATGGCTCAGAGCCTGGAGCCTGTTTCCGATTCTGTGTCTCCCTCTCTCTCTGCCCCTCCCCCGTTCATGCTCTGTCTCTCTCTGTCCCAAAAATAAATAAACGTTGAAAAAAAATTAAAAAAAAAAAGTAAAATTTGTGTATCTGGTGGGGATTTGCAGAATTTTTTTTGAGGCATTTTTTTCAAAAAAAAAAAAAAGCTTTCAAATTCAGAGGTGCATTTTATGGTCATGGAAACACCAAGGAATGATCACAGTGGTTTTTATTGTTCACAATGGCCAATGTTCAATCCATGTCTTACACACAGCTAAGGGCAAATGCCACTTCTCTGTGGTAAAAATGGTCACATTATAGTTCCATCTACTAAAGAGAACTTTCCTTCATCTTGCCGGTGAAACAAGTGGCCCAGAGAAGATTTATTATGGGAGTCGTAGTGTGTTACAGATAAACCTATTATAAAGATAGGGCCCCCAATTTTAGCCTGAAGTTTTTAGAGACATGTTAAAATTTATCTCTGAGATCTCCTGTAAAGAATAATTCCAAATAATTTATGTAGAGAATCCCCCTTCCAGAAGGTAGACTTTAACTCTCTTGCCCACCTTTCAGGTGGTCTGTGCTTCTCGACTTACTTTTAAACAGTAAACAGAGAAGGTGGTGGTGATGGTAAGTTTACAGTGGAGAAACATGGCTGATACTACCTAAGTGATCAAGGCTCTAAGCTGTGAGCCATGTTGGTACCATGAACCCCTGATATGATGTGATGAGAATGGCACTTCACCTTCATGGTCTTCCTCTCAAAAACATTCTAATCATGAGATAAACATTAGACAAACCCAAACTGAGGGACATCTATAAAATACCTAACCAATACTCCTCAAAACTGTCAAACTCATCAAAAAGAGGGAAGTCTGAGCATCTGTCTGAGTAGGCTAAGATGACATGATGACTAAATGCAATGTGGTATTCTGGATGAGATCCTGGAAAAAAATGAATAGGAGATTAAATGGACAGTTTAGGGGAAAATATTGAAATCTGAATAGTCTAGAGCTTAATGTTTAAACTATCAAAGAAGGAAATGTTAAGTGTGTGAAAAGAACATGGGATTCGGGGGCTGATAGGCTGTACATCAAAGACAGTGAGTGACTGAGGGGAATTTATTTAACCTTTCAAACCCCTTACCCCTCATTTATAAAAGAATTCTAATGCTTACCTTGAAAGGTTATTAAAGAAACATAACATGTGATATGTGGATTATCATACCTAGGGTATGCAATATATTTAAAATGACTTCCATCTTGCCTAACACACAGCAGGTGTTCCCCAGTGGTCTGTACTTTCTCTCCTTCCACTTGCTTTCATCCCAACATCCAAAGGCCACAACCTCTGTCCCTTTGCCTGAGGGTTTTCACCGCCAGAACCTGCTTTGCCTACCTAGTCACTCTTGGGGATTTCCATCCGGAAGCACATCCCAAGCAAACTGATGGCAGATAATATACATTATCCCAAATTCTTCACCCTTTGAGGGGACTGCTTGTTCTATGCAGAGATCCCAAAAGGCATAAGTTCCAGTTATCCATAGTACAATTAATTTGTAATGTACCATTTGCTAGTTCTTTTCCTTCATTACTCACTTACTGGTTTTTCCTGGGATCATCTAAGCAATAAACTACTTACACTTGAATCTTTGACTTGCAAACTAAACAGAGTCTGATCTTTGCAGCAATGATGACTGGCATAAATTAAAAGGACTACTTTAAGTTTGAAATCACCTGGAAAATTTTAGTTTTATTTGCATTCAGTGCAAATGCTATAATAATCTGGAAATTATTTTAAAAATTATGTCTAATTCAATTTAAAGTATAGTTTACCTTTACAAATAAGAGGCAGTTGTAACTGATACACAATAAATGTATCTTTGTGCCATCTACGACATAATTTGCCTTTTGGGGCTTTTCATATATTCAATCATTTTTATCTAATTATTATTCCATACACCAGACTTTCAAGAAGTACCTAATGATATAAGTGAATACCTTTTAAGATATGAAATATTCTCAAAATACCAGTTAAAAATATATTCAGAAAGGATGGCACAAAAGTCTTTTACCATGAATTTCTGGTTAATAAACACAAACAAATATACTAGTTTATACAGATGTCACATGAATGATATATATTATTGCTGTTATGTCTATTTTACATTCGCAGGCATAAGTCAGTAAGAACCTAAAGACCAAATATCTTGGTGCTCCATGGTACTAGTGATAAAGGGTATCACTCCATGAGCTAGTGATAAAGGGAAAGTGTGTATTATATTGCCCATGGCTGAAAGAAAATATCCCATCCAGTAATGCATTTGACTTTCCTTGCAATTTATATGTGTGAGGGCAAATTCTTCAGAGAATAAATATATAAGGAATAATATAATCAGGGTAAATGTAGCAGAGAATACCATCAAGAGAAAGATAATTGGTTACAGAAAATCATTACAATGGGAACATGGAAAACAGAGTTTAAGGTAGGCTGGAATAGTGGAGGAATCTCTTACAAAAATGTTGGCACCCAATTAGATTATTTGGTTTTTTTTTTTTAAGTTTTTTTTTTTTTAATTTATTTTTGGGACAGAGAGAGACAGAGCATGAACGGGGGAGGGGCAGAGAGAGAGGGAGACACAGAATCGGAAGCAGGCTCCAGGCTCTGAGCCATCAGCCCAGAGCCCGACGCGGGGCTCGAACTCACAGACCGCGAGATGGTGACCTGGCTGAAGTCGGACCCTTAACCGACTGCGCCACCCAGGCGCCCCGATTATTTGGGTTTTTGAATTCAGTTTCAGGAAGAGCCTATATAGTTTGGATAAGGCCTGAAGCATTTAACATGCCCAAAAGTATTTGAATAAATAGATGGATGAATAATTGAATACCTAAATGATAGAGACATAGCATGGGAGAAGGTATTCACATGGTAAGAATAATTCGAATTTTTGTATATATTTCCTTTTTCCTAATGGTCACCGTATTAGTTTTCTATTGTTGTATAGCAAGATACTACAAATTCTGTGGCTTAAAACAACACAAAATTATCATCTCACAGTTCTACAGGTATAATTCAGGAGCAACATGACTGGTTCTGTGCTTAGAGTCTCATAGGACTAAGATCAAGATGTTGGCCAGAGCTGAGAACTCATTGGAGACTCAGGGCCCCCTTCCAAGCTTCCTGGTTATTAGCAGATTTTAGCTCCTTGCAGTTGGGAAACTGAGCTTCCATCACTGGTTTTTGGTGTTGTTTTTCTTCTGGCTGTGTGCCAGGAGTTGCTCTCAGCAGCTGGGGGCTCCTCTAGTTCCCCAAACAAGGCTGTCTCCAAAACAAGGCAGTGTGCATCTTCAAGGGCAGCAGGAAAATCTGTCTCTTGGGTTTCTAATTCTAGGTCTTATATAACATAATATAGTTATAGAGTGACTTTCCTGTCAGAGAAGAGTCTCACATACACTCAAGCAAAGGGTGTTTATGAAGGGCATGTGTATTAGGATAGGAATCTTGGGGCCATCTGAGAATTCTACCACAATGGCACAGAAAACATCTGCACATGCAAACGTATCTAGTGGGATATCCAATGGGGCTTAAATTTGTAAGTTATATTCTTCAGTAGCACAATACTAAAATATGAGTACTTGGAGCCTAATGTTTATATTTTACATTTTTTGAAGCCTTCCTTTAAACCCCTTCAAGACAGTGAAGTATTAAACATACATAAACTTTAACATCAATAGTGTCTAAAATGGGAGGATTTAACAATGACGTAGAAGGAAAATAGAAACATAAAGAAAAAAAGAAACGTAACATTTTGTTATTGTATTAGTGCATCCTGCTTATATTACCTAACTCTCCTGCACTAATTTTCACAAAGTGAACTAGAGATTCCAAAGACAAATTGTTTTCATTTCAATTGAGTAAGTAATTATTGGGCAAATATTCTTTTCTTAGAATTGTTTCCATAGGTGTTCAAAAGTACATCCTTAGGATTTGTTATTGGGGCAGCAAGATTTGAAATATAAAATAAAATAGAACACAGAGATGAGACAGAATGTAATCAAATGTGAATTATATGCCTGGATTTTGTACAGATAACGAGTACTGAAATGTTACTTACATCAAGTACTGTGTTTAGAGTTTACATGAATTACCTCATTCAACCTCTGAAGTAGCCCAGAAAGCAGTGGGCATCTTTATCCCTTTTCCCAGATAAGGAAGGCAAGATTCTGACAAAGGCTCACAGTAACTGTGGTTCTGATGAGTAGTAGAGGGAAGGCCAAACCCAGGTCTGTGTCATTTTCCCAAAGCCCATTGTTTGAGTGCCATCCCACTCACCATATGTGCAAATGAGACCATACCTGCAACACAATGCAGATGAGTAGATGAGAGTAGTTACAAAGTGCTACAAGAAGAAAGTGAAGAAGGTAATAAAACCTTAAGGAGAGTTGCCCTTTTCTGGGAAAAGTGGAATGGGAAGGAGAGCGCTAATGAAGTGACCAAAACATACCCAGTCAGGGATGGAAGGATGAAGTGACTTGCTGATCACAAACTCAGAAATATAAAGTTGTTACATCAAAGTAAAAGGGGAAAGAGGTGATGCATCATGGCTGATGTTGAAGAGAGGATGGGAATATTGAATACGAGATATATACCAACATTCTGTTGTTAGTAATAGAGTTTTAGAGCATCAAATCTGTAAAAGACCATAGATATCATCTAGGCATGTAAGATAAGTAAAGAGCACACAGCCAGAAGCTTCCTATTCTCCTTACCCTCTTCCACACAGACCGCTGAGGTAACAGGCTGGAGATGAAAACTGAAATAATCAATTAAGACAGAAAAAGATCCGGTCTAGAAGCAAAGGTTCTTTCCTTGGCAGCTCCATTGATGAATTCAATTCCATGTATGCATTCTTCATGCTAATGTCACAATGGTGTGACGTACACTGAGAGGATATTTTGAAAAATAAATCACATTGCTAAAGGTCTTTTATTGTTAAACAATTCTCCTGGGCTACTTTTACAGAATGAGGGGGAGGAAAACTACTATGATATGTGTGTGTTAGTGGGGGGATGTTAATAATTTATCCTTCTGGATTCTTAACAGATTTCTCAAATTGACCACACTTGAAATACCTAAAGTCATCTCCCAGAGGGCGCAAATTTCCAAAATGACCAAGTGACGGGGGTTTAAGGGGTAGTGTACTCAAGTAAAAGAATAGTGGCAATGAATTTGGAGTCTGGAAAGACCTCCGTCACTAAGTGGCTCTGGAAAATTGTGCGAATCCTGTAACTCTGTTGCTTAGTTTCTTCATCTAGAAAGTGCAGCAGTTAGCATACAGTGACAGCGCGTCCCTTCAAACTGAGAACATTTATAGTAAATAGGAGAACTCAGCAGGAAAAGTATTTTACAAATTCAAAACTAAATCTAGAAAAATCACAGCCTATATAATAAAGGTGAATAAAATACACTTATGAACCCTTTAAACACAGAATACATATAAACATAATATAAATATAGAAAAATTAGTGTGTGTATTACAAAGTATTTCGTCAGGTTAGAAGAAATACTGTAACAATACAGAGCCACCAGAGGGCGTTTTAGCTCCTGAACCCCTGGCTCAGAACAGTGAACTTCCTTTTGCAACTTGTGTTGCTTGAGTGGTTTTGCATACGGCTGCTTATGCTACAAATCTGAGCAAAATTTGCTTGCAATTTTTCAAACTTCAAATTTTTCAAAGGGGTAAAGATAAAAGTAGTTTCAAAAAAGTATCTGTATGACATTAGCATTTTAAGCAAGGTATGTATAGACACAATCTTTAATTGTGTGAAATAAAGAATGAATGCAAAAATACTTTAGATCATTCTCACAACAATCCTTGAAAATTGTTAAAATATTTTAATTGTAGATATTTGAAAAAATATGAAATAAATGCCTTTGAACATACTTCCGAAAGTGAAAAATCCAGAACAAACCATATGCATAGGTGAAATAATGAAAATGCTTAACTTCTCAAAAAAAAAAAATGTTGATTGAGAGGAACAGATTGAAATTGGCTATCATCTTTTATATGTTGGGCATTACTCCTACAGTTATTTGAGTACATCAATTCAGAGACAGAAATTAATCTGATCTCTATAAAATCTACAATAAAAGCAGGTTATTCACCTCATACAGCAAAGAGCCACTTTATGAAGATATATTTAAATAGAAAAATGATTATAAAAATGATTGATGCTTTCGGAAAGTATAACTGGATGTTACCATTTTCAGCCCAGACACCAAGATGCCACTGATGTGAAATCTAAAATCAGACTTTACTATGCAAAATTTGCAACCATCATAAGAAATAGAAGGAGGTATATAAATTTCTTAGGGCTGCCCTAACAAACTATCACAAACTGGGTGCCTTGAACAATAGAAATTTATTGTCTCTCAATACTTGAGGCTACAGGTCTGAAATCAAGGTGTCGGGAAGGCCATATTCCTTCTGAAACCTGTAAGGGAGAATCATCTGTTGCTGCCTCTAACTTCTGGTATTTGCCTGCAATCCACATGGCTTGTAGATGACACCTGGCTCCAATCTCTGCCTCCGTCATCACAGAGGCATTTTTCTCTCTGTATGTCTCTGTTTTCTCCTAAGGACACCAGTCGTTTTGGATTAAGGGTCCACCCTACTCCAGTACGATCTCATGGTAACTTACCTAATTCTATCTGCAATGACCTTATTGCCAAATACATTCACATTCTGAGGTGCTTACAAGAAAGTACTTCAGCATATCTTTTGGGGGACACAATTCAACCCATGACAGGAGATATCAAAGGGTGGAGAAGACTGAGGTTTTCTATGGAGGGAGTAGTTGCCCGCCCTCTAGAGAGGAGGGGGTGGGAGTCTAGCTTCCAGGGACAAACCTTATTGAGAGGACTCAAGGCAGGGGTGGCAGCTTCATGGGTGCACAACCCATGAGGTCAAGCAGGGTTTGAAATTTGAAAGTCTTAATAATTCTTGAAAAAAATCCTGCTGGGGTGCCTGGGTGGTTCAGTTGGTTAAGCGTCCGACTTTGGCTCAGGTCATGATCTCGCGGTCTGTGACTTCAAGCCCTGCGTCAGGCTCTATGCGGACAACTCAGAGCCTGGAGCCTGCTACAGATTCTGTGTCTCCCTCTCTCTCTGCCCCTCCCCTGTTCATTCTTTGCTTCTCTCTCTGTCAAAAATAAACAAACATTAAAAAAGAAAAAAAAAAGAAAAAAATCCTGCAGTTCATTGTGCCCTGAACATTATGTAGAACACCATTTTAAGGGCTTCATTGCTATGCGCTTCATGCTTTTGGGGAATATGGCAGGCTCTGACTTGACTCACACATAGTACAGCTGGCCTGTGACAACTGAATTGAAGTGACTGCACCGCCTGAGTCAGCTTGCCTCCTTGGTCAAGCCATAAAAAGTGGCCCACTTGAGGCACCTAGGTGGCTCAGTTAAGTGGCTGACTTCGACTTAGGTTGTGATCTCACTGTTCCTGGGTTTGAGGCCCGATTCGGGCTCTGTGCCGACAGCTCAGAGCCTGGAGCCTGCTTCTGATTCTGTGTCTCCCTCCCTCACTCTCCCTGCCCCTCCCCTGCTTATGCTCTCTCTCTCACAAAAATAAACATTTTTTTTAAGTGGCCCACTTATAAAATATGCATCGTCTTCTCAGCACTGCAGTAAGAGGTACTTAGCTATGGGAATCTCTAAAGAACCTTAAACACTCTCAGGAGAGGGAGCTTTAAATCTCTGCCAGGCCAGAGAACAGGAAGGAGTTACCAAGGACAGTTCAGGTAAGACCCCTTATACTTTCTACTACCCTGGTGGAATCAAAAACCAATTAGAAGTGTGGGGGAATGTGGGAGTGGGCAGGAGAGATAAGAAAGAAAAGAAGTTCTTAAAATGGTGAGATAAAGGAGTCAACTATGTTCTACCCCACTGCAGGCTTCCAACCTAGGAAAAGGGAAGAAGGTCTGGGATTACATTTCATTCAGAATTTTCACTAGTAATATTCAACAGGCCATTGCGTTTTCTGAATTGAACCCTAGGGGTCCTAGACAAGTGGAAAAATCTACAGTTTTCATCTAGAGGTAGGGAAAGACATGCTATTTCTTTCAGTTTAAGGGGTTAATAGGCTTTAGGGGCTGAATCATGTCTCTCCCCAACCTCAAATGCATATGTTGAGGTCCTAGTCCCATACCTCAGAATAGGACTACATTGGGAGACATAGGATCTTTAAGGATGCAATTAAGATTAAATGAGATCATTAGGGTGGGCCCTAATAAGAGTGTTGTTTTTATAAGAAGTGACTAGGACACAGCCACAGGGAAGACCATGTGAAGAGACAAAGTAAAAGAAGTCATCTACAAGCAAATGAGAGGGGTGCACAGAAGAAACCAATCCCGCTGATACCTTGATCTGGGGCTTCTGTCCTCAAGTGCTCTGAGGAGATTAAAAACCACCTAGTGTGGAGTACTTTGTTACAGCAGCCCTAGCAAACTAATGTAATAGGAGACAATAAAAACTAAAATGTTACAGTCATCAAAGTAGTTTTGGAAGGCATAATAACTAAAAGGGCTCACAAAATGGAACAAAGGATCAATCACTTCTTATAAGATAGCTGAACTTAAAATAATTGAGTAAAAATGGCCTTTTTAGTGGCTGTTTGTAGAGCTAGCTTGACCAGCAGACTACAAAAGAAGATGCGTAATGCTAGATGGGTCATAATGTTATGTGTTAAATTTGCTGATTATGTACAAAACAGAATTTTCAAAGCACCATAAATTATTGCATCTGTACAATTCATGTAAAGAGCTCTACTTACTATGCTTTGCAATAATGTTAAGTTGGTGTGCATAGGAACATGAATGCAATTGTACAATGATACAAAAGGGCAAATTTAATGTAATATATAGGAATCATTATACATGGTTTCTAAAACAGGTGCTCAATTAATGTTAACCTCCTCCTTATTCCTCTTTTATAATGGATGGGAATACACTGAGATTATTTTACTCTGCTTCTAGTCAACTTAAAGTGATTAGACTTTGATTTAACCAGTTGTTATTAGAATCAAACTGCATTGGAGCAACTGGAAATATATGCGGAATATAGTATTTATGTAACTCACTTCTGGTTTTGGTAAGAATCAGTACTGATAACCAATGATAAAGCAATTTCAGTGCTTTAACTAGAAAGGGAGGAATAGTGTCCAATTTTTGTAAAAGAACATACAATTAGACTTCACTAATGAAGGGCTCGATCTCAAAGTCATCAACATGTGTGATGTTTAAGTTAATGTGCTTCATATATATTCAGGATTTAAATACCTTACCTTATAATCAGGAATAAAGGTTTTAATTATAGCAGGAGAACAGATTGGGAAGATACTCTTCCAGGAGCTACACATACCACCTGAGGGAGTCTATGTGGGGTACTGACACAGCCAATAGGCAACAGCCGTAAGGAGCACCTTCTTCTTAGGAATCTAAGCACATTGTCCCCAAAGTCGTAAGAAATTCAGTAAAGGGTGACTATATATGCTGCAAGTGTCAGGATAGTCTTCAGGTATTACAGCCTCTCCTCAGAACTGTGTGCAGAGGGCTCAGCACAGATAGGTAAGAGCAAAACCCGCTGGACCCTGTCCTAAAAATTCTTTGGGTACTGTGCATACTATCAAGGCAGGAATTCACATACAAGGCCACAACCTGGGAGGACCTCTAACACTAAATATCAATTACCGCTTTCTGGGTACCTGGATCTCTGCAAAGTATTTTGCATATGCAATTTTAGTCTATCCCAAAGTGAATTCCATGAACCTCCTACAGTAGGAGATATGAAAAAGCACAAAGATGATAATTATGGGTAAAAAGCAGATAGATAAAAAGGAGTAAATAATTGAGATCAAGCCTAATAATTTCCAAATAAAATCAAGAAAGACATGTACATGACATACACTAACATTTTTATTATTAGAATAAAAACCATCCTAGAAATACTCAAGCATAGTAGAGTAAGGGGAAGATGGCAGCTTAGGAGGACTCTGGGCTCACTGCGTCCTGCTGATCACTTAGATTCCACCCACATCTGCCTAAATAACCCAGAAAACCACCAGAAGACTAGCAGAACAGACTCTGGAGCCAAGCATAGACAAGATGCCCACGGAAGAGGGTAGGAAGGGCAGAGAGGCAGTGTGTACTACACGGACTGGCAGGAGGGAGCCAGGGTGGTGGAGGGGCAGCCCGCCCAGCAAGGCAGAGCCCCCGAGTCTGGCTTGCAAAAGCGGAGGGGCAAAAGTGGAGGGGCCGGACTGCGTGAGTTCTGACAGCCAGGGGGACTTAACATCTGGAATGTTAAAAGTCAACAGCTCTGTGCTCAGAGAGTGGGGAGGGTGAAAGGACTCCAGGAGGGAAAGGTGTTGAGCCCCAGAAGACAGAGCTCAGCTCAGCAGGGAACAAATGTGCTGGCCAGCGCCATCTCCCTCGCCCATCCCCCAGCCAAAATCCCAAAGGGAACCAGTTCTCATTACCAAACTTTCTTTCACCATGCAAAAGCCCAATGCTGTGCTTCTGTGGATCCATCCCTCCAACAGGCCTGCCTCCCTCCCCTACCCCAACCCTGGTGCTGTAAGGCCCCTTCTGCAGGGGACCACTGACAGCAAAGCTAGCTAAGCCTGCCCCTCCCACCCCTGTGCACCTTGCAGATCCACCCTGGCTAATACACCAGATCCCATCACACCAGCACCACAAACCTGGCAGTGTGTAAGTAGTCAAGACACTTCACAATGAGTCCTGTCCCTGGGAGAGGGGAAGAAAAGGTACACGCCATTCTGACTGTGGCCCCAGCGGTGGCCTGGGGACAGACATCCGGTCTGACTGCGGCCCCACCCACCAACACAAGTTTCTCCAGACAGCACAGGGGAAGTGCCCTGCAGTTTGGAGCTATCACAGGGACTACCCAAAATGATGAAATGGAAGAATTCTCATCAAAAGAAACTCCAGGAAGTAGTGACAGCCAACGAATTGATCAAAACCAATTTAAGCAATATAATGGAATAAGAATTTAGAATAGTCAAAATTAATTGCTGGGCTTGGAAAAAAGCATAGAACACAGCAGAGAATCTATTGCTACAGAGATCAAGGGACTAAGAAATAGTCATGAGGAACTAAAAAATGCTATAAATAAAGTGCAAAATAAAATGGAGGCAGCCATAGCATGGATTGAAGAGGCAGAGGAGAAAATAGGTGAGTTACAAGATAAAATTATGGAAAAAGAGGAAGCTGAGAAAAAGAGATAAAAAAAATCCAGGAGTATGAGGGGAGAATTATACAACTAGATGCAATCAAACAAAACAATATCTGTATCAGGAATTCCAGAAGAGAGAGAGAAAGGGGCTGAAGGTGTACTTGAACAAATCATAGCAGAGAACTTCCTTGATCTGAGGAAGGAAAGGGGCATTGAAATCCAAGAGGCACAAAGAACTCCCTTCAGACGTAACTTGAATAGATCTTTTGTATGACATATCATAGCGAAACTGGCAAAATACAAGGATAAAGAGAAAATTCTGAAAGCATCTAGGGATAAACATGCTCTAACATATAAAGGGAGACCTATAAGACTAGTGATGGATTTATCTACTGAAACTTGGAAGGTCAGAAAGGAATGGCAGGAAATCTTCAATGTGATGAACAGAAAAAAACATGCAGCCGAGAATCCTTTATCCAGCAAATCTGTCATTCAGAATAGAAGGAGAGATAAAGGTTTTCCCAAACAAACAAAAACTGAAGGAATCCACCACCACTAATCCAGCCCTACAAGAGATCCTAAGGGGGATTCTGTGAGTGAAATGTTGCAAGGACCACAAAGTACCAGAATCATAACTACAAGCATGAAACCTACAGACATCACAATGACTCTAAACCCATATCTTTCAATAATACTGAATGTAAATGGACTAAATGCTCCAACCAAAAGACATAGGGGAAGACCTATCTATTTGCTGTCTACAAGAGACTCATTTTAGACCTGAGAACACCTTCAGATTGAAAGTGAGAGGATGGAGAACTAGCTATCATGCTACTGGAAGTCAAAAGAAAGCTGGAGTAGCCATACTTATATCAGACAAACTAGACTTTAATTTTAATGTTTATTTATTTTTGACAGAGACAGAGAGACAGAGAGACAGAGAGAGAGACAGAGAGACAGAGAGACAGAGAGACAGAGAGAGACAGAGACAGACAGAGACAGACAGAGACAGAGACAGAGAGAGACAGAGAGAGACAGAGAGAGACAGAGAGAGACAGAGAGAGACAGAGAGAGACAGAGAGAGACAGAGAGAGACAGAGAGAGAGAGACAAAGAGAGCAAGAGCGAGCGCATGAGCAGGGGAGGGACAGAGACAGAGGGAGACACAGAATCCAAAGAAGGCTCCAGGCATTGAGCTATCAGCACAGAGCCTAATGCAGGGCTCGAACTCACAGATCACAAGATCATGACCCGAGCTGAAGTCGGACACTCAACCGACTGAGGCACCCAGGAGCCCCCAAACTAGACTTTAAATTAAAGGCTGTAACAAGAGATGAAGAAGGGCATTATATAATAATTACAGGGTCTATCCATCAGGAAGGGCTAACAATTATAAATGTCTATGCACCGAATATGAGAGCCCCCAAATATATAAAACAATCACAAACATAAGAAACCTTATTGATAAGAATGTGGTAATTGCAGGGGACTTTAATACTCCACTTACAACAATGGATAGATCATCTAGACACACGGTCAATAAAGAAACAAGGGCCCTGAATGATACCTTGGATCAGATGGACTTGACAGATATATTTAGAACTCTGCATCCCAAAGCAACAGAATATACTTTCTTCTTGAGTGCACATGGAACATTCTCCAAGATAGATCACATACGGGGTCACAAAACAGCCCTTCATAAGTATACAAGAATTGAAATCATACCATGCATACTTTCAGACCACAATGCTATGAAGCTTGAAATCAACCACAGGAAAAAGTCTGGAAAACCTTCAAAAGCATGGAGGTTAAAGAACACCCTACTAAACAATGAGTGGGTCAACCAGGCAAGTAGAGAAGAAATTAAAAAAATATATGGAAACAAAGGAAAATGAAAATACAACAATCCAAACGCTTTGGGACGCAGCAAAGGCAGTCCTGAGAGGAAAACACATTGCAATCCAGGCCTATCTCAAGAAACAAGAAAAATCCCAAATACAAAATCTAACAGCATACCTAAAGGGTCTGGAAGCAGAACAGCAAAGGCAGCCTAAACCCAGCAGAAGAAGAGAAATAATAAAGATCAGAGCAGAAATAAACAATATAGAATCTAAAAAAATCTGTAAAGATCAATGAAACTAAGAGTTGGTTTTTTAAAAAAAAATAAAATTGATAAACCTCTAGCCAGGCTTCTCAAAAAAAAAAAAAAGGGAGAGGACCCAAATAGATAAAATCATGAATGAAAATGGGATTATTACAACCAATCCCTCAGAAATACAATTATCAGGGAATACTATGAAAAATTACATGCCAACAAACTGGACAACCTGGAAGAAATGGACAAATTCCTAAGCACCCACCCACTTCCAAAACTCAAACAGGAAGAAATAGAAAACTTGAACAGACCCAAAACCAGTGAGGAAATTGAATCAGTTATCAAAAATCTCCCAACAAATAGGAGTCCAGGACCAGATGGGTTCCCTGGGGAATTCTACCAGACATTTAAAGCAGTGATAATACCTATCCTTCTCAAGCTGTTCCAAAAAATAGAAAGAGAAGGAAAACTTCCAGACTCATTCTATGAAGACAGCATTACTTTGATTCCCAAACCAGACAGAGAGCCAGCAAAAAAAAAGAGAACTACAGACCAATATCCCTGATGAATATGGATGCAAAAATTCTCAACAAGATACTAGCAAATAGAATTCAACAGCATATAAAACAATTCTTCACCATGATCAAGTGGGATTCATTCCTGGGCTGCAGGGCTGGTTCAACATTCGCAAATCAATGTGATACATCACATTAATAAGAGAAAAGAACCATATGATCCTGTCAATCGATGCAGAAAAAGCATTTGATAAAATTCAGCCTTTGTTAATAAAAACCCTCGAGAAAGTCGGGATAGAAGGAACATACTTAAACATCATAAAGCCGTTTACGAAAAGCCCACAGCTAATATCATCCTCAGTGGGGAAAACGGAGAGCTTTCCCCGAGATCAGGACCACAACAGGGATGTCCACTCTCACTGCTGTTGTTTAACATAGTGTTGGAAGTGCTACCATCAGCAATCAGACAACAAAAGGAAATTAAAGGCATCAAAATTGGCAAAGATGAAGTCAAGCTTTCACTTTTTGCAGATGACATGATATTGTACATGGAACACCCAATAGACTCCACCAAAAGTCTACTAGAACTGATACATGAATTCAGTAAAGTCACAGGATACAAAATTAATGTACAGAAATCAGTTTCATTTTCATACACTAATAATGAAGCAACAGAAAGACAAACAAACTGATTCCATTCACGACTGCACCAAGAAGCATAAATACGTAGGAATAAACCTAACCGAAGATGTAAAAGACCTGTATGCTGAAAACTATAGAAAGCTTATGAAGGAAATTGAAGAAGATACAAAGAAATGGAAAAACATTCCGTGCTCAATGATTAGAAGAATAAATATTATTAAAATGTCAATACTACTCAAAGCAATCTACACATTCAATGCAATCCCAATCAAAATTGCACCAGCATTCTTCTCGAAGCTAGAACAAGCAATCCTAAAATTTGTATGGAACCACAAAAGACCCCGAATAGCCAAAATAATATTGAAGACCAAAGCAGGAGGCATCACAATTCCAGACTTTAGCCTCTACTACAAAGCTGTAATCAAGACAGCATGCTATTGGCACAAAAAACAGACACATAGACCAATGGAACAGAAGAGAGACTCCAGCATTGGACCCACAAATGTATGGTCAACTAATCTTTGACAAAGCAGGAAATAATATCCAATGGAAAACAGTCTCTTTAACAAATGGTGCTGGGAGAACTGGACAGCAACATGCAGAAGAATGACCTAGTCCACTTTCTTACACCATTTACAAAAATAAACTCAAAATGGATAAAGGACCTGAATGTGAGACAGGAAACCATCAAAACCCTAGAGGAGAAAGCAGGCAAAAACCTCTCTGACCTCAGCTGCAGCAATTTCTTACTTGACGCATCTCCAAAGGCAAGGGAATTAAAAGCAAAAATGAACTATTGGGACCTGATGAAGATAAAAAGCTTCTGCACTGCAAGGAAACAATCAACAAAACTAAAAGGCAACTGACACAATGGGAGAAGATATTTGCAAATTACATATCAGACAAAGGGCTAGTATCCAAAATCTATAAAGAACTCACCAAACTCTACACCCAAAAAACAAATAATCCAGTGAATAAATGGGCAGAAAACATGAATAGACACTTCTCTAAAGAAAACATCCAGATAGCCAACAGGCACATGAAAAGATGCTCAACGTCACTCCTCATCAGGGAAATAAAAACCAAAACCACACTGAGATATCACCTCACACGAGTCAGACAGAGTTGCTAAAATGAACAAGTCGGGAGACTATAGATGGTGGAGAGGATGTGGAGAAACGGGAACCCTCTTGCACTGTTGGTGAGAATGCAAACTGGTGCAGCCACTCTGGAAAACAGTGTGGAGGTTCCTCAAAAAATTTAAAAAATAGATCTACCCTATGACCCAGCAATAGCGCTGCTAGGAATTTACCCAAGGGATACAAAAGTGCTGATGTATAGGGCACTTGTACCCCAATGTTTATAGCAGCACTTTCAACAATAGCCAAATTGTGGAAAGAGCCTAAGTGTCCATCAACTGATGAATGGATAAAAAAAATTGTGGTTTATATACACAATGGAATACTACTTGGCAATGAGAAAGAATGAAATATGGCCTTTTGTACTAATGTGGATAGAACTGGAGAGTGTTATGCTAAGTGAAATAAGTCATACAGAGAAAGACAGATACCGTATGTTTTCACTCTTATGTGACTCCTGAGAAACGTAACAGAAGACCATGGAGATGGGACAGGGGAAAAAAAAAGTTAGGGAGGGAGGCAAACCATAAGAGACTCTTAAAAACTGAGAATAAACAGACAGTAGATGGGAGGTGCGAGGGAGGGGAAAGTGGGTGATGGGCATTGAAGAGGGGACCTGTTGGGATGAGCACTGGAGGTTGTATGGAAACCAATTTGACAATAAATTTCATATTAAAAAAAAAAGCCCATCCTTCCATTTACCATTGTGTAATAAAGTATGCTACTTACTTCAAGAAAAAAAATAGTAATCAACCATAAAAATGAGATTCTCAGGTATGAAAAATAAATTAATCATATTAATTATTAGGATTTGTGAACAAATTAATGCCAGAAAATAAACCATTACATACATTTTTTTAGGAAAAAATTATCTGTGGACCAAGCATTTTAACATCAGTTAATTTTTTTTCAAGTGCAAAGGCCAAAGAAACATAATTTCAGGTACTATACGTATATAGACTCAGAATATATTCTACAAATATATCTTTATTGAGTATAAATCACTTAAGATAGCTACTGATTGAATTAAAATTAGTAATCAAGGAAAAAAGAATGTGGTAAAGTTTCAAAACTGTCATAAGAGACCTGAGGAAAAATCATTTTCAGGCTGTGATTATATTCCTCAAACAAAATTAATGGCAAATGTGAATGCTTTGGTGTTTCCATTTACACTGGCATCTGTATACAACTAAAAGAAAATACTTCAATGTGGAAAATTATACTTCACATTAAAACAAAAGATAAAAGAAATTTCTCCAGAAATTTCCCTCCTTCAAATCAAGGTCTCCTACTAAATTCAGCTATTAAGTATGTTTGTATTAACTTGAATATTGTATTAATAAATACCATGTTTGGAAAGGATATAGTACTCATGTTTGATAGGTATTTCTTTTATTCTCTTGGTTACTCATAATTCCCGTTAAAAGTGTGAGCATTAAAAAGTACAAAAGATAGGAAATTTTTTTTCTGAGTGCCATACATCAAATCTATATTTTACATAGTTTAATTAAATGAATTTCATATACTTCTCAAGGTTTTATACTGTTGAGTAGAATGTACAACTTTTGTGAAGAATATCCTTATCATTGACTTTGCATTCTCCTCTTACCACTTGTGATTTTCAGAGAAGTCCTGAGTTTCGGTGCTGAAGAGGCCAACCCCTTCAAGACTAACTTGTTTAGCTTACAGGCCAGGGCTCCAGCGTGTATAATTGATTTCTAGAGCTGACTTCCTCCAATTTTATCAGACTGCATTGGAAAACTAAAAGATCCTCATATAATCTTCCTTATTATATTCCCTCTTGACATTGCAAAGAAAAAAATACCCACAAAACACTGAACCATGCTTATCATAGCTAACAGAAGAAAATAACTTTTATAATTTAGGTACTTACTAACTCATGAACCTTCAATTATCAATGTTATAAATAAATTATTCATACCAGGAATTTAAAAAAAAGAGATTCTTATAGTATCAGTTTAAATTAGCTAACAATGAATCCACAATCCACCTTGACATTTGTTGGATATTTTGAGAATTGTAGCCAAGCCCAGCTATAACCGTATAAGATAAGCAGAGAGCCTACCTTTAATGAGCTCTCTGGAGAAGCTAATTCTACAACCTTTGGAAACACACTGACAATATTTAATAAAATTTACATGATGTACCTATGGAAAGAAAGATTTAAACATCTTTATGAAAGACATCATGAGCTCTATAGAGCTGGGGTACTGGTTGTATGGTGGTGAGAATAAGGAGTGCCCTTTGTTGAGCCCCATATGGTTAACAAAGTTTGTTTTATTGAACCGGTTGTATGATATATGAGACAAGTATAGTGCAGGAAATGTGGTGCCACCAAATAATAAGTATTTACTATTTTAGTTTATTAAACTGAGGCCTCACAAAAACTTTATGAAACAGATGACACTGCCTTATTTTGCAGTTCAGGGAAAGGACTCAGAGGTCAACTAGCTTTCTCAAGATCACACGGCAGACACTATTTGAAAACACAAGTTGATATCAATGCTTCCACAGAGAAATCTGCTATATTGTGGGGTTTCTTTTTGTTTTTAAGAAGATTATTTTATTAGCTGAATTTTATATTCCCAGGTGTTTTCTTATACTGCTGACAAAGAAATCCGAACTGATGATTTGTGCTTGGATGTGTCTAGACTCAGCGGACCTGTAATCATGTTAAAATGCCACCACATGAGAGGAAATCAGTTATGGGAATATGATGCGGAGGTACAGTATTTTCTTCAATTTACTTATCATTTAGTGCTTAAACTCATTTATATATTTCAAATACATTTAAATGCTAAGCTACTTTTTCTGCATTGGAAGAACTGTATTTTCAAGCATGCACGCCTCTATCTGATAGCATGAGGATGGTATAGCATATAAATAGGTTTTTGCCAAACTAGCCCACTAGTGTAAAACACGAATAAGGAAAGTAAATTCATTTTTATGTGCTTAAAACGTGTTATCACATGTACATGCTTCATAGAAGTTAGGCAAGCGGCCAGCTACACTTAGGTGAGAGGTATATATGAAGATGTGCATTACAGGACAATATCAACAATATTTTCAAATTTTAAATTTTACAGCTTCCCAACTTAAAGGAAAAAAGAAAAAAAGCTGATAAGATTAGCAAGAATGCTCTTTATAATGGTAAATACTTTGCAAAATTCGATAACCTAATTAGGTACATAATCAGCCAAGCAGCATTTCCTCAATGTAGTACATCTTTCTGATAGAAGAGAGGGAGAGAAAACAATAAAATTACTGTTGGGAATTTATAGCCAGTCTGTGTGTAAAAACCAGATCAACCATCAGATGGAGCTAATAAAAAAGAAATATTTTCTTCTCCATAAGGAAGTTGCCTTGAAACAGCTTCGTTCCTTTCCACTCCCTTTGCTTAACAAAATGAATTGGGTCATCCGTGTTACATTTTCCTCATTAAATGGTTGGTGACTTAAAATAAGAACTATTCTTGCAAGATAAATAATGCACTAGAGGTAAACAAATTTCACAAATGCACTGTTTTACCTAAGCCTAAAATACTCTGCAAGTGTAACATTTTAAAAACCAGTCTATAGTCGTTGGTATTATTGATATTGTAATAATGTCTTCTTTTAAAAAACTTTTTGAATGTCCTTCCAATTTGCATGATGTTGTAGTTTCTTAGCAGGAAAACTTACTGAATTTTTATGTAATTTGAAATTGATTATGTAGGGTTAAAATGTGGCTCCAAAATTTATATAATCAAGTTCTTTGGACATAAAATATTCTTCTTCTGTAATATAATTAAGGGCAAACATCCTGAATCATTCCGATAATGCACCAGTGTGTTCTATTCAGACTCGTCTTCTCTGTACCTTGTTCACCTTTGTCTGACCCCCATTTTTTCTCTTGAGCTATCATCATCACCACCCTTTATATTAAGACTGCAGAAGATACTTCCTTTAATAATACATGGGGGTAAACCTGGACCCTTGGCTCTCTCCTTCTGTACAGTACAGATAAATGTACAGATAAAGGAGAAATCCTACAACTAGCATTTTTTTTAAATAAAACTTTATGTTGCTGTTGCTCTTTAGTTTTCGCAATGAACCCAGAACTTTATCGGCCTGGTGTTAAAAATTAAGAATCTAGAATATATATTTATAAGGAAAGGAGAAGGAGTATATGTACTTTTGATATGGTAAAGCAGTGTTGAATTTCAGAGTACCACTTTTAATCTTCAAACTTTCCTTATTTTTTGAGTGGGCAATGGCTACTATGGTCATAACTCAGATTCTTTAATTTCTGAAATAACTATATTATTGGTACTTAGGTGTGTATTTTGTTTACATCTTTATCAGCCAGCAGTAAGACTGTTGAATACTAAGGGATCTTGAAAGAAAAGAGGAAAAAAAAATAGATTGCTTCACCTAAGACAAATAAATAGTTTTTGTAAATTTACTATTTTGGATGACTAGTTGTTAGCTATTATAGTATTTTTATAGCATTGGAATATTTTGTGTCATGTAAACTTCATTTCTGGAACACACATAAAGCTTATAATATTCCATAAATATTGAGAAATGTTTAGGTTTTAAAAGATCTGATCATAGTAATAATTATATAACATACTTTACCCTCCTATGTTTGTTTTTAAAATTAAATCGTGATGTTCAACTTGTCTAAAATTAATATTTAAGTCATAGTATAGATTTTTTGCCAAATTTATGAGTTGCATAAATCATACTGTGGAGAGGTCATAAGAGAATAGAATAATTGTAGGAATAATGAATCACCTTTCTGGAATTTTCAGCTTTGAAATAAGACTGATTTTATCTGTAAAAATGTCAGAAGAATAGAGACTTTTTTTTTAAAAGAAATTTAAATCTAATACTTAGTCTACAGAACAGTCCCAACTCCTACCACTCAAAGTGTGATTCTCAGACTAGGAACATCACCTGGGAACTTTTTGGAAATTTGGAATTTTACAAGACTATATCGGAGTCTGCATCTTAACAAATCCCCAAGTCATTTACATACATATTAAAGTTTGAGAAGGTCTAGACAGTGGCCAAACATCCACTTATCTTCCTTAGTCTTTTTATACACTGTTGGAATTATTGCAAAGTTAAGAAAAGGCATAAATATACTTTGGAAAATGACAGGCCTTCAGGAGAGATGGGGGAGGGAAAGGGAGGAAAGGGTGAGAGGTGCTGGGAAAGAGGAGTCATTGCCAAGTAGTGCTGGTCTTCTGGCATCCACCCTGTGGGAAGTAGAAAGTGGTACCTGCTGCTTCTTTAATTCAGTTATTTATCTACTGCTATCAAAGGCAAAATTAGTTTTCTTTGAGGAACCTGAGGGTGGTATACTATCAAAGCAGAATAAAACTTGGTGGAGTTCACAGGATTACAAGAGCTGAAACTTTTCTTAAAGTTCTCTTCATTCAGCCTTTATCAGGCAGGAAGTAAGCACAAAGATCACACTGCCAGCGATGGGGGCAGAAATGACATTCTAATATAGTAATCGAAGAAAGCTAGTGACTGGTACAACCGCAAATCTCATAGTGTGTACAACTGAAACATTCCATCACCTCATCTCCCATAGCACTTTCAATTTTAGAAAAGTCATTAATAGGAGAATTATTAGAAAATCCAGAGAAAAATTCAAACAGTATCATAAAGCCTCAAAACATGGAGCCTCTCCAGTTTGTTTGCTTCTTGGGTGAGTGAAGGGAAAAGCGAAGGGAATGAAATTTAGAGTGTCTATAATTTCATCTGTTTTCTCAAAAAATTCTAATAGTAGTCCTGTAAGATATTATTATTATTTGTATTTATATTAGTAAACGTAAGCTTACAGTGTTAAAACAGTTTCTCTAGGTTTTAGACCCCAGGTTTCTGGCACCGAATCCAGCAATTTTTCCACTACCCTACATTGCCTTTTGAGGTCATTGAAAAACTAGAAACAATTTGATGCTTTTAATGATGCTGATCTGATAAGCTAAACGTGTATTATTATAAATGAAAGGGATTAAATATCGTCAATTATCAATTGGTTAAATAAAATTTACCAATTTTACTCACATAGAATTTCTCCTTAATATTTGGAAAGATGTTCTGCAATAGACTATTTAGACAAACAGTCATAAAACCACTTTGTCAGTATGGTCTAATTGCTTACGAACTTTATACATATTCATAATTTAATATCTAATTGGTTCTCCTTTTATTTGAGTGAAACTAAGCACATGTTGGCAACAGATACATGTCTTTGGCCAACTTTAATTTGAAACATAGAATTTTTCACTTTCTTAATATTTTTTTTAATACAGCCATGAATTTAATTCGGTATCACTTTATACCTGGCTAAACATGTTCAGTTTGGGGGCAACTGAGCATCACCAACAAAACTACAAGATCCTCACCTGGTTTATAACCTCTTAAATCAATTACCTGAACACTATGGTGCTATGAAAGCAACTGCCACAGAATTAGAACAAAAAAGAAAAAAAAATCTAAATTTCATCGCACTGAAACATTTTAAAAATTATTTTTATAAAGTTGTCATCCATCCATTCTATTCTACTTAGATTTCCTTATATTCAATTTGAACATTGCAGTTGTGTTCCAATGCATTTGAAATTTACATTTTCTGACAATAAGCGCATATAATCACATTTCTTTTTGAACATTCAAGCAGCTATATACAGTGTAAGAATCTAATTTTAGGACAGAGCACTTATGCTCAACAAACACTACACAACAAAGAAAAAAATAAGGGAGCAAAATATGATGCTAAAAATAAGTCTTGTTTTTCATGTGACTGAGCAAGTTGACTGAAAAAATGAATTCAAAATCCATCTGTATCAAATGTTTCCCAGAGTCACAAGATAAGGGATTTTTTTTCAGTAGGTAAAATATGTTGGACTGATATTTACTGAAATCACAGAAGCTTATATTTAGACTTTACCTAACACCTCCTCCTTTTACCTTCATCAGAAAGCAGGTAAATGGCAATATAATTTCAAGGTAAGTAATCTATAATGGCAACCCAGCCATTTCCCTGTGTAGCACTCCTAATAAAAACAGTGACTCAATTTACCTTTAGAAGGCTGTGTATATCTGACTAGTGTTACCTTTCCACATTCCCATTGACCCATAGCTGTGGTTTCTTATGTAGACTCAATTAGTGAATAGGAATTTCAGTAGTTTAGTATTGTAATTTTAGTTCTTGTTTCTGAAACATTTACACTCATTTTTTTTAGAATACTCATATTCTGTTCTAATGAAACACAGTTCACCATGTCAGATCATACTTGATATTTTGAATAACTTTATTATATATTACTCTTTAAATAATCATTATTTCATACTTTATCAATAGGGGAAATCTTACTGCCTTTGCTTTTGAATATAACATTGTTTTTGCTTATTATATATAACAATCAAGTTTTATTTTAAATTTTTAACTTTCTAAACTAAATTTTAGTAAGGAATCTTTTAAACTGAAGCCTGTATGATTGATTGGTTCTTTAACCGACCAGGCAGTCACTTCTATTCATTCATTAAATTATCAAGTTTTTCACTTAGTGCTTTCTAATAAAGAAGATGCAAAAGTATGACCTAATTTTATAATTCTAACTTTGTCATTAAACTCGTTTTCTTAGTCTGAGGTCACTTGGCTTTCAATAGTAATTATCTTTTCAAAAGGGTAGATTTAGGGATACTCCATGCATGACACATCCTGTCTTAGGTAGCAACACACATGTATATGTTTAAAGACAGGAATTATTTTCTTATACATCTTTAAATAGTATAATTCAAATTTTGTAAATCCCAGAAAATACTAATGTTTTATACTTCAAAGGAAAATGATTAAGTAAGGTTATAAACAAAAACCAATCCCGGCTTAGGGTTCATCTTACCTTGTTTTCCAGCCAATATTTTAAATAAAGCAATAGGAAAAGATATTCGGCAGTATGCTTCATGTCAGCCTGTATGTCACATTACCTTCAAAACTGAATTAACATGACAGTCCTCCAAAGTTGTGAGAGGCATTTGCAACAAGTATGATAAGGGCTGATATGCTTAATAAAGAGTATTTCATAGAAAATAAAAAGTAGGGGCGCTTGGGTGGCTCAGTTGGTTAAGTGACCGACTTTGGCTCAGGTCATGATCTTGGCAGTTTGTGAGTTCAAGGCCCCCGTTGGGCTCTGTGCTGACAGCTCAGAGCCTGGAGCCTGTTTCGGATTCTGTGTCTCCCCCCATCTCTACCCCTCTCCTGCTCATGCTCTGTGTCTCTCTGTCTCTCAATAATAAATAAACGTTTAAAAAAAAAAAAGAAAAGAAAAAGTATACCTAATATAAAACTATGCAAGGTCTTGAATAATCAGCGCAGGAGAAATATTTAAATTAACTTTCTCTTTCATTGTCATTGGCTATTTAGAACTATCAGAAATACGTAAATAAAAAAATCATTTCACATGTGTTCTTATATTTATTTCTCTATCCTGTCTCTGTCGAGAAATGTTTTTAATGGAACACACAACACTGGTGTAGATGTAGTAAGACTGACACCCATGCAGTATCCTAGCATATAATAAGCATGAGAAATGTTAGCTGCTACTGCTATTATTACAAAACCAGTATCATCGATTTTTTTAAACTTTGCTAGTATGTGTTAAAAGGTTCATACCTTTTGATCTTGTGATTTCACTTCAAGAATAATTTCTAAATAAGTGACTATACATGTGGAGAGAGATGTTCAGAGGTGTTTATGATAGCATTATTTATAATAGCTCCAAATTGGAAAGATACTCCCCCAAATGGAAAAGGGAAAGGATTTTTGGCAAATCTACTTTGTAGACATTGTGTAATTCTTATGTTTTTAGATTCTTTGAATACAGAATAAGAAAGACCACGATAAAGTGGAAGGATGTTTCATTGGATGAATATAAATTTGCATAATATGAGCACTAAAAATAACTAGAAAACACATAAAATATTAATCATTGAGAAACACTGAGAAAAAATAAGTAAACTACACTTATTTTTCAAACAAATTAAAACTCAATGTTTTTGTGGGTTTTTTAAATAAAAAATACTTTTTGTCCCAATGGGATTATTTGAGATTTCTAATTTTTCTTCTGGCTTAATGGCTTTAAAAAAATTTTTAACATTTATTCATTATTGAGTGATAGAGACAGAGCATGAGCAGGGGAGGGGCAGAGGAGGGGGAAACACAGAATCCGAAGCAGGCTCCAGGCTCTGAGCTATCAGCACAGAGCCCAACGCAGGGCTCGAACTCACAAACCATGAGATCATGACCTGAGCTGAAGTCGGAGTCCCAACTGACTGAGCCACTCAGGCACCCCCTTACTGGCTTTTCAGAAGTACCAGGAGTGAAAGTTCTTTGAATGTTTTTCATGGTCACTCATGTGATAAACACTTTAGGGGAAATATTATAATAGTATTTTTTATGGAAAATTTTATACTGTATTTATGCTCTGGAGTTATATTTCCTGAGAATAGGTAAAGCAAGTTTTGTTTTGTTTGTATTCAAGGAAAACTTTATAATTAATTTTTCATTTTAATAAAAGATGAAATTCACAATCACTAACACTAAAGTCTTTGATGTTAACATGATATTTACCAAGAAAAATTTATTATGAAAAGAAACATCACTGAAGTAGAGGATTATCAAGTTTAGGAATTTTCAACAGTATAGGTAGGAAATTCAAGTTTGGCTAAATATATATATATATATATATATATATATATATATAATCTTAAATATAAATTATATATATGACAATCATATATATAATAATATATACATGTTATCCTTTGTAGATTTATAAATCATTTGTCTACAATTTTACTATAGACACTAAGTCCTTGAAATAGAAAATCCAATGATTTGTGTCCATTAAGCAGCAAAAGAGATGTAGTTTAATTTTAACAGAATTTATTTTCTGCATTGGCCTTTCATAAGTGTTTCAATCAGAACTTATGAAGAGCCTCCTGTGGGCAGGCACTAGGCTTGATGTATATAGTTATAGTTCCTGGCCTTCCTGCAGCTAATGCTCCTGAGGAGGAAATAGACCGAAAACAAGAAACAAATTAATTACAAATTGTGTTTGGAGAATTAGGTCAAATTAAGAGCCCAAGTGGAGCTGACCTTTTCTTTTTCCTCTCTTCATTAACTTTCTAATTGACATTTAGATGAATTCGGCAATGCATATGTGCAACACTTTTAACACAGGTCAGCTGCATGAAAACATGGTGGAAACAATTTGAGTACCATACTGTACAAAGTAAAGCAAAGCATTAAATCAATATATTCTCCCCTGGATTCTTCCCTGGCATCTGTTCAAGTTTAGGGCAAAGGAGTGAGGAACTCACAAACCATAACTGAAAAAACTCTGGGTATTCAACAATTTTGAATATCTACTCACAAAATAACCCACTTAGCACTATAAAAAAATATTTTTATCACCAGAGTGAACATTGAGAATATACCTTTTCTGTCCAAAATAACCTTTTGCTCAAAATGTTTCAACATCTGATCTCAGGCTCTGCTCCATCTTCCCAGTCTTATCTTCATTTGCTCCTACTTAATACAGTTGATACTAAAGTCATCTAAAAGGATGTGGCTCTTAGCTCCATGGATGCAATTATTATGACGTGTGCCTTCCATCCTTACCCAGTAGAAATTGTATGTTGCCAAGAATGATTGATTTATTACTGCCTTTGTACTTGATTTTGTCATTATTCATTATTTTCTTTGTCAAACAGACCCACACTCTTCTTCACATAATCACCCAGTCCTGTCTCTCAGTAAGCAAAGTAGCTGATGGCTCCCAGAAGCCCACTGTGGAAACATGTAATGATAGCCCTTTGCAAAAATGGCTACTAAGAAACTATACAAGAATGGAAGTTTTTAGAAATATTTTTGAGAATCCTACTGATTACATTCTCTAATAAGTCTTGTAAATTTGTTTTGCAGACTGTTAAATTTATTTTACTATTTTTGTTATGTTCTGTTATTGAAATCTAGAAATTCTTTAAAATGTACTTAAGAAAAATCTTTATGTGCTGTTTCTCCATGGAGTTACTTTTCTGTCTTTTACTTTTAGCTGCTTATTAATTTGGAGGCTGACTATATTAAGAAGTGTTTGGTCAATTATTAATAGAAATTTTCCAGTTTTTACTTTATTTCAAATATTTATATATGCATAAATATAATTAATGGAATACATTATGACATATTAGCTTTCTTAGGCTAACTATAGTCATGTTTATATAATAGATTTTGCATTAGAGCTAAAAATAATCAATTAAAAAAAACATAGCCAAAACTATGGATTGTTTTGGGGACATTAAAATTAATTAATCTTGTTATTTTTTTATTCAGATACTTCCATTGTGTGCAGATTTAGGGTAGCTTTTCTAGAATTTATTATTTTAACCTGAAGCTTTAAGGAAATGCATTTTTGAAAACTAAAATGTAATTTTCAGTAAGTTTATAACATAAATTATATCTAAGATTTTCTTTGTGGTTGGCTAAGTGATACAATAAAAGCTTTTTAAAAATTATACCTTTTATCACCTGTGTGATTTGTGAATATCTTCTCAGTAAGCAATGAAAAGAATCATTATTCAGTTTAAGTCAAAAAACCAGTATGGAATTCTTATAAAGAGTGCAAACAAGAACATGTCCTAGTTCTTGATCTTAAGGGGATTATCGTCCTGTAAATAAAGGACATTACATTGTGCAATAGCTTCCTAGGATAACACATGGGAAGTTAGGGCATTATTCTGGTTCGAATGAACCAGTTCAAGTTGTTAGAAGACACAATAGAGCTTGGAATGCTCAGTGACAAGGCTGAATGGGGTATGGAGACGAGTGAAGACAAGGGGCATTATTTACATTAGAACTACATTCGAGACGTGTTAGAAAGCTGGGAAAGTTTGGACGTTTTGCACAGAGAACTTGTGTACAAGGTAATTTACATATATTATCTTAGTTTGTTTTCAAAGCCTACCTGGCAGTGTAATGCCCAAAAGGGGTCTTCTTAGAGTTAACTAGACACTTAGTGCCCCAAGTTTATTTACATAATTCTAGGGCAGAAACCACGACTTGCTTCTGTCAGCAGACCCTGCAGCAGTTCATCTAGCCTTAGGGGAGCTAGCTCTTCAACAGGTGACAGCCCTCTGTGAAGGGATGAGAGCCATATCAGGGTGGTGTGGCAACCACCCTTGAAGCACTGAACATGTATATATGTAACCACTCCATAGGCCCAGCTCTGAGGAACCCAAAAGAGTATGCAAAACTACAAGCCTTGGTGCTTCGAGATGCCCAGGATTTGGTTTCCTATCAGGTGTTTATAATGCGGCGTATCAGATACAGATGCAGTTTATCATTCAGAGGTTATTTTTAATGTTGCCTAGAAACATGTTAACATTGTTACCCTTATAAGATCACTAAGGGGGATCACAGTTATATAGTTGAATGAAGGTTAAATTTGTTAAGCAGATGGGAAAAGAGCATTTTTAAATACTTATATGTATAGTTACGCATTTTCTGATAAAGAATCGGGTCCTCAGAATGATTTGGCGGCTTGCCCAAGTGTTCATGGCTGGTAACTGGGGCAACAGGAATTCAAACTGAGGTCTACCTGACCCTAAAAGGTCTGGTCTTTCTCCTGCACTACATTAAAAAGGAGAGGTTTTTGGTGAGTTCCTTGTTATCTTTACAGTGGTGGCTTTTGACTATTAACGAATTCCTTCAAAGAAAATACTTTTTAGGAAAATATACTAACATTGTGTAAATTATCACTATGTACTTGATAAGCTGATCCTTAAAGTCGAATTTACAAAAAAAGATCTAATGGAAGCAATCAAGGCTAAATTGCTTTTTTTGAAAGAGGACATGTATATACGAAGGACCTCAGGTAAGTAACAAAAATAAAGAATATTTTGTTGATTTTAATGAAAATTTTCTAGAAAAAGTGTTTTGTTTTTCAAGTTGGTTGCTGGTTCATTAGCCAACAGCATAATTTCTAGCATCATAAGCCATCTTCTGGCATCATCATCCATCTTCTTGCCTATATTTTGCCATTTCATTTTCTCTCTTTTTAGTATAAATAGCTTGATTTCATGTATTGAAAGAGCAACAAAGGCCTCAGTCTTGAAATCTTCTTCACGTTTAATAGCCTTGTGCTTTTAATTTCCTGCTTGTTGTCTATTAAGCATCCCCCACAAGCCTATTTTCCATCCCATCTCTTCTCAGGACAGCGCAGTCCAGGGTATTTGCAGTCCTAATCCAAACAAATTACAACTGTCCAGGCAGTGTTTATCCACCATTTTTATTTCATGCCCCCTGTTTCTTTTTTTTTTTTTTTTTTTTTTTTTTGAGAGAGAGGGTGTGTATGCACACAGGGGAATGGGCAGAGAGAATCTTAGGCAGGTTCCACACCCAGCACAGACCCCTATGCAGCTGAATCTCAGAACTGTGAGATCATGACCTGAGCCAAAATCAAGAACTGGGTGCTGAATTGACTGAGCCACCCAGGTGCTCCCTCCACATTTTAAAATTCCAACTTTCAATGTAATATCAAGATCCACCCCCCACTTCCCCCAAAAAGACTTGTCTACCTTTAATTTTGGTATTTGCAACAAAAGTATAATGTGTGCTTTTTTCAAGATATACCGGCAAATCACCTGCCATATGTTCAAACACTTTTGTTCAGGTTGGGAGTTTTTCCATATAAGAGGATTCTAGGCATTGCCCATGAAACTGAGCAGAAATTTATATAATTTATGTGCATAAGTCAATATGCATAAAACATGTGGATTTAAAATGTATGTTTGAAAAGTTTAAAAGTATGATTTCAAAATATAAATGTGAACTTGGGGCTCCTGGGTGGCTCAGTTGCTTAAGCATCCAACTCTTGTTTTGGCTCAGGTCATGATCTCATGGTTCCTGAGTTTGAGCCCTGCACCAGGCTCTGTGCTGACAGCGCAGGGCATGCTTGGATTCTCTCTCTCTGTCCCTCTTTCTTTCTCTCTCTGTCCCTCTCCTGCTCATGTTCTCTTTCTTTCTCGCTCTCTCAAAATAAATAAAACTTTAAAAAATTATATAAATGTGAACTCAAAAGACAAAATATGTGATGACTGGTTCACATGGCACAATTACTGAAATTACATATCAGCATTTGGGTACTGAGAGGATGCTTATTAATGAAAATCATTATTATGCAGAAAGTAAAATATAGATATAAGATTTTAAAATATATGACCATAACATCCCTTTTTATATTTGGCACTGACATTTTTAATATGCTTAAAAATGAAAACCAAAATATGGTGAGCATACTATCAAGTTCTTTGTTGCTATGATAATCATTCTTCTACACTGAATGTCTCATAGGCACAGATACTATGGTGTGTTTAGTATTTTGAAATGGGAACATCTCTAGCAGTTTTGTTCATTTGGGTCACAGCTGTGACATATCTTTGCATGTTTACCAAATGGTTACTGAAGAACACACGCCTAAGAAAACGAAGGCTTTGTGAAAGCATGTTAATATTTGCAGCCCTCAAGTGAACTCAGAGCTCACAAATGGGCTTTTTGCAAAGGAGCCTGAATTCTTGGCAATGCATGATAAAGGTCAGCCAATTTCCTTAACCATCTGCAGATAAAGGTGCATTAGACAATGATGAAACTGTAACACTAAAAGTTGTATAATAATTCAGAGCCACATGCACAGTTTGATTCACAAACATATAGATCACTGGGTTTACAGTAAAAAAAATAAGGGATTTTTAAAAGAGATTTAATCTGATGAGCTAGTGAAGTTCAAGATAAAATAGGTTGCACTGATTATTGGTTATCTTTTACAGAGACTCACCTTGAGGCATGTTAACAGTAACCAATGCCTCGATGAACCTTCCGAAGAAGACAAAATGGTGCCTACCATGCAGGACTGTAGTGGAAGCAGATCCCAACAATGGCTGCTAAGAAACATGACCTTGGGGGCATGAAGATCGTTTCCCCAAAGCCGTGGAAGTGTCTACACTTTTGTTTTTCCATTATTTCAATTAGGGAAAAATATTAACTTTGCTGAGTGGGAAGTTTTAAAATCCTTTTAGTATTCTAAAATACAGTTGTTTATAATTCATTTTTAGGAATGTTTGCTTATTTCCCTACTAAAATTTGTATCTGATCAAAGAAGCACATAAAATACATAAATAACAGCAAACTGTTATTAAACATCAGAACAACTTGAAAAAGAAATTGTGTTTGCTTTAAAAAGAAATCTTTACTGCCCTCATCTCACAAGATTAGTCAGGGGCTTGTTTTAATTTTGTTCTTGTCCTAGTGATTGAAAGAGAAACAATGTAAATGCCTTATGAAATATCTTCATTAGGATAGATTATCAAATGTTTTTAAAACTCACTTGGTTTCTAATGGACCTTCATGGAAACATGTTGAATTTCTGTGTCAACAAGGCCACGAATTATTTCTGAGCAGTGAATTCATCGTACAAAATAAGTTTCAATTTTGTAGGAAAAAATTAAATTGGATATTGACTTCTCACAGAGTCCTCATAAAAGCATCACAGTTACACAGAGTAGAGGAGAGTTTGAAAGTTCAATTTAAAGGGCATGAAATCAGAAGAAACTAGTTAGGCATTGAGGGGGGCAAGGTGAAGCTAAGGTGAAAAAAAATAAATCATTTTAAAAGATATTCTGTTTGGGTTGCAATCACTCCTAACATAGTTTGAGCATAACCATCATCTTGGTCCCAGAGTTGATGCCAGAAACTCAATTCTTAACCACTGCCTCTGTGTCGCATAAACTACATAAACCCTTTTCACTCTAGAGCATGACTTGTCTCTTAGGCTATACAGAATTGTAGGGAAGGGTAGAGTATTATCCATAATTTTTAATTCTATTGCATTTAAAAAGATTCTAGTTAGGTCACTATTACCACTTTAACTTCATGTTTTAAAAAACAATGCAGTACTATCAGAATTTCATTGCCATGCAACAGTACCTAAGGTTTTCATCATCAGGGGAATGAACTCAATAAACATCCATTAAACTTTTCTTCTAATTAAACTGCTTAAAGTCATTTGCCATAAACTGTAGTTCAAGAGCACAATCATAACTAGGCTAGCTTCACATGTTCTTTTTCCATCTTAAAACTCTTTCTGTTCAAAATCCATGAGTAGAAGACGTGAAAAGGAAGGGAAATCTGAGATTTGTGCTAGTAAGTTTTAGTATCTGATACCATTTAAAATGCCTGTAGAGTTGCTCAACATATCTTATTCATTAGAAGTACACTCGGCTGCTTAAAAGAAATTTGGGGGAAAAATGAAAGCATCCTCTGGAGCGGCAGATGCTACATCTCTGGCCCTCATCTTAAAAATTTCAGAGAGATTTTTTAATCAGTTTTTCTACACATAAACCCTCTGTTTTTGCCTCTCTCTCTCTCTCTCCACACACACACACACACACACACACACACACACACACACACACACACACACAGCTTTATAATGAAAAGGAGGACATTTTCTGAAGGCCAGTAAACTCTTGTATGACTTTCTTAGCTAGCATCCCTTTCTCTTTTGGCTGTATACTGGTACAAATCTAAAGAAGATTTCTACAACCTGAAGCATTTCAGGTTTACTTCTTCAAGTGTACATACATACCCCTTACCTCACGGTGTCTTGGAATCCCTGATCTCCCAAAAATTATAAACAAAAGTTTGACTGTTGGGGCATAATGTTTTGAGAAAAGAATCTATAGCTTCCAGCAAACTTCAAAGGAACTATGACTCCCAAGAACCAGTGAACCAGTGAACCTTAAATTGATAGTGTCCTCACAAGACAACCGAAGCCTGAGTTAACAATCACATTTTCCATTTTGCTCTCTTTGCCTCCTGTCTTGACTAAAATACAGTAAAATGTCCCTGCACTGTGTTCTTCTTTAAACTTGAAAAGCTCAAACACTCAAGGATTCTTTATGCTATCTGTTCCAATTATGGATTTGCCAATAAAAATGCTTAGGTTATCTACAAAGTGGACAATGACAAATTTTTAAAAATACAGCTGCTCCACAGAAACTGAATTTGACCCACTGTGGCAGCATTTTTAACATATGAAAGTCCATTATATAGCAACAATACAGGAAAAATTAAAACTGTACATTTCATGCCACAGAAGATTTTCAAAGAACATTCAGATGGTTTAAACACATTGTATCACAGTGTCTAATAAAAAAGGCATAAAATGTTATAAAACATCAAAACCCAGAAAGCAATGACCAACACTCAATTTAAACAAAAATACTTATCGTATGCAGTACAGAAAACTAAAAATGACAGTTGGATTCACAATACATGTTATCTGTGGGGCTAGACTAATAGATAATTTCAAATGTTTTCAAACTTCCCCTTCTAAAGTTTTCCCCACCACACTGAATGCCAATTCCAACCTTCCTGATGTTCAGATCAAGAACCTTAAGTCACTTGATTCCTCTGTTCTTTCAACTTTCATCTAATCCATCAGCAAGTTCCCTTGATTCTATCTCTGAAATATCACCAGAAACCAAGGACTTACCACGACATCCACGGTGTGCCACCACCTCTAACTTTTTAAATTGTGATAGGGTTGTAATTTGGTTCCCCGATTTCCCAGCCCTTGCCTCTTACAGTCTCTATCAAATACAGCAGCCATAGTGATTTTGTTAGACATAAATTTGGTTGGGTCACTTCTCTGCTCATGACCCTGCAAGGACTTTCCATGTCTCTCTAACCAAACTTCTTACGGTGTTCTTCAAGTTCCCTGGTGAACTACACCTCTGAACTCACGCATGCGCGCTTGATTCCACACCCCCTCGCCGCGCCACCCCCCCCCCCCCCCGACCCGCAAGCACTCATTTCTGACTGCATCTGCTCAAGTGCCCCCTTACTTGCTCCACTCTGGCTGCCAAGCAAGTGTCCCTGCTATTGTTTGGCTCCCTGTGCCCCACAGAGTTCTCTCACCTCACTTTCTTTAGGTGTCTGTCCAAATATTATCTCATCAGTAATGCAAACTCTTCTCCCCCGTGTCCTCCCAATCCCCTGTGTGTTCTCTGACAAACTAAATTTGCTTCCTTATTTTCCGTCTACCCTTTCACGTCTCCCCACTCCCCAACATTCTCATTACACACCCTAGGATATAAACCCCCTAAGGCCAGTTTTTGCCAGTTTTATTCACTGTGGTATCCCCAGCATCTAATATAGTTCTGGGCACAAAGTAAGTATTCTTTAAATATTTCTTGAATTAATGAACTGAAAAATGTGTGTTAAAGTTGCTAAGTGCTACTGTATCATATTTTTTGCACAGTATTTTAAATTTTAAAATAAAATCTAGTAATATATTTAGACAAGATTTGCATAGCTTTGTCTCCAAATGATAATTTTCTTCCTAATATTCTTTAAAGTATGGACTATATTTTGTTCTCTATGGTAAAATATCCTGCCTTATGAAAGTGAAATATGGCAGATTATAAACATGCTGCTATATTATTTAAGTTGCTTTATTAAGATAAAAATTTTTATTTTTTGGTTGTATTCAATGGCTACCTGAAGGAGTCCCCCCCCCCTTAGAGATGTATCAGCCTCTGAAAAAATCACATGTATTTTCATGGTTTCATAGGAGCTATGACTTACTTTCTCGGTGCAAGTCTATGAACAAAACACAAGCATAGTAACTTTGAGAGGAATTTAAGATGATCTATTCCTCGCTTCTTCATTTACAGGTAATGAGACTGACATCCAGATATGTAATGTGGCTCGCCCAGGGATCAGATAACCATAAGCGGTGTTGCCAAGACTCATCATTGTTAATATAACCTATTATTGTCTTCCATTAAAAAGCACTCAAAAAAGTAGAAAGGGCACAACAATGAGAAAATGTCTTCATTAAATATTTTGTGATATGTACATTGATTCCTTAGAGATATATAAATTCTCACTACCTTTCATATTTAAGTAAGCTTAGTTCTATAAAATACCACCACAGGAAATAAAGACCTGTAGCAACAATAAAGAAATTAACAGGAAACAGGATTCCAGAACATCCTGGCATTATTGGGCAAAATGGGTTTCAGGGAAGCAAGCCTCTTAAGAAGTAATGGAGCATACCCTCTCCTCACTTATGTTTTCCTTATAATTATGTTCCACTTAAAAATGATTGTCCTATAGCTTGCACAGAGAATTAGAAGATCTATTACTGTGAGCATCGGGTAGATTCTAGGCTATGCAGGCTTAAAGTCAGCAGGGTAATCACTAGAGATTTCTCCGCTTCCCAGTGGAGCTCTCTAGACTCCAGTAAACACCACCCGTAAATTCGATTTTGCCATGGTTCTTGGAAGAAGCCTAATAAATAAAAGGTGGGGGGGGGAGCAAAGAGAGAGAAAGAAACTGAATAACTACAACCATAAAACAATGGGAATGATGTTATCTTTTTTTTCTTAGTGCGACCTTAAGAGAATAGTAGGAATTGGTTCAGTAAACCTCAAAATATTGGCTGCCCACCTACATTGCTTTTTACCACTTGAGAAATGATGACTGTATGTAAATCACAACCATTTTATTTGTATCTTATTTATAGATGTTCTGTCTAGACTCAGAGGAGGCAAAACTTATATGCATTCATAAGTCATAGAGTATACTCATTTAACAAATAGGAAGATGTAAGAAATTTAAGATCTTAACGGATGTGTCATTGTCCACAAGCTGTGTTTCTGCAAAGTGGAGATCTGCACATCTTGGATAAATTTCTAATTAAGTTGAACAGAAAAAATTCAATTAAGTTTGAAAGCAGTTTGTTTTCCAGGATTCAGTCACTACCCACCGCTTTTTTTTCTTATTTTTCCCCGATATGTCAAAGTATGGAATAGGTAAAATCAGAGCTCTTCTGTACAGCACATGAACTCATCTGGTATGACTATACCACATTCAAAGCGCTATTAAGTGTCAGCTATTGTAGGAATTGAAGGCATTGAATGGACACCTGCAATGTATTTTAAATAGTTTGTGTGCATGTGTCCAACTTTTCTTTTATATTGTTCAATAAATTCTAAAGGCAATTTTCATTGTGTTTGTTCACAAAATCTCTCTGAAATCCTAGTGATGAAGGGCAGATGTTTTGTTAACTATCTTTTTAGATAAAGACTGCTTCTATGTTAACCAATATCATCATTATATAGAGTTATTTTGTTTTTGTTTTTAGTTAGGGAGAACAAATCACTTAATACTAGGTTTTTAATGAGTTCTAATGAGAGTGGAACATTAGATGATTAAGGCTAGATCTATAATGGTTTAAAAAATGAAATCTTCCTCATGCATTTAATTTGGTGTAAAAAGGAATGTAAGCCGCTGCTTGCTTTCAGTTCTACTCTCCACTAAAAATAGCACAAGTGAAAAAAGAGAACTTGATGATTATATGATTTTTATTTTTTTGGAACTTTTGTTTTTTGTTCAGTGTAGCCACAGCTAACCTGAAATAATCTTAAAAATGGTTTAGATATATGCTTGGCACATGGTTCTTTAACATTTATAAAAGTAGCTTGTGCATAAAGAATTACACATTTTAAATATTGTAAGCATTACTAAATGGTATAATTGTTCTTTTGCTATAAATTTAAATATTTATACATTTTTGTAGAATTAAAAAAAATACCAATTTAGTTTTCTGCTACATGCTGTCTTTTTAAAAAAAATTGTTAGCATTTTAAACAAACAAGTTCAGTGTTTCATGCTTATGCTCCATTTTGTAGATTATTTAAATAAATGATTAAGTGCCTATGGATATCTCTTAGCAGTAAGAAAATATTGTGATCCTACAATTTTGACAGCAAAAAATATATAAAATAGAAACATTAAAATGTGCATGATTTGAAGAATTTATCATTTTATTTATTTTTCTTCTAAAATGATTTGAAATTGATCATTTTTTTTTCTTTCTGGTTTATAAAAATGAAACAGGAAAGCTAAAATGTTTCATATTATATGATGAAAATTTGGGCCGCCTGGGTAGCTCAGTCGGTTAAGCGTCTGACTCTGGCTCAGGTCATGATCCTGCATTTCTTGACTTCCAGCCCCACATTGGGCTCTGGGCTGACAGCTCAGAGCTCGGAGCCTGTTTTGTTTTCTGTGTCTCCCTCTCTCTCTGCCCCTCCTCTGCTTGCTCTCTCTCGCTCTCAGAAATAAATAATAAAACATTTAAAAACAGAAAATTCTTCTTCAGACTGATGTGACTCATGGCAAATTCCTTGCTTCTGATACTGGAATCCTAGACGACCCTCTGTCAGGGTTAGGAGGGGAAGGTGGAAGAGGCTACCACTTCCAAGGATAGTATCTCCCAGGATCAACCCTACAAAGCTAGTCACACACAGACTCGAGGGAGAGAGTTATCCCTTCATTTGCTAAGCTAAAAGAAAGAAGGAAGAAAAAAAGGGAGGAGAGAAGGAAGGGAGGAGGATGGGAGGATTCTAACGCTGGTTTCATATTTTATTTTATTCTGAAGAAAACTCACCTAAAATATCGTTCGCATGATTCGGAAGCTGATTGATTTGCAAACACCATGAATAGCTCATTAACTTTCCAAAAAGTTTTCTATGACTGTTAGTAAGAGGAAAGTATGTCGTCTAGACTTTGTGCCTCCCGCACCCTAAGAAGTCCCTTCTTGGTTTTCTGTACCCAGGCGGGACTCCCTGTTAAACTGGCTTTCTTTCTGTTTTCTTACTCTTGCCCAGCAGCACAGCCTTGCATTTCAAGCACTAACCAGGCTAACCAGGAAAGCAGCTCCTAGTAAAGCATGTAGTCCTGTACCTTACCTGCTTTGCTTTTCTTCAGCGCCTGGTAGCAACAAAATGTGGGCTCTTCTGCTCAACAGCGGCTCCTTCCTGCGTCCTCAGTGGAGGAGCTATTTGCTGGCCTCTGATAACTTCTTCTTTACTGACATAACGATTATGTTTTGCCACGTGGCAGAGGATATTACCAGGCTCACCTTCTACCATCGGAAAGAGTTGGCAGAGAATAGACTGAATTTCTGCTGACAAATCTCTTCACCAATTTCGTGGAGCGGAAACCTAGATAAACACACAAACGCCTGTTCATAATTTTCTGTTAAGGAGACACGTGAGCCTGGCAGCAGCAAGAACCCCGTGCGGACCACGTCGAAACTTGTTTTCCAAGGCGGAGACCAAGAGATGGGCCCTGTGGAAACGATTGAAAACGGCCTTCACAAGGATGAGTGGCACCTGTGCTCTGGGCGCCTGCCCGGGAGGCCTTCCTCCTTCCTCTCCTCTCTTACTATTGGAGCGCTCTAGAATGCAAGCCTTGGTCATCGTCTCTGATTTTTTTTTTTATAAGTTTACTTATTTATTTTGTGAGCAGAGCACGAGCGGCGGAGGGGCAGACAAAGAAGGAGAGAGAGAATCCAAAGCCTGATGCAGGGCTCAAACCCACGAACCATGAGATCATGACCTGAACCCAAATCAAGAGTTGGAGGAGGCTTAACCAACTGAGCCACCCAGGTGCCCTAGTCATCTTCTCTTAGGTACACTCACTCCCTTGGGGATTTCTTCTAGAACTGTGGATTTTGGTACCTGCCACAGGCTGCTGTCTACCGAATGTCTCTCCTGGGTCCAAACTCTAAAATTCAACTCTCCACTGGACTTCTCCACTGGATGACTAATACGCATACCAAACTTTATGTGTCTGAGACTGAAGTCCTTACTTTACCTGACAAATATGTTCAATTCAAAGATATCTTTCCATCTCAATTGATGGCAACTCCATTCTGCCAGTGACTCAGTCCAACAATATTGGTGTCCTTGGTACCTCCTTCTCAATTAGCAAATCCTGTTGATCGCACCTTCCCAATATTTCCCAGGTTCGACCACTTCTTGACACCTGTGCTACCCCACGCTGGTCAGGGTAATCATCGTGTTTACCACAGTGTGCTTGTAATTGGTTACACCCTTGCGTCTTCCATCTGTTCTCACCAGAGAACCAGAATGATGCTGCCGGATGTAACCCAGTATGCCTCTGCGCTGCTCAAAACCCCCCAGTGGCTTTCTGTTTTACACAGAATAAACGACTGTGGCCTCACAAGAGCCTAAAAGCCACTGCATGCTTTGACCCCTGTATACTCTCTGGCCTCCTTTCCTACTCCTACCCCATCCTGTTTGCTTCATTCCAGTCACTCCCCTTGCCATTTCTTTGAGCAAGCCAGGCGTGCTCTTGGTTTAGGGCCTCTGCCTGGAATACCTGCTCTGAGATATCCACATGCTAATTCTCTCACGTTGATTACAACTTATGTTTTCAGGTGGCTCCCCTTCCCACTTGTTTAATGCATTGGCCTACCTCCCCTCTCTCACCAAATGAACCAGTCCATAATCCTGCTTCACCTTTTTGTTCCATAACACTTATTACCTGCTCATATATTATCTAGTTTACTTATTTATTATTTTGTTAATGCTTACTTATTATCTCTTTCTCTCCAACTCACACCCCTACCAAGCATCCACCACTTGAATACAAGATACCAAAGAGCAAGGATCTCAACATCATTGTGATACATTGCATGTATCTAGGACGCAATGCCTAGTACATACTAGGCATCCAACAAATATTTGTTGAGTATTGAATTAATCTGCATCTTTTCTCCCCTCTACTGGTGTACTATATTCCTACATGCAGAGGACAAGGGGGAGGCAGAGAGAGAAGGACTTAAATATTTTTCTCATTATTTTTGTGTTGATATTTTAGCTTCCTCTTTACTTTTTAAATGTCCTCCCGTAAGGATTACACTGTCTTTCTTCATTGCAAAACAGTTAATTTTTAAGATAATACATTTGGAACTTGAGAAAATGCATAATTATATGAATATTACAGTAATTAAATTTGATGTGACCCCGATGGGCATTTTTCCTCTAAAAGAAGCATGGTATTTTGTGATAGGATAATGAAATGTTAGAATGACAGGGTAACACCTGAAATGTAAAAAAAAAAAAAAAAAAAAAAAAAAAGGTTGCCATCACAGGCAAACTTTATTTGTACAAATTGGTTGTAATTTCTAAGCTTACTTTCGTTTTTTTTTTTAAGTTTATTTATTTTGGGAGTGCTAGTGGGGGAGGGGCAGAGAGAGAGGGAGAGAGAGTCTGAAGCAGGCTCCATACTGTGAGCATGGAGACCAAAGTGGGGCTCCATCTCACGGACAACAAGATCATGGCCTGAACCAAAATCAAGAGTCAGATGCTCAACCAACTGAGCTATACAGGTGCTCATTTAAGATTTATTTCTGAAAACTGCGTCCTTAGACATTTCTGAAATGGACTTCAGACATATTCTGAAAACTGCACTTAGACATTTCTAAAGATGTATGTTTATGCATTTAAAGAAAATACATAGTATAAATGTATACATTTCAAATTTTAAAAATACTGAAAGTTAAATTTTCCCTGCTGTGCCCTTCGTGGGGTCAAAATGTATGTGCACAAGTCTCTGGATGTGGGCAAGTAGATAGACTGTTCCCTATTATGTTCCCAGGTCTAAAGTGGTATTACCTCTACACTAGGACTTTCTCTTTTCCATCTGCCATGGGCAAATCCAGGAAGCTCTAACCACTAGGTCACTTTTGGCAACAGGTGGAAGTAGAGGCTCTTGTTAACTGCAGTACAGGGGGCAGACTTGGAAGATCTAATGACAGTTGCTTGCACCTGTCAGAAATCCATTTCAATACCAGTCAAGCACCAGAAGAGCTATTCTTGTTTAGATAACCACGGGGGTCAGTCTTATTTGCCTTGAAATGCATCCTGACCTTCTAACCCTGTAATTAGAGTATAGTAGGAAGAATACGGATTTTGAAACCAGGTGACTTATATGGACATTTCACGTGGGCCACACATCTGCAAAGCTGCAAGCCTCCTAGTCCTTATCAGTCAACGTGCCCACCCAGGGCATACCTTGAAGAGCCCTTGGGAGGGTTAGCAATGATTCAGGTAAGTGTTTCTTGAACAAAATGCAAGATACGCAGGGCAGGTTTATGCTGTGTCTGGCATGCTCATTGTCGTTCCCTCGATCTAGAAGAATAGCTGACACAAAGCATGCTTTTGATGGATAGGAAATGTCCAAGCATTTCATACTTATCCCTCATTTTCCCACCGTGTGTGGAAATAAGCTTCTGTTTTGCACAATAAGCAGCTAAAAGCCCTGTGTTTATCCCTGTGGCCCCACAATCAGTGGGATAGGATTTAAACTAGAGCACCCTGAAGCAGATTCATTCTGGAATTTAGGAACTTTATGTAAGAAGCACTTCAGATCAGCTTCTCTGAAAAGAAGCAACATAGATTTGCAGAAGCCCAGAATGCAAACATTTTAAGCTGTTCCTCAGTAGCTACCGAAATACAAAACTCCTTGTGATAAGCTCTACTGATCCCTTATTCTGGGTTCTGGAGATAAATATTTTTAAAAGATGTCCAATGCTGTTAGAGTTATTGCTGCTTTGTTTTTCAAAAGACTTAATTATCAGCAAAGCTCAAGTTAATGTACATGTGCCTATACACGAGTCATTATATAAATTAGTTCTGACCTGAGAAGCTGAAGTTGCCTATAGCATTGAACTTAAAAATATCATTAACTATTATCAAGGACTAAAAATTAGAACCATTTATTTTGCCCATAATGACTTGTTAGAATATTTTCTGATTAAAAAAAAAAACTATTTACAGAGAAAGTCACTAAGTGAGAAACATTTGACTACAGGTACAGTTTGTGATTCTGAAACCATTTGGTTTTGGTCAACTGCCAGATTCTCTTAGAGGATAAAATTTATTGACTTTTTCTTTTATGCTCTGAATTTTGCTAGGAAGCTTAGCATAAGAACACTTGGTGTAAGAAAGTGATCGCAGCGTGTGTGGTGTGTGTGGACTTGCAGTATGCATTATAATTAAACGTCAAACAGCAGTTATTACCTGATTACTGTCTAATGTCACTATCCAAAAATTAAAGAAAGGTGAAAGCATCTATTTGCATTTTCTAACAGTTAAGTTTAAATTGACTCATGAAGTCATAAGCTTCAGAAAGGGTAAGGGACCCAAGTAAAGCAAAAGAACTCACCTCGTTCTTTGTTCTCCACTCAGGCAGAATGTTTCAATCTGATTCCCCGCCCCCCTCCCTTTCCCAACCAGGATGATGTGCTTTTGGCACTTGGGAAATCTGCCAAGATCTGAGGCAAGGGAAGGTGGGATTAAGGCAAAAAAAGCAGTTGAGAAAAGTGAGTTTAAAACAAAACAAAACAAAACTGAAATTCTTATAAATCTCTGTAAAAAAATATCGTTCTAATTAAAATAACACGCATATGTAAGGAAAATTGTGATCTGCTAACCCAAATGCCCTGAAAACAAGAAGGATATAGTAACATGAATCCTTATGCTTGTATGCTAGCTAGTATTTCATGGTTAGAGAACATGGTTAGAAAATCATTCTCAAATTAAAGCTCTTGAGCTAACATGTAATTAGATAAATCTAGTTTCTGACAGATGCTCTGTGAGGAGACTGCTGTTTGAATATTCAGGTGGTGATGAAATGGGTAGACGGAGAGAAATGCTCACACATTTACTGTGATGTTGACTTATTTTATGACTTCCTGCCTACTATAACAACTATTTATTTTATTACTTGAAAATAAGAAGTATCCCTTCTACGTCAAAGCTGTATAGTCAAAAGAAAATGTCTGTGATGTTTCTTCAATATAGTTTGACTCAATTTTAACCTAACCCTCCATAATTATAGTAAATGTGTTTTTACAATAATGTGGTGCATTTGAAAGGACAGCACTGGAGTTGATAGATCCCAAGTGAATTGACAGTGGCAGCATTGGGAAAGTGTCTTAAAAATATTGCTTTCATGGGTCAACTACACTGACTATCCCTACCTCATACCCTCTTCTGATAAGAGGTAGCAAGCCCAAACAACAGGAATAAACACATGGTTCAGAATGAGCCAATGGAACTCTCTGTTCCTGGCTGTGGTGATTGTTCCAGAAATGGACCTGTGACAGAAGCTAAGCCAATTAATTTTTTTTAAGTGTTGTATTTGGACCTATTGGGAAATATTCTCATTTTCTCTAAGAATCAATTAAAAGAGCCTGTGCTCCAGCCTCATGCAGAAATGAGTTGAAAGAAAATACAGAGAATAGAGAATAATGAAAAAGAGTTTAAAGAGTTTGGGGTCATAGATCCAAACATCACTAAATCCAGTCCTATCCTCATCCTTTCTTTTGTTTGACTAATGCATCAATAACTGCCTTTTTTCCTTAAACTAGTTTAGATTAGGTTTTAGGCACATGAAAATAAGATTATGCTAGCTAATCACATAAACTGGCTGGGTCTGTTTCCTTATTTGTACAGTGTAAATGATAAAATGCATGTCATATATTTCTTTTTTTTTTTAATGTTTATTTTTGAGAGAGAGGAAGAAAGAAATAGAGCATGAGCGGGGGAGGGGCAGAAAGGGAGGGAGACACAGAATCTGAAGTAGGCTCCAGGCTCTGAACTGTCAGCACAGAGACTGATGCGGGGCTTGAACTCATGAACCACGAGATCATGACCTCAACCAAAGTTGGCCGCTTAACCAACTCAGCCACCCAGACGCCCTGTATGTCATACATTTCTTATAAACTGTAATCTATGCAAGTCATCTGACTGTGAGTTAAGAGGGTATACAAAAGAAATTAGTTTTTTCTATCCACTCTTATTTCCAATACACCAAAGAAAAAGAGCATGTAAAACAGACATTATTATATACCCAAGTGACATGCTTACACACCATTAATGTACCTAGAGTTTAAGCTAAATGACAGTGACTTTTTTCTTTAATGTTCAGTGTTTTAGTAAAAAAAAAAAAAAAGTGGGCTTTAATATCACAATTTCTCTCAATTGAGATGATTTTTTTAAGTTTTTATAAAGATAAAAATATCTTCTGGACTATATTAGCTACTTTTAAAATGTAATGGCTTCAAGTGTAAAAATGTGTTTATTAAATAGCATCTGAGGTACAGTGATTATAAACTATAATTCTACCTGTTTATAGCCCAAAACCTTCACCTCTGCTAAAGTATGCCCTTGGTTATTATAAAGGAAGCCATTATAATTCTGCTTCCCATAAAATAGATTCTCCAAACCTGTAGCATCTAATAAGAAAGTCTTTTTAAAAGTTTTCTTTTAAATTTATTTATTTTGAGAGAGAGACAGAGAGAGAGCACACGAACACAAGGAGGAGAGAGGCAGAGAGATAGGGGAGAGAGAGAATCCTAAGCAGCATCCGTGCTGTAAGCATAGAGCCTGATGCAGGGCTTAAACTCACGAACTGTGAGATCATGACCTAAGCTGAAGTCAAGAGTTGAACACTTAGCTGACTGAGCCACCCAGGCACCCCAAAAAGTCTTTTTAAAATCAAGACACAACTAAGTGTCTTAGTTGTGGACAATGAGTGACAAGGGATATGACTGGATTAAAGCAATGATGAAATTTACTTTGGAGAAGATAAATCACTTTGTATTTGATTAGATCAAGTGAATGTTTTCATCACTTAAATTATCAAATAATACCAGCAATAACATGATTAACATGAGTAATATGAATATTAAGTAATATTCATCACAATTTTAAATTATGACTAGTCTCGTGAGTAACATAATATGAAAATTAATACTCATCACAATATGAAAATTAATACTCATCACTTAAATTTTTTAAGCACCTATCTTCTGAGAACTAAAGCTAAATACTCTGTGAATGATTTAATAGACCCAATTTCTACTTTCTAGGAGCCTTTATAAGTAAGATGGTTAAATAATGATATTATGAAAAGACATCAACATTATTGTCACCCTTGCTTACCTTCATGTGTCATCTGAGAATATATTAACTTTGTAATTTTGTCTAGTATAATGGAGTAAATGCAATATTCTAGTAATACAATATCATTTAGTATATTGTCTGTGGGAAAGGTGTGCTATTGAGTCAGTGCTTGAAAGCAAAGTAGCTGTGTTATAGCAAGAATAAAAGCTCAAAGGTAATCCTTCAGAGGCCAAAGCAAGTATTTTCGTGACTGGCTTTCCTAATAAAGATGTGAAATCAAGACTTTGTTATAAAATGTAGACCTAAAGCCAATACACAAAATCTTAAATTATAAAGATATTCTTAAATTCTATTGAAGAGAAACCTTTCAAAAGCACCCATCAATTAGCATGCACATGTGTGTCTGTGTATGTGTGTAAAGAGATCTTGTTTTAAAAACCAACGATAGATACAAGCTTGCAACCAGGTTAAGAATAATCTGCTATGCTTCCCTTGGTTTGATGGAACAGGTTTGGAGTTTAATTTTTTTTTTTTACATTTATTTATTTTTGAGAGGCAGAGACACAGAGCACAAGTGGGGAGGGGCAGAGAGAGAAGGAGACAGAATCCGAACCAGGCTCCAGCCTCTGAGCTGTCAGCACAGAGCCTGATGCGGGGCTGGAACTCACGAACCACAAGATCATGACCTGAGCCAAAGTCGGACATTTAACCGACTGAGCCACCCAGGTGCCCCCAGGCTTGGAGTTTAAAGTTGGGTATTCTGAATTCAGTCTTCTGCTAAACTTCAGAAAATAAAGCTTCAAAGCACTTTTGCCATCTCTGATAAGCAGAGCAGGGGTGGGAAGAACAGCGGGGCTTCCTGTGAAGATTTCCTGTCAGAGCTGATCTAACCCGGTTGCTTTCCAAGGTCACCTTTCTGTTTCAAGCTGCCTCCAGGATGTTTTCTCTGTGTATTCTTTTCCTAGGACTGTTTTATTTTTGAGAGAGAGAGAGAGAGAGAGAGACAGACAGACAGACAGACAGACAGAATGCCCGCGGGGAGGGGCAGAGAGAGAGGGAGACACAGAATTTGAACCAGGCTCCAGGCTCTGAGCTGTCAGCACAGAGCCCGATGCGGGGCTCGAACCCACAAACCGCGAGATCATGACCTAAGCAAAGTTGGATGCTTAACCTACTGAGCCACCCAGGCACCCCATATTTTCCTAGAACTGTTGTAACAAAGTACCAAAAACTGAGTAGCTTAAACAACAGAAATTTTTTCTGTCCCTATTCTGGAAGCTAGAAGCCGGGAATCAAGGTGTCAGCAGGGCAAGGCTCCTTCTGAAGGCTCTAGGGAGAATCCTTCCTTGACTCTTCCAGCTTCTGGTGTTTTCTGGCAATCCTTGGTGTTACTTCACTTATAGAGAAGTATCATTTCAGTCATGTGGCCACCTCCTCTCATATTGTCCTCTCTGTGCCTATCTGTCTCCCCTTTTCATAAGCTGGTTGTATAGGACTAGGGCCTCCACTAATGACCTCATTTGTCTCACTTATACCTGGAAATACGTTATTTTAAATAAGGCCACATTCTGAGATACTGGAGTTTAGAATTCCAACATATCTTTTTGGGGAGACACAATCCAACCCATGCCACTTAAGGTTTGCCTCTTCCTTTAAAGCTCACTCACAAAAACAAAAGTGTTAAGGAAGTCATGGAGGCACTTTAGTTGCCTTCAATTACTGCTATTCTTATCTATGCTCTATACCTTATGCGTGCTTTGTCCCTATTCTTCCATACCCCCTTTTCTTCCCAAAAAGTGAATATTGTTTTATACTCACAAATTTTCTCTGTAATACTCTCCCCTATTCCCTACCTCCTTTATACAAATACTGATGATCACCAATCAGAACTTCCTCTAAGAAACATTAAGAGGTATGCAATGTTATTTTCAAGCTTTCCACTTGATTCGAGTCTCACCTCATGTGGTTCTAACGTCTACATGGACAAGACTCCATTAATAACCAGGGCAGTCAGGCCGAAATAAGAAACATTGCCGTATCACTGCAGTGGAGAAATCTCTCTGAGAATGTGGTAAGATGAAGAGAGCTGTCCCTTTCACTCCTTATTCTGTGAAATACTTTAATTAAAGAAATGGGGAATTGGAAGTGAAACACGATGAAACTCCTTCCTTGAAGGGTCAGACATTTGATAACCATGTGTAACAATCTGCTTTTCATAAGGAAAGGGGTTCTTTTAAAACTTTTTTTTTAATGTTTATTTACTTTTGAGAGAGAGAGAGAAAGAGCGAGAGAGAGCGTGGGAGGGACAGAGAGAGAGGAGGACAGAGGATCTGAAGCAGGCTCTGTGCTGACAGCAGAGAACAGCCGGACATGGGGCTTGAACTCAGGAACTGTGAGATCATGACCTGAGCCAAAGTGAATGCTTAACCAACTGAGCCACCCAGGTGCCTCAAGGAAAGGGGTTCTGATGATGGCTTTTGATTTGCTTGGTAGGAGTTTATATACAGGATTGTTGCCAAAAGTAATCTTTTCTACCTGTCATCATTTTTCCAAAAGATCCTGTTAGAACTCTTCACACTGAATATTAGGTTAAAGGTATAGAGATGATGCTATACCTCAGTCTTTAAGACAGGTGATGGTTTCTGCTGCCAGACTGTGCCATGAAGCATTGCTGTATACTGATAAAGCACAATGCCCAAAGACAATGAGAAACACACCCACTGTCAAACAAAATCAAGTTTATTAATTTGTCACAGCAAGGTGAATATCATGGTGAACCACGGGATGTCTTTGTGAGAGAAAGTTGGTAGGTCAAGAGGAAGAACTGTCTGAGCAGAGGAAGTAATATATGCAACGCATAAAGATACAAATTTCGATGGTACAATTAAGGAGCTGTATGAGGTTTACTGTGCCAGGAGCTTTCAGTTTATATGGGGGCAGACAGGAATAAGAGGGGGCCAGGTCATGGACAGCTCTGTATGCCTCATAAAGATTTGGAGGTTTTATTTGCATTTTAGAAATACCTCTTTAAAACCAGAAGGGATAGAGTAGAGAAGTTGAGACTTTTGCAATAGATTAGGCTTGAAAGGATTAGACCTTGAAATAGAGCTGTGACTTAGGAGTGATTTGTGGGTTGTGTCAGAGATGAAATTCTATGACTTAATAGGTGATGGGGATGAAGTAGAAGGAAGAATTCAGGGCAGGAATAGCAAATAGATTTCAATACAGAGTGATAACTCTGATGAATTTAAAGTGCCTGCCGGGAGTCCTCAGTTCAGAGTGATTGGAGGGCTATTTGAGCATGTTCTAGAAAAGTGATGGATTAAATATAGTTGGTTGGCATGAAGGGAGAGATGGGGTACATTTGTCATGTGAAAATGGCATTATTAGTTGCCTAACTAGAAACTGTTTCCCCATTCTCTCTTCCTTCAAGAACTTTAATTTTCTCCCAGACAGCTACTCTGGGATATAATTCATATTCTTTGAGAAAAGTTGTTCACATAAGGAAACTTCAGTAGATATTCATGATAAGTTATCCAATCCATCTTTGCAGATGGATTGGTTTATGAACTGAGGCCAACGCTAATCAGCACTTGACACTTCCCCAAACATTGTGGTTAGTTTAGGAATGAGCATGGCAGTTCAGGTCAGTGAGATGCCAGGGGAGTTTTTCTGTGAGTTTCTAGGAAAGAAGTTTCCTGCTCTTAAGAGTAAGCCAGGATTTAAGCCAACCTTAATGATCTAATAAATATCCTTGTTTAAATCTGTTTAAGATTTCTGTTACCTGCAGGTAAAAAGCATTAATTAATAACTTCTTTTCTCCATCTAGCACAGCTCCCATATTTCTACTTTCAATGACAAGGTGGATGTTGGTTCCATTCATTAAGCTGGAAAATAGAAGAGAGAAGGTTTGATAGGTAGTTGGATTTGTGAGACATGTAGGACATCTATAGAAAGATACCCAATAAAAATACATATATGCATGTCTAGACTTCAACAATGAAATCTAGGTTGGAGTTTTAGATTTGGAAATCATTAATGTACAGTAAGTACTTCAAGGAATTATACAAATTAGATATTATATCACCCTAGGGGATGGAAACCAGCGTGTTTGTGTGTGTGTGTGTGTGTGTGTGTGTGTGTGTGTGTGTGACATAGTAATACAGTAGCTGGGTTGGATAGAATACAAAATATGAGCATATATTGAATGTAATGGAGGAAAGTATTGTGTCTTAAAACTTTTACTTTTTTAATTATGTAGATTTGTGTTCTGGGTCATAATATAAAATATATTTATTACTATACATAACAAAGTTTCCAAAGCATTAATGTAGAGTGAGAAGTAGAGAAAAGTGGCAATAAAACTGGGGGACTGTGTAAGGAGAAGGCATGGGAAGAGAAATCTGAATAGGAGGTGATAGAGAAAGTAAAAGGGAGCCAGGGAAGTAATGAGCTGCAAAACCCACATGGAATGCTCTCATCTCTTTTCAAATCCACCTATAATTCCCTTTTAATGAAAATTTCTTATGCAACCACAGGCTGATGGATGTCACATTTGGGTAGTTCAGCATTTGGTGTAGTGCCTATCACACATCTTATCTGTCCTGCCCCTACAAACAATATACCCTTACTTCACACCCACTGATCCTATATGCCTGGCTCATCCAGTCTCCCGAGTCTTGAACCCTCATCTTTTTCTCAATACCCCATTTCTTTTTCCATAGTAATTTCTGAAATTTCATCAGCTTCAAAAATTTTTTTTTCAGCGTCCTTTCATACCTGCTTAAGAACCCTCTACTTCAGGAGGTGCCCGGATGGCTCAACTGGTTGAGTGTCCAGCTCTTGATTTTGGCTCAGGTCATGATCCCAGTCATGGGATCCAGTCCCACGTCAGGCTCTGTGCTGAGCGCTGCTTAAGATTCTTTCTCTCCCTCTCTCCCCCTCCCCACTCACATGTCTGCTCTCTCTCTAAAAATAATTTTTTTTTACTTTGAAAATTAAAAAAAAAGAATGCTCTACTTCAGGTATTTTAAACTTCTTAGATTACTTCACACCTTAATGACTAAGAATATAAAGCATGACTAAGAATGTAAAAAAAAAGCAAAGAAAATCATCAGTTTCAATTCTTAGAGCTGAATTATCTCACATAAATACAGTATTTTTCAATGAAAAGTTTAATGATATTGGTGCATGTGGACTTAGATTGACAGACTGAATCAGTTTTCTTTACTTAAATCATAGAAAAACCTCATTTTCACAGAGAAAGCTGTAGTGTGATGTTAGAGGAAATCCCCACAGACTTAGTTGGATCAAAATTGAATTCTGCTTTTAACTAGATCTGAAACAGCATGGATCACTGTTTTTTGCAGAATCCCATGTAGTCATAAAAATTTCATGCTGGCGTCAATGGTATTTTTTAAACCAATGGTATTTTTTAAAGACTTTCTCTTCTTGTGGACTTGTTTGAGAAGCTAGAAGGATTAATTTGCTTTCTCATCAAGGTACAAACCACATAATACTGCATAATGAATATTCTAATACACTGTCTATTCAATGATTGCCTCTTTGTTATGTAATATGTACCATAATTTCCAAATATGTCTGGGATATTATTTGGTTCTTATTGTATAATGTTAATGTATAGTCCACAAATGCATCCCTCTAAGAATCTGTGAATAAAAGTGGCTCATCTCAAGAAAAGAATAGAATGTTTTGTTTCTCACTGAATTTGGATTAAAAAGCAAAAATAGAAAATTTACAAATGCATACTTTTAACTCTGAAGACACACAAAAAATAAAAAAGAGTGACTTTTTAACAAGGTTATTCACTACAGCATTACTTGTATAACAATTAGTTTTGTTAAACAAACCTATTTTTTATACCAAACCAAAATATCTACCAGTAGGGAGCTGGTTGAATGAGCTATGGTATAATCACACAATGGAATATGATGCAGTTATAAAAAAAAATCTGTCTATATTACTCTGTAGTGATCTCAAATACCTATTCTTGATAAAACTTCAGTTTATAGAATAGTATATTCTATTTTCCAAGAATTGTTCAACTTATTTTTTATCCAACATTAACATGTTCATTTGAACCCTGCTACTCCTCCTTCAAGAAGTTGAGTATATAAAGATACATATCTCATTTTGAAACTCGGGAGAGTTTTTGACTGTCTCATTAAGGTATGTTGGAAGTGAATTATGTCACTTCCAAGACTAGGTTATAAATGGCAATTAACTTCTGCCAGTCACAAGGTTGATTACTTTTGACTATATTCATCATGGATAGAGTAGCATGGATTCATCATGGATAGAGTAACACTCTATTTTCAGTGGAATACACACTAATTCTAGATGTGGATTTCCCTTCCTTCCCCCAATATTTCCACAATCACCATCTTTGCATTTACAACATGCCTTATTCACTTTCATGATATTCTACAAAGAAACTTCTGACCAAGAAACTAATTTTTCAGCAAATGAAGCAATGAGTTCATGTATATTGCGTGGATTGGCCTTTGAAGACTCAGTAATGGAACCAGCTTGTTTGCTATACCTTGTGGGGTGAGAGTGTATATTTTCCAGGATGCAGTGTATATTCTAAATGAACAACTAATATATAATATGGTTTCTCTCAGAGTTAGGATTTATGCATCTGGGAATCAAGGAGTGGGAGTAGGAGTGGCTGTTCTGTCTATAACCCCAGGGATATAGTAGTTGCTTCCTATATCTGTAACATTGGGCTCTGCTCATATGGAGGTCTTAGATTACAAGGGCAAAATGCTTCCACCAGGGGATACAGAAATGAATCATTAAATTGGAACCAATAGGCAAAAAGGGAGTTATTACACTTATAGGTTAGATTGATCCTAAATATCAAGGGAAAATTGGGTTGCCATTATATTATGAGAGTAAGGAAGAGTACAGCTAAATTCAGGAGATCGTTTAGGGTGCCTCTGAGAACCCCCATGTCTTGTCACTAAAGTCAGTGGTAAATAGAATGGATCAATAGAGGGAGCAATTCCAATGACCCAGACCTTCAGGAATGAAGATTTAGGTCACCCTCCTAGGCAAGGAACCACCATGAGTTAAGGTGCTTGCCAAGGTCATAGCGGAAATGGAATGTGTAGTGGAGGATCATCATAAAATCAGTAATGACCATTTGTCAAGTTAAAGAAATGAATTGATAGTCATGAATATTTCTTCCTCACATTGATATACATACATAAACATATGTGTTTACATATATGTTTACATATATGTGTTACATATATACGTAAGCCATCTTTTTCTTACTCTCTACCATTCTCTACCATCTAATGTGTTAATAGTAGGAAGCACCATGTCAGTACTTAAGTTATAGAATACCAAAGGGGAAGCATGCTTCACCAAGAAGAGGAATGAACATTACTCAAGATGAGTAAAAGAACTTTGTGTCCTCTTTTGGGAAGAGGGTGGTATGTTTTTGGCTAAATGAGGTATAGTTGCATTATGTTAGATGGAATCATGATTTTGCTATTGAATTTTGGGGGACACTTAAGTATGAATAAAAGAGAGATGTATATTGGATAACAGATTGACAAAGGACGGACTGTGGTAGCTTTGTATGGTGTCAGCTTAGATGGAGCTAAGTTTTCTAGAGTTCTCTTCCATGCATAGTTCTAGGTTAGGATTGGTCACAAGTGAAATTTGTATGGTATTTGAAGACTGATTGGAATCAGCTGCTAGACATATACTTCTATCAATGTGAGGTCAGGCACCATTGCAGCTCATACAGCCTATGTCATTGTGATGGCTCTGCATAGGGCAGCAGCTCAGCAGGCAGCTCCTTCAAATTCCCCTGGATTCTCCTTCAGCTTCTGCCAATACTGGTGGTGTGGGGGCTAACATTGTGGCAAAGCATTCCAGCTCTTGGGCACGTCATCCACATCATCAGAGTCAGAGGCTTGGAGATGCTGAGACACCATTGCCAGTGCAGATGAGAGACAGATGTAGGTTCCAGCGCCTCTTCAGAGGCTCTGGTTTGTCCCTATTCTCCTCCCTTTATGTGCAGCATTCCTTCCCCGACAGCTGGGCAGGACTTTAAGCCCAGCACGAGATCCAGGGGCACCAGGCTTACATAGACAGCTTAACCAGCATTCTTGATTGCATAATGTCTAATCCCTACAATAAATCCTTTATATCACTCATAGTAGTTCTCCTTCACTGATCAAATCCTAATACATTTAAGAAGAGTTTGTAAAGTATGCTAACTTTTTTTTTTAAGCGGAAAGATAATCTGGAAAGTAAGAAAAATGGTTACTCTATGGGAAGGAGAGAATAAGGAGGGAAGAGGATGAAGCTGGAAACTGAAAGTGTTTTAGTTCATAGTTTTGACTTTGAAATCCTGTCAATATTTTTCATTAATTTAAAGCCAAAATAAAATAAAAACAAACAGAAAAACCAAAGTAATCCCTTAAAATGGAAGAAACCAAAAATGAGCCTGTTAGAATATAAACTTGGTGGAATAACCAGGTACAGCAGTTATTTGAAATGACTTTTAAAAACAATACTTGACTCAAAAATGCAGAAGTACATATTTTAAGTTCTGAAAAGAACAACACAGACTGTAAACTGCCCTCAGTGGACAGGCTTATTTTTAATGACAATGTGGATAATTATATTTTGAAACTATATAATATACATATACAAACTGTGTTGGGTGTAACACACATACATATTAGCATAAGATAAAGCAAATATAATTATGCTAACATCATTTAGATTCCCAAGTTTTTAGGAGAAAAAAATATACATATTTTAAAAATCATGTAAAGTGTTACACATTAAACCATATGATGCTAATTCCAAATATCAGCATGAATTCATAATTTATTGTTTTTCTACAATTTGTATGTCTTCTATCTCTGTGCCCTGAAAGTTCTAGAAGCAAGCAGCATTCCTAATGCCCATAGTGTCATCCCTAAATGTAACTTACCAGTGAAAGGAACTGTGGTCCTTGGGAAAATGGCTGATTCAGAGTCTAGGGCAGGAAATGTACAAGATGAACTTGAAATAGACTGCTGTACCTAAAAGCAAGAAATCCATCAAAGAGGAAACAGGAGTCACTGGCATTGACAGGATAGCTTGAACACACGCACGCACACACACACAAATTATGGTTGCAATGGACTGAAATCATAAAGTATGCTAAAATGCATGGGTGCTTAAAACAAATGACAGAACAGAGAAAAAAATTGTTGGTCTCCTTAAGAAAGGGCACCAACTCAAAATTATTTTGAGAATTAACAAAAAGGAGGAATCAAACATTCCCCTGTCTTCAGTAGGTTTTCTAAGTCATCAAATTGTTGATGCAGATTCTTTATGTAAGAATCAAGGCTATTCAATGCAGGAGGACTGCTAAACTAGAAAGTCCTGTAAGTCCAATAACTAAAGGAATAATATACCTAGGCAAGAACATTAATAGATGCTAAAATCCTTCAGTGAAAATTTGATAGGGATGTAAGAAAGGGATGATATTGTAGGAATCTATCGATGAATCTTTATAATATTAAATTCAGAGGACTGATACAATGTGTCTCTTAATGCAATGCAATGGGATGCTCAATATAATACTCAGTAAGTAGATCTAACTAGATCCAGAAAATAAAGGAAATTATTGGTAAAATAATAAAAATAACATGTTGGTAATTACTGAAGCTTGGTTATAGGAACATGGAAGTTTATTCTCTCATTTTCTATGTACATTTGCAATTTTCATAGTAGTTATACATTTCTAAACATTGTATATTTTGATTTTTAAAAGAAACGCTCAATTATTGGTGAAGAAACAATTTTTATTTTTGTTTTTTAAATAATTTAAAACTCTTTTAAAACCTGAAAATTGTGTGATTGCATGTTTCTTCTTTTTCTATATATCCTAAGGCATAGTATATATATGTTACTCGATAGTCTAAACAAAGTATTATGATAAGCAGGATGCTGCTCTTGAGGTGAGAATCAAACTCAGCAATATTTCTAATATTTTTCCAATGTCTAATATTCAATTACTGAAAAAAAGTAAAACACTCTTCTGGTTTTAAATGCTTTTAAATTAATGTTTTGTAACAGTGTTGCAGAATAAAAGTCGTTTGCTTTTGTAAATATTAAAAGTAATCTTAAAACTATGAATTAAACTTACTTAAAACTATTAATTTTCAGGAGTTACTATGATGACTTCAGCCCCCAAATTCAGATTTTTATCATCTCCTTTTGATAATTTCTTCTAGCAATTGATTTGTGAGGCTGTGTGTCTTTTTAAGTTAATAAGTGATTTTTACCTCCTGAACTCAGAATTATAGGGATATACTATAACACCAGCACAATCTCAAGGTTAAATGAGTTTGGGAAACTCATTTAGAATTCCAAATTTGCTGTTTCCTTGAGATAGGTAACGGGCCACCGGGGTCAAGCTTCCTAACATAGCAGTGGTCAGCACAAGTCATTTGCAAAACCCCCTTTCTCAAAAGAAACTGTACTGATGATTTTCTTTTAAAGACAGTATTTGTGGTTTGATGCCTGCCCTCTTTGTTCTCCAGCCTACCTGAGCCTTGGTGCTTAGTGGGTGGGAAATTAATGAATGAATGCAGCAGTCTGGGAGAAATTAGAGAAAAGAATGCTTAACCCAGCTCTAAGAGATTAAGCAACGACCAGAAGAAAAGAAAAAGCTGCTGAAAAAGCTGCTCACTGGAGCCCTATCAAGGGGATGTTTTCCAAAGCAGCTGCACAAATATACCCACTAGAGTAGGGCAGCTTTCACCCTGCAAATGTTTGGAAATATATCCTCCAGGCTTCTCCCTCCTGCTGTAGATCCGTAGGGTATATTAATGGCTGGCAGACAGCAGTATGCTGTATCTGATTGCTCATGGCATTATTTTTTCCTCCAAAGTTTGCATCAGAGAATATTTTTCAAAATGTTTCTAAAGGTCATTTCGAATCTTATTGAAAGTAAGAAAATAATGAGATGCCTGGAAATGTTGAAACACTTCCTTTCAAATTGGTAGCTGAAACACAATAAGCCTTGATGTATATGTCATCAAGACAGGCTTCATTTTCTGCAGAGATGCTCTCTCCCAAATGAAGCATCATACCTAAACTTGGCAGAGTTCAGTCTCATCTGTGCTAAAGTTTTTAGGACATATATTGTGAAATTTCTAAACCATTTTGTGTATTTCCAAGAATATAATTTCATTTCTGCCTCTAGTAATTTCCAATAATTATAAAAGAGTTACTAAAATGCAAAAGAACAGGGGAGCCTGGGTGGCTTAGTTGGTTAAGCATGGGACTCTTGAATTTGGCTCAGGACATGATCCGAGTCTTGGGATTAACACACGGCTTCAGATTCTCTCTCTCTCTCTCTCTCTCTCCCCCTCTGCCCCCCTCCTGCTTATGGGCATGCTCTCTCTCACTCTCTGCAAAATAAAAATAAAAAAATAAAATAAATAAAATACAGAAGAGCAAAATCCTTGCAAAAGTGTCACTAACGATTCACCCAATGCTAAGATTCCTAAATATAAGTTGCACTTGTTTCTCTAATAAACAGCAAAACCATATAATATAAAATGCTGTGCAAGCAACACTTTTCAATTCTAATGAAATAAATAATGATGATGTTGATGATTAAAATAATCATTTGGGAAGTATAGTTGTTTACTACCCCTGAACGAATTGGTAGTATTTACTGCTTATAAATTACGACAAAATAGCTATAATATAAGGTTGCAATTATTAGCAAATATAAAAATTCGACTTACTAATTTTAATTTTTTTTAATGTTTATTTACTTTTGAGAGACAGAGGGAGAGTGGGGGAGGGGAAGAGAGAGAGGGAGATACAGACTCTGAAGCAGGGCTCCAGGCTCTGGGCTGTCAGCACAGAGCCAGACATGGGGCTAGAACCCATGAACTGTGAGATCATGACCTGAGCCGAAGTCGGTCACTTAACCAACTGAGCCACCCAGGCACCCCTTGATTTACTAATTTTGATGCTTATAAAAATCATGTCCAAATAATCCCTTCTGAGGAGAGTGTAAGATGGAAAACTTATAAAATCATGCAACTTTAGAGCTGAAATGAACCGCTGAGATCATTTCATTTAACCTTTTACTTTTTCCCAGGAGGAAATAAGAGGCCCAGACAGCAGAAATTTTTTTGTCCACAGTAATTAGTGCCAGTGTTGGAACTAGAACCCAAATTGTCTATCTCCAAATTGAGGGGGCAGAAAAACAGTAAGGTTGGCAAGCATCACTACCTTCTTTTGGAGCTGTCAACCTTCAAAATGAAACAGGCAGTTATTTACTAGCAAAATGAGTTTGTTCTGGAATGGCAGGCGAATAACAATTTGAGATACAAGCTGTACTGAATCATAGGCAGATCTGGAGAGACAAAGGGAAGTTCAGCTTTTATTAGATTTTATGAGAAACGTGGGAAGAAGGGTTGTTTTAAGCAAAAGTTCATTGGAGAAGAACAGAAGTTCGAGGTCGGAGAGGTTCCTTGTTGGTTGCAAGCGTTGGTTAGTGCGTTGTTGCTGGGGCACAGAGGGATCTTCCTTCTTTGTCTTAAAAACAGGAGATAAAATGCCCCTGTGAACAATATCCTTCCTTGTCAAGACAATTCTTACTTTCCTTTGGTGGTTATGCAGGCTGCAGCCAGTGGTGTATGTGTGAAAGCACTCTTCCATGGCAGAATAAGATGGAATAGATGTAATGTAGACAACAACTTACTATGGACCAGATACTGTCCCAATGCCTTTTATATGGATAATCATATTTAAATTGCTGAAACTCTATGAGGTAGTTATCACAGATGATAAAAGCAAAGCACATAGTTTTTAAATGATCTACGCAAATCACATGGGTAAGAAGTGTCGGAGGCAGAATTTCGTTCCAAACACTGTGACTCTAGAGAAGTGTTCTTGATGATTATTCCACACCATATATGAAAATATGCCAATTCCATCATTACAGATTATAGTCACAGTCAACTTTTGAAGTTTCATTTTGGTAAATAATTTCAATCTTATGCAGCATGCATTTTACTACAACTCACGAGGAGTAAACATCACTGATAGGATTTTTAGTTCCTTTGTCTGGGGGACAGGAGGTGATGCCTATGGAAAGGAGATTCATCAGTCTATTTAATAAACAGGGCCTATTCTGCATGCCAGGCATCAGGCATGGAAATACAATGGGAAGCAAGAGAGGTGTATGGAAGATGAGTCATATAATACATAATGAAATATAAAACTCTAAGACATATATCACTTATGTTAGATTTAGAAAATTTTCATGAATTCTCTTAAACAAGTAGAAGAGATGGTAACTTGATTAGAAAAAAAAGAAAACAAGGTAGTTTCAAAAAGCCAAACTATGAAGAATGATCTCTAGGAAATATTGAGTGCTGGAAACAGTGCATGTCAAAGACCTCCATTCTCCAATATTGATTAGAATTGAGTGAAGACCAAACTCTCTTTCAAGGGTATTAACTTTCTTGACAGATATTTTACTGGGGCAGTAAGTGAGGAGAGAAAGAACATCTCTTTCTTTAGCTCTCAAAACACCATCTTACCCATTTTTATTTCTTATTCTTCCCTGAACTAACAATGAAAAGGTCAAGGGAATTTTTTTAAACCATTGCTATATACCTACTATCAGAAGTTTCTACTATATTTAAGAAATGGCAATGGGATTAATAGGCAGTAAGACCTTCCAGAACATACTACATGGAATATGATTTAAAATCTTTTATTCCCCCAAGACAAATCAGAATATTGGTTAAAAAAAAAAAGAGGCATCTCATTTACCCTAAAATGGGAAACATCAATGAACTTGGCACAGGCTTTTATTTGTAATCACATTTTTCTAACCCAAAATACTTCACTTTGATCAAAATTGGAAGCAAACATTTTCATATCTATGTAGTCTTCATACAGATTTGATCAAGGATTTCTGGATTGTTTTATTGCAAAATGTGTGTGCATATCCATATTAGGCACATTAGTCTTAGGTAGAAAATCTGCTGGGTTAATTGTCTTTGTTCTATTCTAGAACAACACATGTAATTAGCCGTTTAATTAAAGCTTGTTGAGGAGGGTGATTCATATTCAACTATGTCTTTGCTTCGAGTATGCAGCAGTGAGGAAAGGGGTTATCACCTCCAGTCTCTGCCTACTGCTTTAAATTTCATCCCCTAAATAACGAGGAACTTAAAGTTCTCTCTTTCTTACTGGCCTTTGGGATTGAGTCATTATTAATATTTATAAAATAAGGCACTCTTTAGGGTAGCAAAGTGGCTTTACTTTAAATACTGGGTAGAACCCTGATACAAACAAGTGAACAAGCAAACAAACAAAACAAAACCAATAGCTTATGTCACGTATAATGTTTTCATACTTAGCAACAGTTCCTATACGTGGCTGGCACCTCACAAATATTTATGGAATGAATGGATGAATCCCTTTCAATCCAATACTTTAGAAGCACCCGATCAAAACGAGATCAGAACTAGTTGAAATCAAAGCCCCTAGTGGATGAAGCAGGTTAAGCCTTTGGAGTGGTAGAGAACAGTGAGGGATCTGGAATGATTCACAGGCCAATAAATTCAGAGGAGAGAGTCTCAACGCCAAACACCAATTAACTGCTTTGCACAGCACCTTGGAAAGAAGGCCATAAAATTATAAAATCATGTGTGTGGACCTTATAAATTGAAACTTTTGGGTGATGATGCTGGTGTTGTTATTCTGTAAATGGGAACTGTTCCAATTATGAATTATTGGTCTGGGGACAACTCTAATGATGAATTATCAGAAATGACATTTGATAATCTTCAGAAAAAATGGTTAGTAAATCTCAGTATTTTGGGCATTGCCGAAGATACAAAGAAATCTGGAAGAAGGTTTCCACTCTCTGTGATGCACATTGCTTTATTTAGTGCTTATAACAATAAGTGAATATTATTTGCCCTTGTATTACAGATGGGCAAATGAATCTCAGACAGTCTAACTACGTGGTATAATGCCTCATAAATGTAAGAAGCTAAGCTGGAAATTAACCAGAAGCCCATATCCTTGTTACTACTCTACTCTGAAAACCCATAGTAGAAGATAGTGTATAGCAAGTACCAATACCCTTGTAGAAATCCTCAGCCTGGTCCATAATAGGCTCACCTAAGAAGTTAGTAAATGAGTAACCCATTCAGTATGTCAAACATTTTTATTTTATTTTTTTTACTGAGCTAATACCATTAGAACTACCCAACCCCAACACCCCTGTTTTGTCGAAATTAGCTGAATGTTTGCCTCTGTTCTCTAATTTCATATCAATTGAAGAGATTTAGTGTATAGGGTCTTATTTTCTGATTATATAATTTGCAAATTCTAGCCCCTGAGGACTGAATTGTGCAAGGTCAAATTAGAAAAGTGTTTCCTTATGTTCTGTTCTTTAAATAATTTTGGATTTGAATCGTCAGATTCAGAAACCAAGTTTCATGATTTCCAGTTACAGGAGAGCATGGGATTCAGTCTTTAAAAGACAAAAATGAGGGGGCGCCTGAGTGATTCAGTCATTTGAGCTTCTGACTCCTGATTTAGGCTCAGGTCATGATCACATGGTTCATGGGATGGAGTCCCATGTCCAGCTCTGTACTGACAGTGCAGAGCCTGCTTGGGATTCTCTCTCTCTGCCCCTCCCCTGATTGTGCGCTCTCACTCTCTCTCTCTCTCTCTCTCTCTCTCTCTCTCTGTGTCTCAAAATAAATAAACATTTTTCAAAAAGAGACAAAAATGAGACGAGAATGTGTCCTAATATTTAGAATATTCTTAGGGGTTTAATAATATTTCCTCTAGCAAGATGAAACTATGGTATCAACTATCCTTGAGGAAATGTGCTTAAAAGGCAGGATCTGGGTGTGGACTTTGGTCTATTTTTATTCCTCCCCGGATATTCTGTATGATTTTCACACAAAGAAGTGTTGGAAAGGATGGCACTACTAATTAATTTCTTCCTGGTTTATTTATATATATATTTTTTTTTTCATACCCTGAGTCTGCTAGATTGAATTTTGGGGGAGAAAGTAAAACAAATCAGTGTATTAAGAGTGGTATGACTATCTACCTGGAGATTCCCTCCAAGATGGCAGGGCTAAACAAAAAACCTAGGGAACAGGTATATTGACTTTTTACCTGAATTACTTTGCATTCCCTGGAATGCAAAGGTGAAAGTACAGAAGAATGCTACCTACAGAGAATTGACCTTGCAACTTGGCATGGTAAATTTGTTTTAATGTAAATCCAGCTATAGATGAAGAGTTACATAATTTAGACTACGTAAGGATATCATTCAGAACATGTTCAAGAAAAATATACCAGTTCTAACACTTACTTAAATGTATCCCCTTGAGAAGTTATTCTCCCCAAGCCTCAGTTTTTCCCTCTGTAAAATGGCATAGTAATAATACCTACTTCAAATGGTTATCTTGAAAGTTAAATGAGAGAACCCATGTTTACTATTTAATGACAAAAGTTCTGACACACAGTGAGTGCTCAGTTATGGTGAATGATGACAATCACATTCTTTTAGAGCTCAAGTTGTTTTCACACACTTGCTCTTATTTTTCTTCAAGTGACTACATGTCTGTAATAGCCTTATTTTCTCACAAGGGTGGAGAGTAAGATTTTGTGAAACCAAAGGAACCATTTCATTAATTAAAAACAAAGCAAGCAAGCAAACAAACAAACAAACAAAAAACCCTCCTGAAAATTAGGAAGATCAAAGTAGAAAAGGAAGATGGGTGCATTCAAGGTTGTGTTATTCTACCCTTAAAAGCTAGAGGAAGAGCAAAATAACAAACCCCTTCTGTTAATATAGATTCAGGAGACTGAGAATAAGTGACTTTCTCGGGATCACAGAGTGATGTTGCTACAGATGGGAGACTAAAGCTTCATGAATGGTAAATCCCCACAGTCACATCTGCATCTTTTCAAGGCTTTTCCATTTTTCTGATTGCTCTTTCTACTATTTCACAGTGGTATGTTGAAAGCACTAATGGAATTTTAAGGCTAAGAATATTTCACATTTAATTACATACTCATGAGGTAATATCTGTCATCCCGTGGTAATGAAGACACAGATGACAGGTAATAGTAGTTGCTGTTCCTCATGGAACTGCAGGGAACAAGGGGGCACCATTGCTATGGGCACGTAGGCCAGGCTTAGCTGCAAGCCTGATAGTCTTAACTCGAGGGGAAAATCATATTCAATACAAAAGTGTCGGTTGTGGGGCTCCTGGGTGGCTCAGTAGGTCGAGGGACTCTTGTTTTCCGCTCAGGTCATGATCTCACAGTTTGTGGGTTCAAGCCCCCTATTGAGCTCTGTGCTGACAGTACAGGGCCTGCTTGGGATTCCCTCTCTTTCTCTCTCTCTCTCTCGCTCTCTCTCTCTCTGCCCCTCCTCCGTTCACACTCTCTTTCTCTCAAAAAGAAATCAACATTAAAAAAATTTTTTTTTGAAATGTCGATTGTAAGAAAAATTCCTAAGGTTGGGTCTGCCACATGAACAACATTTTACTTGACCCTATTCTTGTAGCTATGTCCTGTTACACTGCATGTGATTAAAAAGATCAGACTGTGGCTGAAGGCTAAACTGTAGCTCTCTCCAGGGATTTTTGTTTTCAAACTGCAGAGTTTCTGGTGTGTTGTTAGTCACTTTGGTTTGAATGAAAGCTGAGTTAATTACGTCAGGTTAACTTCTTTAATCCTTCTCTCTCCCGTCTCCTGTCACTTCCTTATGGAGTTCTTACCCAATCCTCACTCACGACCAGGAATCTAGTTATAAGTGCAAGCTGGGATCTTGTTTCCTTCAGGACAGTTTGGTTACTGGGCATATTTCCTTCGTGCTCAGTACCTCCACTGAACTGTGATTGTAGTCAGAGCTGTGGCTGCGTTCCCTTTGCTTGGCAGTGTTTCCCTCGTGCATTGTGGTGCTGGGCACCAAGTGCCTCCTGCAAACATTTGATGAATGAACACGTTTTGAATTAGGTGGAGAAATGGTTCCTGGGCTCTTCGTAAAAAATTTACCTGTGTTCATTTTTGGAGAAAAGGTTTATCTGGCAATAATATTAATAGTTCTATATTGTAGTCTTGATGAAGTTCTGATCAAGGAAGATGTTCAGGCTTTTCCCAAAAAGTCAGTCTTTTATTATAGGTAGAAAGAGTTAATGAGTTTGTGTTTACAGTGGTACTCAGGAAGTGGATAAACTGATTAGGCTGGTGATTGGCTCTGAACTTTTAAAGAAGATTGGAAACGTGTGTGATACCTAAAGTTGCCTCATGTGTTTTATCTGTAAGACTAGCCCTGAACAGCCTGGTCCTTCCTTAGGTACTCTGCCCACAGTTTCTATGGCAAACAGCTTGATGGCCAGTCCAGACATGGTTATCTGAGAGACAGTATCGGCTCCCATAGAATCAATTTATCTAAGCCATTCCCAAGAAAAAATGAGCTTTTGGATGTTTTTGTTTTTGCCAGTTTATATTGGTAGTTTAGTCATAGTTTTAACTGAGAAGTATGTTGTTTCTAACACTACAAAAGGGGTACTTCACCTGTACCTTAAAATCTTTTCTGTCAGCTTCAGTGCCAGTATGGCTTCTTCCCATTTTGCTTTGACTCCCCCTTGGGTCTTGCCTGATTTTGTTGGAGAAATTTTGCCATTACCACAACCTACATGGGGATGCCAATACCTATGCCAGAGGATGGTGTCTTTCTCTCAATATGGGGTATGGGGTAGGTTGTAGATAGTGCTGATTGCCATGCAGGGAGAGAATGAAGGTTCTCTCCAACCTTCTTGTCTGAGACCTTCTTGTCTGAGACATACCTTCTTGTCTGAGACCTGAATTTTCAGAGTCTCCAGGGAATTGTTCCTGCAGATCTGGCCAATATTCCTCACTCACAGGCAATCAGTTCTATAGTCAACATATGCCAGACATGGTGCCCTAACTTGACACTGAAGAATGGAGGACATACAGGTTTCAGTGTCATCAGTGTCCTTTTCCCCTATCCCTTCCTGCTACACGGAGGGAAAGATTTGAACATAGAAAATTGATACTTAGCTTAGGGTGAGTTAGGCTGTTGATTTATCTTAAACTAGTCAATGTCTTTTTACCTTAGGTTGCAGTGCCTATAGCAAGAATTTTCAGAGGCACACTGAAAATGGACTAGTTTTATCTTTGTCACCCTCTTTTCTCTATCTCTTATCCTTCCTTCTTCCCTATGGGAATTAGGAGCTTCTTTAGTGTTCGGTGTCTAAACATTGTCCTCCTGCATCTTTCTGGCCATCCAAATAGCTTTATATCATTTCTTCCCCTTCTAAAGCAAAAAGTCCCTTTGTTTCAGTCCTTGACAAGGTAGATGGCATTTTGATGTTAATAATTCACAGTAAGGGATAATGGACATGGTAATGGAGGATGGATATTAACATGAGATATTTCTTTTTAGGGGCGTCTGGGTGGCTCAGTTGGTTAAGCGTCTGACTTCAGCTTAGACCATGATCTCATAACTCGTGAGTTCGAGCCCCATATTGGGTTCTGCACTGAAAGCTCAGAGCCTGAAACCTGCTTTGAATTCTGTGTCTCCCTCTCTTTCTGCCCCTCCCCCACTCACACTCTGCCTCTCTCTCTCTCTCAAAAATAAACATTAAAAAATTTTTAAAAATGAGATATTTCTTTTTAAAACAACTGACAGCCCAAATGAACCTTAGATTGAAGAATATATGAAAAAAAAAGTCATTCTGCCCATTACTTCCAGGGAGAAAAACTTGAGCCACACAATTCAAGCTAGGTTCTTGCCATTCCATCAGATTGTGTAACACTCAAGTCATAGTAAAGGGAAGAAGACAAGCATTAGTTGTTAGATGTAAGATTCAATGAATTGTTAGATTTTGAAAACTATAAACATAATTTTTAAAAATATAAAAGCCTTTCAAATTAAGGAAAAGTACAATTTTAAGCAAAATTTAAACAAACAGCTGGACAACTTTCTGAATCCTTAATTATTAGTAGTAACTTTTGACTTTAAGCCTAATTTTCTTTTTGGGGGGTTAAATTTTCTCATATTGGCAATAAAAAAATGTTTTTAGTTAAGTATTAAAATTCCTTTATACAGTGGTGGGATAAATCATTTGTGATTTTTAATCCCGGAAGTCTACATATGAGGCCTTGATTTACATCAGAAGGCAAACTTTCTCTCTCATTATTAGCCTTGGCCATGAAAGAGATCATTTGGATAGGACCTGGTGAGCCCATTACCAAACTCATCTCTTTAAAAGGTTTTATACTTAAGGATGCATTTACCTGACAACTACATTTATCCAGCACTGATATCTATCATAGTTCAACATGCCCAGGCTTGGGGTACAGAGTCCTAACACAAAGAGACAGGCGGAGGTGAAGAAACTCTGGTACTAGCTATGGTGTGGGGGCATGCAGCCATGGCCGAACGCTGGAGATCTGGAAGCCTGGCAGCTGGAACAGCATCACCAAAGAGCCCATCTACAGCTCTTAATCTAATTCAGCAGTTTTTTTCAAGTATACCCCAAAAGTGCAAATATACCATTCAGTACACAGGTAACGAGCAGTCTTTGCATTATTCAAAAATTCAGTCAGGCAGGTGGCTTAATTAAGGAAGAGTAATACATAAGCCCTAGGGGTCTGGATGTCGATATTTAACGTGATGTTTTCATGAACGCCGGAAATATAAAGGTATATTGATTACACATTTTAGAATATGTTAGCATGACAACATAGAAATACACTGAGCTTAGAGTTAGATCATGGGAATTTCATCCAACCGTTTCCAGTGGCTACCTACTCAGATTGTGAAAAATACTGCTTTTAGTTTATTAATTTATAATGGGGTTTATGTGGCCTACCCTTTTCATAGGGAGGGTGTGAGGCTCAGGAGAGTGGTATAAACAAACACACATATGAAGTTAAATGCTAAGAAAAAACCAGAAGAAAATAAGGAACAGAAGACAATAGGAGAAAGAGAGCCCAGCATTAGCAATATGATGGGAAACAAACAAGCTGGAATAGAGGGTAATGTCCACAGAGAGAATTTAACTCTGTACTCAGACATAAAGGAAGGTTAGTATAGAGACACAATGAAAAAGATAGACAGCCTACTTGAATATTCTTTGTGGGGTAACTCCCAGAATATAATCACTTCTCATTGTCCTTAAATGCCAGAGACCAGCTCCAGCAACCAGGGGTTCCCGAAGGAAGAACGGCATCGGTGAAAATAAAACTAAAATAAAAAACTAGAAAATAAAAAACTAAAATAAAAACTAAAACTAAAATAAAAATGGACACAGACAACAGCAGTGTGTTGAACTGGCTGATTTATTGCAGTAAACGTGGCATTATGTATGCTAGTGATTTCCTTGTAGCATACGTCATCTATGTTTTTCTAACATTACCTAATTTTGAAAATGTTCCTATGTATAAACAACCTTTAAGAAATAACATGGTGATTTTCCCCTAACTTCCCGCATACCCTTTGATTATAGATTAATTTCTTACATTATCCCATTACGCATCTGTGTTTATCTATAATCTACAAAGCATTTGCTTTGCTGTTCTCGTGAAAGGCCCTCTGTTTCTCAATACCTCAAGTGGAACAGTTACAGGGACATGATCTCCTAACCACATGAGGCCAGAAGAACAAAGTGTTTGCCTCGGTCCGAGGGGCCAGAAAGGGGCTGAAAAAGCCTTAGAAACCCATGCCTCATACATTCTCAGAGAGACAATGCACCGAGGAACCAATGAACCATTCTGTAGCTTAACCGACTAGGTTCAGTCATCATCTGGAATGCCTCCGGGGGGCCAGGTGGGCCTAGGGGTTGAAGTCACCTGTGCCCAGAGATACACTCCTTAGTTGCCGAGGTGGGGCTTTCAAATCCATATGTCTCTCCTTTACAGGCCCTCCTTGCTGGCAAAGGTGCGAGGCTATCCTTTCTCTAAGTAGAGGAGTCTCCATAGAGGATGGCAAGGGCTAAATGTAAGGCCGCACAATTTTTTGCAGAACCTTATTTTTTTCCCTAATGGTTCTTTTCCCAGGGGGCCTGCCCAGAGCAATTCCCCAACAAACAATACCCCAGGTAGTTTTAAGGCCAAATTACCTAAAAGCGGGAGTACGAGAAGCTTCACTATCGGAGGGCCGCCCTGCAGTCACCAATCTGTCCACAGCCCAGGCCCTGCCACTCAGGCTGGGATAGCTTGGCTTCCAGCACTTAAAATGCAAATCAATTAACTCTTTATCCCAGCTCTTTGGCTCCTCTGTATTCTTAAAGTCTGAGTAATGATGAGATTGGTTAATCACAGCCGTCCATATGAAGCAAAATTATTTTTGGGTGGTTGTATTAACAGAGAAATGTAACACTGTGGACTTACAGTAAATAAATTGAAGCCTATGGAGGTCAACTTGTCTAACGCTTATCCATGCAACTATTGTTCCCAAGGGAAGAAATTCTCGAGTGCTCTCCCACCCCAGGTCAGGAAGTGTGCCTGTCTCACCTAATCCCTATAGTCATTTTATGATGAGAGTGCTATTTACATATGGGGAAATGAAGCCCTATTGAAGTTCAGTAGACAGAAAGATTTTTTTAAGCTTATTTGAGAGAGAGAGAGACAGAGACAGAGAGAGAGAGATATAATGTGCATATGAGCAAGGAAAGGCAGAGAGAGGGAGAGAGAATCCCAAGCAGGCTCCACACTGTCAACGCAGAGCCCAACATGGAACTTGAACTCACAAACTGTGAGATTATGATCTGAACCTAAATAAAGAGTCAGACACTTAACTGACTAAGCTAGCCAGGCTCCCCAAGAAAGATCTTCTAAAGGCACTTAGATACTCTTAACTGTGGTATTGCTAAAGTAAAAAAGTCACACTGGTCGGTCGGAAGACAGAAGTTAATTTCATTCTATACTATTGTTAGCAATAGGGGTGATCACAGGTCAAGTGTAGACAGCCAACTCTACTGGGACAAAGGGTGGGAGGGTTTTTATGGGTTGGAGTGATTTAGTTGAAAAGTCCTGGAGGACATTAGAAGAAATATTCCTCAATGGGGTATAATGAGCACATTGAGTTACTCCTGAGTGGGCGACTTTCTCTGTGAATGTTTAAATTCCAGAAAGTGGTAAGCAGGTCCTTGAGAAAGATACTTCCTGGTCTATAAAACTGGCAAGAGGCTAGGGAAAGATTTCCATACATTTCAAAGGAGCAGAGAAAAAAAAATTCAAGCTTTCTAAAGTAAATCCTCTAAGAAAAGGAAGGGCAGAGGCCTACAGTGAGGAAGAAACCTGTTTTAAGTTTGGTCAAGCTAAGGGAGCCATCGAGACTATCTTGGTCAGTTATACTTTAGAATTGTCATGGTAATATACAACTAACCAATCAAAAGCCAAACCAAGAACATCCCAGGCCCTAGCCCACACAAATTAAATCTAAAAATCAGTATCTCTAGTGACATAGACATTTACGTGTGTGTGTGTGTGTGTGTGTGTGTGTGTGTGTGTAATTGTGGTAAAAAACATATAGCACTAAATCTACCCTGTTAACAAGTTTTTAAGAATACAATATAGTATTGTTAACGACATGCACATTGTTATACAGCAGATCTCTAGGACTTCTAGAACTTTTTCATTCTGCGTGACTAAAATTATAAGCCATTAGAAAATGTGGTATATAGACAAAATGAAATGTTATTCAGCCCCAAAGAGAAGGAACTGTTGTTACCTGCTACATTATGGATGAACTTTGAGAATATTATGTTAAATGAAATAAGTCAGCCACAGAAGGACAAATACTGCGTAATTCCACTTAAGCAAGGTATTGAAAGTAGGCATCAGTACTTTTAAAAGCAGCTCAGGCTTTTAGAATGTGGCTTAAGAATCAAGTGTGTAAGTGCTTGTGCCTTTATGTCACACACCAAGAACCCCTGACTGAGCCATGAATCTATTCCTCATCCTCCACAATTTCACCTTTTTTGCCCCGTGATTTTGTATCAGCAAAAATTATTTTAGATTTGGTGATAGTATAAGTCATTTGGTGATGGTGCAGTTTTAGTAATGATGTAATTGCTGAGACTTTGGTTATATGTTCTGGCAGATTCTCTTGGTTGTCAGTTCTGTTTTCCTCCCCTTTTTGGGTCAACACAGTTTCAGATTTGTTTGGACAATGACAGACTCAGGGAAAGCAGGCCCCTCCACAGATTTAGGAAATGATCTATAATTGCTCAAAGACAAGTAAGATGACTGTTTTCCCTTTGGCTACGTAATTCCTTTATGTGTAAACATGACTCAGGACTGGCAAAGAAGATGTAAGAGAAATGTCCTGGGTTGCTAGTGGGCAGGATATTCATCCCTGCTATAAAGAAACAGTGAGAAATCTTACCCCTTTCTTCTTACTTTGGATAGATTAGATAGCAAATGATGTTTATAGCTGAGGCAGCCCTCTTGCAACCAGAGAGTAACAAACTAAATAATTAAAGATCAAGTACTGAAGATGACAGAGTGGAGAGTTAGAAAGAGCCCAGGTCCTTAATGATATTCTTAAGGTACTGCATCTCACTTAGAAATCACCTACGTCAAACTATATTTTCTGTGTGTAAGATTTCTTTTTCTCACTAAGCCAAGGCTAATTATTATTGTACTTGCAACTGTAAGTGTTGTACTTAGTAATATGTCATAGCACGGTGAGCAAAAATTGAGTCTTCTGTGAGGAGGTTGCAAAAGTCATCAATGGAAGAAAGAAAATGGTCTTCC